>NC_133335.1:136957377-137557377 GCF_042186555.1 Aquarana catesbeiana | reverse complement strand
TAAATGTGGCTTTCTATGTCACCAATTTGTTTTTCTCCATTTATAACATTCACTATTATCCACAATGTTCTTATATAATTTTTACACATTCTTAGGAATTATGTTTTTAAATTGGTATTACATATGTATTGTGTAATTTTAGCATTTGTTGTCTGATGAATCCGAACCGGCTAGTTATTGTACCAAAAAAAGGAATGTAAGGAAGATAGGGGGCGCTAGATACCATATTATTCAAGTGCTCTAAATAAATAAATCTCCTGCATTACCAAAAAAATGGAAATGTAAGAAAGCTAGGGGGCGCTAGATACCATACTATTCAAGTGCTTTAAATAAATAAATATCCTGCATTACCAAAAAAATGAAAAACATAATAATGACAAATCATAATTAGATTACACATAGGAGTGCCCACAATAGTGAAAAAAATATATAGTGATTGATTGTCCACATAAAAAAGTGTTTTGAAGTGGTTGAAATGATATCTTTCAATAATATCCCAATCTTGTTGCTGTAAACGAAAGGTTTTCCATCACCAAAGGAAAATAAGAAAAAGGAAAACACCTCGAAGTAGTAGATATCTGCTTACCAGATACCAATGACTCCTTTAGTTAAAAAGAGAGTCACTAGCGCTTGTGCAGGGTTGTGCCTGCTCACATGGATGGCCGGACTGTGGTTGGTATTATAGGCATGGATCGTTCCCGTCAAGCTCATTCAAGATAGGATAAGGATACATAGGAAACAAAAACAGTCTCCATAGCGTAAAACCATTTATTAAAAAAGTAAACAAATTAAAAAGCCAAATGGCCACTTACATTGGTGGGTGCCTACCCGGCACTGGGGCTGCTTGCATGTCAGGGTGACTTCACAGTCAGAAAATGCCTTTCATGTCTCCTCTACGCTGGCGTGCGTTCCAGCTTACACAGGGGGGCAGCCAAAGGATCCGGATGTTGTTGGGTGATAGGACATGTGACCACGTACCGCTCCGACGTACGTTTCGTAGTGAACGTCTTCAAGGTGTTTTCCTTTTTCTTATTTTCCTTTGGTGATGGAAAACCTTTCGTTTACAGCAACAAGATTGGGATATTATTGAAAGATATCATTTCAACCACTTCAAAACACTTTTTTATGTGGACAATCAATCACTATATATTTTTTTCACTATTGTGGGCACTCCTATGTGTAATCTAATTATGATTTGTCATTATTATGTTTTTCATTTTTTTGGTAATGCAGGATATTTATTTATTTAAAGCACTTGAATAGTATGGTATCTAGCGCCCCCTAGCTTTCTTACATTTCCATTTTTTTGGTAATGCAGGAGATTTATTT
This sequence comes from Aquarana catesbeiana, assembly GCF_042186555.1. Lineage (NCBI taxonomy): Eukaryota > Metazoa > Chordata > Amphibia > Anura > Ranidae > Aquarana > Aquarana catesbeiana. The sequence continues at coordinate 137,556,048 of NC_133335.1, read as the reverse complement.
ATTTAGAGCACTTGAATAATATGGTATCTAGCGCCCCCTATCTTCCTTACATTCCTTTTTTTGATTATCTATTTTTTTGATTATTCAAAAATTGGGGAGCAGCTTACACTGATTGTTTATATATTTCCACAAATTTTCTTTATTGTTGGGAATGTTTTCTTACTAGATGTATCACCAGTATATGTAATTCATATATATTATCTGCTATCGACACCACTGGCGCGAAAGTTTTTTACTATTTTCTAGTTATTGTACCAACCCGAGCGATTGCAGTTAAATCCAATGCACAGAGCGCTTTTTCAACCAATCAGCACCATCCACTAGCCTCTTAACACTAGCCCAATCACATCTCATGTTAGGCCTGAGGAAGGAGCATAGCTCCGCAAACGTGTCGCCTACACGTCCACCCACCCGGAAGCGATCTCATCTCTCTGGTTTCCTTGGTTTCCAGCGTGCGTTCCAGCGGCAGAAAGCGACGGCATCCACCGCCGACCCTGTCCATCGGACACCACCGCCATCCAGACCCGGATCAGAGATATTCTAGGACAGTCCGGCATCAATGCTAACATGTCTTTTTATCATGTACCCTTGTGAGTACCGCTTTTCCTAGTTTTTTAAATAAACTCCATGTAATCTCTGCACTTAGAGTGGCGCCTTGATTTTCATCCACAGTACCCAGAGGATCGCTTCTTTTCCTACAACGGGGCTGCCTTCTAATGTGGTCAGCATTTTATCTATTTTATGGACAATATTTCAGCCTATATGGACATTACAGATCATTGTCCTTTTTATTAATTTCAATTTCCTTTTTCATTTATTTATTATTGCCATTGTTTTTATTTCTAAATATAACTCCATTATATAATTAATTATTTTATCATTTACAAATCCATAACTGTGTTGGGCTTAGCACTCACTTTTAACTGTTGTTGCATTGAGAAAGAAGATTCTCTGGTCTGAGACCAAGATAGAACTTTTTGGCCTTAATTCTAAGTGGTATGTGTGGAGAAAACCAGGCACTGCTCATCCCCTGTCCAATACAGTCCCAACAGTGAAGCATGGTGGTGGCAGCATCATGCTGTGGGGGTGTTTTTCAGCTGCAGGGACAGGATGACTGGTTGCAATCGAGGGAAAGATGAATGCGGCCAAGTACAGGGACATCCTGGACGAAAACCTTCTCCAGAGTGCTCAGGACCTCAGACTGGGCCAAAGGTTTACCTTCCAACAAGACAATGACCCTAAGCACACAGCTAAAATAACGAAGGAGTGGCTTCACAACAACTCCGTGACTGTTCTTGAATGGCCCAGCCAGAGCCCTGACTTAAACCCAATTGAGCATCTCTGGAGAGACCTAAAAATGGCTGTCCACCAACGTTTACCATCCAACCTGATAGAACTGGAGAGGATCTGCAAGGAGGAATGGCAGAGGATCCCCAAATCCAGGTGTGAAAAACTTGTTGCATCTTTGTCAAAAAGACTCATGGCTGTATTAGATCAAAAGGGTGCTTCTACTAAATACTGAGCAAAGGGTCTGAATACTTAGGACCATGTGATATTTCAGTTTTTCTTTTTTAATAAATCTGCAAAAATGTCAACAATTCTGTGTTTTTCTGTCAATATGGAGTGCTGTGTGTACATTAATGAGGGAAAAATATGAACTTACAGTAAATGATTTTAGCAAATGGCTGCAATATAACAAAGAGTGAAAAGTTTAAGGGGGTCTGAATACTTTCTGTCCCCACTGTATATTGCCGAGACCCGACAATTCATTACAGCCGTGATCAGTTTTAAATGACAATTTTTCCTTTAGAAATGTCATTTTGCTGTGGTACTGTTCTAAACACAGGAAAAATGCACCACTTTGCAGGCATACTATAGACACCCCCCAGGCATGATATTTAAAGGGATATTTAATTTTTATTGTTTCACTTTAAGCATTAAAAAAATCATTGCTCCCGAAAAAACAGACATTTAAAAAAAAAAAATTTGCATTAATACATGTCCCCTGGGGCAGGACCCAGGTCCCCAAACACTTTTTATGATAATAACTTGCATATAAGCCTTTAAAATTAGCACTTTTGATTTTTCATGTTAGTGTCCCATAAACTTTAGCAGTGGCTTTTGTGTTCTGGCGGCTTTCGAATTTGCCGCGAACACTGCATATTGTTAGCTGTTCGGCACCGAACTTACTTTCGACTCGAACATCGGGCTCATCCCTAGTCAGGAGTAATGTGGACCTTGCTGCTGACTGCCTTGCCCAACGATGCCAAAACATTGCCTTCCACGTGATGGTATAGAGCTGGAATGGCCTTACATGAAAAGAAAAAGCGACTGGAAACCTGCAATTGTGGTACAGCACATTCTGCAAATTCATGGAAGGGGCAGAATCCACCAGACGGAAAGGCAGGAGTTGTAAATCCAGCAATTTGGACAATCTGGAATTTAGATGCTGGGCATACAGGGAGTGTATTTTTTTTTTTTTTTAGATGCAGCAGCTGGGGCAGAGCAATTTGCCTGCTATACTTTACAGCTGGTGGTGTGCTGCTGGCAGATGCATTGCAAGGACCTGTGACACCTTTTGCTATACCATCATCCCTGTCAGTGGAGGCTGCTGAGAGATCATCTCATTAGATATAGTGGGGGTAGATATGAAAGGTGAGAAGTGAGGAGAATTGTGTCCCTTGTGTGTGGCTTTCAGGTGCTCTTGCCAACGGGCGAGTGGTGGGAGGTTAAATGCTTTGTCAAGCATATGGTATCCACGCTTGATCTGCTTGTGGCAGAGATTGCAAACTGCAACAGTGTGATCGGCTGCACATGTGCTAAAAAGGCCCACACAGCTGAGCTGTGGGAAGTGGACTGGGAGATACCAGCTGCACAATCTGATGGAATAAGGTGGTTGCTCTCTACTCCTTAAAGTAAGGAAACTTAAAAACAAGCAGGATCCTGATGACCAGACGTGTCACTGGTCCAATCAAGCGATAGGTGTACCGACTCACCCAGACTGGGTGTAGTTCCCCTTTAGGGATGAGCTTCGTGTTCGAGTCGAACCCATGTTCGACTCGAACATCGGCTGTTCGATCGTTCGCCGAATTGCGAACGTTATGGGCCGTTCGCGCTAAATTCGTGTGGCGCGTCACGGCCCATAATTCACTGCGGCATCGCAGTGCATTGCTGGCTGATGATTGGCCAAGCATGCACTATGACCCGCATGCTTGGCCAATCACAGCGCCGTCAGTAGAGAGAGCTGTAATTGGCCAAAGCCAGGGTGGCTTTGGCCAATTATGGCTCAGGGGATTTAGTACACACCCCACACTATATAAGGCCGCCTGCACGGCGGCCCTGTGTAGTGTGTGTTCCGGTGTGCTGAGAGATAGAGAGAGAGAGAGACAGTGTCATTTGATTTGAGTTAGATAGATTAGGCAGAACAGTCAGTCAGTTAGCTGCACTTACAGTGTATTGTGTATATATATATGCATCCCAGGTGTTGCATATATATATATACACTGTATTCAGTTTAGCTAGATCCGTTCCTGTTATCTTCTATCTAGACTATTTACATTTAATGCAGTGCGTCCTGCTCACAGTGTTCAGCTAGATCCGTTCCTGCTATTTACATTTAGTGCAGTGCGTCCTGCTCACAGTGTTCAGCTAGATCCGTTCCTGTTATCTTCTAGACTATTTACATTTAGTGCAGTGCGTCCTGCTCACAGTGTTCAGCTAGATCCGTTCCTGCAATTTACATTTAGTGCAGTGCGTCCTGCTCACAGTGTTCAGCTAGATCCGTTCCTGCTATTTACATTTAGTGCAGTGCGTCCTGCTCACAGTGTTCAGCTAGATCCGTTCCTGCTATTTACATTTAGTGCAGTGCGTCCTGCTCACAGTGTTCAGCTAGATCCGTTCCTGTTATTTACATTTAGTGCAGTGCGTCCTGCTCACAGTGTTCAGCTAGATCCGTTCCTGCTATTTACATTTAGTGCAGTGCGTCCTGCTCACAGTGTTCAGCTAGATCCGTTCCTGCTATTTACATTTAGTGCAGTGCGTCCTGCTCACAGTGTTCAGCTAGATCCGTTCCTGCTATTTACATTTAGTGCAGTGCGTCCTGCTCACAGTGTTCAGCTAGATCCGTTCCTGTTATCTTCTAGACTATTTACATTTAGTGCAGTGCGTCCTGCTCACAGTGTTCAGCTAGATCCGTTCCTGTTATCTTCTAGACTATTTACATTTAGTGCAGTGCGTCCTGCTCACAGTGTTCAGCTAGATCCGTTCCTGTTATCTTCTAGACTATTTACATTTAGTGCAGTGCGTCCTGCTCACAGTGTTCAGCTAGATCCGTTCCTGTTAAATTCCTACTGACAGGCAGGCTTGTCTGGTTACAGTATATAAAGCTACCTGAAGAAAATTACAGGTGTTCTATTTGATCCTATTAGTACCACGGTCAGGCAGCTAGACTATTTACATTTAGTACAGTGCGTCCTGCTCACAGTGTTCAGCTAGATCCGTTCCTGTTATCTTCCTACTGACAGGCAGGCTTGTCTGGTTACAGTATATAAAGCTACCTGAAGAAAATTACAGGTGTTCTATTTGATCCTATTAGTACCACGGTCAGGCAGCTAGACTATTTACATTTAGTACAGTGCGTCCTGCTCACAGTGTACAGCTAGATCCGTTCCTGTTATCTTCCTACTGACAGGCAGGCTTGTCTGGTTACAGTATATAAAGCTACCTGAAGAAAATTACAGGTGTTCTATTTGATCCTATTAGTACCACGGTCAGGCAGCTAGACTATTTACATTTAGTACAGTGCGTCCTGCTCACAGTGTTCAGCTAGATCCGTTCCTGTTATCTTCCTACTGACAGGCAGAGTTGTCTGGTTACAGTATATAAAGCTACTTGAAGAAAATTACAGGTGTTCTATCCCAGCTTAGTGCAGCTAGAGGCCATTAGTATGTCTGGAAGGCCAAGAAGGAGAGGCAGACAGTCACAAGCCAATAAGAGAGGGCAAGCAGGCTCTGTGTCTAGTGCTGGTCATGGAGACGGTGCATCCTCATCAGCACGTGGCCATGGGACACGCTTGGCCTTTTTTTCGGCAGCTGGCCGCGTTGAGCCGCAACATGCGGAAGACTTGGTCGAGTGGATGACCAAGCCGTCCTCATCCTCCTCATCCTCTCTCACCCATGTCCAGGGTGCTTTGTCTGGCAAAGCAGCGGCCTCTTCCCTCAGCTCAATGTCATCAGTGACTCCTTCCCTAGCTCCACCATGTCCTCATGAGGATTCCCTCGAACTGTTTGACCACAGTGTTGGGTACATGCTCCAGGAGGATGCCCAGCGTTTGGAAGGCTCTGATGACGATACTGAGCTCGATGAAGGCAGTAACATGAGCACGGACAGAGGGGGTGCCCAAGAAGGACAGCAATCTGGCAGTCATGCTCCCCCTGCTGCAGCATACTGCCAGGTTTGCTCCAGTGATGAGGAGGGAGGGGATGATGAGGTCACTGACTCAACGTGGGTGCCTGATAGGAGAGAGGAGGAGGAGGAGGAGGAGGAGGAGGAGGAGGCGGCGGCACATCACCAACGAGGCAGGATGCCCTCCAGGGGCCAGCCTAAGGGCAGCACATTGACTGCATCACACCCCAAAGCTCCACATGTGCAGGGCGCTGCAGTCTCTGCGCGTTATTCAAAAAGTTCTTTGGTGTGGGCCTTTTTTGAGACGATCAGATCAGATCGCACCGCTGCTATTTGCAACATATGTCTCAAGCGTATCTCGCGTGGCCAAAACATCTCCCGCTTGGGTACCACATGCTTGACCAGACATATGTTGACCTGCCATGCAGTTCGTTGGCAAGCGTATCTAAAAGACCCACACCAAAGAACAAAGAGGATCTCTCCTTGCTCCTCATCAGCTGAGATTTCCAACCCCACTAGACCTTCAGTCCTCTCTGAGACCTGCAGTGAGAGGAATGAAGGTGTAGAATTAGGTGTGTCACAGCCAAGTACTTGTGGGCAATCTGCTTTTGGTACACCGACGTCAGATTGTACCAGGCAAATTTCCCTGCCCCAGGTGCTGCACCGCCGAAAGAAGTTTGCTCCCAGCCATCCACATGCCCAGCGGTTAAATGCTAGCTTGGCAAAATTGCTAGCACTTCAACTGCTGCCTTTTCAGTTGGTAGACTCTGCCCCCTTCCGTGAGTTTGTGGAATGTGCGGTTCCTCAGTGGCAGGTACCCAAACGCCACTTTTTCTCACGGAAGGCGATTCCGGCTCTCTACCGGCATGTGGAAGGCAATGTCCATGCCTCGCTGGACAGGGCGGTCAGCGGTAAGGTGCATATTACCGCTGACTCATGGTCCAGCAGGCATGGACAGGGACGTTACCTAAGTTTCACGGCGCATTGGGTGACTCTGCTGGCAGCTGGGAAGGATGCAGGACAAGGTGCAGTAGTGTTGGAGGTTGTTCCGCCACCACGCCTCCAAAATGCTGATTGTGACACACCTCTCTCCTCCACCCCCTCCTCTTCTTCTTCCTCCATGGCCTCTTCCTCGGAACCAGCGGTGCTCCATAGGCGTTCAAGGGGCTACGCAAGTACGCAGGCCAAAAGATGCCATGCGGTGCTTGAGCTGGTGTGCTTGGGGGACAGGAGCCACACTGGGGCAGAGGTTCTGTCAGCTCTGCAGGGGCAGGTTCAGAGGTGGTTGACGCCACGCCAACTTAAGGCAGGAATGGTGGTTTGCGACAATGGCACCAACCTCCTCACTGCCCTCCGACAGGGACAAATGACCCATGTGCCCTGTTTGGCTCACGTCCTTAACTTGGTGGTGCAGCGGTTCTTGGGCAGGTACCCGGGCTTACAGGATGTCCTGAGGCAGGCCAGGAAAGTCTGTGTGCATTTCCGCCGGTCATATAATGCCAGTGCTCGGCTGACGGACCTCCAAAAGGAGTTTAACCTGCCCAAGAACCGCCTAATCTGTGACATGCCCACCAGGTGGAACTCAACGTTGGCCATGCTGCAGCGGCTGCACATGCAGCAGAGGGCCATCAATGAGTACCTGTGCGACTATGGCACCAGGACAGGGTCAGGGGAGCTTGGTTTTTTTTCCCCATGCCAGTGGGCCATGATCAGGGATGCATGCACTGTCCTGTCACCATTCGAGGAGGCCACGAGGATGGTGAGCAGTGACAGTGCATGCATCAGTGACACTGTCCCCCTTGTCCACCTGTTGGAGCACACGCTGCGTGGAATAATGGACAGGGCACTTGAGGCAGAACAGAGGCAGGAAGAGGAGGACTTCCTTAGCTCTCAAGGCCCCCTTTATCCAGACAGTGTTCCTGCGTACCCGCCGATCACACAGGAAGAGGACGAGGAGGAAGAGGAGGAGGAGGAAGATTGTGTCAGTATGGAGGTGGAGCCTGGCACTCAGCATCAGCAGCAGTCTTTAAGGGATCAGTCCCAAGAAACACATGGACTTGTACGTGGCTGGGAGGAGGTGGCTGCGGACCATGTCGTTCTTAGTGACCCAGAGGACTCCGGACCGAATGCCTCAGCAAACCTACGCTGCATGGCCTCCCTGATCCTGCAAAGCCTGCGTAAGGATCCTCGTATTCGTGGTATCAAGGAGAAGGACCAATACTGGCTGGCAACCCTCCTTGATCCACGTTACAAGGGTAAGGTTGCGGACCTTATCTTGCCATCGCAGAGGGAGCAGAGGATGAAACATCTTCGGGAGGCCTTGCAGAAAGGTCTGTGCAACGCATTCCCAGAGACTGGGAGGTTACAAACTCCTGTTTCTGGACAACGTGTTGCTGAGGCTTCGGTCAGTCAAAGAAGGAGCGGTGGAGAAGGTGGCCGTCTGACCGATGCGTTCAGACAATTTTTTGGTCCGCAGCCCCAAGGTATGATCGGTTCCAGCAACCATCGCCAGCGTCTGTTGTATATGGTGCAGGAATACCTAGGGGCAAGATCAGACTTGGACACCTTTCCCACCGAAAATCCTCTGGGTTACTGGGTCTTGAGGATGGATCACTGGCCAGAGCTTGCACAGTATGCAATTGAGCTACTGGCCTGTCCTGCATCCAGCGTTCTTTCGGAACGCACATTCAGTGCTGCTGGAGGCGTGGTAACCGATCACAGGGTGCGTCTGTCCACCGACTCGGTCGATCGGCTGACCTTCATAAAAATGAATGAGTCTTGGATCACCACCAGCTACCAAGCACCTGATGCTGATGTAACCGAATAATTTTTTTTGAAATCTCAGATCCCTTCAAAGACTGCCTATGCTGATGCTGAGTGACTATCCCTGAGTAATTATCCTCTTCCTCCTCAATCATCACGCTGATAGCTTGTAAGAACATTTTTGTTTCTGGGCGCCACCACCAGTGCCTAAGGCACAATTTTTCAGCCCCTGTTTAACAGGGGCGTGTAATTACAATTTTTGATGTAATACTTTGCAGCAGGGCTCGTTCCTGCATTCCAACTAGAGTGTCTGTGAGGGGTTGCAGTGTTGTGGCACCAGCACCAGTGCCTAAGGCCCAATTTTTCTGCCCCTGTCTAACAGGGGCGTGTAATTACAATTTTTGATGCAATACTTTGCAGCAGGGCTCGTTCCTGCGTTCCAACTAGAGTGTCTGTGAGGGGTTGCAGTGTTGTGGCACCAGCACCAGTGCCTAAGGCCCAATTTTTCTGCCCCTGTCTAACAGGGGCGTGTAATTACAATTTTTGATACAATACTTTGCAGCAGGGCTCGTTCCTGCGTTCCAACTAGAGTGTCTGTGAGGGGTTGCAGTGTTGTGGCACCAGCACCAGTGCCTAAGGCCTAATTTTTCAGCTCCTGTTCAACAGGGGCATGTAATTACAATTCTTGATCTAATATTTCACAGCAGGGCCCTGTGAGGGCTTACAGTGTTGTGGCCACAGCAACACCTAAGGCCCAAATTTCTGCTGAGTATATAGGGCAGGACCCTACTTTCAAACATCTAACTTACAAACGACTCCTACTTGCAAACGGAAGGAGACAACAGGAAGTGAGATGGAATCTACCCCTAGGAAGGGAAATTCTCTCCTGTAAGAGTTAATATGGGAAAACAATTTCTCCTTTCCACTGATGCTTTCCAATCCTTGTTCCACAAAAAAACCCAAATTTTCAAAAAACATTTTTCATTGGGACAAAAAAGTGAGGTGAAATCTTCTGAAGAGGAGGAAAGACAGCAAAACAAATGTCACAGGGGTGATAACCCTTCCCTATGTTTTCCAAAAAGCTTAGAAAAGATTTTTTGGCTGGAGCTAAACACGTTAAAAATGTTCAAAATTACAAACAGATTCTACTTAACAACAAACCTACAGTCCCTGTCTTGTTTGCACCGCCTGTATACTGCTGTTCAGAGTATATAGGGCCTGGTGGCCCCACACCTTTCCTTATTTTAATTTGGGTGCGGGGTTCCCCTTAATATCCATACAAGACCCAAAGGGCCTGGTAATGGACTGGGGGGTACCCATGCCGTTTGTCTCACTGATTTTCATCCATATTGCCATGACCCGACATGACATTAAACCCGCAAGCAGTTTTAAATGAGATTTTTTCCTTTAAAAATGACATTTGGTGCAGGGACTGTTCTAAACATGGGAAACACGCGTCACTTTACAGGCATACTATAGACACCCCCCAGGTACGATATTTAAAGGAATATTTCACTTTTTTTTTTTTACTTTAAGCATCATTAAAATCACTGCTCCCGAAAAAACGGCCGTTTTTAAAAGTTTTTTTTGCATTGATACATGTCCCCTGGGGTAGGACCCGGGTCCCCAAACCCTTTTTAGGACAATACCATGCAAATTAGCCTTTAAAATGAGCACTTTTGATTTCGAACGTTCGAGTCCCATAGACGTCAATGGGGTTCTAACGTTCGTGCGAACTTTCGGTCTGTTCGCGGGTTCTGGTGCGAACCGAACCGGGGGGTGTTCGGCTCATCCCTATTCCCCTTTATTTGGACAGCACAGATAGCCAAATATGGAAGGAAAAGGGTATAAAGGGAGAACCCAAAGAATATCCTTGACTCCAAAAAAGGAGAGGGAACTAACTGTTGTATATTCCTGAGTAAATCTTTATTAAAAGTAGTAGTATATAGAAAAGCCACAGACAATAGGTTTTTGCAAACATAGGTAAAAATTGACAACGTTGTCACGTAAAAACGCTCAGTCATACTACTTCAGACGCACCTGCCAGTCAGCTCAAATTTGAAAGCAATATTGGTGTTGGGACTGAAAAAGCTCTGGGAAACCTCCTGCAGCACACACTGTAACCCAGTTTTGTGCTTAACTGAGGACCTCCAGACTTTCCATATGTCCTTAATGAGGGTATACAGTAGTGACAAGTGCATTAAGTGACCAATGTAGTTTTCATATGAACATAGGAAGAGTATATTCCATATATGATTAATAGGGATGAGCCGAACACCCCCGGTTCGGTTTGCACCAGAACCTGCGAACGGACCGAAAATTCGCACGAACGTTAGAACCCCATTGACGTCTATGGGACTCGAATGTTCAAAATCAAAAGTGCACATTTTAAAGGCTGATTTGCATGGTATTGTCCTAAAAAGGGTTTGGGGACCTGGGTCCTGCCCCAGGGGACATGTATCAATGCAAAAAAAAGTTTTAAAAACGGCTGTTTTTTCGGGAGCAGTGATTTTAATGATGCTTTAAGTGAAAAAAAAAAAAAGTGAAATATTCCTTTAAATATCTTACCTGGGGGGTGTCTATAGTATGCCTGTAAAGTGGCGCGTGTTTAATGTGATTAGAATAGTCCCTGTACAAAATGTCATTTTTAAAGGAAAAAAAGTCATTTAAAACTGCTTGCGGCTTTAATGTAATGTCGGGTCCTGGCAATATGGATGAAAATCAGTGAGACAAACGGCATGGGTACCCCCCAGTCTATTACCAGGCCCTTTGGGTCTTGTATGGATATTAAGGGGAACCCCGCACCCAAATTAAAAAAGGAAAGGTGTGGGGCCCCCAGGCCCTTTATACTCTGAACAGCAGTATACAGGTATACAGTATACAGGAGGTGCAAACAAGACAGGGACTGTAGGTTTGTTGTTAAGTAGAATCTGTTTGTAATTTTGAACTGGTACATTTTTAGCGTGTTTAGCTCCAGCCAAAAATCTATTTTAAGCTTTTTGGAAAATATAGGGAAGGATTATCACCCCTGTGGCATTTGTTTTGCTGTCTGTGCTCCTCTTCAGAAGATTTCACCTCACTTTTTGTCCCAATGACAAATGTTTTTTGAAAATTTGTTTTTTTTTGTGAAACAAGGATTGGTGATAAAGCATCAGTGGAAAGGAGAAAAGTTTTTCCCATATTAACTCTTACAGGAGAGAATTTCTCTTCCTAGGGGTAGATTTCATCTCACTTCCTGTTGTCTCCTTCCGTTTGCAAGTAGGGGCCTGCCCTATATACTCAACAAAAATTTGGGCCTTAGGTGTTGTTGTGGCCACAACACTGTAAGCCCTCACAGGGCCCTGCTGTGAAATATTAGATCAAGAATTGTAATTACATGCCCCTGTTGAACAGGGGCAGAAAAATTGGGCCTTTGGTGGTGGTGCTGGTGCCACAACACTAAGTCCTCACAGATACTCTTGGTGGGCGCAGAAACAGGCCCTGCTGTGAAATATTAGATCAAGAATTCTAATTACATGTCCCTGTTGAACAGGGGCTGAAAAACTGGGCCTTAGACACTGGTGCTGGTGCCACAACACTGCAACCCCTCACAGATACTCTAGTTGGAGCGCAGGAACTAGCCCCGCTGCAAAGAATTGCATCAAAAATTGTAATTATACGCCCCAGTTAAACATTGACTGAAAAATTGGGCCTTAGGCACTGGTGCTGGTGCCACAACACTGCAACCCCTCACAGATTCTCTAGTTGGAGCACAGGAACTAGCCCTGCTGCAAAGAATTGCATGAAAAATTGTAATTACATGCAACAGGGGCTGAAAAATTGGGCCTTAGACACTGGTGCTGGTGCCACAACACTGCAACGCCTCACAGATACTCTAGTTGGAGCGCAGGAACTAGACCTGCTGCAAAGAATTGCATGAAAAATTGTAATTACATGCCCCTGTTAAACAGGGGCTGAAAAATTGGGCCTTAGGCACTGGTGGCGGGACTGGCGGCGCCCAGAACCAAAAATGTTCTTACAAGCTATCATCATGATTATTGAGGAGGAAGAGGATAATTACTCAGTATAACAGGATAGTCACTCAGCATCAGCATAGGCAGTCTTTGAAGGGATCTGGCATTTCAAAAAAATGTATTTGGTTACATCAGCTTCAGGTGCTTGGTAGCTTATGGTGATCCAAGACTGATTCGTTTTTATGAAGGTCAGTCGATCGGCGGAGCCGGTGGACAGACGCACCCTGTGATCGTTACAAAGCCTCCAGCAGCACTGAATGTGCGTTCCGAAAGAACGCTGGATGCAGGACAGGCCAGTAGCTCAATTGCATACTGTGCAAGCTCTGGCCAGTGATCCATCGTCAAGACCCAGTAACCCAGAGGATTTTCAGTGGGAAAGGTGTCCAAGTCAGATCTTGCCCCTAGGTATTCCTGCACCATGTAAAACAGACGCTGGCGATGGTTGCTGGAACTGATCATACCTTGGGGCTGCGGACTAAAAAATTGTCTGAATGCATCGGTCAGACGGCCACCTTCTCCACCGCTCCTTCTTTGACTGACCGAAGCCTCAGCAACACGTTGTCCAGAAACAGGAGTTTGTAACCTCCCAGTCACTGGGAACGCGTTGCACAGACCTTTCTGCAAGGCCTCCCGAAGATGTTTCATCCTCTGCTCCCTCTGCGACGGCAAGATAAGGTCCACAACCTTACCCTTGTAACGTGGATCAAGGAGGGTTGCCAGCCAGTATTGTTCCTTCTCCTTGATACCACGAATACGAGGTTCCTTCCGCAGGATTTGCAGGATCAGGGAGGCCATGCAGCGTAGGTTTGCTGAGGCATTCGGTCCAGAATCCTCTGGGTCACTATGGACGACATGATCCAAAGCCACCTCCTCCCAGCCATGTACAAGTCCATGTGTTTCTTGGGACTGTAAATGATCCCTTAAAGACTGCTGCTGATGCTGAGTGCCAGGCTCCACCTCCATACTGACACAATCCTCCTCCTCCTCCTCGTCCTCTTTCTGTGTGATCGGCGGGCACCCAGGAACACTGTCTGGATAAAGGGGGCCTTGAGAGCTAAGGAAGTCCTCCTCTTTCTGCCTCTGTTCTGCCTCAAGTGCCCTGTCCATTATTCCACGCAGCGTGTGCTCCAACAGGTGGACAAGGGGGACAGTGTCACTGATGCATGCACTGTCACTGCTCACCATCCTCGTGGCCTCCTCAAATGGTGACAGGACAGTGCATGCATCCCTGATCATGGCCCACTGGCGTGGGGAAAAAAAAACAAGCTCCCCTGACCCTGTCCTGGTGCCATAGTCGCACAGGTACTCATTGATGGCCCTCTGCTGCGTGTGCAGCCGCTGCAGCATGGCCAACGTTGAGTTCCACCTGGTGGGCATGTCACAGATTAGGCGGTTCCTGGGCTGGTTAAATTCCTTTTGGAGGTCTGCCAGCCGAGCACTGGCATTATATGACCGGCAGAAATGCACACAGACTTTCCTGGTCTGCCTCAGGACATCCTGTAAGCCCGGGTACCTGCCCAAGAACCGCTGCACCACCTAGTTAAGGACATGAGCCAAACAGGGCACATGGGTCATTTGTCCCTGTCGGAGGGCGGAGAGGAGGTTGGTGCCATTGTCGCAAACCACCATTCCTGCCTTAAGTTGGCGTGGCGTCAACCACCTCTGAACCTGCCCCTGCAGAGCTGACAGAACCTCTGCCCCAGTGTGGCTCCTGTCCCCCAAGCACACAAGCTCATGGCATCTTTTGGCCTGCATACTTGTGTAGCCCCTTGAACGCCTACGGAGCACCGCTGGTTCCGAGGACAAAGGACAGTTAGAGGCCATGGAGGAAGAAGAAGAGGAGGGGGTGGAGGAGAGAGGTGTGTCAGAATCATTAGTAGTGGCATTTTGGAGGCGTGGTGGCAGAACAACCTCCAACACTACTGCACCTTGTCCTGCATCCTTCCCAGCTGCCAGCAGAGTCACCCAATGCGCTGTGAAACTTAGGTAACGTCCCTGTCCATGCCTGCTGGACCATGAGTCAGCGGTAAATATGCACCTTACCACTGACCGCCCTGTCCAGCGAGGCCAAGACATTGCCTTCCACATGCCGGTAGAGAGTCGGAATTGCCTTCCGTGAGAAAATGTGGCGTTTGGGTACCTGCCACTGAGGAACCGCACATTCCACAAACTCACGGAAGGGGGCAGAGTCTACCAACTGAAAAGGTAGCAGTTGAAGTGCTAGCATTTTTGCCAAGCTAGCATTCAACCGCTGGGCATATGGATGGCTGGGAGCGAACTTCTTTCGGCGGTGCAGCAGCTGGGGCAGGGAAATTTGCCTGGTACAATCTGACGTCAGTGTACTATATTGATACTGCAGCTAGTAAAATCAACTGCCTGCCTGTAGTATGAAAACACCACCAATCTTCTACAGGTAGCTTTAGCTGAACACTGTGCAGAGGACGCACTACACCAACTTTAAAATAATGTAGCTGCCTGCGGTAGTGATAGGATCAGGAAAACACCAACTTTCTACAGGTAGTTTTAGCTGAACACTGTGCAGAGGTCGCACTAGACTAACGTGTAAATAATGTAGCTGCCTGCGGTAGTGATAGGATCAGGAAAACACCACCAACCTTCTACAGGTAGCTTTAGCTGAACACTGTGCAGAGGTCTCACTACACTAACGTGTAAATAATGTAGCTGCCTGCGGTAGTGATAGGATCAGGAAAACACCACCAACCTTCTACAGGTAGCTTTAGCTGAACACTGTGCAGAGGTTGCACTACACTAACTTGTAGCTTTAGCTGAACACTGTGCAGCGGTCGCACTACACTAACTTGTAGCTTTAGCTGAACACTGTGAGGAGGACGCACTACATTAACTTGTAGCTTTAGCTGAACACTGTGCACTACACTAACTTGTAGCTGTAGCTGAACACTGTTCAAAGGATGCACTACACTAATTTGTAGCCTTAGCTGAACACTGTGAGGAGGACGCACTACACTAACTTGTAGCTTTAACTGAACACTGTGCACTACACTAACTTGTAGCTTTAGCTGAACACTGTTCAGAGGACGCACTACACTAACTTGTAGCTTTAGCTGAACACTGTGCAGAGGACGCACTACACTAACTTGTAGCTTTAGCTGGACACTGTTCAGAGGACGCACTACACTAACTTGTAGCTTTAGCTGAACACTGTGCACTACACTAACTTGTAGCTTTAGCTGAACACTGTTCAGAGGACGCACTACACTAACTTGTAGCTTTAGCTGAACACTGTGCAGAGGTCGCACTACACTAACTTGTAGCTTTAGCTGAACACTGTTCAGAGGACACACTACACTAACTTGTAGCTTTAGCTGAACACTGTGCAGAGGTCGCACTACACTAACTTGTAGCTTTAGCTGAACACTGTGAGGAGGACGCACTGCACTAACTTGTAGCTTTAGCTGAACACTGTGAGGAGGACGCACTGCACTAATTTGTAGCTTTAGCTGAACACTGTGAGGAGGACGCATTACACTAACTTGTAGCTTTAGCTGAACACTGTGAGGACAGTAACTTGTAGCTTTAGCTGAACACTGTGCACTACACTAACTTGTAGCTTTAGCTGAACACTGTTCAGAGGACACACTACACTAACTTTTAGCTTTAGCTGAACACTGTGAGGAGGACGCACTACACTAACTTGTAGCTTTAGCTGAACACTGTGAGGAGGACGCACTACACTAACTTGTAGCTTTAGCTGAACACTGTGAGGAGGACGCACTACACTAACTTGTAGCTTTAGCTGAACACTGTGCAGAGGTCGCACTACACTAACTTGTAGCTTTAGCTGAACACTGTGAGGAGGATGCACTACACTAACTTGTAGCTTTAGCTGAACACTGTTCAGAGGACGCACTACACTAACTTGTAGCATTAGCTGAACACTGTGCAGAGGTCACACTACACTAACTTGTAGCTTTAGCTGAACACTGTTCAGAGGATGCACTACACTAACTTGTAGCTTTAGCTGAACACTGTGAGGAGGACGCACTACACTAACTTGTAGCTTTAGCTGAACACTGTTCAGAGGACGCACTACACTAATTTGTAGCTTTAGCTGAACACTGTGAGGAGGACGCCCTACACTAACTTGTAGCTTTAGCTGAACACTGTGCACTACACTAACTTGTCGCTTTAGCTAAACACTGTTCAGAGGACGCACTACACTGACTTGTAGCTTTAGCTGAACACTGTGCAGAGGTGACGCTACACTAACTTGTAGCTTTAGCTGAACACTGTGAGGAGGACGCACTGCACTAATTTGTAGCTTTAGCTGAACACTGTGAGGAGGACAAACTACACTAACTTGTAGCTTTAGCTGAACACTGTGAGGAGGACGCACTACACCAACTTGTAGCTTTAACTGAACACTGTGCACTACACTAACTTGTAGCTTTAGCTGAACACTGTTAAGAGGACGCACTACACTAACTTGTAGCTTTAGCTGAACACTGTGCAGAGGTCGCACTACACTAACTTGTAGCTTTAGCTGAACACTGTGAGGTGGACGCACTACACTAACTTGTAGCTTTAGCTGAACACTGTGCACTACACTAACTTGTAGCTTTAGCTGAACACTGTTCAGAGGACACACTACACTAACTTGTAGCTTTAGCTGAACACTGTGAGGAGGACGCACTACACTAACTTGTAGCTTTAGCTGAACACTGTGAGGAGGACGCACTACACTAACTTGTAGCTTTAGCTGAACACTGTGCACTACACTAACTTTTAGCTTTAGCCGAACACTGTTCAGAGGACGCACTACACTAACTTGTAGCTTTAGTTGAACACTGTGCAGAGGTCACACTAAACTAACTTGTAGCTTTAGCTGAACACTGTGAGGAGGACTCACTACACTAACTGTAAATAGTCTAGCTGCCTGACTGTGGTACTAATAGGATCAGAAGAACACCAGCAATTTTCTTCAGGTAGCTGTAAATACTGTAACAACACAAGCCTGCCTGTCAGTAGGAAGATAATAAGAGGAATGGATCTAGCTAAACTGAATACAGTGTGTATATATATATATATATATATATATATATATATATATATACATATACAACACCTGGGATGCATATATATACACAATCCACTGTAAGTGCAGCTAACTGACTGACTGTCCTGCCTAATCTATCTAACGTAAATCAAATGACACTGTCTCTCTGTCTCTGTCTCTCAACGCCGGAACACACTACACAGGGCCGCCGTGCAGGCGGCCTTATATAGTGTGGGGAGTGTACTAAACCCCCTGAGCCATAATTGGCCAAAGCCACCCTGGCTTTGGCCAATTACAGCTCTCTCTACAGATGGCGCTGTGATTGGCCAAGCATGCGGGTCATAGTGCATGCTTGGCCAATCATTAGCCAGCAATGCACTGCGATGCCGCAGTGAATTATGGGCCGTGACGCGCCACACGAAATTGGCGCGAACGGCCCATATCGTTCGCAATTCGGCGAACGGGCGAACAGATGATGTTCGAGTCGAACATGGGTTCGACTCGAACACAAAGCTCATCCCTAATGATTAACCAGCAATCAGCAAGCATTAAGTCACATGTAGAATAGGGGAACAAGTGAAGGTGGACAGGGTGAACTCCAATTCATCAAGGTGATATTGGCCAAGTAATACTCAGTCATCTAAAGGTACTGCACATTCGTTGGATCAATTCAAACAAGGTGGTACCGATACACTGAAAAGAGGGCCTGGGTACAGTGGCAGTTTCAGACAGATGGGTAATGGACAGAATATGTAGGATCCGAAGACTACTGCAAGTGGATATGACTCCAGCAGCGTTTGATCAGCCCACGACTCCTACTGTAAGTTTCCTTTGTTGCTGTGCAAACCATTTAGGAATACCTGTACCCCAACATGGGTTAGATGGTCTCTCACCACATACCAACAGGAGGTCCAGCTGTATTACCCATAAACAGAGATAAACATGCCCTGCCTGAGGACAGACCATGTTCACCTTTGCCTGTGAACACAGACGCTTCTGGACCCTCTTAGTGGCATGGGAACGTCTGCCTCTCCTTGTTGGCCTCCCAGACATAGTGGGGGGGGGGCTTATTACCCAAATTTAATAGAAACTGGGAAATGTGTGATTGGATGCAATTAACTGAATGAAAATTGGTGTTTTGTGCACTTTAAATCGAGAACTGATGCTGACATAAATGTAAAAACTATCAAAAAATAAAACAAATTAAAGGAACACCAGTGTCGCAGTCAGAAAAACTGCATCTGACTATTAAAAAAAAAAAGGAGGGGGGGGGGCAGGCAGACAAAACAAAACAAAACATGCAGCCAAAAAAAAGGGTATACAGAACTGTATACAGCACTAAATGTTAAGTAATCCTGTGTTAAACGCTGCACTACACTAACACACTACACTGACACTACACTATACTCACATTATACTAACACAGTATGCTATTGTCAGAAAAAAGGCATATTAGCCAAAGCAATGGTCAGTAAAGAACCCATGCGCATAAATATGTGCAAATGGCCAATCCCTGTTAGCTAAAACCGCACTCACGCAAGTGCGCATGCGTCTGCATGTCGGCGTGAGTGCCCGCCACTAGACTGGCGCCAAGTGGGCTATTTAAACACCTCTGCTGTACTAGGACCTTGCCTCATGGTCTACAGCATTCTGCTACCCGTTACCTGTTCTTGATCTCCTGTTGCCATTCTGCTATTTCGTCTGACCACGCTTGAGCTCTGCCTGAACCGACCCCAGGCTTGCTCTTTGACCAAGTCCCTGCCTGATCCTTCTGCCTATCTGCTTACCGTTGCCAACTCCAGCTTGAACCTGACTATTCTTCTGCCTTCTGCTTTGTACCTGACGTGCCTGCTAGCTACCTATCCGGCTTGCCTGACTCTGTGTCCATCTCTAGGAGGCTATCCCTGCAGCCTGCCAAGTACCTGCTATCTGCCACCTGCCGGCCTGCCGAGTGCTGGCTACCTGTGACCTACCAGCTGCTAAGTGCCTGCTGATTGTCTTCCAGCCTACTGCACCTGCTGCCCAGCGCCACATCCCAGCCTGCATCCAAGTGCACACAGACCTCTCATCTGTAACCCCCATCACCAGAACTGCCAGGCACTCATGCCACTCCAGGCTCTGTACCTCCTTTTACCTTATCAGGGGTGCCGAGCCAGAGGTGTAAGAGAACGCCTTCCTCTCTACGTCAGACTCCATCACCAGTTACGTGACAACTATACTGACACACTACACTATACTTACACTATATTGACACACTATACTCACACTATAATAACACTACACTAACACTCTATGCTCAGAGTCACAATAAGTGAACACACTAACTCGCTAGTAGCAAACTGAGCCCTGCTCTATCTCCACTTCAAGAACACACTGCAAAAGCTTCATGTGGGAATGAACCTTTTATAGTGTTGGGCGGGACTATGAGCACTGAGCCATGATTGAACAAAGTGATCATCACTTTGTCCAGTCAGGGCTCTGACAGTGCTTTGCACCCTAATTGGCAAAGCCTTGCACCTGACCAGCAGTCAGGTGTATTGCTTCATCCAATTAGGGCCTTAGAATGCATTGTGAAGTGTGCAGTGCATCGTAGGGCACTCGACGGGCGCACATCCCACCGAGCGCCCCCGCAAATCCAGCTGTTTGCCGAACCGTTCGCCCAACTCTACTTGTGAAAAAGATAAAGTAAGGTGCTACTCTTATTAAAATTAAAGTATGCTCAGTTCAGTGCAATAAAATGTAGCACACCCCCTAAGGAGCCCCAAGTAAAATGGGATCCCCCACCCTGCACAACCAGGCACACCGATTTTTGACAGGCACTCTTGAGACAGAGAACAGTCCGTGACTTTGTTTTTTTTTGTTATTTATTGAGGGTAATAACTTGTATAGGGATGGGAGGTTATCGGATGCCCATTGACTTTAACGATGATTTCACATCAGAGGACAGGGATCACCGCTGGAGAATCAGAGGACAGGAATCACCGCTGGAGAATCAGAGGACAGGGACCCCTGGCAGAGCTCCTTTCCCATCCCAGCACTGTATACAGCTCCCCCCCACACACACTACATGAAATCACATTCCTTCACACACAGTATGTCAGTCTTCACAGGGTGTATCTGGCTTTTATGTTGCCCTTCTGACCTGTGATATCCCCTGGTCGAAACGGCAGTGTGGTTGCAGTAGGCAGTTACTCCCTGTGCAGATCATGGCTAACTGGCTGTGTTGTAAAGGAATGTGATTTCAGCCCTGCGGAGGAGGAACAGTATAGAGTGCTGTACTGGGAAAGGGGCTCAGCAGCCGGGCATAGCATGCAGGGTGGAGGGGGTGGTCAGGGAGCTTTGGGGGGGGGGGCAACTTAGATCTGGGTGGGCAAAGCCATGTGACACATCTGGAGCCTGCAGCACTTCAGGGGCCCCCAGAGGAGGTGTTAAGGGATTTGTTTTAGCAATTTCTGAAGGTTTCTCTCTCAGTGTTGGCAGGTGTTGGGGGAAGGTTACCTCCTGGAGGTGGGTGTCTTTTCCCCAGTTGTCAGGAAAGTGGGGTAAGTAGACATCCCCGGGTGGGGGTGGGGGGTACAGAGAATCCCAGCTGGTGACTAGGAGACACTAAGCAGTGTCATACCTCACCAGTGACATCGTTCCCATCATGGCTACAGGACGGCACTCTCCTCCTCTTGCCTCACTGTGCTCGGTTACCATTCCATGTTGCCACCACACAGCACAGACACTTCGCCATCCTGGGCTGTTCTCACCTCGTGCTTCTCTCCATTCAGGAAATGGCTCACAGCTTCTCCCCAGCCAATGGAAACAGAGGGGTGTGGACTGTGGAAGGCTATGTGGAAGCCCAGTACTGGAGCGTGGCTGTGGGGCCCTAGGGCAGATCAGAGCTGGATTTTGTGGAGGATATAATATGACAGGGAGGCTGCAGGGGCCCCCTGGAGCTATGGGCGGGGTTGCGATTGTGACCCCTGCAATCCCCTATGCTACGCCCATGGCCATGTTGTTTGAGAACCTTAGGGCAGCCATGACAGCTTGGCTAACAGTTTAACATTACAGTAAAAATCTGAACACACTCCCCCCTCCCTTATGTTCAGGAATTCATAGGCTTATCCTTCAAAGGAGCTGTTATCTCAACAGAGAAAGCAGAACCAGGCTAGGTCTGTAAAAACAGGTAATGTCGGCCTGGCAGGATCTCCAGGCCTATCGTAAAAATGTCACTCTCTCAATTCAGAGAACCAGCAGATACCAGTCGTAAATACTTTAGTGCACATAAAGCTTAAACAGTGGAATAAGTATGAAATTTCAGCATGTTTCATAACTTCCAAAGTAATAATAGCATAGCCATAATATGGACATATTTAGTTTCCTCGGATAATTTGTAACATTTCCAGTCCAGACACCCCTACGTTAGGTCATATGGGAAACCACTGGTACCCCTTATTCCTCCTAGGTAAACTAGACATTGGAGACATGGCATGTTTATATCTGTTTTGAAGGAAATCTCACGCTGAACAATAATAGCATATTTGCAGTCTGTAAACACTATAGATGCAGAGATATGAATATGTATCACAAAGTGTACCTGGGACATGGTCATGAGTGTAGACACCTCCCAGCAACCAACTCCTAAACAAGATGACCAGATGATTGGTCACTGGTCGCTGTCAACACCCCTTTGATCTGACAGAAAAGAGGAGCTGCCAAGACAATGGTCAGTTCTCCTTTTACCATCCAAGCAGGAACATCTGCCAAGTTTGAGAACCGATTACCCAGCTCATCGATCGAACTCTGATCAACCTTCGGACATTAATTGCAAGTATTCTTCTTCCCCGATTATACCTTATTTCTTTGTGGCTGTACTGTATATTGTCGTTTTCTCTTTGAAACCTCTTTTTACTGTAAATGTTTTATTTGCACCAACTTTGACCTTTTCATAATAAACCCTTATGTTGAAAAGTGTTAACCTTGTCTCTAAAGCTCTTAATGCAAGCTATAAAGGAACCTGAATCTTAAAGAGCGCTACTGTTGTAGACTAAGGCCTCTGAGCAGACCTGTCTGTGGAGGCAGTGTGTATTGCAGACGCTTATTCTTAAATTATAATTTGTATTGCTAAAATTACAAGTCTCCCCCGGTTCGGTCTTTTAAAACAGGGGTGGTGGCAGTTAAAGGGTTAATTGGGTAATTAGCCAGTGACAATTGCTCTCAGGCTGCTGGCACCTAGATTGTGGTCCCGCAAGTGATAGCATGGTGTGAGGTTGGCCGGTCCTTCGTCGCGAGTTAGCGAGGAGGACAGGGATCTGACACCCGCGCTTGTCACAGATAAGGCTGAAAAAAGACAATAGTCCATCCAGTTCAACTGTGTAGGTGTATATATATATATATATATATATATCAGTGTCTATAATGCTTTATCCCTGTATGTTGTGTCCTTTAAGATGTACATCTAAGAGTCTTTTAAAAGTATCCATACTCCCCGAAGCCACCACCAATTGTGAGAGAGAGTTCCACATCCTTTTCGCCCTAACAGTGAAATACCCCCTACACAGTTTAAGGTTAAATGGCTTCTCCTCCAGTCTCAATGTGTGCCCCTGTGTCCTGTTACACTCCCTAGGACTGAATAGTTTATTTCCTATGGTGGGGTCCCTTCTCAAGCGTCTCACCTCCAGCGAGAATAAATTTAGTGTTTGCAGCTGTCCCTCGTAATTGAGGTTCTCCAGTCCAGTCCCCTTGTTAGTTTTGTTGCCCTCTTTTGGACTCTCTCCAGCACATTCCTTCGGAGGACTGGTGACCAGAACTGGACGGAAAACTCCAGATGAGGCCTAACCAGAGCTTTATAAAGTGTCAGGATTATAGTTTTGTCCCTGGAGTATATCCCTTTTCTTATGCATGCTAATTTTCTGCCTGTTTTTGTAGCTGCACCTTGGCACTGCATGCTGTTGCTTAATCTGTCATATATTAGCACCCCTAGATCCTTCTCCATCCTTGATTCTCCCAGAGGTTCTCCACCCAGTGAATATTTTTTGTTTATGTTTTTTGACCCCAAGTGCATTACTTTACATTTCTCCACTTTAAACTTCATTTGCCATTTGTCTGCCCACACCTTTATTTTATTCAGGCCATTCTGCAAAATTTCTATGTCCTGATGAGTGTTTATTACTATCTTTGTGTCGTCCACTCAATATCATTTATGAATATGTTGAATAGAATTGGTCCTAAGACAGAACCTTGGGGTACCCCACTCACCACTCCAGACCAGTCTGAGTACATGTTATTTATCACTACCCTTTGGACCCATCCCTGTAACCTGTTTTTTACGCAAGCACAAACCCTATGGTCCAAGCCTGCAGACCTTAGCTTGCAAATTAAGCATTTATAGGCGACTGTATCAAATGCTTTTGCAAAGTCCAGATACACCACATCCACAGCCCTCCCCAAATCTAGATAGCTGCTCACTTTCTCATAGAATGTTATCAGATTGGTCTGGCAGGAACGTCCTCTCATAAACCCATGCTGGTTACCTCTAATGATATTCTTCTCCTCAGTAAAACTTTGGATGTAGTCCCTGATCATCCCCTCCAATAATTTACCCACTATTGATGTTAGGCTGACTGGCCTCTATTTACAGCTCCACTTCTTCCTCCTGCACTCTCTTGCTTGCAGAACCCAGCAGGAACACTCCTGTGGCTACTGATCCCAGCACCACCTCTTCAGGCACTTCCAACCCGCCTGGCTGCAGCTGCCCCTTTCACTAGCAATCCAGGCTAACTTCTCCCCACTGTCCTTCAGACTGACACTCACCAGCCCACCCAGCTGACTCTCAGGAGATCTCCCAGACGTGCTGACCTGCTCCTGCTGTCCTCTCTCATTGCCCCCATGCCTCCAGGAAGGGCTTCCTTCCAGCACCTGAGCCCCGGCCTGAGGTCACCACCCCTAGACTAGGGCATTTAAGGGCCACCAACAGCCTGCTCAGCACTCCATCTCCATCTTCCACCCAACTGCTCCCTCTTGGCATGACTCATGCCTATTAATGAGGTGGCCTGTCCCCTGCCAGCTCTTTACTGGGGATTGGGGATTGGCTGATGTCCTCATAAATATTCCAAGCAGCTCCTCCTAACCTCCACTCACTATGTCTGGAACATTCTCAAATGTCAAAAACGACAAACAAAACAAAAGATATATATAGGGGGTTATTTACAAAAGGAAAATCCACTTTGCACTACAAGTGCAAACTACAAGTGCAAGGTGCACTTGAAATTGCAGTGAAAGTGCACTTGGAAGTGCAGTTGCTGTAGATCCGAGGGGGACATGCAAGGAAAATAAAAAACAGCAATTTAGCTTCCACATCATTGGATGATACAGTCAGCAGTGCTTCCCCTCATTTCAGATCTACCCCTCAGATTTACAGAGACTGCACTTCTAAGTGCACTTTCAGTGCAATTTCAAGTGCACTTTGTAATTGTAGTTTGCACTTGTAGTGCAAAGTGGATTTGCCTTTCGTAAATAACCCCCATAGTGTTCTCTATAATTAAATAGCATGTGCAGTTGTGTACAAACTTATGTTACCAAGAAAATGATAACATATATCCCAACAGATGGGATATATGCTCCCTCCAGTGTATACTCCTCTCTCACATCCAATGTATATTTATAAATCCCCCCCCCCCAAAAAAAATAGTAGATTGATCATGCAGTATGTTTAATAAAATCAAAATAATAAAACAAATCCAGTCCATTGCACTTACATTTAACAGTGCCTGGACCGCGGACTTCCTGAAGACGCCATACTGGTGAAATGCATCAAGGTTGGGTCACTGTTGATAGTTTTGAGTTGCTGGTGAGGTCATAACCGGGCAAGGTGGAACAGACGCCGATTTCCTGGTGAGAACGGTGGGTCGGTATCCTATATTCACACAGGCGGATTGAGATGGTGCCGGTCTGGGCACTGTTAAATGGAGGTGCAACAGACTGGATTTGTTTTATTATTTGGATTTCAATAAAAGTACTGCACGATCAATCTACTATTGTTTTTTGGGGGGATTTATGAATATACATTGGATGTGAGAGAGGAGTATACATTGAAGGGAGCATATATGCTATCTGTTCCTGTTGGCACACATGCTAAGGCTTTACTGGTCTTTGTGGCCACGTGGATCTGGTGAGTGTACCCCCAAATCACATGTGGTGGAGCACTTTTGTGTTGGAAAGTTGAGAAGTTCTTCAGAGTAGCACTCAAGACACAGTGGATGGGACTTTGTTGATTAATACAAGCACAGCACAGAAGATTGTTTTGGTTTTGAATCTTTTTGTATATTTTAGATTTTATTGATTTTTTGTTTTCAATTTTTGTTGAGTTACAGTGAAAAAATCCTTCCTTTTCTAACATGACTGCGCACCACTCCACAAAGCAAGGTCCATAAAGGCATGGATGACCAAGTTTGGGGTGAAGGAACTTGACTGGCCTGCACAGAGTCCTGACCTCAACCCGAACACTTTTGGTATGAATTCGAGCGAAGACTGCGAGCCAAACCTTCTCGTCCAACATCAGTGCCTGACCTCACAAATTCACTTCTGGAAGAACGGTCAAACATTCCCATAGACACACTCCTAAGCCTTTTAGACAGCCTTCCTAGAAAAGTTGAAGCTTTTATAGCTGCAAAAGGTGGGCTAACTCAATATTTAGCCCTATGGACTAAGACTGGGATGCCATTAAAAATCATGTATGTGTAAAGGCAGGCGTCCCAATACTTTTGACAATATAGTGTACATAACTTATATCTGACTGCTGCAATGTTTGTAACATATCTTACTTTTACTCGGGCAGCAGTCACCTGTTGGCACCAAACATCCAGCGCTAAGACTTGTAGTTCCAGCTGTAATACAGATATTACCAGAGTTTGCTCGTTTGGCACCTCATCTATTCATAAAATGTTGCATTCTTTTCAATGAATGCATGGCACTCTGTGATTGGAGGAGGTGCGGTTAAATGTCAAGATTTCCCCTCCTGCAATCACAGAATGCCTGCATTCACTGAACAAACCACAAGGCTTTTTATGAGCCTTGCTGAGCGAGCAACCTCCTGTGATATATGTACTGCCGGCTAGTTCCAGCACTGACAGGAGACTTGCTGCCTGAGTAAAAGTAAGATGTAACAAATGCTGCAGCAGCCAAAGAACATCAGAGCTAACTCATTTTTACTTTGCCAATTGTCATAAATCTTTTGGTCATACTTCAGCTTTAAGAAAATCAACATTTCGCTTACAACAGGTTGTCTTTACTAGTTTTAGGTTGCATTCAGTGTGAGTTATCATGTGTTTTAACCTACCTTAAGACTTGGTTCACACTAGTGCAGCTGCTTATGGGACTTGAGTCACACAGAATTGCATAACAAGGAAAATCTCATTGTTTTCAATGGTGCCCATTCTAATTAATGTGACTCAGAACAGAGCGATTTTGGAAAAGGTTCCTGCGCTACTTTGGTGCAATTTACAGTGCGACTTTGACTCCATAGCATGCAAAGTCGCACCACATAATCGCACTGTAAATCATATAAAAGACGCATCACAATAATGTGAACCGAGCCTTAAATTGCACATGCAAGGATGAGAATGGAACCATTCTCTCTTTGGTGCAGTTTACTGAAAAGTTGATAGTAGACTTCTAAGTGTGTTTTCCTTGCAGAGCTAAGACATTAGCAGCTAACTCCACATATAACCAAACTATTGCAAACTAAGCCAGAAAAAGTGTACAGAAGGAAAGTCAATACAAAGCATCTATTGAATCTACTATATTGCTTCTGCAAATATATTTTCTTTTACAATAAGTTAACAGACAGAGGGTAGAACAAAAAAAGCATCCGGATATTCAGGAAATTTAGTGTTGATAAATTCTATTTATTACGAGAGAAAAACTAATTCAAAATAAATCAGTTCTATTTTTGAGCAGAGGCCAGGTGAATATCATAAAAATCTATTTGGAAGAATAGGGCTAGTGGCTAGTATGTCCTAATAGATAAGGCACCTCATCCCAAAGATTAAGTATAGTATGGAGCAAAGGGAAGAGGATTACGGTGCCAGCAACAACTCAACACAATAAGTACCGTATATAGAAAAGCAGTATGACTTACAGGGGTGCTGTCATGTTGGATCGTTTCACTAAGGCCCCTTTCACACGGGACGGATCCGTGTTGATCCGCCCTGTGTTTATCCGCTGCTCAGCGGGGATCGCTCCGTTTTCCCCAGCTGAGCAGGCAGATGACAGGGCGGGACCCGCACACTGTGCAGGGACCGCCCTGTCAGATCTCCGCTCTCCCCTATGG
This sequence comes from Aquarana catesbeiana, assembly GCF_042186555.1. Lineage (NCBI taxonomy): Eukaryota > Metazoa > Chordata > Amphibia > Anura > Ranidae > Aquarana > Aquarana catesbeiana. The sequence continues at coordinate 137,528,519 of NC_133335.1, read as the reverse complement.
GGGATCGGAGGAACACGGACCGTCTGTCCGTGTTCATCCGATGCGCTCTGTAGACGGATAGAAAAATAGGATTTTCTTCCGTCCGCAGAATCGGACGAGAGCGGAGCCGGACAACATCGGGTGTTAGCGGATGTACATCCGCTGACACCCGCTATCCCATAGGGATGCATGTATGTCCGTTTTTCATCCGAAAACGGATGGATGAAATACGGACATACGGTCCGCATGTGTGAAAGGGGCCTAAAGGTCTATGCATGCTGTTTGCTTGGACATTTTTGGCTTTTTAAATATGGTCCTGCTCTCCAACATTGCTGTTTGTTGGTATTTGCCTTCTGTTTAGAGCCTATTGAAGCCCTGGATTGTACCAACTTACTCCAGGTTAATCCTCTGTCAACCAACCAGCGTACTCGTCCTAGATGGTCTGACCACATATTTCTGGTCTTAACGGCGCCCCTTTGTATATAAATAATCTTCTTGCTTTTGCTTTTACGAGGCTTACTTTGAGCCCTCTGCAGCCAACTACTTGGCAGTGTGGGGTTACTGCCCTGTGATACTTGACCGCATTGACTTTGCCCAGCTGGACTGCCAGGAGCCACTTTTGTTTTCTGTTATATTCTATTTCCCTGATAAAGCCAATGTCTTGGCGAAAATAGTAGGGAAGAATTGACCTGCTGTTATAAATTATCACCATCTCTTCAACAGAACATTGTAAAGTGCTCACATATATGTTGGTTCAATACAATGTACTAAATGTTTTTAAATCATTGTAATAAAATTTGTTTTTCCTATATACTTATTGTGTTGAGTTGTTGCTGGCACCGTAATAATCCCCTTACCTTTGCTCCATACTATAAAAAAATCTATTTGCTTTATTCACTTTTCTTCAAACAAGAATGAGACTAAGACAAATATATTGTATACAGATATGGTGCAAATTACAGTACTCTATAGGGATATCCACATTTTAGTCTCATCAATAAGATGAAAGAAGAATTTGGACTGGTTGCTGAATGCAGAATGCACATATGGTGAATTGGTAATACCAGTTTCTCCAGTGTCATCTCATCTGTGAACATATAGTTACATACCGCCTTTCCAATTTTAAAGATTTCCAATTTTAAAGATATGTATGTATCTCTCTCTCTGTGTATGTATGTGTGTGTGTGTATATGTATATATATATATATATATATATATATATATATATATATTTTATATACACACACACACACACACTATCTCTTAGGATGTAGGTACATCTCTTTATGTTTATAATTTTTCTAATTGGCACTTCTTCCAACTATTAACTTAAGATACTGGAGAGTTTAATAAAAGACCGCATAGATGAGTTCTTGCTGGAAAAAAATATTTTAAGCAACAGACCGCATGAATTCATGAAAGACAGAAGTTGTCAAACAAACCTGATTTATTTTATGAGGAGGCTGAGCAAAACCTTAGACAGAGGGGTGGCTGTGGACATGGTATACTTGGGTTTTGCAAAAGCATTTGACACAGCTCAATTAGTGATGTACCCCAAGGTTCAGTATTGGGACCCTTACTTTTAATAACTTTATAAATGATATAGGGTCTGGGATTAAAAGTATCATTGCAGTCTTTGAGGAAACACCAAGCTATGCAGTGGAATAACGTCCTTACATGATGTCTCCAACTTACAAGCCATCCTCAATGCACTGTTTAATTGGGCAACTATGTGGCAGATGAAGTTTAATGTTGATAAATGTAAAGTTATGCACTTGGGGGCTAAGAATATGTATGCATGCATCATACATACTAGGAGGAGTACAACTGGGGGAATCATGGAGAAGGATCTGGGTGTTTTGTTAGATCAAAAGCTTAAAGTGTTACTAAACCCACAACTGTAAAATCAGTCTGTATGTGCAGCATAGTGTGCTTGTTATACTCACTGTGGAATTTAAGGGGTTAATCCTCTGCATTGGTAATCCTTTAATAGGAAACAAAGGGAATACAAAGACATTGATTTTCAAAAGAGCCAACTTCCCTAAACTACGAACCTTGCTAGAAGGCATAAATTGGGATAAAATCTTAGGAACAAAGAACACAGAGGAGAGATGGGTTTGCTTTAAGAGCATATTAAATAAGGGCATTAGCCAATGCATCCCATTGGGTAATAAATTTAAAAGAGCGAACAAAAGTCCTGGATGGCTTAACTCCAATGTAAAAATGCATAACAAGCAAAGGAGAAGGCCTTCAAAAAATACAAGGTTGAGGGATCATCATCAGCATTCAGACTTTATAAAGAATGCAACAAGAAATGTAAGGGCGCAATAAGGACGGCTAAGATAGAACATGATAGACACATAGCAGAGGAGAGCAAAAAAAATCCCAAGAAATTCTTTAAGTATGTAAACAGTAAAAAAGGAAGGACAGACCATATTGGCCCCATAAAGAATGAGGAAGGACATCTGGTTACAAAGGATGGGGAGATGGCGAAGGTATTGAATTTATTCTTCTCCTCAGTCTTCACAAGGGAATCAGGGGGCTTCAGTAACCAAAACTGCAGTGTTTATCTGCATGACACATCACAGAAGGCACCTCCATGGTTAACAGAGGACAGAATTAAAATTAGACTTGAGAAACTTAACATTAATAAATCACCGGGACCAGATGGCTTACACCCGAGGGTGCTTAGGGAACTCAGTCAAGTGATTGCCAGACCATTGTTCCTAATTTTTACAGACAGTCTACTGACTGGAATGGTACCAGCCGATTGGAGAAAAGCCAATGTAGCACCAATATTTAAAAAGGGCCCAAAATACATCCCTGGGAATTACTATATACAAGATTTTAGTAATAAGAACGGTATCATTAGCAGTAATCAGCATGGATTCATGAAGAATCGTTCTTGCCAAACCAATCTACTAACCTTCTATGAGGTGAGCTGCCAGCTAGATAATGGAAGGCCCGTAGATGTGGTGTATCTGGATTTTGCAAAAGCATTTGACACAGTTCCCCATAAACGTTTACTGTACAAAATAAGGCCTGCTATCATGGACCATAGGGTGAGTACATGGATTGAAAACTGGCTACAAGGGCGAGTTCAGAGGGTGGTGATAAATGGGGAGTACTCGGAATGGTCAGGGGTGGGTAGTGGGGTACTAATAGTGAAGAAACAACGTTCCTGCGCACAAGTGGATGACCAGACAAGCAGTGTATGGCCACAGGCCTTGCTGCCCTCAAGGATGGGGAATCCTAGCAAACAACGAGAAAAAAGAAAAAAGAGGGCGCACCAGCCATGTGCATTATCCTTTGACTGTAATTTTATTAAAACCAATGATAAAAAGGAACTACTTACAAACAGTTGTAGAAGATCCCATAGTAGAAACAATCTTCAAATAACAGCATGCAGTCTAAAATAAGCGGACCCACCGGAGGTCACATAGGAACTCGCAGGGGTCACTGCTAGCTGACGCGTTTTGAGGGGAACGTTCCCTCTTCCTCAGAGCACAGCAGGCTGGTGAGTAGAACATGTTTGTTATTTTAATTAAAAAGTTGCTTTACAATCACTTTGATTTCCTAAAAGGATAGAGACAGTTCACTTAGCAAAGTGAATTTTCTCTTAAGCTGGGCATCCACAAATAGATTTTTTCATTCAGCCTGCAGGCTGAACAAAAGAAATCGAATAGACTCCCGAATGCACACAAATGGTGCAGATGGACAAATCCCCCATGCCAGGCTATTGTATTCTGCCAGCTGTCAAAATACCGGAACAGTGCCTATAGCTGATTGGCTGAAGGTGCTATTCAGTCAACAATTTTTGGCCTGGTTCCTTCAACAAAAGTTGATTGAGTAATGGATTCCGGCAGGGCCACCCACTATTAGAAATTTGACCAATTTCTCTGAATTGGCATAATTCTAATGGTGCCAGCTTTATTGTAAATAAGTATATTCACACCAATCACCCAGTCATGTTTAATTCACTTTGACCATTATTGGGTGTTCAAAGTAAACATAGCATCACCTTATTTATAAGGCCGGCCATACACGGTTCGAATCTCAGCCACTTCAGCAGCAATATCCGATCATTAATGGGCAGGCCTAATGTACTCAAGTTGATGGGTACAACCAGCCTGCCGGATTCACTTGCCCCTTCCCCCACCAGCTCCCCCAAACCCCCCACCGGGAGAAGACAATGGCCTGGCAGGAGGGATTCCCACATCAACACTGTCTATGTTAAAGGGGGAATTATACCTTGCGGTTGTAGGAAAGAAATTTGCTCTGTGTATAGCCGGCCTTACTTATACACTAAGTGAACAGCCACTATGCCTTTAATAACACAACCACACTGCTGGCCACAGTGGCAAAGCTACTGAAGTACTGAGGTTACAGATCAGTAACTACATTACTGCATTGGCTTTTTAGTTTTTTCAAAAGTAACTATCAAGGTGTTAATTTTTATAAATAATTTGCACTATGCCAGTAGGCTACTGATGTTAACTTTACTAGTTGGCAAGCGCATAAGTGAAATATATATGTGTATTGTCCATATGCACTTTTTTCAGATTCACAGATATAAAAACTGAGAGCATAACTCCAATATCTTTGGTGCAAATTTTAGAATATATGATAAATTAGCCATAGGCAATAAATACGCACATTGCATTGAAATACACAAATTTACTTATTTTGGCCTATATGGCAGTTGAAGACAGAGCTTACTGCAGTACTTGAATTCTTCTATGATGCTACCTTCCCCAGGTGGCATTTGATAGTGTCCCCATACAGATAAGGAAAAAAGCACTTGACAGCAGTAATACATAATCATTTCATTTTATGAAAACAGACAAAACATGTATATTGAGGCATGTTCACAAATAAAAAGAAGTAGAATGTGGCACTTTTGCCTATGGAAAACCAGTGTTTTTTTTACTGCCCCTAGAATTCACCAAACCCTGATTTATATTTTTTGAATAATTAAAGTGCAACTTTTTTCATTTTGGATAGAGTGGAGGAATTGTTAGAACCTCTGTACCTGACAGGAAGTGAGGGAAAATCTTTAAATGGGGGAAACAATGTCTAAGATAAAGTTTGTCCCCAGGAAAGGAAGTGAGGGGAAACCTCTCTAATGGATTCCCGAATAGAAGCAAAACCTGACAGGTGCCAATCTTTCCCCACTCTATCCACAATAAAAAAATGGGTATGGATACACTTTAATGTAAACATGGTTTTAATTAGAGATGGGGATAAATGTAGCTGTAAAAATTAATTCCTAAAAATTAAGAAAAAAAAGACATGCATGTTAAAAAAGCATTATATATTCTCATTATTTTTTCCAAGAATTATTCTGTCATTGGCACATCCTCGTCATCTTCAAAAAGAGCTACAGTGTATTGTCCTTCTGGACAATATGTCAGCTCTTGTACCTCTCCGCCACCATTGCTGGGTTTCTGAAAGTGTATCTCAAGAAGATCCCGCAGAGTATCTTTGTCTGTAATATCTGGAATTCCTGTAATTAAGACTGTACGGTTACATTCCAGCTTCCTCATCTGCAATTGAAAGGATAAAGGACAGATTATAAAAAAATCATTGTTTGTAGATTACTTCTGTGTAACATGGTAGATTTACTGTACATGAAGCTGAGAGAGCCACTTTAAAGTGAAAAAAAATCCGATCCAATTAGCTGTCCCATCGACCTGGCCCCCTCACTCCCTTATTTGACAACTTAGCCTTTGGCCCAGGATTTGAGGCTTCTGGAGTATTAGGATTTTTAAAGGCTTCATGCAAGTAAGCTTTGCTAGTCATACCTACTCTACTGTATCTATGATCCAGACAAGAACTCCTACTACAACAGTAAGCACACGGGCAGAGGTTCAAAAAATGCAAATTTTAAAGTCTGTTTTTAGATTAAATGTAAACATGTATACACAAAATGTTTTTATTTTCATGTTTTTATAATTTTTCCAGGGGTACTTTAAAAGAAACAGAAACTGAGATAATGCACAGGCTGCCATTGCTAAGCTTTCCATTTAAAAATACCTATTGCCTGGATGTTATTTTTATTCAAGTGTTCATATGTTTGAGTCATTTGCTTAGAGCAAACATTCAGATTAAGAGTTTAAAACTGGGTTTACAGTACACTAATAGAATTTATACCATTCATACCAAAATTCTCATGAAAATCTGTATGACTATTCTCAGAGCATTTGAATGTTTGAAAGATCTTGTTTGCTATTGACATTCATTTTTTTTAATAAATGGACTTTACCAAATGAAAACCACATTCCTTGTTGAAAATGTATATATTGAAGAAAAATTTCCCATCCTACTCCTCCAAATGTTCTCATTACTGCTGTTGAAAATGAATAAACTAATGATTAGAAAAAGGAACAATCTTACAATGAAACATGTCAACTTTGAAATTATTGGGGCTAAGATTAGCCAGGGAACTAGTAATGGCAACTTTCTTATTTCTCTCAGCATAGGTTGCATTTTAATCTTTTCTACATGTGTTTTTGTGCATTATATATAAAATAGGCATTAACACCTAAATGGTGCAGCACATACTTTTAGAAAATAAAATGGGAGAACATAAAATTAAGGTTTTTGAACCAGACTCACAGATGGCAATTGTTGGATAAGCAACATGGTTTAATATCTTACTTCTGGTATTTCACTTCCTGTTTGACACAGCCAGGTAGGAATGAAACACATCAAAGCTTTGTGATCAGAAGAACAATGCCTTGGCTCAAGCCCACCTGCTGTGACATGTGCGAGTACAGTACAAGCTTCAAAGAGACCACTGCTGCAAAGATGTCTATTGAGATTTGACACAGGGCTGATAGAGACGCTGGCCCTGGGGGACAATAAAGCATGCCTCCTGGAGAATGGGCAGACATTTGAAATGATACCTCTATAAAAGGCAAATGGGGGTGGCTATGAGTGGGCGTGTATGTTTGAATGTAAGGGACATACAGGCTTTTGATCTTTCTCTCTTGGCTGCTGGGAAGCCTGCTGTAAGGTCATCCCTTTTGCTATCTTGGGACCTTGCTCTGACCGAGGGCTTGGGCCTATATTCCATGAGGCCCAGACCCCTTTATCATCCAGAACCCACAAAGGAAATGTGTGATAAGTATCTTTGATATTTCATTGTTGTTATATGTTGTAGAGATGTGCTGTTAGTATAGTGTGTTCTGATTGTAAGCTATGTAACATTGTAATACCCTTTTAGTACTTTTATGATAGTTTCCTAACTCGTTGGGAAATAAAAATAAGATATTGTTTTACTAGCCACACCGTGTGTTTGGTTTCATAGCTAACCTGGTATTATTGTGATATTAACAATAGCATGTGCTCAGAGTTTAATGGACCAACTAATGATAGGGACTAGACAAATTAATACGCAGATATAATATTAATAATTATATCGATTTCTACATTTGGCACCCCAGACTGTGGAATTTTATTTTTACACAGAATCCACAAAAACCTAATGTATTTTTGTCTTGACTCCCTGTAAGGATAAATCCTAAACTACACCCAGAACTCAAAATCATCTCTAGTGTGGACAAGATTGGCGCTGGCTTGCGAATTCTGAAACCACGCTTGGATGGTCATGAAGATTCTGTGAAATATTTAATCAGGGAAGCGTAGAACCTGGTGAGATCTTCGGATGATATATGTATATATGTTAAACGTTTGTATCATTAATATGCTTTAGGCCTGTAACCAGCCAAAGGTGCTGGCGAGTAAAAGGGCTGATCACCCTTGGTTAGAGATTGACAGGAATTACCATACATCTTTGAGGAAAAAGTGGGAGAAATACATTTTTTTTTTTTTACCCATGTGAGAGTGAAATAGCTTTGTTCCAATAGGAGATGAATGTGGCCTGCAACCTAAGGAAGGCATTGATTGAGAATCTGCCTTGTGTCTTAGAATGTGCCTTGCGTCTGGTAGGCTGTAGAACTACAAGTCACTGTTAGGTTTAAATGGCTTTGTAGCAGTTTTTTTTTTTGTTTGTTTATCTTTGCATGGTAAGCAACTCTGGTAAAAGCAGGTTAGACCAGCTTTAGTGGGGGGTAGGCTAATTAGCATATCAATGGATATTCCCCAGTAAGCATGTGGTAATCCTAAAAGCCACATAGAACCTACAGGACAGGAGTGCTCATATACAAGGCAGCCGATAATGCCACAGTAAGTGTGGTGGGTCTTTTCTATGGATATGCAAAAGTTTAATGATTTTGAATGATATCAGGTAAAAGTGGTAATGAATGAAGAATATTGAATGCTAGAAGAGCGATTCAGTTTTTTTTTTCGTGAGTTGTAAGAGATAACGATAATTAAGTTTGGTGTGTTACTCAGTGCACTGTTGGAACATTAGTACAAATAGAATTGTGTATTGTGTGCATTGTATGGTTGTGAAATGGAACTGGTGTATACATATGTTAAAAAGTACGCTTCTGCCAATTATCATTCATGTGCAGATGAACCTCTTAAAAGCCAGTGTAACGTTCTATTGTCACAATGTCAACAACATAATAGCAGATTGGGTAAACAGCTAAAAAAGAAAGTTAAAAAAGAAAGGTTGGCAAATGAAATTGCAGTGTTGCTCAGAATTAAATTTATATCTGAGCAAATGGAGGGGAAGTGGGAAGCAGAGAGGAGACGTCTCGGGGAGGACATAGAGAAAATCAGTGAAAACCTTATAAAGATCGCAACAGACTCCAGTAGTGAGATGGATCAATTGCGGACTACAGCAGGCAATTTGTCAGAAAGAAACAGTGAGCTACAAAAACAGCTGCAGAGGTGCAGCATGGACTGTGATATGAAGAGCAAACTTTTAGAGTCATTGCGAGTAAAGTTGTCAGAGATGGAAGAGTTGGTTATGTCTTTAGAAAGAAAGTTAGCAAATGCACACTCCCAGCTTCTTACTAAAGAGTAATGTACAGTATTGCTCAATGAGGACAAAGGAACGTGCCAATTGGCCAATATCTGCACAGTCAATGAGGAGAAGGGCTGTGATGAAACACATTCTGCTATTGCACCCATAGCTTCGAAGCAGGATAACAGTTTGATTACAATCCAAGAGAGACTTACTTTGTGCCAGATTCTGGGTGAATTTAATGCCCTGGAATCACCAGTGAGTCTGTCCAATAAATTTGAGGCTCTAGTCCTTAGATTTCATTTGACTAATGAGGATGCATGTTCTCTTCTGAGAGCATGGCTACCAGGACCTTTGGCAGGCCAGTTATTTGCACAGGTTAATGATAGCTTAGCAGATGCAGAGGTGCGGAGGAAAGAGTTGCAGCGTATTGTGGACAGTCGTGATAATGGTATGAGTGATTTACAACGAATGAGATTTAGGAGAGGAGATGACCCAATTTTGTTCTGCAGTGAGTATCTTGCATTGTATACGAAAGTGTTCAACTGTCCTGACTTATTGGAGGATGATACAAGTTTCATATACTCAATGGCCAATAAGTGTTATGTAAGCTATCCCATTAGAATGGCTTTGAGGAATGCTAGATCCTACCAAAATTTTGTCAATATCCTGCGAGACTTCTGTCAAGAGTCCAGTGGTAGGGAATATGAGTCAAAGGCAGGTGTATCCGTAATAAGCAGAGGTACAGGAAGGCAGAGAGAGTTCAGATGTTCTAAATGGAATAGGCATGGACATAGATTTTGTAAAGACCTTAACATTGCTAGCATGCAGCAGGAAACTCCAGAATTACAGGGTGCACAGGCAGCCATAACGGAGTTATCCTCCAAACATGCAATAGCCGAATGTGCAATGGTGGAGGTACCCTCCGCACATGCACAGTGCTCAGCAAAGATAGGAGTCAAGCATGCAGAAAAACCAGACGCTCTTATTGCTGCAAGTGATGTTGCTATGACAGAAATCAATGGTGGAGATGTAAATAAAAGTGCGATAACTGTGCTTGAAAGTGATTCAGGAGTTGAAACTTCGGATGACTCAGACGATGAAAGTGTAAATTTTGCTTATTCCAAGCATAGTAATCATAGTAATAATGTCCAGCAATGTGAGTTTCCACTGCCGTATGCTCAAAGAAGGGCCTATACAGAGAGACCAGCCCTCAAATGTTTTTTGTGTAAAAGGGGGGGTCACATCGCTAAAAATTGTTGGGCGGCGAATAATGGTATCAAAAAAAGATCGCAGTACCCCAAAACGACCCCAAGGCATTATGAAGTGTATTCTGCCCGATGGGGTAGCAACCCAAAGCATGGAGGCTGTAGTAATCACACCCATTTCCCTTTAAAGACCCAAATGCGGAGACTGCAGACTGAAGATCGCCAATATGGGGAACAGTTACGTAGAGTCAAAATGGAGGTAGCTGCATGGTTATTCAAATGTAGCACTGGGGAAAACAATGTTAGCAGCACTTAGTGAGCTGCATGGATGCTCCTTGCCATATTTTATTTATATACGACCCTCACATCTAAACCTTATACATAGCAACTGTTCCCCTACATTGCAATTAATGGGAAAAGGCTTGGGGGACTCAAAAAGTCAATTGTCATGATAATTGTGTGTAATCACTGTCTTTGTGTTCCTTTTTCAGAGACCTTGGAAGAAGATAAAACTGGTTTGGATACTAATGTCTGTGTTTGTTTGCAGGTTCTTCAAAGAGAGAACAAGAGTGGGCACATTTAACAAAACAGGGGTTAGTTTATGGTAAAGGCATAATCGATTATCAAAGGGTACCATGAGCTCATTAATTAGTAATTGTTTGCAAACAATGAAAAAAAAAAAAAAATAAGATAAACAATAGTCAGGCATTAAGGGTTTCAAGTGTTGCAAGTGAAGTTACAAATGTTGTGATGAGGTACAGATGTTTTGTTTTTTTGTTTTTCCCCATTAACTAATTGTCTTTCAGATGGAAATGAGCACTTACTCTTCTCAGGAGGAAAATCCATGGATGTCTTTAGTTAAAAGTTGAGTGTTTGTCATTGTCTTATGGTGGTTGTCTTGTCATGTTGTTTTTGTGTAATAATGGCCAGAATTTTAATTTTTTTGTTAAGTTTTTTTAATATTTTTGGTATTTGTTTAGTCATCCATTTTATTTTTGTTTGTTCAGGTGGAGAAATTATTGTTTAGTCCACCTGAAAGGGGGGCAATTGGCCATTCCGTCAATTAGCAGCTGAATAGATGGTCATGGGATATGTCCTGCAGCTGAATACATTTTGTTGATTTAAGACAAGAGTTGTGGGTAGGAGACCATTCTAGCTTCTAGAGTTCGTTTTTTTTTTTTCTCTCTTTGTTCAATGTTCATTCAGGTGGAAAAAGTTACAAGGTGTACGCTTTGTCTACCTGAAAGGGGGGTTAGTGCATAGGTCTGAAAGTACAGATAATGCATTGTCTTTTTTAATGCTTAAAATTTTGAATTTTGGGAAGCAACGTTCAAGTTCATGGTTTTTAAAATTTTTTGATCATACCAGGGGGATCCATTTTAGAGTGGGTTCAGCCTAAAGAGGTCATGGTTGTTTTGATAGGTTGGTCAGGGTTGCAGAAACCAGGAATACTAAGTTCCTGGTTCCAAGGAAGGAACTATAAGTAAACGTAGTAAGCGAGCAGATATTATGGATAAGAATTTGATTCTGCTCTTGTTTTTTTCACTTCCAGAGTCCTGGTGAAGCGTGATTGGAGAGGTCTCTGGAACAGGGATGACAGATGTTCATCTGGTTGGCAGTTTGACTGTGCCGCATCACACTGCAAATTTGTTCTGATAAACATCAGGAGAGAAGGGACAAACAAAAAGATTCAGTTTAATACTTGTTTTTGCTTATGGACAATTTAATCCTAATCCTGAATCTGAAGGACTGTGCCTATCAACGACACTTGTGAGACATTTTTGCCGGATTCACTCCTGATAAATACAAACGTGCTATTAATGCATGTACGATGGGTTGGAGGTTGGGGAAGGAATATACACATCCAATCTGTCAGAACCTGAAATGTAAAATATGTTTTTTTTTGTTGAAGGAAGGAATTGAAAGAAGAAAAGGTTTTTAATGTATGACATGTATTGACGTAACGAAAGTAATATGGTGCAGGTACCCAGGAGACTGGCGCTTATACATAATAAGGTGTCGGTTGGCCAGACTAGAGGTTGGCCAGGTGACACATCAATGGGGTGAAAATTTCCTTGTATGGGGAGATACGCCTGGCTGATGGCTCACCTGAGAGGTTGAAACCCGGCACAGGGAAGGCCAGTGAATACGCACAGGAGCATGCTCCGTTAGATACAGGGAGCAAAACGCTGGCTACCAGGGTACAGTATGCCTTCACCACATGGCACTTCAATGTCTCGCAATGGTTGGTAAAATTCCATTACCCTATATGTGCTGAATATACACTGAATCAAGTGCGGTCAGTATACCAGTGACTTGCTCCCAGAGATGTGCGGACACAGAAGGAGGTTCATGCAGGGCGCGTGTTTCTGAGGAGTAACCCGAAAGCAGAGGGATGTATTCAGCACTATATTGGGGGAATAGGAGCTGGGATGGGTGTTGTTAATGGGGTGGACAGCGGCCTCCTGAGGAACAAACTCGCAGCCATAGCTTCAGAGAATAAGCAGGGCTTTGTTACTCAGAGATTGGTGGCATCCTTAATAACATTCAACAAAGTCACACATATATACCCAGGTTAAAGTGGCTCAAGATTTTGTCAACCATGTTGAGAGATTGGTAGAGAATGTGATGGTATGGGACGGGAATTTGTCATTGGCTCTTGCGTGCACAAAGTGGCAGGTGGAAGTGTCAACCAGCATTGAGCTGATTGTACAGTCTCCATATGAGGGACAGAGGCCTTATGAGTTAGCATCACCGCTCAGTAAGACTTTGCCAAACACGTCACTTACACTGATCCAAAGTGGTGGTCGAATGCCTGGATGGGCCATACCAGTTTGGATTGTGAAAGGTGTTATGCTGTATGATCTCAAGTACAGAAGTGCAGACTCGGTCTGTATATTTGGTGGCATTAATGGGCTTACTGACTAGGGATTCTATCTTCTTGCGTTTGAGGCTAATTTCCCACATATGACCAAAGAAGCTGGAAGATGGAGGCAGGTTGATACTTCCCTTGGTCAGAAGCATGACCATGATGTCCTTTGTATGCCAGGTCAATACATGGTGGTGAACAAAAAAAAATGTTGGGAAGATATTTCATTCTGTATTCGAGATGGAAGGATCATTGCTGGGAAGGAAGCACCTGGGTATTATTTGGGACATAGACGAGTTTGTTTCCTTGTCCTAAAGAATGCCAATGTAACGTTAGTCATGGAACTAGATGGTTCTTTGAACCTAACCATAGGTAGAGGTGCATGGTATACCCTGGGCATGGTCTTTGAAACCCAGGCACAGGGATGGAATTGTGTGGGTTTTGTCATTGTTACAGATTTATATGTGTTGTTAAACTTGATATTTATATAGAAGGGTCACAAAGTTATCTATGCAAGCTGGGGAACGAAGTGACGGTAGGGTCTCTGTGTACAAGATAGAGACTTTTCTGCCAAGTCAGAGCCCTGCAATACCGCTGACATGCCCGAAATCTGATGGGTCATAGGTTTATATGTATATATTATGGTAATGGGTTGATTTATGTCATGGTATAGTGTGATAAAGGTATATTTTAAGCTAGTAATATGGGCAACAGGCCCTCCTCGAGACTCTATATCTGAAAGCTGGTTAAGATGCTGCTCTGGATGTGTGCTGGTGAATGATGAGTGTATGGACACCCCTTGCCTGTTTTATACCCCTTCATGAAGATGTTAGAAAGAAGAAGATACAGAATGGTGACATGGGAGCTGTCACGGAAGAATGATGTTGGTGTGTCACCCAGTAGCAAAGCGGCACGTGTTGGAAAACACAGCACGTTAGGACCGTTATGGACTGTTCCACAGGAGCTGGTTCTGAGGCCTATGTTGAGAGGCATTTATGGACTGTTCCATAGGGACTGTTTCTGCACATGTTGAAAACACAAGACAGTTAAAGACTGTTCTATAGGTACTGGCTTGGAAACACATGTTGGGGAGGAAACAGTTATGGACTGTTCAATAGGAGCCGTGTCTGAAGAAGGGTGATATGCGCCCTTTAGGCGCAAAGCGGCATATGTTGGATAAGCAACATGGTTTAATATCTTACTTCTGGTATTTCACTTCCTGTTTGACACAGCCAGGTAGGAATGAAACACATCAAAGCTTTGTGATCAGAAGAACAATGCCTTGGCTCAAGCCCACCTGCTGTGACATGTGCGAGTACAGTACAAGCTTCAAAGAGACCACTGCTGCAAAGATGTCTATTGAGATTTGACACAGGGCTGATAGAGACGCTGGCCCTGGGGGACAATAAAGCATGCCTCCTGGAGAATGGGCAGACATTTGAAATGATACCTCAATAAAAGGCAAATGGGGGTGGCTATGAGTGGGCGTGTATGTTTGAATGTAAGGGACATACAGGCTTTTGATCTTTCTCTCTTGGCTGCTGGGAAGCCTGCTGTAAGGTCATCCCTTTTGCTATCTTGGGACCTTGCTCTGACCGAGGGCTTGGGCCTATATTCCATGAGGCCCAGACCCCTTTATCATCCAGAACCCACAAAGGAAATCATGTGTGATAAGTATCTTTGATATTTCATTGTTGTTATATGTTGTAGAGATGTGCTGTTAGTATAGTGTGTTCTGATTGTAAGCTATGTAACATTGTAATACCCTTTTAGTACTTTTATGATAGTTTCCTAACTCGTTGGGAAATAAAAATAAGATATTGTTTTACTAGCCACACCGTGTGTTTGGTTTCATAGCTAACCTGGTATTATTGTGATATTAACAATAGCATGTGCTCAGAGTTTAATGGACCAACTAATGATAGGGACTAGACAAATTAATACGCAGATATAATATTAATAATTATATCGATTTCTACAGCAATGCAAACATACATTCACATCAAGCAAAAAAAAATAATACTTTACGCAAAAAATGGAGGTTAACACTATTAGGATGAAGTTTAAGAGAAGAGATTCTCTTTGTATGGTATGTTATTATTATACATGTATATATATTTTTTATAAACCTCAGAAAAATGCTAATTCATCTAAAACTGATTACACATTTTTAGTTGGACTAATGCCCCGTACACACGATTGGAAATTCCGCCAGCAAAAGTCAGATGTTAGCTTCTGGTCGGAAATTCCAACCGTGTGTATGCTCCATCGGACTTTTGCCGGTGGAATTTCCGCCAGCAAAAGATTGAGAGCAGGTTCTCTATTTTTCTGACGAAAAAAGTTCCTATTGGAAATTTTGATCGTCTGCAGCAATTCCGGCGTGCAAAATTCCTACGCATGCTCGGAAACAATTCAACGCATGCTCGGAAGCATTGAACTTCATTTTCTCGGCTCATCGTAGTGTTGTAAGTCACAGCGTTCTCGACGGTCGAAAGTTCAGAGAACTTTTGTGTGACCGACCGTGTGTATGCAAGGCAAGCTTGAGCGGAATTCCGTCGGAAAAACCATCCAAGGTTTTTCCGATAGGAATTCCGATCGTGTGTACGGGGCATTACAGTTTTATTTTTGGGAGGCCACATTGATGGAAACTTTTTGAAAATTTCATAGACAGTTGTCAAGCCCACTGAGAGTTACTTGGAATAACATCCACTGGCTTACCTTGTGGTCCTGCAGGCTGCCTTCTAAAGAAGGTGCTACACACACTTTGTGAGAAGAGTCTCCAAAAGGCACATGAAAGGATTTTTTTTCAACCAGTCGTGAAGCAACTGTAATGTAGTAACACAGTTATATCAGAAACATATACTGTATTTCCTCACTCCCTATTTCACAGATAAAAAAAAACCAGAGTGAAGCACAGGATTAAAATGGAACTATAGTTAAAGCCAAAAATCACATACAGTATATGATGCAGTCAGTCTCTAGCATTAACACAGAAATGTAGTCATTACATGTTGATCCTGTCAGTATATCACTTATTTTTCCACTTTCTGTAGCAGGATGACAACACTGTTCATCCCACAGTGAAAACATAAAGCAACAATGTCACCTGGTGGACAGGGGATTCCTAAATGGACATCAGAGTTTAATTGGACTTTAAGATACACACACACACATTAAACTGTAACTCCCACTAACATGTTTTAGGTAGTTAAAGCAACAGTTTTTTTTTTTTTTTAAAGGTTCAAACTATATGAATAAAGGCTGTATGTTCCTTTTGCCAGTGTAATATGGGTTCTCCCTAGAAGGTTGGAAGGTTGGAGGGAAAATTCCACTTTTGCTTTGTCTATTACAAAAAGTGAAAAAAAAATAAATCTACTATAGTCAGGATTAATAGATAGTAAAACCGTTACAGAGGTGAATAGAAAATCAAAGTTTGATGTGTTAAAGAGGTTGTAACCCTAAAAAACAAAAAAGATCCTGTTCCTTTAACCACTTGCTGACCGCCTCACGCCAATATACGTCGGCAAAGTGGCACATTCCCGTGAATCGCTGTATGGGTACGTCGACCCCTTTAAGAGCCACCTGAGGCGCGCACCTGCAGCACGGCAGGGGACCCAATGTGCGTGGCCAGCGGGCGTGATCAACGCAGGCCACCCGCGATTGGGGGAACCAGAGCTTGAATGGGGATTTGTGTGTATAAACACACAAATTCCTGTTCTATCAGGGGAGAGGAGACGTATCGTTTGTTCCTACTAAGTAGGAACAGCGATATGTCTCCTCCCCCAGTCAGTTCCATCTCCATACAGTAAGAAACACTCACTAGGGAACACAGTTAACCCCTTGATCGCCCCCTAGTGTTAACCCCTTCCCTGCCAGTGACATTTACACAGTGATCAGTGCATTTTTTTAGCAATGATTGCTTTATAAATGTTAATGGTCCCAAAAATGTGTCAAAAGTGTCCAATCAGTCCGCCGCAATGTCGCAGAACCACTAAAGATCACCGCCATTACTAGTAAAAAAAAATAATAATAATAAAAATTCCATAAATCTTTCCCATAGTTTGTAGACACTATAACTTTTGCGCAAACCAATCAATATACGCTTATTGCTATTTTTTTTTTTACCAAAAATATGTAGAAGAATATATTGGCCTAAACTGATGAAGAAATTTGTTTTTTAAAAACATTTTTGGGGATATTTATTATAGCAAAAAGTAACAAATATTTTTTTCCAATATTTTACCTTTTTTTTCCGTATATAGTGCAAAAAATAAAAATCGTAGAGGAGATCAAAAACCACCAAAAGAAAGCTCTATTTGTGGGAAAATAAAGGATGTAAAATTTTTTTGGGTACAGCGTCGCAGGACCGCGCAAATGTCAGTTAAAATGACGCAGTGCCGGATCACAAAAAATGTCCTGGTCATTAAGCAGGCAAATCTTCCGGTCTGTAAGTGGTTAAAACATGTTAAACTGTATAGTGCTTCTGCGGTGTCAATTGTACCTTTCTATGTTGTAATATACCTGGTTTATCCTGCCTGTTCCTGTGTTCCCCTTAGTGTCTTGACCATAGTTACATATAGTTACATAGTAGGTGAGGTTGAAAAAAATCCATCAAGGCCAACCTATGTGTGTGATTATATGTCAGTATTACATTGTATATCCCTGTATGTTGTGGTCGTTCAGGTGCTTATCTAATAGGGAATTCCACATCCTGGCTGCTCTTATGCCCCGTACACATGATCAGATTTGCCGACAACAAATGTTGGATGTGAGCTTGTTGGCGGAACGTCCGATCGTGTGTATGCTCCATCGAACATTTGTTGTCGGACTTTCCTCCAACAAATGTTGGCTAGCAGGTTCTCAAATTTTCCGCCAACAAATGCTTGTTGTCGGACTTTCCGATTGTGTGTACACAAGTCTGTCGGACAAAAGTCCATGCATGCTCGGAATCAAGTACGAGCCGGAAGCGCTCGGTCTTGTAAAACTATAGTTCGTCTTGTACGTCACTATGTTCGTAATTGTTGACCAACATTTGTGTGACCGTGTCTATGCAAGACAAGTTGGAGCCAACATCTTTCATACAAAAATCCACGTTTGTTGTCGGAAAGTCTGATCGTGTGTATGGGGCATTACAGTAAAGAACCCTTTACGTAGTTTATGGTTAAACCTCTTTTCTTCTCATTTTAATGAGTGGCCACGAGTCTTGTTAAACTCCCTTCCGTGAAAAAAGTTTTATCCACATTGTGGGGTCCCCAGTACCGTATTTGTAAATTGAAATTATATCCCCTCTCAAGCGTCTCTTCTCCAGAGAGAATAAGTTCAGTGCTCGCAACCTTTCTTCATAACTAATATCCTCCAGACCCTTTATTAGCTTTGTTGCCCTTCTTTGTACTCGCTCCACTTCCAGTACATCCTTCCTGAGGACTGGTGCCCAGAACTGGACAGCATACTCCAGGTGCGGCCGGAGTCTTTTAGAGTGGGAGAATTATCGCTTTATCCCTGGAGTTAATCCCTTTTTAATGCATGCCAATATTCTGTTTGCTTTGTTAGCAGCAGCTTGGCATTGCATGCCATTGCCGAGCCTATCATCTACTAGGACCCCCAGGTCCTTTTCCATCCTAGATTCCGCCAGAGGTTCTCCCCCTAGTGTATAAATTGCATTCATATTTTTGACACCCAAATGCATTATTTTACATTTTTCTACATTAAACCTCATTTGCCATGTAGTTGCCCACCCCATTAATTTGTTCAGATCTTCTTGCAAGGTTTCCACATCCTGCGGAGAAGTTATTGCCCTGCTTAGCTTAGTATCGTACACAAATACAGAGATTGAACTGTTTACCCCATCCTCCAGGTCGTTTATGAACAAATTAAATAGGTTTGGTCCCAGCACAGAACCCTGTGGGACCCCACTACCCACCCCTGACCATTCCAAGTATTCCCCATTTATCACCACCCTCTGAACTCGCCCTTGTAGCCAGGTTTCAATCTATTTACTCACCCTATGGTCCATGCCAACGGACCTTATTTTGTACAGTAAAAGTTTATGGGGAACTGTGTCAAATGCTTTTGAAAAATCCAGATACACCACGTCTAGGGGCCTTTGTTTATCTAGAAGGCTGCTGATCCATGACATGGTGGTCAGTTTACGTGCCTCCATCATCCCGCTGCTCTCCCTCCCCACCTCCTTCCCTGCCTGTCAGCTCAGGAGTAGGGATGAGCCGAACACCCCCTGGTTCTGTTCGCACCAGAAAATATGAACACCGTTAAAGTCTATGGGACATAAGTGTAAAAAATCAAAAGTGTTCATTTTAAAGGCTTATATGCAAGTTATTGCCATAAAAAGTGTTTGAGGACTCGGGTACTGCTACAGGGGACATGTATCAATGCAAAAAAAAGTTTTTAAACTGCCATTTTTTCAGGAGCAGTGATTTTAATAATGCTTAAAGTGAAACAATAAAAATGAAATATTCCTTTAACCACTTCAGCCCCAGAAGGATTTACCCCCTTCTTGACCAGAGCATTTTTTGCAATTCAGCACTGCGTCGCTTTAGCTGACCATTGCGCGGTCGTGCAACCTTGAACCCAAACAAAATAGATTTCCTTTTTTTCCCCACAAATAGAGCTTTCTTTTGGTGGTATTTGATCACCTCTGCGGTTTTTATTTTTTGCGCTATAAACGATAAAAGACCAACAATTTTGAAAAAAATAGCAATATTTTTTACTTTTTGCTATAACAAATATCCCCCCAAAAAATATAAAAAAACAAATTTCTTCCACAGTTTAGGCCGATACATATTCGATAAAAAATCGCAATCAGTGTATATTGATTGGTTTGCGCAAAAGTTATAGCGTCCACAAAATAGGGGATAGATTTATGGCATTTTTATTATTAATTTTTTACTAGTAATGACCACGATCTGCGATTTTTATCGGGACTGCGACATTATGGCGGACAGATTGGACACTTTTGACACCATTTTGGAATCGTTATCATTTATACAGTGATCAGAGCTACAAATAGTCACTGATTACTGTATAAATGACACTGGCAAGATAAAGGGCTTAAACACTAGGGGGCGATCAAGGGGTTAAATGTGTTCCCTCAGTGTGTTCTAACTTTAGGGGGGATGGGCTCACTACAACATGACAGAGATCACTGCTCCTGATACAGGGAGCAGTAGATCCCTGTCATGTCACTAGGCAGAACAGGGAAATACCTTGTTTACATTGGCATCTCCCCATTCTGCCTCTCCTCGCCGCAATCGCAGGCAGCCGGCAAACATTGATTTCCTGGGACCCATGGACACACTTCCGCGGCACGCGGCAGGCGAGCGCCCATTAGGCGGCAAATTCAAATGGACGTACAGGTACTACGCCCTTTCGCCCTTTTGCCCGTTGCCATTCTGCCAACGTAAATCGGCGAGCGGCGGTCGGCAAGCGGTTAAATATAGTGCCCGGGGTCCCCTTAGTCTGCCTGTAAAGTGGTGCATCTTTCTGATGTGCTTTACTGTGCTGCAGCAACATTACATTTCTAAAGGAAAAAATGTAATTTAAAATTGCTTGCGTCTGTAATGTTCTGCTGGATCCCGGCAATATAGATGAAAATCAATGAAGGACTTTGTCAAAAATTGTGTATTGTGTTTTTTTACTTGGGTAAATGGGTATGGATTTAATGTACCCCATACCCATTCACATAGGGGGGTGGGCCAGGGTCTGGGGGCCCCCTTGTTAAAGATGGCTTCCAGATTCTGATAAGCCCCCCTGCAAGCAGACCCCCCAAAAAATGGCCAGGGTTGTGGGGACGAGGTCCTTGTCCCGATCAACATGGGGACAAGGTGCTTTGGGGGGACCCCTTAACCACTTCAATATTAATATTATATACTTTACACTGCACTATATACCCTGCACTGTATTATATATACTACACTGAGCGCACTATATACTCTGAACTGCAGTATATACTATACGGACTGCACTATAAACTCTCAACTGCAGTATATATACTATATGGACTGCACTATATACTAAATTTGGGCCTTAGGTGTTGGTGGTGCCTGAACACTGTAACTTCTCCTCACAGTTACTCTTGTTGGGCACAGGAATGTGCCCTGCTGTTAAATATTAGTTCAAAAATTGTAATTACATGCCCCAGTCAAACAGGTGCAGAAAAATTGGGCCTTTGGTTTTGGTGGTGCTAGAACACTAACTCCTCACAGTTACTCTTGTTGGGTGCAGGAACGGGCCTTGCTGTTAAATATTATTTCAAAAATTATAATTACTTGCCCCTGTTAAACAGGGGCAGAAAAATTGGGTCTTTGGTTTTGGTGGTGCCAGAACACTGTAACCCCTCACAGTTACTCTTGTCGGGCGCAGGAATGGGCCCTGCTGTTAAATATTATTTCAAAATTTGTAATTACATGCCCCAGTCAAACAGGTACCTAAAAACTGGGCCTTTGGTTTTGGTGGTGCCCTAAACCAAAAATATTGTTGGAAGCTAGCATCATCAAGATTCAGGAGGAACTGCATAGGCAGTCTTCAAGGGATTCCAGATCCATAGCAAATTCAATCAGTTACATCAGCATCAGAGGCTAGACAGCTGCTGATCCAGGACTGATTATTTTTTATAAATGTGAGCCTATCAACGGAGTCTGTGGACAGGCACACTCTGATCCATTACAAACCCTCCAGCAGCACTGAATGTGCGCTCAGAAAGCACACTGGATACAGGACAGGCCAGTAGCCCGATAGCATATTGAGCAAGTTCTGGCTAGTGGTCCATCCTCAAGACCCAGTAACCCAGTGGATGCTCTGTTGGAAAGGTCTTCAAGTCTGCTCTTGCCCCTAGATAATCCTGCACAATATAATGCAGGTGCTGGCGATGGTTGCTTGAACCTATCAGACATTGGCGCTGAGGACTGAAATTTTTTAAAAGGCATCAGTCAGCCGACCACTTTTTCCACTGCTCTGCCTCTGACCGAACGAAGCCTCATAAACACGTTGTCCAGCACCAGGAAATAGTAACCCCCCAGGGTCTGGAAAGGCATTACACAAATTTTTCTTCAAGGCCTCCTGAAGATATTTCACCCTCTGCTCCCTCTGTGAAGGCAGGATGAGTTCTGCAACTTTACCCTTGTAACGTGGATCAAGAAGGGTTGCCAGCCAGTAATGATCTCTCTCCTTGATACCACGAATCCTAGGGTCCTTTCACAGGATTTGCAGAATCATGTAGGCCATGCAGTGTAAGTGTGCCTGAGTCCTCAGGGTCACTAAGATAAACATTATCAGGAACTACCTCCTCCCAGCCATGTACAACTCCTTGGGTTTCTGGGGACTGAAAACCATCCCTTGAAGACTACTGCGTGTTATCCTCTACAGCCATGCTGACACAATTCTCCTTCTCTTCTTCCTGTGTGTTTGGCGGCCCCACAGGAATGCTATCTGCATAAAGGGGACCTTGAGAGGAAAGGAAGTAATCTCTTCCTCCTGCTATTCTGCCTCAAATGCCCTGTCCATGATTCCACGAAGCGTGTGCTCCAGCAGGAAGACTAGAGGGACAGTGTCACTGTCACATACCTGATGGTAAAGTCTGTTGTGCAGAGGAAGGCCTCTCTTACACCTCTGACTCGAGGCCCCTGGTAGAGCAGACAGGTATTACATAGTATTACATAATAGGTGAGGTTGAAAAAAAGACACAAGTCCATCAAGTCCAACTTATGTGTGTGATTATATGTCAGTATTACATTGGATATCCCTGTATGTTGCGGTCGTTCAGGTGCTTATCTAATAGTTTTTTTAAACTATCGATGCTCCCCGCTGAGACCACCGCCTGTGGAAGGGAATTCCACATCCTTGCCACTCTTACAGTAAAGAACACTCTACGTAGTTTAAGGTTAAACCTCTTTTCATCTAATTTTAATGAGTGGCCACGTGTCTTGTTAAATTCCCTTACCGTGAAAAAGTTCTATCCCTATTGTGGGGTCACCAGTATGGCATGTATAAATTGAAATCATATCCCCTCCCAAACGTCTCTTCTCCAGAGATAATAAATTCAGTGCTTGCAAACTTTCCTCATAACTAATATCCCCCAGATCCTTTATTAGCTTTGTTGCCTTTCTTTGTACTCGCTCCATTTCCAGTACATGCTTCCTGAGGACTGGTGCCCAGAACTGAACAGCATAAGGTGCGGCCGCACCAGTGTCTTGTAAAGCGGGAGAATTATCATTTTATCTCTGGAGTTGATCCCCTTTTTAATGCATGCCAATATTCTGTTTGTTTTATTAGCAGCAGCTTGGCATTGCATGTCATTGCTGAGCCTATCATCTACTATGACACCCAGGTTCTTTTCCATCCTAGATTCCCCCAGAGGTTCTCCCCCCCAGTGTATAGATTGCATTCATATTTTTGCCACCCAAATGCATTATTTTACATTTTTCTACATTAAACTTCATTTGCCATGTAGTTGCCCACCCCATTAATTTATTCAGATCTTTTTGCAAGGTTTCCACATCCTGCGGAGAAGTTATTGCCCTGCTTAGCTTAGTATCGTCCGCAAATACAGAGATTGAACTGTTTACCCCATCCTCCAGGTAGTTTATGAACAAAATAAATAGGATTGGTCCCAGCACAGAACCCTGGGAGACCCCACCTCTGACCATTCCGAGTACTCCACATTTATCAACACCCTCTGAACTCGCCCTTGTAGCCAGTTTTCAATCCATGTACTCACCCTATGGTCCATGCCAATGGACCTTATTTTGTACAGTAAACATTTATGGGGAACTGTGTCAAATGCTTTTGCAAAATCCAGATACACCACGTCTACGGGCCTTCCTTTATCTAGATGGCAACTCACCTCCTCATAGAAGGTTAATAGATTGGTTTGGCAAGAACGATTCTTCATGAATCCATTCATATTACTGCTAATTATGATGACAAAACAAACACTAATGCAGTGAAGGGCAGCAAAGTGTAAACAAGGAGGGTGGGACTTTATATGAGGCTCGTGGTGACAAATTGAACAATTTGGTGGGAGGTAGAAATTGTTTAATATTGCATGAGAACATGTTTGACATACATAGAATTGCACATACATAAAGATGCACCTGTACCTAGGCGCCACAATCTACACCGGCAAAAACTAGTAATAACATGTTTACAATCATGTACATTAATGGTAAAATTTAGGGGTCCGCCAGTGTTCATAAGTTGTATAAACGTTAAAGGGATAACAACTGCACGGTCAACAGTTCTTGAATCCTTAAAAGGTAGAAATATCAATACTTTCATATCATAATGAATATGTAACTTGTTCACAACATCGAATAGCTCGACGCGTTTCGTGGCTTATAACCGCTCTTCAGGAGCAGACATGTGAATTATCTGTAATAGAAAAATGATATGCGCGGGTACTCTATATCAAGGTTGGGGGAATATTGGTAAAATTCCCCCCAAGAAACCCGGGTAGGGCATACAAACTTACGGAAGTATGTGCACCGGACCACATGATGTCCGAGTCAGCAGGCCAGCCGAAGGGTCAGTAACAGGAGCTATTCGATGTTGTGAACAAGTTACATATTCATTATGATATGAAAGTATTGATATTTCTACCTTTTAAGGATTCAAGAACTATTGACCGTGCAGTTGTTATCCCTTTAACGTTTATACAACTTATGAACACTGGTGGACCCCTAAATTTTACCATTAATGTACATGATTGTAAACATGTTATTACTAGTTTTTGCCGGTGTAGATTGTGGCGCCTAGTTACGGGTGCAACTTCATGTATGTGCAATTCTATGTATGCCAAACATGTTCTCATGCAATATTAAACAATTTCTACCTCCCGCCAAATTGTTCAATTTGTCACCACGAGCCTCATATAAAGTCCCACCCTCCTTGTTTACACTTTGCTGTCCTTCGCTGCATTAGTGTTTGTTTTGTCGTCATGATTGACAGGGATGGAGGCACATGGCTTTACCCAGCCATGGCCTCATTAAGGGCTCTTTCACACGGGGGATCCGTATGTCCGTTTTTCATCCTTCCTTTTTTCGGATGAAAAACAGACATACATGTATCCCTATGGAGCGTCGGATGTCAGCGGTGACATGTCCGCTGACATCCGACCCGCTCCAAATCCGAAAAGTGTAACGGAGGAAAACCCTACTTTTCCATCCGTTTTCGGATCAGATGACGACGGACTCTACGGTCCATCATCATCCGATCCCCCATAGGGGAGAGCGGCGCTCTGACAGGTCCGTCGCTGCACAGTGTGCAGTGACGGACCTGTCATTTTCCTGCTCAGCGGGGATCGGCGGAGCGATCCTCGCTGAGCAAGCGGGTGTTCACGGGGCGGATCATCACTGATCTGCCCCGTGTGAAAGAGCCCTTAAAGTCCCAAATCCCCCCCCTTTCTTTTCATATTACTGCTAATGATACCGTCCTCGTTACTAAAATCTTGTATATGGTCCCTTATCATCCCCTCCAAGAGCTTGTATATTATTGATGTTAGGCTAACTGGTCTGTAATTCCCAGGGATGTATTTTGGGCCCTTTTTAAATATTGGTGCTACACTGGCTTTTCACACCGTAACTCCGATCTAGGTAAAGAGTCTCTGACGGAGTCTCTTTACCACATGATCAGCCATATCCAATCACGGCTGATCACGATGTAAATAGGAAGAGCCGGTGATTGGCTTTTCCTCACTCGCGTCTGACAGACGCGAGTAGAGGAGAGCCGATCGGCTGCTCTCCTGACAGGGGGGTCTGTGCTGATTGTTTATCAGCACAGCCCCCCCTCGGATCTCGCCCAGGACCACCATCATGCAGCCCAGGACCACCAGGATGGCCATCCACACTGGACCACCAGGAATGCCTGCCCCCAGACCCTCAGGGAAATACTAATTTGTGCTCAGGCAGCTGACAATCAATGCCCAGGCAGCTGCCAAACAGTGCCCACTCACAATGCCTACCACTGCCAGTGCCACCAGGGATGCCTATCAGTGCCTCATATCAGTGCCGCGTATCAGTGCCCATCAGTGCCACGTATCAATGCCCATCAGTGCCCAGCAGTGCCACCCATAAGAACCCATCTTTGCAGCCTTTCAGTGTCGCCTATCAGTGCCCATCAGTGCCTACCATTGCCACCCATGAGTGCTCATCAGTGCCGCCTATCAATGCCCATCAGTGCTACATATCAGTGCCACCCATCAGTGCCACCTACCAGTGCCCATCAGTGCCGCATATCAGTGCCCATCGTCAGTGCCCGCTCATTGGTGCCACCTCATCTGTGCCGCTTTATCAGTGCCTGTCAGCGCCGCCTTATCAGTGCAAATCAGTGAAAGAGAAAACTTACTTTTTTAATTTATAACAGAAACAAAAGCAAAACTTTTATTTTTTTATTTTTTATTTGTTTAGCAAAAAATAAAAACCGCAGAGGTGATCAAATACCACCAAAAGAAAGCTCTATTTATGGGAACAAAATGATAAAAATTTAGTTTGGGTACAGTGATGGATGACTGCGCAATTGTCATTCAAACTGCGACAGCACTGAAAGCTGAAAATTGGTCTGGGCAGGAAGGTGTATAAGTGCCCTGTATTGAAGTGGTTAATATTAAGTTTCCCAAGTCTTATTTTAATTCTGACCTCTGTTAACCATGGAGGTGCTTCCTGTGATGTGTCATAAGGATAAAAACTGCAGTTTTGGTTACTGAAGCCCCCCTGATTCCCTCCTGAAGACTGAGGAGAAGAATAAATTCAATACCTTCGCCATTTCCCCATCCTTTGTAACCAGATGTCCTTCCTCATTCTTTATGGGACCAATATGGTCTGTCCTTCCTTTTTTACTGTTTACATACTTAAAAAATTTCTTGGGATTTTTTTCTCTCCTCCGCTATGTCTTTCGTGTTCTATCTTAGCCGCCCTAATTGCACCCTTACATTTATTGTTGCATTCTTTATAAAATCTGAATGCTGATGATGATCCCTCAACCTTGTATTTTTTGAAGGCCTTCTCCTTCTCCAGCTTTTGTATGCATTTTTACATTGGAGTTAAGCCATCCAGGACTTTTGTTTGCTCTTTAAATGTATTACCCAATGGGATGCATTGGCTAATGCCCTTATTTAATATGCTCTTAAAGCAAACCCATCTCTCCTCCGTGTTCTTTGTTCCTAAGATTTTATCCCAGTTCAAGCCTTCTAACAAGGTTCGTAGTTTAGGGAAGTTGGCTCTTTTGAAATTCAGTGTCTTTGTATTCCCCTTATATTTCCTATTTGTGTGATTTATACTGAAGCCAATTGACCTGTGATCGCTGTTTCCTAAATTGCCCTGTATTTCCATATCCGTGATCAGGTCTGTATTGTTGGTAATCAGTAGATCCAGTAACGCTTTATTTCTAGTTGGTGAGTCTACCATCTGAACCATGAAATTGTCCTGCAAGACATTTAGGAACAGGCGAGCCTTAGATGAATGCCTGGTTCCCTCCGCCCAGTCTATGTCTGGATAATTAAAATCTCCCATTATGATTACACTTCCCATCCTTGCTGCTAATCCAACTTGTGATATGAGATCCATCTCCCCCTCCTCCCTCAGGTTAGGGGGCCTATAGCATACTCCCAGTAATATTTTCCCCTTCGCTTCATCCCTTTGGAGCTCTACCCATAAGGATTCCACCTCCTCCCTAGCTACCTTAGTGATGTCATTTCTCACATTCACTTGTACATTATTCTTTATATATAGGCATACCCCTGCCCCTTTTTTACCCTCTCTATCCCTGCAATAAAGGGTATACCCTTAAATGGTTGCCAGCCAATCATGAGAGCTGTTGAACCAGGTCTCCGAAATTCCCACAAAATCCAAATCCTCCTTGTACAACAGTATCTCTAGTTCACCCATTTTGTCCGCCAGGCTCCTGGCATTGGTGAACATGCCACATAGTTTAAAATGTGGCGCAGGAGTGCAGGATCGCACGAGTGCCTGGCAAGTTGCTGGCAGGGAGGCTGAACTGGAACTGAAGACAGAGCCTTGGAGGAACACCGACACAGCAGGACGACCAGGAACAGCTGACAGGCTGGAGATTGAAGTAGGCTGGTACTTGAGCGCCACGGACTGGAGCGTGGGTACAGCAGCTAGCAAACTTGGTGTTGGTAATGACTGGAGCACAGGCAGGTGCATGCAGGCTAAATCAGACACCCGGAGAACAAGTCCAGAACAGGTGCTGATGCAGAAGCGTAGTCCCATGCTGGCAGGGTTGGCAACAGGCTGTCAGCGAGGTGGCAGAAGCGTAATCAAAGACAAGCCGGGGTCAGGTGCAGGCACATAACAGGAGTATTCAGGAGCAAGCCGGGTAGGTCAACAGGAACTGGTACAGGCAACGGATAGCAGGAGACACAGGAAACGCTGTAGACCAGACAGCATTGATCTTGGGGAATTAACCAGTTTAAATTGCCCCTTTGGTGCCAAGGGCCATCACCGAGCACGAGCGCATGCTCCCGCGTGCACACGCACACTTGTGGTGGCAACGCATTCTGTATTGGCACTCGTGCGCAGGTGTGCATGCAAACGCGCTCGGGCTGCTCATGAAGCACAGGGTATCTTCTCCGGCTGCCATTTTGGTTGCTGGCATGCCCTTCCTGACAGTCACTGATGAATGCATTGTCACTGCTCATCATCCTCGTGGCCTCCTCAAATGGTGACAGGACAGTGCATGCATCTTTGATCAGTAGCCACTGGGGTGGTGAAAAGAAATCAAGCTCCCGACCCTGTCCTTGTGTCATACTCACATAGGTATTCATTGATGGCCTTCTACTGTGTGTGCAGCCGCTGCAGCATTGCCAATGTTGAGTTCCACCTGGTGGGCATGCCACAAATGAGGCAGTTGGTGGGTAGGTTAAATTCCCTTTAAAATATCAGCCAGCCGAGCACTGGTATTGTATTACCATCGTAAAATGACCACAGACTTTTCTGGCCTGCCTCAGGGGATCTTGTAAGCCTGGGTATCTGGTCAACAAATGCTGCACCACCAAATTCAGGACGTGTGCCAAGCATGGAACATGGGTCAAGTGTCCCTGTTGGAGGGCGGAGAGAAGGTTGGTGCTGTTGTTGCATACAACCATTCCTGGCTCAAGCTGCTGTGGCGTCAATCACCTCTGAGCCTGCCCCTGCAGAGCTGACAGAATCTCTGCCCCAGTGTGGCTCCTGTCCCCTAGGCAGACCAACTGAAGCATGGCATGGCATCTTATAGCCTGACTGCTTGCGTAGCCCCTTGAGCACTTACGGAGCACTGCTGGTTCAGAGGACAATTCTGCAGAAAAGACCATAGAGGAAGAAGAGGTGGAGGAAGGGGAGCATACAGATGCTCTGGCAGAATCAGCACCAGCTTTTTGTAGGCGTGGTGGTGGAACAAGCTCCAACACTGAACCCTGTCCTGCATCCTTCCCTGTTGCCAGCAGAGTTACCCAGTGCGCCGTGAAGGAAAGGTAACATCCTTGTCCATGCCTGCTGGACCATGAGTCAGCAGTAATATGAACCTTGCCTTCCACATGAATGAAGCGTGCTGGAATGGCCTTACGTGAAAAAAAATGTTGTTTTGGAACCTGCCACTGAATTCACGAAAGGGGGCAGAGTCTATCAGCTGAAAAGGCAGCAGTTGCAGTGCTGGCAATTTGGCCAAGCTAGCATTTAGACGATGAAAATGTGGATGGCTGGGACAGATTTTTTTTTTATGATTCAGCCACTGGGGTAGCTAAATTTGCCTGCTGAAATCAACCAGTGGTGCAAGTGGTGCTAGCAGATTGGCTGCAAGTACTTGTGGCACCTATTGCTATACCTTCATTCCTCTCAGTCCAGGTTTTTGAGAGGACTGGAGATATAGTAGGGTTTGAGATCCCAGATGAGGAGCAAGGAGAAGTCTGCCTTTTTCTATGATGTTTGGTCTTTCAGGTGCTGTTGCCAATGGACTGCATGGCAGGTCATCATATGTCTTGTCAATAACAAACAATTAATTTACTACCCTGTCAAATAACAAGGTGAATTTGTGAAACCAAGCTGCAACTTCTTGTGAGATACACACAAAACAACACCTTTCAATGAATACGTTGCACTAGAATCCTGAATCATTAATAAGCGTAAATAGTGAACAAAAAGTTGAAAAAATATATATCCCAAATAAATGAATAAAGTCCATCCAATATAAGATGAAGAAAATGGTGTGAGAATAACACACGATGCACCCAGAAAACATGATAGGAGAAAGATGACTTCCACCACTAAACATACTGCCGCTTACCGACTTCCAATGGTCTCCTATCATGGGAGATCGTAAGCACTATTGGGTTAATACCCAGCCCGGGCCTTTGACAGGGCAGCAATGGTCACAGCGTCTTCCTGGATTACACCACTCAAAAGGGACATACTGCCACATGATCCCCATAAAGAAATAAAGGTTTTCACAGTGTAAAATCTTAATGGATAAAGGGCACTGATGATGTCAGTTGTGACGAAATGCGTAGGATGGAGCGACGTGCTGACGTCACCGCATTCGCACAGGTCCTGGAGTGACAGGCTACATTGGAGAGCCGACAAGCTTGTGTTTTATGCTTTATATATGTTCTACAAAATTGTAAGTGCAATACTTTTTTATCCATAAAATTACCATTAAGATTTGACACCATGGAAGCCTTTATTTCTTTATGGGGATGTGTGGCAATATGTCCCTTTGAGTGGTGTAATCCAGGAAGACGATGTGATCATTGCTGTCCTATCAAAGGCCCAGGCTGGGTATTAAGTCGAAAGCGCTTATGATCTCCCGTGAAAGGAGATCATTGGAAGTCGGTAAGCGGCAGTGAGTTTAGTGGTGGAATTCATCTTTCTCTTATCATGTTCTCTGGGTGCATTGTGTGTAATTCTTACACCATTTTCTTCATCTTATATTGGATGGACTTTATTCATTTATTTGTGGTATTCATTTTTCAACTTTTTGTTCACTATTTACACTTATTAATGATTCAGGATTCTAGTGCAACTTATTTATTGAAATAGGTCTTGTCAAGTAGGTGGTACCCAAGAGGCTGCTGTTCTGGCCACACTTGATCCGCTTCAGACCTACATTGCAAACAGCAACGGTGCGATCTACTGCACACGTGTCAAAAAAAGCCCACACCAAGGAACTTTTGCAATAGGGTGGCTGCCCTTAAGCTGACCTCTGGAGGACATACTGCCTCATTGTAGTTGTGCCTCCTCCTCACTTTCCTCCTGTCTTCTCTCAGGCACCCAAGTACAGTCAGTAACCTCATTATCTCCTCCCTCCTCGTCACTGAAGCAAACTTGGCAGTATGCTGCAGCTGGGGGAACATGACTGCCAGTTTCTTGTCCTTCTGTGGCACCCCCTCTCTCTAGGCTCATGTTACTCCCTTCCTCAACCCGGGAACCAACATCAGAGCCTTCGAATTGCTGCGCACCCTCCAGCAGCATGTAACCGACACTATGGTCAAATAATTCTGGTGACTCCCCTATGCATGATGGTGGGGCTACAGAAGTAGTAACTGTGGACAAAGAGCCGGTGGAATAGGCTGCTTTAGCAGCTGCGTTGGAAGGCAAACTACTATGAGCCTGGGTGACAGAGGATGAGGACGACTTTGTTATCCACTCCACCAACTCTTAAGAAACAAGGAAAAGGGGCGCCTCTGAATATGTATCAATAAAACAGGAAAGGAGAGGGACTGCAAGCCTCAGCATGTCCATAAACGGCTGGCGACACATCAAATCCAATGAGGATGATTTGAGGTGGTGGGGCACAGCGGTTTTCTCCTTGGCCGTGTTATCCTTACATCTCGGATACCAGGCGGGACGACTATACATCACGGCACTGCCTGTGACAGGACCCGGCGTCATCTTTCCCCCTCTCCTGGAACCCACACGTGCCTGGATGATCGTACCAGCCATTCTCATCTGTGCTCTGTGTGTTATGTTTATGGACATGCTGAGGCTTGCAGTCCCTCTCCTCCCATTCAGAGACATGCTTGAATGCAGATGTGCAGTTTTCCATGTGAGCGGATATTGTTTTTCATAATAAATGTTTTATTGATACATATTCAGAAGCGCCCCTTTTCCTTGTTTCTTCTCAGCCTTTTTTGGACCTTGCTTCTGGTTCCATCGGTGGCAGCCCTGACAGACCCGTTTATATAAAATTTTATATATATTTATCTTTGACCCCCGGACTATCAAGGAACATTTTGTAGAGGTACTGTTGCATTGCTAGAATTAAAAGTATAGAGCGCACAAGACTTGAATAGTCTAAAAAAACGTCTCTATATGAAGGAATAGTCCAAAGGGTGCTGGTAATGATGATGATGTAGTAATATCTTCAGTACAAAGGGCTGCAGCTTTAAGAGACTGAAGCAGGATCTATAGGAACATAAATAAAAAAAAACAGATCTTCCCCCAGCTGAACGTTATAGAAGATTATGCCATAGAGAAATGTATTGGATTTTTTTTATTAAATGTTTTAGCCCCTGGGAGGGTTAAACAAGGATTTCGAAGTTAGTGCTATACTCTAATATTATATTCCCCGTTACCCTTTATATAGACATTTATCTATGCTTCTATTTGAATGAATGAATGAATGATTTGTAAAGCGCAGCAAATGCGAACTGAATCGCCTCAAGGCGCTGAGATACATTCTCTGTTGTCAGCTTAGTTTTTTTCTGAAGGCCTGGTGGTTTTCTTCCGTGCGGATGTTGGTTGGAAGAGCATTCCATAGTCGGGGTCCTTGGACTGCGAATCTTCGTTCTCCCTTTGCTTTGTAGCGGTATTTGGGAATGATAAGGAGGTTTTGGTTGGCTGATCGTAGACTGCGATTCTGTGTGTAGTGTTTTATTTTCTCCCGGAGATATAGCGGAACATTTCCTTGTATACATTTATGGGTGAGGCAGAGGGTCTTGAATGTGATCCGATTCTTCACGGTTAGCCAGTGTAGGCTCTTTAGGGCTGGGGAGATGGATTCCCAGGGTTTTTTTCCTGTTAACAGTCTTGCCGCCGTGTTTTGGATGAGTTGCAAGCGCGCAAGCTGATATTATGGTAGTCCTACGTAGAGCGAATTTGCGTAGTCGAGTCGGGAATTGATGATTGTTCCCACAACTGCCGCTTTGTCCTCTTCTGGGATGAAGGGGATTAGTCTGCGTAGCTGGCGGAGGAGATGGTGGGATCCGCTCACCACTGATCCTATTTGTGCATCCATTGTCATTCCTGAGTCAAAAATGACTCCGAGGCTCTTGGCTTTGGTGCTTGGAGAGATGGTCTGTCCGAGGATGGTGGGAGGTGTCCACGGAGTCTTTATTGTGGAATTTTTGTTAGCTTGCAGGAGAAGAAGTTCTGTTTTTGAACCGTTGCGTTTGAGGGAGCTAGTGGTCATCCAGTCATCTATTAAAGTGAGGCATTTCTGTAATTGCTGATGAAGGTCTTTTTGTCCGTTGATGCGAAGGTAGAGTTGGGTGTCGTCAGCGTATGAGTGGAAGCAGAGATCGGTTTTCCAGATATTGAGAAGTGGGCAGATGTAGATGTTGAATAGTATTGGTGACAAGGGTGAGCCTTGAGGGACTCCACAGGAGACTGCCCGGGTTTCCGAGGTGAATGTTCCTAGTTTCACTGTCTGGGAGCGATTCTCTAAGAAGGATGTAAACCATTTTAGAGCAGAATCTGTAGCTCCTGCAACTTCAGCGAGGCGGACAAGTAAAGTATTGTGGTCCACTGTATCGAATGCTGCGCTGAGGTCTAACAGTACCAGGAGACTCGGTTCACCGTCGTCTGCTGCTTCAAGGGCGTCGTCCCATATCTTCAGAAGTGCTGTTTCTGTGCCATGGCCTGGGCGAAAGCCTGATTGCAGAGGGTCCAGGAGTTGGTGTGAGTCCAGGTGGTGTTGTAGCTGCTGTACTACTGCTTTCTCTATAATCTTGGAGATGGTGTTGAGGCTGGTTATTGGTCTGCGGCAGTTAGGGTCCTTGGGGTCGAGATTGGGTTTCTTTAGCAGGGGTTTGACGAAGCCTTGCTTGAGGGAGGTTGGCACAGTCCCTTCTTTGAATGATTGATTTATGAGATGTGTTAGGGTAGGGGCCAAGATATCGGCACATTCTTTAAACAGTTTAGTGGGGATGATGTCGTTAGGTGATGTGCTGTCTCGAAGGCTTCTGATGATGTTTTTAGTCATGTCCGTGGTGATTGGGGACAAAAAGAAATTCGGCGGTTGAGTGATGTTCGTGTCGCTATCCTCTTTTTGCTTTGGTTGAGTGAGGTTGGTTGTTATTTTTTGATGGATTGATTTCCGAATTAAGTCGATTTTGTCGATGAAGAAGTCTGATAGCTCATTGCATAATTCTTGAGTATCGTTTGATGGGGGCTCTAAGCAGGTCGGGTTCATTGACTGAGCAACTATTTTGAAGAGTTCATTCGGGCGGTTTAAGGCGGATGAGATGGTGTCTGAGAAATGTTCTTTTTTGGCTTTGAAGATTGCCTTGTGGTATTTCACAGTGCGTGCTTTGTAGTTAGCATGGTTTTCCTTGGTGGGACTTCTTCTCCATGCTCTCTCAGCTCTTCTACGTTCTTGCTTGAGTAGGGTGAGAGTACCATTAAACCAACTGGAGTTTTTTTTGCGGATGAGTGTTCTGCGTTTTGGCGCCACGGAGTCTGCTGTTTGTAGTAATACTATTTCCGCCACCATTTTATGCATATATAACTGCCAGTGTTCACCCATGTTTGTTTTAGTACTAAATACAGCCCTTACTAAAGAAATCTCTGATACATATGCCCCTCCTGCATTAATTTTAATGTCAATTTTAATACTACATTTAAACTGCTATACACATATGCCTGCACGTTTAGATATAACCAATTACCTATACTATGTACTCGTGCATGCATATTTTTGGTTTCTGATTGTTAGATACCCTGCTTGTGCCCTGGTTTTATATATAATTTTTAATCGCTCCAATCTCTTTATTTCTATTTTTCTTATACTGATTACTTTCCTTACACTGATCATTCATGCTAATACTGCCTTTTTTTAGTCTTTTAAGAATGCTGTTACACATGCACTTTATCTCTTAGTATATTCAAATGTTTTTATTGTCACTGATAAAATTCTGTATTGCTGCCCCCGCCCCCGGCCAGCCCACCGCCAGTATATATATTAGATTCAGTCATCATTATGGCCACAGGTTGATAAAGGAATGATTGACGGTTCCGAAACGCGTCCCTTCTTTATGAGGTCACATCCCCCTTCTGGCTGTGTGTTTGCGGTCCAGGCTGGTTATGGAGCCGCTCAACGGATGACATCACTTCCGGGTACGCTTCTCTCCTCGCTGACGACGCCGGTTCCACAGCGGCTTCCAGTGCTTCACCTCGCTGCTGTCCCTGAAGGCTCTCCTCCACCGTGACCCCTTCCAATGCAGCCATGTTCATGATGTGCCTGATCATATCCTCCATCCTGTAAGTGTTTTTGAACCCAGTTGGGGCATTAAAATTTGCTTTTCTTCTGCACTTAGAGGCGCCTTTGTTTTTTTTTGTTTTTTTTATTACTGTTGCATTGAGCCTGTTTTACTTGTAAATTAAACTCCACCAACTCTTCTGCATTTTGTGGCACAATAACACAGCCAGCAGCAGAAAAAAAAAGACAAGCATGACCCACCTGCAGAGGATGCACCATGTCCACAACCACCACTGTTCACAGAGGCTGCTTGCTTTCTTTTAGTGGCCTGTGAGCATCTGCCTCTCCTTGGTGGCCTTCCGGACATGATGAGATGGATGGATATGGATTCATGAAGAATCGTTCTTGCCAAACCAATCTATTAACCTTTCTATGAGGAGGTGAGCTGCCATCTAGATAAAGGAAGGTCCGTAGACGTGGTGTATCTGGATTTTGCAAAAGCATTTGATACAGTTCCCCATAAATGTCTACTGTACAACGTAAGGTCAGTTGGCATGGACCTAAACGTTTACTGTACAAAGTAAGTTGGCATGGACCATAGGGTGAGTACAGGGTGAGTACACGGATTGAAAACTGGCTACAGAGGCGAGTTCAGAGGGTAGTGATAAATGGGGAGTATTTGGATTGGGCAGGGGTGGAAAGTGGGGTCTCCTAGGGGCAGGGCCGTCTTAATGAGCGGGCACATCTGGGCACTGCCCAGGGGCCCCAGCTGCATGGGGGGCCCCTGCACATTCCCTGTCCCCTTGCAGCTTTGTAAACATGTACTGCTTTTAGATCGATCGGGTCAGCGGGAGCATCAGTGGTGCGAGGGAGGCTGCCTGTAACAGTCCCCTCTAATTTAATCACGATAGACTGTCCCTTGGAGATCTTCAATATATCCCGAGGCAACCCGAGTTGGTTGGCGGAGACGGGGGTGTGGCTTCCCCCTCCACTCCTCCCAAACACTTGTTCACACAGGCTGAGGAGAGACCACTGCAGCCCCGGGAGTGTCCATATCCAGGAATGCAGTAAGTGCAGAGCACATGTCATTGCATACAGCACTAAGCTGCCACTATTTCACCCTATACTACCAAGACCTTCCTATACTACCCAGACCTACCACTATACCTCCCTATACTACCCAGACCTACCCCAATACCTCCCTATACTACCCAGACATACCACTATAGCTCCCTATACTACCGAAACCTGACACTATACATAACTGCACCTGATAGATACTGTACACTCCTTAACTCCCCTGTACTGTGTCCTTCAACCCCCCTTGTACTGTGTCCTCAAGCTCACCACCCCCCATACTGTGTACAGTCATACATTAATACAAGCCGCTGATAAGACAGGGAGGCAGTGTGTACAGGGAGGGAGATCAAAAAAAGTAGGAGCAGTGTGTACAGGGAAAAAAAAAAAAGAGTCAATGTATATGGGGGGGGGGGGGGGGTGCAGTGTGTAGAGAGGCCGGGGCAGTGTGTATAGGGGGTGAATTTAATTTGAGATAATTCCCTAGTTGTCTGTATTTGTTGTTTCTAATCAGACTAAAAAGCCATGCCCAATATAATATATATATATATAATATATATAATATATATATATACATGAAATACACTGCCTGCACTAAATAACCAGCTTAATTTAGCTCTCTCTCTCTCTCTCTCTGTCCACGCCAACACTACACACAGCCGCCATTGGAAGCAGCCTTATATAGTGTGGGGCGTGGACGTAGTCCCCCTGAGCCACCCTGCCTTTGGCCAATTATGTCTCTCACAGCAGAGCGCGCTGTGATTGGCCAAAGAATGCAGGTCAGGTGCCTGCTTTGGCCAATCATTAGACATCAATGCACTGCGATCTCGCAGTGCATTGTGGGGCGTTCTGTGGCGCTCAAATTTCCCGCGAACGCCCCATATGTTCAGTTCGTTTTGTGAGCACACGAACACCCGATGTTTAAGTCGAACTTACGTTCAATTCGAACCGCGGGCTCATCCCTACTCAGGAGTCTGTGTGAGCTGTCTCCTCTGACCCTCCGCAGCTATTTAGTCTGGCAGTAAAATTCCTGCTAGCCCTTCTGTAATAACAAGATGTACTACACAGTGTGTATTTTTAAAAAAATTCTGCAGCTAAATACCTTTTTACACATACCCGATGTGCGGACACGTGACCACCCTGGCTGGCATCAGAGGCAAAACTCAGCCCCTCCCACTGTAGTCCTTAGATCAGGGAAGGAGAGCGCCTGATGGTCACGTGACTGAACATCGGCGATTTAAAAAAAGGTATTTAGCTGCAAAATTAGAAATAAACACACACTGTGTAGCACATCTTGTTATTACAGAGGGGCTGGCAGGAATTGGAAAAACTGACTTTAGAGCCACAATTTGCCAATGAGTGCTTAAAATGTCTTTCACAAGGCTCAGAACAACGGTTATTACAGGAAGCATTAAAGCTTAGTGGACCAATCCTACAATTTAGCCACAGAACCTCCATTTCTATAGGGAAGCACAGGTTTGACAATGGCCAAACATTTTCAAGGCAGCAATATCTAAAGAGTACAATGAGTAAACCAGAATGTCAACAAAATGTAGTCTTGGTGGATGAACTGCAAGACACATGGCTCTGGTCATAAGAGAAAATTGGTTATCCATGTGATTTATTGTGAAAAAAAAAACGCAGAGGTGATCAAATACCAGCAAAAGGAAGCTCTATTTGTGTGAAAAAAAGAACATAGATTTTATTTGGGTAGGACCACTCAATTGTCAGTTAAAGCAACGCAGTGCCGTATTACAAACAATTACCTGGTCAGGGAGGGAGTAAAACCTTCTGGAGCTAAAGTGGTTAATAAAAAATGTGTCAAAAACTGTGTGTGGGTGTTTTTTTTACTCTGACACTTTTGTAACATAGTTGTGGGGATGAGGCCCTGTCCCCATCAACACCCAACCCCTCATGTTGAGGGCATGTGGCCTGGTATGGTTCGGGGGCGCTCACTCATCCCCCCTTCCCTGACCTGCCGGGCTGCAAGCTCGGATAAGGGTCTGGTGTGGATTTTGGGGAGGACCCCCGCTGTTTTTTTTTTTTTAAATATGGCGTGGGGTTTCCCATAAAATCCACACCAGAATCGAAGGGCATGGTATGCTTTGGGGGGACCTCACTCTGGTTTTCTTCTTCAATTTTTTAATTGTCGGCTTTTTTGTTTTTAAATTTAGCGGGGAACCCGCTGACAGCTGATGAGTCATCGGTTGTTAAGGACGGGGCGGCTGGCTTCCCGACCCGCTTCCCAGCTATTTGTCAAAATACAGCATGGGGGTCCCCTCGACCCTAATGATGTTTTTTGAGAAATACCGCATGTGATACCACCAGAAAAACCCTGGTAGTAAATATTGCATGCTTTTTTACTCTCTGGTCCATTTGTGAATTGGACTTAAGATCTTTTTATGATATATTTACTGGCACTTTTTTTTCCTGGTAAATACTGCACAATCGTTATTTTTATTTTTTTATGAATTGGACTTTATTTACTGCATAATGTATGCAGATGAGTATCGTGCAATTTTAATGGAAAATGTATAAAAGCACTCAAAAGGTTAAAGTAGAGCTCAGCATCACAGTCAGGTAGCCTCTGGGACAGAGATCGGAAAGGCAACCAGGATGCCTTGCCTTGGTCATCAGCAAGGGAGGGGAGATGGAATGGAAGCAGGGAACTGCTGTCACTGGAGAGCCAAAGCCGTGGATGGAGCACAAGGCCCAGGATTTGAAGATACCTTATGTTGTTAGAGAATGCTGGAGCTGGAACAGGAATGGGGTACCCACTAGCATCATTTTCCTGATCATATAAATGCTGGTGGGTAGCCCATT
Organism: Aquarana catesbeiana; assembly: GCF_042186555.1. Lineage (NCBI taxonomy): Eukaryota > Metazoa > Chordata > Amphibia > Anura > Ranidae > Aquarana > Aquarana catesbeiana. Next base: position 137,489,272 of record NC_133335.1, on the reverse strand, counting down.
TTTAGACAGGCTGAAGAACAAGCAAGGTTGCTTTGAAATGACCCCAGCCGTGATGTGGCTGCTCTCCCAAGCCATTAGCTCCCACTCCTGTCAACTATAGCCAGCGAGGAGGTAACAGGGGCAGTGCTGTATGCCATTCTGCACTTTTTATGGACACACAGAGCAGGGCTCAGGAGTGAGCATGGAGGAGTGCCCCCATAGCAACCGGCTTGCTAGAGAGGCACTTGGAGAAGAGGAGGAAACAGGAGTGCCAGTGGAGGACCCGAGAAGAGAATTCCAGCTCAGACCAAAAAAGGGTCCTACACCATCTTGGTGCGAATGCTATGCAAATAATGTACAATATGTATGGCTGAAATTGCATCGCACAGATATCACATGTGATCTGCACAGCAGTGCGGTGCGAATCACATGCGATGTGTAATGATGCACCAGTGTGAACCCAGCCTCACTCACAGAAAGTATGGTCTGTGTTTTCCCACTAATGAAAGGACATTTATCTGCTCTAAACAATGCAGTGAAAGCAGAGAATACAATATTAAAATCAATGGACAGTTCTTCATGGTAGGTTTGCTTTAAAAAAAAAAAAAATCATACCTTCTTTATCAATGAAAGTGAGGATAGCACTTCTGCAGTCATCTAAGAACTCTCTTTTGTCCACCTCCCCACCTCCATTCTTACTTTTCCCGAAAAACAACTCTAGTTTATCCATGATGACTTCTTCTCCAACTCCGGTGGGTAGATTATATACAAGGATCTTTTTTGGACTCAAATTCATCTCCATCTGTATATAACATAAAATCAAGTAGCTTTGTCAAATCATCTCCCCAGAAACAGCTTATATGCCAGACATATGAAGCATAGATGTATTAAAAGCTTTCCCTCCATCATTGCTTGATATAGAGCCAACCAGTTGTATGTAAAATGCACTTTTTATCTTTCCTGGTGCTGAACTTTTCATCCCAATTCTAGATTGCTGCATTTGTAAATTTTAAAAGCCAATATAAAGGAATAGTAGTGGTAAAAAAAGCCCTTGTGGATCTAATTAACCTTTTTTTTGGTTAATTCTCCTTTAAAGGGGTGTGGCAGGGGCGTGTCCTATACCTACATACATTTGCTAGTAGGTGTCCCTCATTCCCATCTCCAAATGTTGGGAGGTATGCAATAGGGGTACAGACAGACGACAGCCTACATCTTGACCGTGTTTCCTAGCAGCTCCCTCAAGGCATTTCTTTGTGAGCCCTTTTTATGTGGATCTCTGGAAAATTGTTAGGAAAATCTAGCCAATCAATTCCTCAGATACACCACATATACATTGTATCAATTTGCACCTGGCTAGCTCAGTAAACCTGTAGACATGAGCACAGACAGGAGAACCAGCACAGTTTGAGACAGACAGCTGCAGAACATGTGACAACACCGCAGAAAAACATTAACCTTTTGTAGCCACCTGCTTACATGTGGACTACCATGAAACACTTCAACACCCTCCAACCCCTCCTCAAATCCGTTGATTAGTCATGTAATTTTGGTAATAAAACAATATTTTAAAATTAGTAACCATTATCTTTAATACTCTAAGAGCCCTTGCACACTGGGGCGGTTTGCAGGCGCTATTGCGCTAATAATAACGCCTGCAAACTGCCCCGAAAGTGCCGCTGCTTTCATTCCAGTGTGAAAGCCCCGAGGGCTTGCACACTGGAGCGATGCGCTGGCAGGACGGTAAAAAAAGTCCTGCCAGCAGCATCTTCGGAGCCGTGAGTATACCGCTCCCTTACCGCTCCTGCCCATTGAAATCAATGGGACGGCGCGGCTATACCGCCGGCAAAGCACCTCTGCAGAGGCGCTTTGTGGTGGTATTTAACCCTTTCTCGGCCGCTAGCGGGGGGTATCCAGGCTTTTGAAAAAACAGTTTTTGAGGGAGCCTATTCCACAATTTCACAGCTCTTACCGTGAAGAAGCCTTTCCATGTTTGGAGATATAATATCTTTTCCTCCAGACATAAAGAGTGCCCCTTGTCCTCTGTGATGACCTTTAGGTGAATAACTCACCACCAAGTTCACTATATGGACCACCTATGTATTTATACCTGTTGATCATATCCCCCTTAATCTCTTTTCAAGAGAGAATAAATTCAGTTCCTCCAATCTTTCCTCATAGCTGAGGTCCTCCATGCCTCTTATCAGTTTGGTTGCACTTTTCTGCACTTTCTCCAGTTCCCCGATATCCTTTTTATGATCTGGTGCCCAAAACTGAACTGCATATTCCAGATGAGGTCTTACTAATGATTTGTACAGGGGCAAAATGATATCTCTCTCTCTGGAGTCCATACCTCTCTTAATACAAGAAAGGACTTTACTCGCTTTGGAAACCGCAGCTTGGCATTGCATGCTATTATTGAGCTTATGATCTACCAAAACCCCCAGATCCTTTTCCACCATTGACTCCCCCAGCTGTTCTCCTCCTAGTAGGTATGATGCATGTTTTTAGCCATCATACATGTTTTTAGCCCCCCCAAGTGCATAACTTTACATTTGGCAACATTAACCACTTGACCGCTGAGCACTTAAACCCCCTTAATAACCAGACCAATTTTCAGCTTTCGGTGCTCTCACATTTTGAATGACAATTACTCAGTCATGCAACACTGTACCTATATGAAATTTTTGTCCTTTTTTTCACACAAATAGAGCTTTCTTTTGGTGGTATTTAATCACCGCTGTTTTTTTTTATTTTTTGCGCCATAAAAGAAAAGAGACTGAAAATTCGGTAAAAAAATTAATTTTTCTAAAATTTAGCAAATTAGTAATTTTTCTTCATAAATTTTGGCCAAAATTTATACTGCTACATATCTTTGGTAAAAATAAGTACAAATTGGTGTATATTATTTGGTCTTTGTGAAAGTTATAGAGTCCAAAAGTGTGAAACTTTTACATAGTGTGGCCACATACAGAGACTCAACATGCAGGGAGCACCTTCAGGCGTTCTGGAGCACCCAGGCCAATTCTGACATTTCTCTCCTACATGTAAAAATCATCATTTATTTGCTAGAAAATTACATAGAACCCCAAAACATTATATATGTTTTTTTAGCAAAGACCCTAGAGAATACAATGGCGGTTGTTGCAACTTTTTATCTCGCACGGTATTTGTGCAGCAATATTTCGAATGCTTTTTTTTGGAAAAAAAACAGTTTTGTGCTTTAAAAAAAACCAAAACAGTAAAGTTAGCCCAATGTTTTTGCATAATGTGAAAGATGAAGTTATGCCGAGTAAATAGATACCTAACATGTCACCCTTCAAAATTGCACACGCTCGTGGAATGGCGCCAAACTTCGCTACTTAAAAATCCCCATAGGCGACGCTTTAAAATTTTTTACTGGTTACATGTTTTGAGTTACAGAGGAGGTCTAGGGCCAAAATTATTGCTCTCGCTCTACCAATCGCAGCGATATCTCACATGTGTGGTTTGAACACCGTTTTCATATGTGGGCGGGACTTACATATGAGTTCGCTTCTGCATGTGAGCACACGGACAGGGACACTTTAAAAAAAATTTTTTTTTTATTGTTCATTTTACTTTATTTATTTTAGTTTGACACTTTTTTCCAAAAAAATTTTGTTTTGATCACTTTTATTCCTATTACAAGGAATGTAAACATCCTTTGTAATAGGAATATGGCATGACAGGTCCTCTTTACAGTGAGATATGTGGTCAATAAGACCCCACATCTCACCTCTAGGCTGGGAAGCCTGAAATAATAAAAAAAACGATCCTGGCTTCGATCGTAGCGGTGAGTTGGTAGAAGCACCAGAGGGTGACAGAAGGGGGGGGACGTCCCCTCTCGCCTCCCGTAAGAAGGATCAAGCAGTGGAACAGCTCCTATGATCATTCTTATGGTGTAGGAAATCGCCGGCTGAAAAAGCTGATATCTGAATGATGCCTGTAGCTGTAGGCATCATTCAGGTATCCCCGCACAAAGTCAAGGACGTCATATGACGGCAGGCGGGAAGTGGTTAAAACGCATTTTTTTTTTTAACACAAAGTTGTCCATTTATACAATATTTCTAACACATAGCATGTACATACCAAAAATGACACCCCAAAATAGATTCTCCTACTCCTCCTGAGTGCGGCGCTACTACAGACTTCCACAGCCTGGCCACATTGAACAAGCAGTAACTGCAGGAACAAGCATTGAACAAGCAGGAACTGAAGACAGTTGCAGTAGAGGCCTGGCAGAGTATCACCAGGGATGAAACCCAGCGTCTGGTGATGTCTATGCGTTCCAGACTTCAGGCTGTAATTGACTGCAAAGCATTTGCAACCAAGTATTAAAAAGTGAAAGTTTGATGGATGATTGTTAATCTGTCCCATTACTTTTGGTCCCTTAAAAAGTGGGAGGCACATATACAAACTGTTGTAATTCCTACACCGTTCACCTGATTTGGATGTAAATACCCTCCAATTAAAGCTGACAGTCTGCAGTTAAAGCACATCTTGCTCGTTTCATTTCAGATCCATTGTGGTGGTGTATAGAGCCAAAAAGATTAGGATTGTGTCGATGTCCCAATATTTATGGACCTGACTGTATCTATGAGTGTAATTCTTGGTATTTACAAGCTATGTGTTAGAAATATAAAGGGCCTTCAAAAATGATAGGTTGTCAGGAAATTAGATGTTTAATTTATGTCCCTAGAATACCTGACGATGCTCCTTGCATGTCGGGCCTCTCTAAGTGGCCCGTCTGTGTAAAAGTCTCAGTCTCACAGATGTGGTATCTTCATACTCAGGAGGAGTAGCAGAATGTATTTTGGGATGTAATTTTTGGTATGTACATGCTATGTGCTAGAAATATACTATAAATGGATAACTTTGTGTTAAAAAAATGCGTTTTCATTTTCTTTCCACATATTCCAAAAACTTGTGAAAAAAAATTACATGTTCAAAAGACTCATTATGCCTCGTAGAATATATGTTGAAGTGTTTGCTTTCCAAAATGGGGTTGTTTTGTGGCCGTTTCCATTGTCCTGATGCTCCAGAGCCTTCCAAAGTGTAATAAGTTGTCAGAAAATTAGATGTGTAATTTATCCTCCTAGAACACCTGAAGGTGCTAATTGAATGTTGGGCCTCTGTATGTGGTCAGGTTGTGTAAAATTCTCACACGTGTGGTATCACCATACTCAGGACGATTAGCAGAATGTATTTTGGGGTGTCATTTTTGCTATTTACGTGTCAAGCGTCTGTGGAAGCGAGCCCTTGTAGATCGCCAACTCTGGGTTTCCCAGGGCATGGAGTCTAAGCCCCAGCCTGCTTCTGCACCAGAGCCCCTGATGATGGGGATGGACTTGCAGCAAGCTGGAACCAGGTCGCGGCCCCCAGGTACGCCCAGCTGAGGATGCGGAGACTGCACGTGTGTGCAGAGTACAAGCAGCAGAAGAAAACAGGAAATCCAGGAGACAAGCCGAGGTCAGGGTGTGTAGCGAACAAGCATTGATGATAAACGAAGCCAGGGTCAGTATATGGGTACTCAGGTACAGGATACACAAGAGACAAGCAAATAGGAGCTCTGAGAAGTTGCTCAGGCAAGGAGCACTGCACTGAGCATGTGCATATATAGGGAAGCAAACAAGGGGGTGACCCAGGAAGTAATAGAAGGGAAAAGGATATAAACCCACAGTGGAGTAGGTGACGCCCAAAGGTGAACAGAGAAGCCAAACACCACATGTGAAATGGAGTCACAGAACTAGCAGAACCCTGCAGCAAGGAGGTAACAATTTCACAAACAGCAAACAAAAATCTGCAGGCTAGACCGTGACATTACCCCCCCCCCCTTACGAGTCCTACCCATCCATTTAGGGTCAGGCTTGAGAGGAAAGTTCAGATGAAAGGGTCTCACCAAATAGGGGGCATAAACACCTGTAGAAGATGTCCCATGTCTTCCCTCAGGACAAGTGATATAAGGAGTAATTTTCACAGAGGGTACTCTAAAACGGATATTCTCAGCAGAGAGCCAGACGTCGTCACCAAGTAAAGATTTGGAACTCACATGATGCAGACGATCAGTAGCTACTTTGTACTTGGAAGCTGTCAGATGCAAGTTCTTGGCAGCAAGAATGGGAAAAGATAAGTCAGGTGCTTGGGCTGGAGCAGACACCGGTAACCAAGATGAAGGGTCTGGTAAGATGGCTTGCAGCGAGGACACAGGTGTGGGAGTGGGGGGCTGTTAGCAAAGGTAATAGAATAGGAGTTGAGGCTTTAGTTTGTACAGAGGGCATGAAAGGCTGTGCTGAACAGGGACCTGGGGTTGGCACTGAAGCTACTAATGTGGGAACCATGGCAGGGTCCAAAGCAGCTGAAGGGAGTAAGGGTGCTGGGGTCTCAGCAGACAGGGTACATGAAGCTGAGACATCAGGTGGTACAGACGTCACAGATGTTGAGGCCTCTACCCATCCAGATGATAGCAGAGTTGGAGCTCTGAGCTGTACAGTAAGTAAAGGGACTGGTGGTTTAGGCAGCAAAGAGGGTAAGAAACTAGAAGTGGACAGCACCGGAAGAGGGCTTGCAGTAGGAGTAGGCAGGAGAGCAGCTTTTTAAAAAAGACATCTGGGAAGGTCTGATAATGTTGACGTCAGAGAGGGGGTGACCTTAGCCATGGGTACAGAGAGAGCTGGGAACGCCTTAGGGAGACAAGTCTGAAGGCATTGGGTGCTCCATGACAACACCTGACCAGAGTTCCAATCTAAATATGGTGAATGTGTTTGCAACCACGACAGTCCAAGAATGATGAGATTAGAAGATTTAGGAAAGATCAGGAAGGATTTCCTCATGATGAAGAACATCAACATGCATAGTTATGGGGGTAGTTTGGAATTGTAGAGGTCCTAAGGCCAAGGTAGAGCCATCGACTACAGATAACGAGAGGGGCTTTACCAAGGGAACGAGAGGAATGCCAATTCAGCGGCCACAGACTGCTCCATGAAATTCCCGGCTGTCCTAAAGTCCACATATGCAGCTACTTGATAGGAGTTCAGGGCCCAATGAATAGAGACAAGTAAGACAAATCAGGGGAAAGTGACAGAATTCCGTTTCTGGTCTAGATCACCTCCCTCTGAGGGATCTAGAAACAATTGGGTAATATGGTGCACTTTGGATATAGCTGTGTATTACTAGCAAGATGGAATGGGCTGGGCAATAAAACAAGTCGACATAAATCAATATGTCCGTTTGAGGAGAATAATATGCTGTCTTCAGAAGGCTGCCGATTCAAAAGTTAGAAGAGGCTCTGAAACATAGGAAAGACAAAGAACAGCGCCCTCTAAGTGCAGCAAGTTGATTTTCTTTATCGTAGATCATGGGACACAGAGCCACAGTAATTACTGTATGGGTTATATAGGCACCTTTAGGTGATGGACACTGGCACACCCTAGACGAGAAGTTTAACTCCCTATATAACCCCTCCCCTTACCAGGAGTACCTTAGTTTTTTCGCCAGTGTCTTAGGTGTTGGTCACGAGTAAAGATGTGCTGTGCTCCACTAGAGTAGTCCTTGCTGTGGCAAGCCATGCAGCCGGATGCATTCAAAGTGTCTTTTTAGGTCAAATTGAATGGTACCCGTGCCTTGTGTCGGAAGAAACGAGGTTTTGCCTGTAACGCTTCTCTTTTTAGAGAGCTGGACCCTGGGATCCAGTGCTTTGATTTTTTTCAGCCATATATCCTGGCGGGGTGCTATACGGGTCCAAGGGTATGGAACCCCCGATAAAAAGAGGCCCCGGTCCTTGAAGGTTTTTTAACGGAGCCTGACATGAGGGGTGAAGATTGGGTTTGTTTGGTTTACCACTGAACCCTGCAGCCGGATAAGGTAAGTAGAGATTCCTAAGGAATTTTTTTAATACTTATGGGTTTTCTCCTTTAAGTATATGTTGTCATGCCTAAAGTCGCCACTGGGGGCTGTCAAGAGCACGTACCTGTTCCATGCTTGTCAGTCTCGCTCTGTGTCAGTAGAAGCTGCAGGCTTCCTCCAGTCCCATGCCTCAGGTAAGATGTTGGAAGGGGGGGTTTTCTTTTTAAACATCACCCACCTGGACAGAAGTTTTTTCTTCTCTCCCCAGGAGGCAGAGGGAGCACGGAACAGTCGGCGGTATGCCACGCCACTCCTGCTGCCACCGCCATAGTATGGCAGTTCTCCTTCCATCGGCTCTCCTCCTCTCCTCCACCCCACCCTCCCCCCACATGGGATCCGGTCGTATCAGAATCTTGTTGGAAAGGAGTGAGGGGGTGCGGTGGGAAGTCAGAGAAAGGGGGGCGGGGCATAGCACGGCGTCGGCATGCTACAGTGTCCACAACGCAGGGCTGTGTAGGCTATAAATGCACCTTTTGCAGGTGCATTCAGCTGACGGAGGGACACAGAGCAGACGGGGGCATGTGAGTGTTAGTGAAACAGGCATTCCCAAGGCACATTTACTTAGCATCAGGCTGAGCATTAATAACAGCAGCAGTTGCTGGAGTATTTTCTCAGCAGTGGGTGCATTTTTGGCAGTACTTCTGCATTTGTGCTTAGCACTATGGTCAGAAGAGGAGGTACAAATACCTTAAAAAACAAGGGCTCAAAGGGATCTCCCTCAAACTCTGAGGACCCTGCCTCTGCATCACCATCCCCCCCTGAAAGGCCTAGGGAGGCTAGTCAGAGCGGGGGGGGCGCGGTGGGAAGTCAGAGAAAGGGGGCCGGGCTTAGCGCGGTGTCGGCGTGCTTCGGCGTCCACAGCGCGGGGCTGTGTAGGCTATGAATGTACCTTCTGCAGGTGCATTCAGCTGACGGAGGGACACAGAGCAGATGGGGGCATGTGAGTGTTAGTGAAACAGGCATTCCCAAGGCTCGTTTACATAGCATCAGGCTGAGCATTAATAGCAGCGGCAGTTGCTGGACTATTTGCTCAGCAGTTGGTGCATTTTTGGCAGTACCTTTGCATTTGTGCTTAGCACTATGGTCAGAAGGGGAGGTACAAATACCTAAAAAAACAAGGGCTCAAAGGGATCTCCCTAAGGCTCTGAGGACCCTGCCTCTGCATCACCATCCCCCCCTGAAAGACCTAGGGAGGCTAGTCAGAGTGAGCCATCGGGTTCGTCAGGGGTTGCAACTGCTTCCGACATCTCAGCCCCTGTCTATATTACTGAGGAGGTTTTCTCCTCAGCCATGATTGGATTGGAGGAAATGTTAGAGGCTTTAAATCGCATCTTCCCAGAATGGGAGAAAATGCCTTAGGTCCCCTTCTACCACCCAGGACCCTCAAACAGAGGAACAGTGGGAGGGGGAAGATGAATTCCCTTCAGGGGACCGTGAAGAGGCTGATGACTGCTCTTCTGAGGGATCAAGTGGGGAAGGACCTTCTTCAGCTTCACAAGCTAAGAAATTGCTGGTGCAATCTCTTACTGAAATGGTCCGCTCCACATTTAAGCTACCCTTTACTGAGTCTGTTGAAAAGCCCACTTCTTGTTTGGGTTCACTAAAGCCTCCTCAAGCTTTGCATGCCTTTTCTGTCTATTCAGTGCTGGAAAAGCTTAAGTATTCTGAGTGGGATCACCCATTTTTTCCCTCCTAAAACGTTTTCAACACTTTATCCTATGGAGGAAATATTTACTAAGATGGGGTATACCAGCAATTGACGCTGCTATATTCTCTGAATAAAAGTTTAACTTGTCCGGTTGACAATGCACAAATGCTTAGGGATCCAACCGATAAAAATTGGAATTCCTATTGAAGAACATTTTCTCTTTGGCAGGTTCAGTAGCTCAACCTGCAGTGGCGGTAATTGGGGTATGCCAATCCTTGAGAGACCACTTGAAACAGGTGCTCAAGGTTTTCCCTGAGCAGCAGGCACAGGATTTAGCAGAGCTGGCTGCCAGGGGCTTTGTGTAGAGCAATTGACGCAATCAGAGATTCTATTCTTCAGACCTCTCGCCTTACGCTTGGGTTGGTGCATATGCGTAGAATCTTATGGTTGAAAAATTGGTCAGCCGAAGCGCCATGCAAAAAAACTCCTGGTTGGTTTTCCTTTCCGTGGTGAAAGGCTGTTTGGGGATGATTTGGACAAATATATCCAAAAAATATCAGTTGGAAAAAGTACCCTTTTGCCAGTTAAGAAAAGGAGTAAACGTCCCTCATTTAAACGAGCTCCTTCTCCAGGGCCAGGGGCATCAGCCTCCAGGCAGTCGTGACGGCCTCCACAGTCAGGTTCAAGAGGTAAACCTCAGGGTCAACCCCAGGGACTAAAGAAGTCCTGGGGGAGGAAACCTACAAGACAGAACACTAAAGCCTCTTTATGAAGGGGCGCCCCCGCTCGGCCGAGTGGGGGGAAGACTTCTGCAGTTCTCAAGGGTCTGGCAGGAAGAGTTTCAAGACAGATGGCTGGTCTCCACAATAGCTCTAGGTTACAAACTAGAGTTCCCAGAATTTCCGTCTCCTTCCGTCTCCTCGTTTCCTCAGGTCAAACGTCCCCAAAGATCCAGAGAAAAAGAAGTCTCTCTTTCAAGCATTAGACCAACTTTTGTCTCAAAAAGTGATCATGGCGGACCCCATGAAGGAGCAGGGGTTGGGGTTTTATTCCAACCTTTTCACGGTGCCAAATCCAAATGGAGATGTCAGACCCATTCTAGATCGCAAGGATCTAAACCGATTCCTAAATATCCACTCTTTTCGCATGGAATCAATCTGATCTGTTGTCTCCATCCTACAAGTAGAACTTCTGGCATCAATCGATGTCAAGGATGCATACCTGCATGTGCCTATTTTCCCCGCTCACCAGAAATATCTGCGCTTCGAGTGCGCTTGGAGTAGAAAAACTCCATTTTCAGTTTGTAGCCATGCTTTTTCATAGGTAGAATCCTTGCCTTTCTGCAAATGGGGTTAGAGATGAAGCTGGCCTTGAGTACTATCAGAGGCCAGGTCTCAGCCTTATCGGTATTGTTTCAACGACCACTTGCTTTGCATTCTTTGGTCCATAGCTTTATACAGAGGGTAACGCGGCTTAATCCACTGGTTAGGTCACCCCTGAACCCTTGGAACTTGAATTTAGTTCTGTGGGCATTACAGAAACGATCTCTTCCCTTGGTCCTTTTGACAAGGAAGCTAGTTTTTCTGGTAGCCATGTCTTCTGCAAGAAGGGTATCAGAATTGCCTGCTCTTTCTTGTAAAGAGCCATATTTAATTATTCACAAAGATAGAGTGGTATTGCGTCCTCATCCTAGCTTTCTGCCGAAGGTGGTTTCAGGTTTTCATCTAAACCAGGATATTGTTCTATCTTCATTATTTCCAGAACCCTGTTCTACGGAAGAAAAGTCACTACATTCTCTGGATGTAGTGAGAGCAGTCAAAATTTATTTGGAGGCGACTGCTCAGATTCGGAAAACGGATGTTTTGTTTGTGTTGCTTGAAGGTCCTAGAAAAGGACCGGCAACGTCGAAATCTAGTATTGCTAAGTGGATTCGGCAAGTAATTATTCAAGCTTATGGTTTGAAGAGGAAAGTTCCACCTTTTCAAATCAAAGCGCACTCCGCCAGGGCTGTTAGTTCTTTGTGGGCAGTGCATCACCAAGCCTCCATGGCTCAAATCTGCAAGGCCGCAACTTGGTCTTTAGTCCATACATTCACCAGATTCTATCAGGTGGATGTAAGAAGGCATGAGGATATCGCCTTTGGGCGCAGTGTGCTGCAGGCAGCAGTATAGGTCCTCAGGTCTGATTGCACCCTATTTTTTTTGTTTGTGTCTCCCTCCCCTCAGATAGCATTGCTCTGGGACATCCCATGCAGTAATTACTGTGACTCTGTGTCCCGTGATGTACGATAAAGAAAATAGGATTTTTATAACAGCTTACCTGTAAAATCCTTTTCTTGGAGTACATCATGGGACATAGAGGTCTATCCCCTCTTTCTGGTTACACGTGTATTGCTTTGCTACAAAACTGAGGTACTCCCGGTAAGGGGAGGGGTTATATAGGGAGTTAAACTTCCTGCCTAGGGTGTGCCAGTGTCCATCACCTAAAGGTGCCTATATAACCCATACAGTAATTACTGTGGCTCTGTGTCCTGTGATGTACTCCAAGAAAAGGATTTTACAGGGAAGCTGTTATAAAAATCCTACTATTTTAATAGTTAAAAATAAGCATGGGAACACTCACAAACGAGCAACATTTTCCAGCATGGGTGTATCATATGTGTGTTCATCCGTGCTGTCCCGGGGGGGGGGCTTGGCGTCACTGGCTGACGATGGAGGTGATCTGTTGTCCGGCCACAATTCGGCTGCACTGTTGGCTCACAGCGCTTCTGGATAGCTGGAGCGAGGATTGGGGGTGCTCTGTGACAACGCCACTTCTGGGTACAGGGTTAGTGGGCGGTGCTTCGCGTTCGGAGCATGCGTGCTTCTTCCTCAGGCTTTGCTGGTGGCTATCTTTGAGTGGGTTTAATATACCATACATGGTACTGAGCAGCTTGCATGGCCAGTAACCATAGCAACTTTAAACATCATACAATGACACGGCAAAGTACCGTGATGTCTAATCAGCCAACATATAAGGCTAATTTAAAACTGTTATAAAAATTCTACACAAACTATAATACTTACACCAGACAATCAGTAGAACCATGATTATCTGACATTAGTGTCTAAAAGATAATAATAATAATAGTTTAAAAGTCTCAAAAATATTTGTATTATAAACTACCATTTACACTGACACAGGTGTATACTAGGGATGAGCCCGATGTTCGAGTCGAACGTAACATCGGGTGTTCGCCGAATAGCGAACAATTTGGGGTGTTGGAACACCCTTTAAAAGTCTTTAAAAGAAATCAAAAGTGCTAATTTTAAAGGTTAATATGCAAGTTATTGCCATAAAAAGTTTTGGGGACCTGGGTCCTGCTCTAGGGGACATGTATTAATGCAAAAAAAAGTTTTAAAAACGGCCGTTTTTTCGGGAACAGTGATTTTAATCACTTTTATAGTGAAACAATAAAAGTGAAATATTCCTTTAAATTTCGTACCTGGGGGCTGTCTATAGTATGCCTGTAAAGTGGCTAATTTTTCCCGTGTTTAGAACAGTCCCTGCACAAAATGACATTTCTAAAGGAAAAAAAGCCATTTAAAAGTAATAGCGGCTATAGTGAATTGTCGGGTCTCGGCAATACAGATAAAAGTCATTGAAAAAAAACGGCATGGGATCCCCCCAGTCCATTGGGTCTGGTATGCATATTAATGGGAACCCCAAACCAAAATTTATAAAAAAATTGCGTGGGGGTCCCCCCAAATTCCATACCAGGCCCTTCAGGTCTGGTATGGATATTAAGGGGAACCCTGCGCCAATTTTTTTTTTTTTTTAATGGCGTAGGGGTCCCCCTCAAAATCCATACCAGACCCTTCAGGTTTATCAGAATCTGGAAGCCCCCTTTAACATGGGGACCCCCAGATCCCAGCCTCCCCCCCGTGCGAAATGGTAACGGGGTACAAATGTACCCCTACCATTTCACAAAAAAAGTGTCAAAATGGCACAAAAGACATGACACAGCTTGGGACAAGTCCTTTATTAAAAAATAAAAAAATAGAAATGTCCTACGAAGTCCATTCATCTTCTTCTCTCGCTCTGTCAACGGACCGAAAAAGAAAAAAAAAAACAGTCGCGACCGACCCGCCTCCATGGGAGGCACTCACCACATGACGCATCTTCGCTTTGACAGTTCTTATATGATTAAGGGCGGGGCCACATGGTGACGTTCCTGGCTGACCCCGCCCCCCTCTGACGCACAGGGACTTCCCCATGGCTGTTCTGGGGCGTCATTTTGTGCAGGGACTGTTGTAAACATGGGGAAAATGCGCCACTTTACAGGTATACTATAGACACCCCCCAGGTAGGAAATTTAAAGGAATGTTTCACTTTGTTCATTGTTCGGGAGCATTATTAAAATCACTGCTCCCGAAAAAACGGACGTTTTTAAAACTTTTTTTTGCATTGATACATGTCCCCTGGGGCAGGACCCGGGTCCCCAAACACTTTTTATGACAATAACTTGCATATTAACCCTTAAAATTAGCACTTTCAATTTTTCACGTTCGTGTCCCATAGACTTTAACGGTGTTCGCGTGTTCTGCTGCGAATCGAACCGGGGGTTGTTCAGCTAATCCCTACTGTATACACACACATATATATATATGTATATACACACACACACACACAGTACAGTATATATATTATATATTAATTATAGAATAAGGAGCAACTGGACCTGAACCATTTTACAGTACTGAAAATTCTAAAGGCATCTCCATGTATACAGTTAAAATAAATTAAATAAGAATTAAAATAAAATTGAGATATGACCAGTTAATTGAGCTAGAGAAAAAGAAAAAGAAATGGGGAGGGGGGGAATGAGAAAAATCTAGTAACTGAATACTGGTCACAGGGGAGTATATGATATTATAATTCTAATTCAAGAAATAATGGGATAATAATAAATTTATAAAAAAAAATAAACTTATAATAAAATTATATTACAATAAAATATTGATCTCAATGCCCTTGTTGAGGCCTCAGATAGCTGTGCCTTGGGTCTGGATATAGAAGTCACTATTGGATTCAAAGTAATTATGTGTAAGACAGTATTCTAATGTTTCCAACAGAAAGTGTACCTGACATGGATTAAGTAGTGGATCCTCATTAAGAAAATATTGTACGGCCTGTAGTACAACATTGTGTGGAATGGAGGTATACAGGGAGACCACATCTAAATGAGAGCCAACAATATGTGGGTTCCCAAGAGTAATGTTGTAACATATTGAGTAGGTGAATACTGTCTTTGATGTACGAAGGGAGATTTTGTACTATGGGTATATTGAAAAATAGCTTGTGACACTTTCCATAGGTGCAACTATGGGTCTACCTGGGGGATTGGCTGGGTCCTTATGGATCTTGGGGAGGTGATAGAAATAGGGCCTTTTATAAAAATAATGTTTGAGAAATGCAGCCTCAGATGCGATGACAATTTCCTCCATTTTGGCTCTATTAACTAATTCATGGGCCTCAATAGAAAACTTGGGTAATGGATCTCTAGGAAGTTTACGATGTTAAATTATCAGATAAAAGCCTGGCTGATTCTGACTGGTAGTCTGAGCGATTAAAACCACAATCCCTCCCCCTTTATCTGCTAACCTGAAGATAAGTTGTTGATTATCAGTAAGCTGTTTTAGGGCGTGAGTTCAGCAGCAGTCAAATTGGATGATAAATGTGTGTGTATAGTAGACTGTTGGCACATACAGAGAATATCGGCATAGACTACCTGATAAAAGCTTTGGACATAGGGGCCTTTAGCAAATGTGGGACTGAATATGGATTTAGGTCTAAATTCTGTGTGCTGAATAGGTGGGGAAGTGGATAAATGTGGAGTTATTAATTTGACGTAGTCATCTGGATTCTCAGTATATAAGTCCTCAAAATGATCTAAGGCCCTCAATTCTGAGGGCCCAAGGTCAGGTGAGTCCTCTGTTGCTATACTGAGCCCTGAAGTGCTGGTATCGCTGTCTAAATTATCACTGTGTTTTTTAACAGCTTGAATATTATAGTACCGTTTGATAGTGATATTTCTGATAAATCTATTCAGAGCTAGGAAAAGAGTAAATGGATTAGGAGATGCTGTTGGGGCGAAGGTGAGGCCACGTGTCAACTGAGACTGCTCAGGTATAGACAGAACATGATCAGAAAGGTTAAAGCTCTTTATAGTCTGCATACTTTCTCTCTCCTTTTTGTGTCTATGTCTTCCCCCTCTCCTGCCTCTACGGTGAATTTTTTTTTGGGGAAGGGTAGGGGGGGGTGACCACTAAAAAAGAGCTGGTGGAAGGTATTGGTTCATTTGTTGGGATGGGATTGGAATGAACAATGGGAGGGGGTGACAAATCTACTACAACGGAATTATTGCTAGGATGTTGTTGTACCTCCGTGGACCCTGTACCTGGAAGTGACATCATCACAGAGCACCGCCGATCCTCGCTTCAGCTATCCGGAACCACTGTGAGCCAACAGTGCAGCCGGATCATGGCCGGACAACAGATCACCACCATTGTCAGCCAGTGACGCCAGGTTTCACCCCGGGACAGCGTGGATGAACACACACATGATACACCCATGCTGGAAAATGTCCTTTGTGAGTGTTCCCATGCTTATTTTTAACTATTAAAATAATCAACTTGCTGCACTTAGAGGGCACTGTTCTTTGTCTTTCCTCTGAGGGATATAGACCCGAGACTTTTAATTGGCAGACAGGACAGGGCTTTAATAAGTGACCGTCAGCTGTGCAGAAATGGCATAGGCTGTGTTTGAGGTGACGCAATCACTCTTGTGGCGTGAGGCATGTCTGACTTAATTCCATGGGTTCTTCAAATGCAGGCATAGTTGTAAAGGTGAGTTGTTCAGGAGTTTCCTGGAAAAAGAGGTACTAAATGATCCACTGGGGGGTCACGTGGACAAGCCCTTTCCAGACCTCGCTCCTGGAAGCGGATATTGATTGGGTGCTAAGGTCGATCAAGTCATTCAAGGGGGAGGGTATTATTTTGCCAGCCAGTTCATCCTAAGGCCCCTTTCACACTGGGGCGGGAGCGGCGTTGGCGGTTAAAGTGACGCTTTAGCGACGATTTACCATCGTTTTAGCGGCGGTATTAGGCCGCTAGTGGGGCGGTTTTAAAAGGGGTTAAAACCGCCCGCAAAGCGCCGCTGCAGCAGCACTATGCCGGCGGTATAGCCGCGCTGCCCCATTGATTTCAATGATCAGGAGCGGTTTAGGAGCGGTGTATACACCGCTCTTTCACCGCTCCAAAGATGCTGCTAGCAGGATTTTTTTTAGCGTCCTGCCAGCGCACCGCTCCAGTGTGAAACCCTCGGGGCTTTCACATTGGAGAGACTGCAGTGGCTGTTTCAGGCACTTTGCAGGCGCTATTTTTAGCGCTGTATCGCCTGCAAAGCGCCCAGTGTGAAAGGGGTCTTAAAGCGGGGTTCCACTCAAATTTTTAACTTAATCTTACCCCTTCAGTAATTTGCATAGATGTTCAAATGAAAATTTTTTTATATTGTACTTTATTGTGGCACTTCCTTTCTCTCCTCCCATGGGAGTAGGCTTGTTTATTGCCTTTCCCCGGCGCCGCACTGTCTCCTGGGAGCTTAGTGTCAGGCTTCCCAAGATTCAGTGCGGAAACAATGATCATGTGTGTGAACAAGCTGTGAATGAACAGCATTCACCGCATCCAGGAAATCAATGCTTGTGGGCTTCACATGCCCACAAGCAAGATGGAAACCGCCAGCATTACATTTTTTAAGTTATTCTTCAATACGAAAACAGACAGAGGCGGAAATATTACACCCAAACTGTGAGTATTATTTTGGGGTTAGCAAAAAAAAAAAAAAAAGATTGGTCGCCGGACTCCCGCTTTAACGTGATCTGCTAAACCCTGCCAAAAAGTTGCAGTAAGGGCCTTATTATTCCATGCTAGTTCTGAGGCCAAGGCGCAAAACTGAACTGCGTATTGACCAACAGTCATGCGTCCTTGACGAAGCCCCGAAGATGTGCTTCAGCAGCGGATGAGGCCCTGCCAGGCACATCGAAGGTCTCACGAACAGCTTGTGGGAAGACAGGAAGACATAAAATCGTAAGACCTTGACGCTCCCACAGTGGCGAGGCCCAAGCCAGAGCCTCACCAGAAAGGAAAGATATCATGTACGCCACCTTGGAATGATCAGTGGGGAAATGGTGGCTCACTGACTCGAAGTGAATTGAGCACTGATTGATGAAGCCCTGACAAGCTTTAGGATCCCCAGAGAAGCAAGGCAATGGAGGCAACTGGAGTTTTGAAGGACTGCTCTCCACTGGAGGGACCACGAAAACCCGAGCAGCAGGAGCCGGAACAGGAGCCAGAACAGAAGGTGAGGAGGTGGGCACAACCTGCACCGGATCCAAACGTGAGGAAAGTTCCTGCAGACACTGCATAATCCATTCTTGACCAGCCTGCTGGACATCAACTCTCTGCGCGGAAAAAACTGAAGTTGTTCCAGAAGAGGCTGCGGTGTCTCCAAGGAGATCATGGCCTGAGCAAACTGTCAAGCATCTGTGTAAGTGAGCCCTTGTAGATCACCAACTCGAGGTTCCCCAGGGTGCAGAGTCTAAGCCCTAGCCTGCTTCTTCACTAGCGTTCCTGATGGTGGGGATAGACTTGCAGCAAACTGGAATCAGCTTGAACCAGGTCACGGCCCCCAGGTATGCCCAGTTGAGGATGCAGAGACCACATACATGTGTAGGGTATATGCAGCAAGGAGACAACAGGAAATCCAGGAGACAAACCGAGATCAGGGCAGGTAGCGAACAAGCATAGACGGTAAACCAAGCCGGGGTCAGTATATGGGTAGTCAGGTATATATATATATCTATATCTTGAGAAGCAAACAAGGAGCCAGGAAGTAATAGAAGGGAAAAGGCTATAAACCCACAGTGGAACAGGAAACGCCCAAAGGTGAACAGAGAAGCCTAACACCACATGTGAAATGGAGTTGCAGAACCCGGCAGCAAGGAGGTAAGAATTTCACAAACAGAAATCTGCAGTCTAGACCATGACAGTACATGCTGTGTATTAGAAATATGATATAAATTAACAACTTTGTGTTAAAAAAAAAAGTGTTTTCATTTTCTTTACATATTTTTCAAAAACTTGTGGAAAAAAATGACATGTTCAAAAGACTCATATTATGCCTCACGGAATATATATTGGGGTGTGTGCTTTCCAAAATAGAGTCATTTTGTGGGTGTTTCCATTGTCCTGGTGCTCCATGGCCGTCAAAAGTGTAAAAGGTAGTCAAGAAATTAGATGTGTAATTTATGTCCCTAGAACACCTGACAGTGCTCCCTGCATGTTGGGCCTCTCTATGTGGCTAGGCTGTAAAAAAAAAGTGTTACACATGTGGTATCGCCATACTCAGGAGGAGTAGCAGAATGTGTTTTGGGGTGTAGATGCAAGTATGCATATGCCATGTGAGAGAAATAACCTGTTAATATGACAATTTTGTGAAAAAAGAAAAAATCTTAATTTTGCAACGAGTTGTGGGAAAAAATTACAACTTCAAAAAAGGTACCATGCCTCTTACTAAATACCTTGGAATGTCTACTTTCCAAAAGGGGTCTCCGTTAGAAACCATGGCATTCCCGGAACGCGGGTGGAATTGCCGCAATTCTGCCCGTAATTCCGAATCGCCGCAAAACGAGGCATGCGCGCTTGTGATCCCCATTACTTTCAATGCCATCCAAATTGCAGAGCGATTTTGCCGCGATTGTCACACGACGAATCGCTGTAAAATCGTGCAAACCGAATAGCAGAATGCCTGCCACCCAAAAGAAGTTCCATAGCTTGTAGCCTCTAACTTTCACAAAGACCAAAAATAATATACACTGATTTGGGTTAATTTTACCAAAAATATGTAGCAGTATAACTTCTGGCCAAAATTTATGAAGAAAAATTACTAATTTGCAAAATTTTTTTACAGAAACAAAGAAAAATGTGTTTTTTTCCAAAATTGTCTGCATTTTTTTATTTATAGCGCAAAGAATAAAAACCTCAGTGGTGATTAAATACCACCAAAAGAAAGCTTTATTTGTGTGGAAAAATACAAACATTTCATGTGAGAGCACTGACAGCTGAAAATTGGTCTGGGCAGGAAGGGGGTATAAGTGCCCTGTAGGCAAGTGGTTAAGGACACAGTGTGCAGTCATGTTGGAACAGGAAGGGGCCGCCCCCAAACTGTTCCCACAAAGTTTAGAGCATGAAATTGTCCAAAATATCTTGGTATGCTGATGCCTTAAGAGTTACATAGTAGGTGAGGTTGAAAAAAGACACAAGTCCATCAAGCCCAACCTATGTGTGTGATTATATGTCAGTATTACATTGTATATGTTGTGGTTGTTCAGGTGCATATCTAATAGTTTTTTTAAACTATCGATGCTCCCCGCTGAGACCACCGCCTGTGGAAGAGAATTCCACATCCTTGTCGATCTTATGCCGCGTACACACGAGCAGACTTTACGGCAGACTTTGCCCGGCGGACGGAATTTCGTCGGACAATTCGATCGTGTGTGGGCTCCAGCGGACTTTGTTTTCTCAAAAGTTGGACGGACTTAGATTTGAAACATGTTTCAAATCTATCCGACGGACTCGAGTCCGGTCGAAAAGTCCACTCGTCTGTATGCTAGTTCGACGGACAAAAAGCCACGCTAGGGCAGCTATTGGCTACAGGCTATGAACTTCCTTGTTTTAGTCCGGTCGTACATCATTACGTACGAATTCGACGGACTTTGGTTGATCGTATCTAGGCAAGTCCGTTCATTTAGAAAGTCCGTCGTAAAGTCCATCGAAAAGTCCGCCGGGCAAAGTCTGCCGTAAAGTCCGCTCGTGTGTACGCGGCATTACAGTAAAGAACCCTCTACGTAGTTTAAGGTTAAACCTCTTCTCTTCTAATTTTAAGGCCACGTGTCTTGTTAAACTTCCTTCTGCGAAAAAGTTTTATCCCTATTGTGGGGTCACCAGTACGGTATTTATAAATTTAAATCATATCCCCTCTCAAGCGTCTCTTCTCCAGAGAGAATCAGTGCTCTCAAACTTTCCTTATAACTAATATCCTCCAGACCCTTTATTAGCTTTGTTGCCCTTCTTTGTACTCACTCCATTTCCAGTACATCATTCCTGAGGACTGGTGCCCAGAGCTGGACAGCATACTCTAGGTGCGGCCAGACCAGAGTCTTGTAGAGCGGAAGAATTATCATTTTATTTCTGGAGTTAATCCCCTTTTTAATGCATGCCAATATTCTGTTTGCTTTGTTAGCAGCAGCTTGGCATTGCATGCCATTGCTGAGCCTATCATCTACTAGGACCCCCGGGTACTTTTCCATCCTAGATTCCCCCAGAGGTCCTCCCCCCAGTATATAGATTGCATTCATATTTTTGCCACCCAAATGCATTATTTTACATTTTTTTAAATTAAACCTCATTTTCCATGTAAATGCCCACCCCATTAATTTGTTCAGATCTTTTTGCAAGGTTTCCACATCCTGCGGAGAAGTTATTGCCCTGCTTAGCTTAGTATTGTGCGCAAATACAGAGATTGAACTGTTTACCCCATCCTCCGGGTCGTTTATGAACAAATTAAATAGGATTGGTCCCAGCACAGAACCCTGGGGGAACCCACTACCCACCCCTGACCATTCCGAGTACTACCCATTTATCATCACCCTCTGAACTCGCCCTTGTAGCCAGTTTTCAATCCATGTACTCACCCTATGGTCCATGCCAATGGACCTTATTTTGTAAACGTTTATGGGGAACTGTGTTAAATGCTTTTGCGAAATCCTTTATCTAGATAGCAACTCACCTCCTCATAGAAGGTTAATAGATTGGTTTGGAAAGCACGATTCTTCATGAATCCATGCTGATTACTGCTAATTATACCGTTCTCATTACTAAAATCTTGTATATAGTGCCTTATCATCCCCTCCAAGCGCTTGCATACTATTCATGGTAGGCTAACTGGTCTGTAATTCCCAGGGATGTATTTTGGGCCCTTTTTAAATATTGGTGCTACACTTGTTTTTCTCCAGTCAGCTGGTACCATTCCAGTCAGTAGATTGCCAGTAAAAATTAGGAACAATGGTCTTGCAATTACTTGACTGAGTGCCCCAAGTCCCCCTGGATGCAAGCCATCTGGTCTAGGTGATTTATTAATGTTAAGTTTCCCAAGTCTAATTTCAATTCTGTCCTCTGTTAACCACGGAGGTGCTTTGTGTTGCTATGGCCATTTGTATAGTGACTTTATTGCAATAATATAGAGTTAGGTTTAGTAACAGCATATATTTACAGAGGCCCTTCCCCCTCCATTGATATGTAAATAACTGAGACAGGATGTTCTTGGCAGGAAGTTGGTGTATGCAGGAAATGGGTGGGAGTGGCTTGGGGAGCGTTAGTAAGAAACGTGTTCGGACGAGAGAGGTGTTTGGAAGGACAAAGAGGAAGACATGGCTTTCGGAAGCTGGATAACTTTGGAGACGCTTTTTTGGGTTGGATTCTAAGCAAGGAACTATGAAGGACATCTTGACCCGTAAGTTGAGTAACTGTTTAGTTTACTTAATGTGTACATATTGTACATGCTTATATTTGTAGGCATATTTTGTAAGCTATACCAAACCATCAAAGTGTGTTTGTTATTTCATGCAAGGTATTGGACTACATGTTAGCTACTCTTGGTGCTAGAAAGTTATATAACTAAAGCAGAAGTATAGCCAAAGCTCGTTTGGTTGTACTTCTATGGATCACAGGAGTGCAATTCGTTTTGCACTCCTGTGACCCATTTTCAGCAGAGAATGGGCTGAAGTCCACTCTCTGCTGACATCACAGAAGTCAGTCCAGGCACTGCGCCATCCGGACAATGGGAGTCTGGATCCGCCAGGTGCCTGGACTGAGACCCATCTCAGCCTCTCAGCGAGCCACTAAGAGCCTGAGCTGGCCGCCCCCTTCACAGCCCAGCGCTCTAATGAGCGAGGAGGGGGCAGACAGTCAGCAGCTCTCTGCTCGGGGAGTTTTCAGAAGCGAGTGATCGGCGGTGTTCGATCGCTCAGTTCTCAGGGCAGAGGCGCCGGGGGACAGATGCAGCATCAGACCCATGCTGCATCCACCTAGGTGAGTAATAATCTAAAAAAAAACCCAAACCCACACTTCTCTTTTAATTAAAAGTGTTTGCAAGAATTCCTTTGGTGGATTTATTTTACTTACATTAAGAAAATCCAGTACAGAAAGTTCTACAGCTTCAGCCTTCACATTCACCCAACATTCCTCAACATTTACTTTGTGATGCTTGGTTGAAATAATATCTGCAGCAACTGTAAAACAAAGTGTTTCATTATTGTATCAAATAGAAATTATGATAATAAACAATGTATAGGAAATGTTAAAAAAAAACTTGATCTGCTAAGTTGGATGATGAGTATTAGGGGTTGTAATCCCTCGAGGTTTTTCACCTTAATGTATTCTATGCATTAAGGTGAAAAACCTTCTGTAGTGCAGCAGCCCCCCTTTTACTTACCTGATCCCTGTAATTCCCGCGACGGGAACAAGCACAGCAGCTCTTTCCGGTGTCTTGTGTCCTGATTGGATAGATTGATAGCAGCGCAGCCATTGGCTCCCACTGCTGTCAATCAAATCCAATGATGCGGGCGCCTGGGGGTGGGGCCGAGTCCTGCTGTCTGTGTCAATAGATGCAGCAGCAGGACTCAGGAGCGCGCCCGCACGGGTGACTTGAAGGAGAGCGCTTCTCTGGGGCACTCGAGAAAAGGAGGAGCCACCAGTGCCGCTGAGGGACCCCAGAAGGCGATGATCGGGGCCACTCTGTCCAAAACCAACTGCACAGAGGAGGGAAGTATGATATGTTTGTTTTTAAAAAAAAAAAACGAAGGCTTAGTAACCCTTTGATGGCATATTCCACTCCTGAAAGTGTTTCAGAAAAGAATCGGTACATCTTGGCTATCATTCTGTAGATTGTCACTGTACTCTGAAACAAATTACACTGATCTATCTGCTCCAATACAAGTCAGAATGTTACAAGGAGCATTGTTTTATCATTACTGCTAGTAAACCCTATGTTAAGGTTCCCTGGCATGGTGCCTTGCGTTCAGTATAAAGTAAAAAATGTTCTACCCTTGAGAGCTAGCCACAGACATTTTTCACACCTGTTGGCTGTCAAATCTAGCTGTCACTTATGACTGCAAACCAATCATTACCAAACCATCAAAGTGTGTTCGTTATTTCATCTATGAAATACTGATTATATGCAGGCTGGCTGTACTGATAAAATAAACCTTAAAGCAGAACTCCGGGCAATAGTTCATCGTTTTAATGCTATTTTCCTTCCTTTCTAGACTATGTAGTCTTCTGATTGCCTATTGTAGTTTTTTTTTTTTTTAAACTTGAGCATTTTTTAAATAATAGGCTGGATTTTCTGTTAGCAAGACCACAGGCTGCTATGCCTTGCATTTCACTGGTCACGTCCCCCCTGTAGTTCAGTTCAGCTAACCCTTCCTGCTCGCTGCAGTGGGTAGACCAGCAAGTCTGAGATACCCGGTCTGAACCTCCCACAGAGGCAGTGCTCCCCTCCTCCCATCACAAGCACAGTTGGAGCTGACCAGTTCCTTCAAACCTTCTAACCCCATACATGCCGGGCAATCACACAGGCAGCCAGGAGGTACAGATCTCACTAGTGACAATAAGAAAGCACTGTGACAGCCCAGACTTCAGAGATCAGTATTAATTATGCCGATCACTGGAGACACACAGGGGAGATATAAAGAGTTTAATAGCCTTTTTGTATAAGCAGAGGAGAAGAGGGGAAGGAACTGGGCAGCTATACAGACTTAACCCCATAGCTGCTCGGGAGTGAGTGCCATTCACTTGGCATGATGATCACATTCAACATGTACAGGCCTAGTGTACCCGCCCACAGCCACTGCAATTCCCAAAGCATGATGGGAAGTGTAGTTTGTTAAAGTGTAGGGAGAGAGAGAGGAAAGTATATGATGCAATCCCTGGTGTAACCCCCCCCCTTTGGCAGAACAGATGCTGCCATTTTTTGAATTAGAGAGATGACTTCCTGAAAATTCAATTAGACTTTTCTCTTCAATGGTAAGGAATTTCTCAAATGTATTAACTGTTTAGTGTTTTATGTATGGGGGTGTACTATAGGGGAATTTTTTTGCCGATCCAGGAGTTCTGCTTTCAGCCTGCAGATGTCACTGCAGCTGGAAAGTGGCAGGCTGCATCTGTTCAATACTGTAATTGCCATATACAATTACAGTATTAAAAAACAGTGTACTGCATAAAAGTATTATATGGGCTTTGAAAAGTATAAAATGTATTTAGCTATGCAAATAATCTGAAAATTATTGTAAGTTACCCCATGTATACTGATGCTTTAAACTTTCGCCTGGAAACCTAAGGATTACTGCCTCTGGTCATTAAATGGGTTACAAATGGCTGCAAGAATACATTTTTGCATTGCTCACAATCATATTTATACATTTATTTTTACTTAAATTGGATCAAATAAACAGAGACAGTTCTTTTTTTCAGCCATTTGTTTTACATGAAAGTCACTTGCTAGTATGTAAACATTTCCACCACTTTGACTAGAACAGTTGTCTCTGCATCTACCATTTGTATTCACATTACTCAAAAGGGACTTATCTGTTCAAACCCACCAGATGGATTTTGAAAGGTGATCAGTGCTGATCCTCCATTAACAGGATATTTTATTTGATGCTTGACACTCAAACTGCTCATGCTGTTGCTTAAATTACCCTTGAAAACCATTTTCTTTACCATTCCAGTTGAGCAAATCTGTAGAAAAGAAACACGGAGACAACAGGTGATTTGTTACAAAAGTGTAAAATGTATTTCTGTTGTGCAAGAAAGATTCGTTTGAGTCATGCTAATAGTCATAGAACACATTCTGCAAACAAAGGAACCCAAAGCTGTTCCTGTGCTAGGAGTCTGCTAAAGTTGGAATGTTCAGCCTTGGACCCATATGCTTCTTCCCATTGTAGAAAGCAAATTTGCTACTATGTGGCAGGCTTAATAAGAGAGTATTAAAAAATAGGAGAAATAAACTGCAAGCACTAGAAATAGACAGGCCCTCTTAGTAGCAGTGGACACTCGTCCCAATAGAGGGGGGGGGGAGAAATTTGTAGCTCAACATTAGAATGTAAAAGTTCCTGCAACATAACGAAAATATATTTTTTGGTTTACTAATGCACAGATGTGATAAAATGTGACTTTGCCACAGCCTTTTAAGTATGTGTCTCTCTTAAAACCTTTTGGGTGCTTGGTGATACCCCTTTTAGACCAATAAAAGTGGGCAGGAAAGCATTGCCACCAAACAGAGAGGTGGACATTAAGAAGGATATGCATTCGTAAAAATAATGTAAAACTTGACCTTAAAGCAGAACTCAGGGATCAGCATAAAATCCCCTATTAGTACACGCCCTACACAAAACACTAAACAGTTATTACATTTGTGAAATTCCTTACCATTGAAGAGAAAAGTCGAATTGAATTTTCAGGAAGTCAGCTCTGTAGTTCAAAAAATGCATCATGTACTCGGCTAAGGAGGAGGTGTTAGAACAGTGATTACATCATATCCTCCTCTCTCTAACTACATTTCCCATGAATCCTTGGGATTGGAATGAATGTGGGAGGGTACACTAGGCCTGTACATGTAAATGTGAACTCGCCCACTTCAACATAAATCACACCCCCTTATTCTGAAGCCAGTCCCACTACTCACTAACACACATGATAGGTAGGTTACAGTCTTATAAATGTAAAGCATGTCTGTGCTCTCCTCCTCCAGCCACAACAGGAGATAAACATATTTCCCTTACTTGCTTTATGTAATCATTACTGAACTGTATACACATTCTATAATTCTATATTATACACACTGTACAGTGCTTGTATGGTGTGTATGAGAACATCCTTAGCCACAACACAGAAAGTACCAGGCCATAATGCTTTACATCAGCATGTGGCACAAGTAAATATCGGCATGAGAGAAAAACAAAAAGGTGTAACGCTAACTTACTAATCAATAACACAATAATGGTGGAACCCTCTAATGTATGGAAATCTCAAACTTCAAAATCAGAGCGGTCTCATCAGAGCCCATAAGTGCGGCCCCATCTGTCCCCATAAGTGCGGCCCCATCTGTGCCCATAAGTGCGGCCCCATCTGTGCCCATAAGTGCGGCCCCATCTGTGCCCATAAGTGCGGCCCCATCTGTGCCCATAAGTGCGGCCCCATCTGTGCCCATAAGTGCTGACCCATCTGCGCCCATGAGTGCGGTCTCATCTGCGCCCATAAGTGCGGTCTCATCTGTGCCCATAAGTGCGGCCCCATCTGTGCCCATAAGTGCGGCCCCATCTGTGCCCATAAGTGCGGCCCCATCTGTGCCCATAAGTGCGGCCCCATCTGTGCCCATAAGTGCGGCCCCATCTGTGCCCATAAGTGCGGCCCCATCTGCGCCCATGAGTGCGGTCCCATCTGCGCCCATAAGTGCAGTCTCATCTGTGCCTGTGCCCATAAGTGCGGCCCCATCTGTGCCCATAAGTGCGGCCCCATCTGTGCCCATAAGTGCGGCCCCATCTGTGCCCATAAGTGCGGCCCCATCTGTGCCCATAAGTGCGGTTCCATCTGTGCCCAAAATTGCGGTTCCATCTGTGCCCAAAAGTGCGGTCCCAT
This sequence comes from Aquarana catesbeiana, assembly GCF_042186555.1. Taxonomy (NCBI): domain Eukaryota; kingdom Metazoa; phylum Chordata; class Amphibia; order Anura; family Ranidae; genus Aquarana; species Aquarana catesbeiana. Next base: position 137,461,930 of record NC_133335.1, on the reverse strand, counting down.
CTGTGCCTGTGCGGTTTCATTAGAGCCCATAAGTGCAGTCTCATCAGAGCCCATAAGTGCGGTCTCATCAGAGCCCATAAGTGCGGTCTCCTCAGAGCCCATAAATGTGGTCTCATCTATGCCTTTAGGTGCAGTCTCATCTATGCCCATAGATGCAGTTTCATCTGTGCCCATATGTGTGGTCTCATCAGAGCCCGTAGGTGCGGTCTCAGAAACCATAGGTGCGGTCTCATCAGAAACCATAGGTGCGGTCTCATCTATGCCCACATGTGCGGTCTCATCTGTGCCCATATGTGCGGTCTCATCTGTGCCCATATGTGCGGTCTCATCTGTGCCCATATGTGCGGTCTCATCTGTGCCCATATGTGCGGTCTCATCTGTGCCCATATGTGCGGTCTCATCAGAGCCCATATGTGCGGTCTCATCAGAGCCCATATGTGCGGTCTCATCAGAGCCCATATGTGCGGTCTCATCAGAGCATATATGTGCGGTCTCATCAGAGCCCATATGTGCGGTCTCATCAGAGCCCATATGTGCGGTCTCATCAGAGCCCATATGTGCGGTCTCATCAGAGCCCATATGTGCGGTCTCATCAGAGCATATATGTGCGGTCTCATCAGAGCCCATATGTGCGGTCTCATCTGTGCCCATATGTGCGGTCTCATCTGTGCCCATATGTGCGGTCTCATCTGTGCCCATATGTGCGGTCTCATATATGCCCATATGTGTGGTCTCATCAGAGCCCATAAGTGCAGTCCTATCTATGCCCATATGTGCGGTCTCATCTGTGCCCATATGTGCGGTCTCATCAGAGCCCATATGTGCGGTCTCATCAGAGCCCATATGTGCGGTCTCATCAGAGCCCATATGTGCAGTCTCATCTGTGCCCATATGTGCAGTCTCATCTGTGCCCATATGTGCAGTCTCATCTGTTCCCATATGTGCGGTCTCATCTGTGCCCATATGTGCGGTCTCATCTGTGCCCATATGTGCGGTCTCATCTGTGCCCATATGTGCGGTCTCATCTGTGCCCATATCTGCGGTCTCATCTGTGCCCATATCTGCGGTCTCATCAGAGCCCATATGTGCGGTCTCATCAGAGCCCACATGGGCGGTCTCATCTGTGCCCATATATGCGGTCTTATCTGTACCCATATGTGCGGTCTTATCTGTGCCCATATATGCGGTCTCATCAGAGCCCATAAGTGCGGGTTATATGTATGCCCATATGTGCAGAGCGGGGATCATTACGAGACACTGGCCAGGTGACAGAGCGGAGATCTCGTGCTGTGACAGATCTTGTATATTAAACACAGATCACCGTAACGCCCCGCCTCCTGAGCCAGCATTGTGATTGACAGCACACTGGTCCAATGCCAGCCCAGTGGGCAGGGCTGTACGGCGATCAGTGTCTCAAATACAAGATACAAGAACTGTCACAGCCCAAGAGCTCCGCTCTGTCACTCTGCTGATGTTTAGTAACGATCCCCGCTCTGCAGTGAGAGATGACAGGCAGGCGGGCGGTGGGGGGCAGATTAGGGGCAGTGCTGACAGGGAGAAGGAGAGGAAACCATCTCCATGGGCGGTACAGACCGGGGGGCTGTGAGACCCCTCCACCCACTACAGCATGCATGGACGGAAGGACAAGTCTCTGGTTGCTGTGGAGAACTACAAGTGGGCAGTGACAAGACCACTGGCTGGGAGTACAGGAGGAATAGCAGCCAGCGCTCTTACAAACCGGATATCAGCAGGCAGTAATGTTTTTTCTTCAAAATCAGCAGGCTATTGCAGAGGAACTACAGAGCTCAGAAGGACATGGATGGCATAGTCAGTGAAGGTAGGAGATCAGCAACAAGGACATGGAAAAAAATATTTTTCCCGTAGTTCTGCTTTAAAAGTATCATTATTTATCATATGACTTTGCAAATTCTAAAAATGACATTAGTGTCCCTTTAAGTATTGGATTTTTCTACCACACGAATCTAGTGAATGTATCAGATAAAATTGTTCAGATTTCTTACCTTCTTCAAATTCTCTGTTTTTCTTTCACAATCAATAATACTTTCCTTCATGAGTTCAATTTGTTTCTCCAGCTTCTGGTTCTTCTTCTTCATGCTGCTAACATTTTCCTTTCAAAATAATAAGTAAAAATTTTCAGTGTTAAAGAACATGTACTTGGTCTAGTTCTATGCACTTGGGATGTATTTATTTATAACTGAAAATCACAGCAATGGAATTATTATGGATTATAAATAAATTATCAGCAGTTGTACGGGCTTCCATCCAGGACACTGTTAAACTGGCAATAAGAGCCACTGTGGCATAAAGAACACTGCCCATAGAGAACTGCCAAGTTTTGGAGTGGTCTTAACAGTTTGTTAAAACTTTGCTATAACCAATAAGCAGACGCACTTCAAATTTTCCCACCCAAAGGTGCCTTTTGTTTTTAACTGGTTTTCTTATGAAATAGCAAGACCTACAAGGTGAACTATAAAGTATAGCGCCACTCCACAACTAATAGTGAACCTGTGAGCCATTTTAATGTTTAAAAGTAAAAGTTTTCCCATAAAGCAAAAAATCACAAAATGTTTTTACCCAGAGCACCTCCATTTTTGTGCCACTCTACAACCTGATTCACTACCGGTACGTTGAGCTACACCAGAAAGGCAGAGGGAGATTAGGGAAGTAAACAAGTGGCTGAGGAGCTGGTGTAGTAAGGAGGTGTTTGAGTTCCTGGAGGACTGGGCCGACTTCTCAGTCGGTCACCAGTACTATAGAAGGGAAGGACTACACCTAAATGAGGAGGGTGCAGATCAGCTGCGAGTAAAGATGGCCAAAAAGTTATAGGGGTTTTTAAACTAGGTGACGGGGGGGGGGGCCCAGAGGTAGAGATAGTCAGCGTGGAACATATTCCAAAAGGTAGTACTGGGGGCATTAGTGGTAGGTAAAAAAAAGCACATAAACTAGGGGTGCACCGAATGGGTTTTTTGGTGCCGAAACCGATACCGTAAATGAAAAATACACTAGGCCAAAAACCAAAACTGACCAATACCGAAAATGGCTTTTTTTATATATTAAACAAAAAAATTATCTGATATATAAAATTGTGTTATATTCGTTATATTATTCATATTCAACGTAATCATTCATTTTATGAATAAAAGAATAGTACAATCCAGTGTAAATAATACAATGTAAATAAGCCAATCACAGCAAGCAATGTAGACTAGTCTGTGTTTCTAGAAGTCTCTGCCCATACCCGGAACACAGTGCGGTATAGTGTATAGTACTGTAGTATGTAGACAGCCACAGATACAGAACATACAGTTTTACATTTGCACATGCAGCGGGCTGACACCTTAGGCCTCTTTCACACTGGGGCGGTTTGCAGGCGTTATTGCGCTAAAAATAGCGCCTGCAAACCGTCCTAAAACTGCCGCTGCTGTTTCTCCAGTGTGAAAGCCCGAGGGCTTTCACACTGAAGCGGTGCGCTGGCAGGAGAGAAAAAAAACTCCTGCAAACATCTTTGGAGCGGTGAAGGAGCGGTGTATTCACCTCTCCTAAACCGCTCCTGCCCATTGAAATCAATGGGGCAGCGCGGCTATACCGCGGCTGTAGCGGTGTTATGCGAGCGGTTTTAACCCTTTTTTCGGCCGCCAGCGGGGGTTAAACCCGCACCGCTAGCAGCCATATACCGCTGCAAAAACGACGGTAAAGCGGTGCTAAAAATAGCGCCGTTTTACCGCCGACGCCCCCACCGCCCCAGTGTGAAAGGGGCCTTAGGGAGAGACATAGTTTGGCCCAACAGCAACAAACTATGTATGTACAGTAGTTCAAAAGCTGGAGTTCTCTCTTAAATTGAAGAAGTGCAAAAAACTGTAGAAGAACTACAATGAACAACCAACAAATGGCACAACTAGACAATTGGAACATACTAGGTAGTCAGTCATACTATGTTGTATGTTCCAATTGTCCAATAGCACAGTCCAATACCAATTTATTTACTATGTTCAACATGGTAAATGAGTTGGTCTATGCTACGGATTTATAAATCTATTTCAGTAAAAGTGGCAGATTTCACTTTAAGAACAAAAGTTGTTCAGCTTTCTCACAGGAGAGACGGCTTCTCTTCTCATCAAGAATATGAGATGCTAGACTGAATAGTCTCTCACTCCCTATACTGGTGCTTGGGGCAGATAAATATCTGCGTGTAATCTGTGCAAGCAAAGGAAAACGTTGTTTGTTGATGCGCCAGTACTCAAGGGGATTGTCGCTTCTGGTGATAGGCTGTTCAGCTAAATAAATGTCCAGCTGTTGGGTAGCTGCACTTGTTGTGGCACTGCTTTGGACCAGGGTGCATTCATGTAAAATTTCTTCAAACATATCAGATATGGAGGGAGCGTGTTCCTCTTCACTTGTATGCAACCGTTTCTTCTCACTTTCCTCTGCGCTACACCTTGAAACTCCTTTACCAGATACTTCCACACCTCCATTTGTGGCTGTATCATTTCCCGTGCATGCTGCTTTTTCTCCACATCAAAATACTGCTCTTTAAATCGAGGATCTAGAACTGTTGCAATGCAGTACAGAGGGTTGGACTCAGTGTCTTGAAACCGGTTGGTAACGGCCTCCAGTAGAGTGGTTTTAGCCGTTTTTCCGCCATGGTCTGTTTCTATATCTTTTCCTCACAGATGCTTCAGTGCAGCAATCAAGGGAATAACTTCAGCAATGGAAACATAAGTTGAGCTTATTTCTTTTGTTAACTGTTCAAATGGAGATAGAAGAGACAAACTATTTTCAACTAACATCCACTGCGCCCAGTGTTGCCGGCAGCTCATAATCTGCAATGTATACAGCTAAAACACGCTTTTGTTCAAAAAGACTTTGCAGCATATAATAGATGCTGTTCCAATGAGCGGCAGTCATTTCGGTGCCATTCCAAACTGCATCTGCAAAGCTTGTAATCTGGAATAAGCAAGCGGAGAATGCATAAAGTGACCCACAATTTTTCTTCCTTTTGATACGATATCAGATATGGTGTGCTGACTCAGCAATCCTTCATTCACAGCCAATTGCAGCGTGTGTCCCATACAAAGGTATGCTTTTAAGTTCACTGTCCTCCATTGCCTTTGCCATGTACCACGCTTTATCTGGGACAATGAAATACACTTTAGACTTCTCAATGTGCCAAGTGTCAAGCATGGTTTTTAAAGCGTCAGATATTGCTGCTGCAGTATGTGATCCAACAAACTCACGTGCGTTAAGTAGGATGTTTTGCAATTGAAATTTGTCATCTATCCACTGCGCTGTCAGGCTATGCATGCTCGTTGGACTGACCTCTGAACTCCAAATGTCGGTAGTAAAACTGATTGCTATGATGTCGGTAGTTATGAGCTCATGAACGTGTTTTCTGACACTGCAAAACAATTCAGGTAGACAGGTATCTGCAAAGTAGCGTCTGCTTGGTAGTGAGTAACGCGGCTCAATATGTTGCATGAGCCTACAGAATCCAACGTCCTCCACAACAGAGAATGGCTGGTCTTCTAAAGCAATAAATTCCATAATTTTATCTGTAATGGCACGAGCTTTAGGATTGTCACTTGCATATTTTTTAACCTTTTCAAAGACTGTGGCCACAGATGGGGTTAAGCCTGAGGCACTTTTTGGAAGTGGCACTGTTTTCTTGTAATCTGAATGCTGAACTGGATGATGTGTTTTCATGTGGTGTATCAAACCTATTGTTGAAAAATGCCTTGGCACTGTACCCCCTCTTGAAATTTCTGCTGAGCGAAGACTACAGATTGCAAATTTGGGGTCTTTATCAGAAACTTTAAAATATTTCTACACTGCAGACATGGTCCACCTTTGCTGGTAGCGCAGAATAATAGCATAGAATGATTTATAGTGGGAGTGAAATCTGAGGGGGGGGAAAAAAGGACGAATCCAATTTAAAAACTAAACCCCAGGAGGCAGCTTTAAAAAAATAACTAACAAATCTTTTTTTTTTTTACAGTGCAGCTCTTGCCATGCAAGGTAGTTATATCTGCACTGCAGTACATCTGATTTGTACCAAAAAAGATAATTGAACTGATTAAATTTGATTTGAAATGGAATGGATTGCTTGCAAATTGCAATTGCACGCTATTTTTTTTTTTTTTGAGCTATTCTGTAGTATACTATAAACTTCATGCGCTTGTTGTCACTGAATTTGTCACTTTGTCAGCGTAGTATTATAAGTTATACAGTTATACTACACTGACATGACAGCAAGCGCATTCATTTTTTAAACATGACTACGCAATAAATATATTATATATTTATTAAATATATATTATATTGATTGTGTACTGTCATGTTTAAAAAATTAATGCGCTTGCTGTCATGTCAGTGTAGTATAACTATACTATGCTGACAAAGTGACAAATTCAATGACAACAAGCGCATACATTTTATAGTATACTACAGAATAGCCCTAAAATAAATAGCATGCAATTGCAATCCATTTAATTCCATTTCAAATCATATTTAATAAGTTCAGTTATATAAAATCTTTTTGCTACAAGTCAGATGTACTGCAGTGCAGACAGACGGACATTTTAAATACTAGTATTGCATGGCAAGAGTGCTGGCTTGTTGTTTAACAAAGGCCAAGTAGTAAGTAATACATGTTGTTTGACTGCTATAGACAGAAAGATCATCATTTCAGTTTCAGTACTATAATAAAATAAATAATACTACTAGTTGGATTGTTTCTGTCAGTGTAAGTAATTCAAAAGCGGCACCGGCTCATAGTACCGGCACCGGCGAATAGTAGTAATGGTAGCCATCCAGGAGGGACAGTGCCCAATCTTGTACTTGAGTATGCTATGTGCTGCCCTCTATGAAGCCGTCTCTCGGGTCCCAGCAGCGTCTCTCGAGTCCCAGCAGCGTCTCACAAGCACGAGGAGCGTCCGCGGGGAAGGTGCCAGCGTCTCAGCAGGGAACATGCTTATGAGTGTGGCGTCTTAGCTGCGAGGAACATGCACGCCGCCCACACAAAGACTGACGTCACCCGCTGGTTCTTCCACCGCTACTGTGCATGTGCGATTTTTGGCGTCATTATCGGCAAGAATTCTTTTCAGCAAATTGCCAAAGGCCATTTTTGGCCGATATGGGATATTGGGAACACCCAATAAGAGGATAGTATGCGACTGTTCTAAACTATGTGGCATGTTTACCAATGCCAGGAGCCTGGCGGACAAGATGGGTGAACTAGAGATACTGTTGTACAAGGAGGATTTGGATTTTGTAGGAATTTCAGAGACCTGGTTCAACAGCTCTCATGATTGGCTGGCAACCATTCAAGGGTATACCCTTTATCGCAGGGATAGAGAGGGTAAAAAAAGGGGGAGGGGTATGCCTATATATCAAGAATAATGTACAAGTGAATGTGAGAGATGACATCGCTAAGGGAGCTAGGGAGGAGGTGGAATCCTTATGGGTAGAGCTCCAAAGGGATGAAGTTAAAGGGAAAATATTACTGAGAGTGTGCTACAGGACCCCTAACCTGAGGGAGGAAGGGGAGACAGATTTCCTATCACAAGTTGGATTAGCAGCAAGGGTGGGAAGTGTTATCATAATGGGGGATTTTAATTATTCAGACAAAGACAGGGCGGAGGGAACCACGCATTCGTCTAAGACTCGTCAGTTCCTAAATGTCTTGCAGGAAAATTTCATTGTTCAGATGGTAGACGCACCAACTAGAATAAAGCGTTACTGGATCTACTGATTACAAACAATAGAGACCTGATTACGGATGTGGAAATGCGGGGCAATTTAGGAAACAGCGATCACAGGTCAATTGGCTTCAGTATAAATCACGCAAATAGGAAACATAAGGGGAATACAATAACACTGAATTTCTAAAGAGCCAACTTCCCTAAACTACGAACCTTGTTAGAAGATATGAACTGGGATAAAATCTTAGGAATAAAAAAAACGGAGGAGAGATGGGTTTGCGTTAAGAGCATATTAAATAAGGGCATTAACCAATGCATCCCATTGGGTAATAAATTTAAAAGAGCGAACAAAAGTCCTGGATGGCTTAACTTCAATGTAAAAATGCATATAAAAGCAACGAAAAAAGGTCTTCAAAAAATACAAGGTTGAGGCATCATCAGCATTCAGACTTAATAGAGAATGCAACAAGAAATGTAAGGGTGCAATTAGGGCGGCTAAGATAGAACACGAAAGACACATAGCAGAGGAGAGCAACAAAAATCCCAAGAAATTCTTTAAATATGTTAACCGTAAAAAAGGGAAGACATACCATATTGGCCTCATGAAGAATGAGGAAGTACATCTGGTTACAAAGGATGGGGAGATGGCGAAGGTATTGAATTTATTCTTCTCCTCAGTCTTCACAAGAGAATCGGGGGGCTTCAGTAACAAAAACTGCAGTGTTTATCCTTATGACACATCACAGGAAGCACCTCCATGGTTAACAGAGTACAGAATGAAAATTAGACTTGGGAAACTTAACATTAGTAAATCACTGGGACCAGATGGCTTGCATCCAAGGGTACTTAGGAAACTCAGTCAAGTAATTGCCAAACCATTGTTCCTAATTTTTACTGACAGTCTACTGACTGGAATGGTACTAGCGGATTGGAGAAAAGCCAATGTAGCACCAATATTTAAAAAGGGCCCAAAATACATCCCTGGGAATTACAGACCAGTTAGTCTAACATCAATAGTATGCAAGCTCTTGGAGGGGATGATAAGGGACTATATACAAGATTTTAGTAACGAGAACGGTATCATTAGCAGTAATCAGCATGGATTCATGAAGTATCGTTCTTGCCAAAACAATCTATTAACCTTCTACGAGGAGGTAAGTTGCCATCTAGATAAAGGAAGGCCCACAGACATGGTGTATCTGGATTTTGCAAAAGCATTTGACACAGTTCCCCATAAACGTTTACTGTACAAAATCAGGTCCGTTGGCATGGACCATAGGGTGAGTACATGGATTGAAAACTGGCTACAAGGGCGAGTTCAGAGGGTGGTGATAAATGGGGGAGTACTTGGAATGGTCAGAGGTGGGTAGTGGGGTCCCCCAGGGTTCTGTGTTGGGACCAATTCTATTTATTTTGTTCATAAACGACCTGGAGGATGGGGTAAACAGTTCAATCTCTGTATTTGTGGACGATACTAAGCTAAGCAGGGCAATAACTTCTCCACAGGATGTGAAAACCTTGCAAAAAAATCTGAACAAATCAATGAGGTGGGCAACTACATGGCAAATTAGGTTTAATGTAGAAAAATGTAAAATAATGCATTTGGTTGCAAAAATATGAATGCAATCTATACACTGGGGGGGGGGGACCTCAGGGGGAACCTAGGATGGAAAGGGACCTGGGGGTCCTAGTAGATTATAGACCAAGCAGAGATAAGAATTGCGGGGGGGGGCCTTTATCTGAAGCATGTCGACGTCACGTCCACTCCTCCACACGTGAGGCGTCCTTTCTAGGAAGCCTTTGCGTGGGCGGTCTTGTTCCATCTGCGTGCAGCCTGAGGGGATGGTTTGGCGCCAACTGCCGGGTGCCCTTGATGCTCTTCCTCCCCTTATGCACGTACGTGACGTTGGGGGTGTGCCTTGGCTGTGCCCATATAGCCCTTCCCTTGCTAGCCCTGTGTCCTGGTCAGATTCCCTTACTCACATTGCACTCCATTGGACCTTGGCATCTATGCTCCTAATTTAAGGTATTATGACTTGTTTTGGGTCTCACCTGTTTGATGTTTTAATTTAACATCCCCCTTTTGTAGTTCCCTACACGTTAATCTAATTGATCGTCGTATCCACCTACCTCTTATTCCCTTGTTATGAGGGTTCTGTCACATTTATCAGCATATCACATCTTGATATCACATATCTCATTTGTTATTCCTGTAAATGTTTACACAGCCCTCAACAGATGGTGTTATTTATACCCCCAGCTCTACAAGGGATTCTGTGTCCATGGATGCCTGTCCACATTGGGGGAGGCTTTGGCATGGGTCGCGGTCATTCTACACGCTCCCTCAGTTCCCGTGCTTGACATTACCGGTGGGCCTCCGGTTTTCAATGCCGCACCCCAGCCCCTATACACAGCAGACCTGTTTGTAAGTACTACTATGGGATTGGTTCCATTTCAATGTGTACACCATTTCCTCTGCTATATGCTAACTATTCATGGACAATTAGGCTGGATTCGCACCTATGCATTTTTAATGCTTTTTGCATTTTGCAGATTTGCACTACAGAACGTGTTCCATAGGAAACAATGTTAAATGGACTGTAGAGCAAATTTGCAAAATGCAAAAAGCACTAAAAATGCATAGGTGTGAATCCAGCCTTATATATTCTGTTTTAGATCATCGCATGCCTGCTCCTGATGAGTGGTAACACCAAATCACGAAACGTGTCAAGCTAGTTTGAAGCCGTATTTGTACCTTCATATCATTTTTAATGATCGTGTTATAATCTATACATATCTTGGGGTTTTAGTATTGAGATGCCACTTACCCAAGGTCTCTTTCCTAATACACCTATGCAGATCAAAGAGTCTGGGGATCAGTTCTATTATTCCAACTATTGTAGTCATCGCTTTGATATGTTATTAAATCAACATGTATGTGTATATAGATTAAATGGATGGGTTATATTACCACTATCAATTATTGTTTATATCCTGCTATTTATGGTCCTAATGTACCAAAATAAACATCATTTTTTATATATACTATTGATAGTTGGTTGTCCCTGAGACTACATGCTTCATATAAAGTCCCACTTGCCCCCATTACCCCCATTGCCCACCTTCCCCCACAATTCTCATTAGATAGGGATGGAGGTACAAGACTTATCTGGTCTTGACCTCATACAAAGACCCAAACAAGTGTCCTCTGCTCAACTCCAGAGATAAAACGATAATTCTTCTGCTCAACAAGACTCTGGTCTGGCCGCACCTAGAGTATGCTGTCCAGTTCTGGGCACCAGTCCTCAGGAAGGATGTACTGGAAATGGAGCGAGTACAAAGAAGGGCAACAAAGCTAATAAAGGGTCTGGAGGATATTAGTTATTAGGAAAGGTTGCAAGCACTGAACTTATTTATATAAATACCGTACTGGTGATCCCAAAATAGGGACAAAGCCTTTTTGTGGAAGGGAGTTTAACCACTTGAGGTCGGGGCCATAGCCGAATGATGGCCACAGCGCAGACCTCAATTTTCGGGAGGCCGTCATGGGACGTCCTCCCCTGTGCACGCGCCCCGCGCGCACCCTGCAGGGCGTGCGGTGCACGCGCTGTGATCACCGAGTCACGGAGACTCGGATGATCACAGATCCGAGTAAGGGGTCGATCCCGGCCCCTTACCATGTGATCAGCTGTCAGCCAATGACAGCTGATCACATGATGTAAACAAAAGCCCGGTAATCGTTTTTTTTTTCTCCTCACGCTGTCAGCGTGAGGAGAAAAAAAAGCCGATCACAGGCTTATGTTAAAGGGACATCGGTCCCGAAGAGGAAGGAGGCACATATGCCTCATCTGTGCCTGCCAGTGCCACCTGCCATTGCCACCTGCCAATGCCCACAGTGCCCAGCAGTACCACCTATCAATGCCAACAAGTGCCACCTATCAATGCCCACAAGTGCCACCTATCAATGCCCACCAGTGGTGCCAATCAGTGCCACCTAGCAGTGTTGCCATCACTGCCACCCATCAGTGCCCATCACTGCCACCCATCAGTGCTCATCAGCGTACATCAATGAAGGAGAAAAATGACCTGTTTGCAAAATTTTATAACAAAATATTTTTAAAAATATAGGTGATCAAATACCACCAAAAGAAATCTCTATTTGTGGGAAAAAAAATGATAAAAATGTCATTTGAGTACAGTGTTGTATGACCGCATAATTGTCATTCAAAGTGCGACAGCGCTAAAAGCTGAAAATTGGTCTGGACAGGAGGGGGGTTTAAGTGCCCAGTAAGCAAGTGGTTAACAAGACACGTGGCCACTCATTAAAATTAGAAGAAAAGAGGTTTAACCTTAAACTACGTAGAGGGTTCTTTACTGTAAGAGTGGCAAGGATGTGGAATTCCCTTCCACAGGCGGTGGTCTCAGTGGGGAGCATCGATGGTTTCAAAAAACTATTAGATATGCACCTGGACGACCGCAACATACAGGGATACACAATGTAATACTGACCTAAAACCACACACATTGGTTGGACTTGATGGACTTGTGTCTTTTTTCAACCTCACCTACTATAAAACTATATGTAACTTTGCTATTAAGGTCCCGACTTCCAAAATTTTACGTTAAAGCGTGTCTAAACCCAAAAACAAAAATGTAATATATTGCAGATTACCAATATAGAATAGTATTACAGCATTTACAGTTTTACAGGAGGATTAAATTATGGCAGCAAGGACAACTCTGGACAAATTTTATGTTGATAAATATAAGATTGAGCACCTATTTGAAAACTTCACTCCCTGTGCAGCTGGTTTTTCATCCATACATGTGCCTCAAACCCAGGTTGTTCAGAGATCGAGAAACGTGTAAAATTAATGCGGTTCTAGAAGCTGAAGGTTTTTTACCTTAATGCATTCTCTTCTCTGCATGAAGTTAAAAAAACCTGAGTGCAGCCCCACCCCCAGACCCCCTTATACTTATGCCCCGTACACACGATAGGATTTTCCGGCGGAAAATGCTCTATGGGAGCTTGTTGTCGGAAATTCCAACCATGTGTAGGCTCCATCACACATTTTCCATCGGAATTTCCGTCACACAAAATTTGGAGTTCTGGATCTCAAATTTTCCGACAACAAAATTCGTTTGCGTAAATTCCGATCGTGTGTACACAATTCCAATACACAAAGTTCCACGCATGCTCAGAATGAAGCAGAAGAGCCGCACTGGCTATTGAACTTAATTTTTCTCGGCTCGTCGTATGTGTTGTATGTCACCGTGTTCTTGACGTTCGGAATTTCCGACCAACTTTGTGTGGCCGCGTGTATGCAAGACAAGTTTGAGCCAACATCCGTCGGAAAAAAAACATGGATTTTGTTGTCGGAAAATCCTATCGTGTGTACAGGGCATTACCTGGGCCCCATCTCAATCCAGCGATGTGTGCAAGAGCCGCATCTCTCTCCCTCCTCATAGGCTCAGAGACAGCAGTGGAAGTCATTGGCATTCACAGCCAGTAAGGAGAAAGCGGAGGGGGTGGGTCAAAGCCACATTCTGTGTATCCATAGACCGCAGGAGTGCCCCTATAGCAAGTAGTTTGCTATGGTGGGCACTTGGCGTGGGGGAGGAGCCAAGAGCGCCAGTGGGGACCCAAGAAGAGGAGGATTGGGGCTGCTCTGTAAAAACAATTGCACAGAGCAGGTAAGTATAACCAGGACCAGGAAAAGGGGCAGGAAGGGTGGCTGCCCTGGGCACGTTGGGGATTTGGGGGGTTGCGCTAGAAGGGGTGATTTGGAGGGGGGATTTGTACTAGGAGGGTGGATTTCTGTAAGAAAGGGGGATTTGGGAGGGGAGTTGCTAGTAGGGATGATTGGGGGAATTTGTGCTAGGAGCAGAAATTGGGCAGGGAGGATTAGTGCTAGAGGAAGGGATTTGGGGGGAATTTGTGCTGGGAGTTGGGGATTTTGGGGGGGGGGGTATTTATGCTCAGAGGGGAAGTTTGAGGTGTCAAGGATTTGTGCTAGGAGAGTTTTGGTTTGCAAAGGGAATTTATGGGGTAAGTGTGAACATTAGTGCTCAATTTTTGTTTCGGGAGGGGGAGGCGATTTTTGCTGACACATGGTGGAGGTATCATTATTGCCACTAAATAACAACTTCATAAATGCTGGCTTGTGTCACATTGTAAACAACACTGTGGTGGAGTACATTGTACAGGAGCACAACTTCACATGTAGCTTTAAGACATGTCGCCCTTCAAGCTTCTTTAAAAGACCTGCTTACTGATGAATGTCATATTTAAAATACGTCCCCTATGGCAGTATCTGGCCACGCATGTCTATTTTAAACAAAAGGTTGACATAAAAAAGGCCAGAAAAAAATTACAAAAAACTTGACTCCGATAGACTTCACTGCAATTTGGGAGATATATTCTGGGTTTGTGAACATCTAGCGAATGGGTCTTGGTTAGGTTCCCTCATCCCTAGTTATGATTAGGGATGAGCTCGATGTTCGGGTTGAACATAAGTTCGACTCGAACATCGGGTGTTTGCATGTTCGCTGAAGAATGAACATTTTGGGGCGTTCGCGGAAAATCTGAGTGCCGCGGAACGCCCCAAAATGCACTGCGAGATCGCAGTGCATTGCTGTATGATGATTTGCCAAAGCATGCACCTGACCTGCATGCTTTGGCCAATCCCAGTGCCCTCAGCTAAGAGAGCCATAATTGGCCAAAGGCAGGGTGCCTTTGGCCAATCTTGGCTCAGGGGGACTAGGTCCATGCCCCACACTATATAAGGCTGCCTACGTGGCAGGCCTGTGTAGTGTTGTTGGTGTGGATGGACAGATAGCTTAATTTAGATTTAGGTTATTCAGTTAGTGGCAGTGTATTTGAGATATATATATATATATATACTAGACTGACTGTGTGTGTGTGTGTGTGTGTGTGTGTGTGTGTGTGTGTGTGTGTGTGTGTGTGTGTGTGTGTGTGTGTGTGTATATATATATATAGCAGCCACAGTATAGCCTATATCTACAGTTCATTTTGTGGTGTAATATTTTATTTCTAATATACTTTAGGCTGTGTATTAATATATATACAGTATCTCGCAAAAGTGAGTACACCCCTCACATATATCTTTTCATGTGACAACACTGAAGAAATTACACTTTGCTACAATGTAAAGTAGTGAGTGTACGGCTTGTATAACATTGTAAATTTGCTGTCCCCTCAAAATAACTCAACACACAGCCATTAATGTCTAAACCACTGGCAACAAAAGTGAGTACACCCCTAAGTGAAAATGTCCAAATTGGGCCCAATTTGCAATTTTCCCTCCCCGGTGTCATGTGGCTTGTTAGTGTTACAAGGTCTCAGGTGTGAAGGGGGAGCAGGTGTGTTAAATTTGGTGTTATCGCTCTCACTCTCTCATACTGGTCACTGGAAGTTCAACATGGCACCTCATGGCAAAGAACTCTGAGGATGAGAAAAAAAGAATTGTTGCTCTACATCAGAGGTCTCAAACTGGCGGCCCTCCAGCTGTTGCGAAACTACAAGTCCCATCATGCCTCTGCCTGTACAAGTCATGCTTGTAACTGACAGCCTTGCAATGCCTCATGAGACTTGTAGTTTTGCAACAGCTGGAGGGCCGCCAGTTTGAGACCCCTGCTCTACATAAAGATGGCCTAGGCTAGAAGATTATCAAGACGCTCAAACTGAGCTGCAGCATAGTGGCCAAGACCATACAGCGGTTTAACAGGACAGGTTCCACTCAGAACAGGCCTCGCCATGGTCAACCAAAGAAGTTGAGTGCACGTGCTGCGCGTCATATCCAGAGGTTGTCTTTGGGAAATAGACGTATTAGTGCTGCCAGCATTGCTGCAGAGGTTGAAGGGGTGGGGGGGGGGGCAGCCTGTCAGTGCTCAGACCATACGCTGCACACTGCATCACAAACAGTTTGCTGAAGACAAGCACTAAGGATATGGATTACTGGAACCATGTCCTGTGGTCTGATGAGACCAAGATAAACTTATTTGGTTCAGATGGTGTCAGGTGAGTGTGGCGGCAACCAGGTGAGGAGCACAAGTGTGTCTTGTCTACAGTCAAGCATGGTGGAGGGAGTGTCATGGTCTGGGGCTGCATGAGTGCTGCCGGCACTGGGGAGCTACAGTTCGTTGAGGAAAGCATGAATGCAAACATGTACTGTGACATACTGAAGCAGAGCATGATCCCCTCCCTTCAGAGACTGGGCCGCAGGGCAGTATTCCAACATGATAACGATCCCAAACACACCAAGATGACCACTGCCTTGCTAAAGAAGCTGAAGGTAAAGGTGATGGACTGGCCAAGCATTTCTCCAGACCTAAACCCCATTGAGCATCTGTGGGGCATCCTCAAACGGAAGGTGGAGGAGTGCAAGGTCTCTAACATCCATCAGCTCCATGATGTTATCATGGAGGAGTGGAAGAGGACTCCAGTGGCAACCTGTGAAGCTCTGGTGAACTCCATGCCCGAGAGGGTTAAGGCAGTGCTGGAAAATGTGTACTCACTTTTGTTGCCAGTGGTTTAGATATTAATGGCTGTGCGTTGAGTTATTTTGAGGGGGACAGCAAATTTACAGTTATACAAGCTGTACACTCACTACTTTACATTATAGCAAAGTGTCATTTCTTTAGTGTTGTCACATGAATGTAATAAATATAATAAAATATTTACAAAAATGTGAGGGCTGTACTCACTTTTGTGTGATACTGTATACAGTCTCATATATATATATATATATATATATATATATATATATATATATATATATTTATTACACACACACACACACACACACACTGCATCCAGTGTAGCCTATATCTACAGTGAATTCCGTGGTGTACTGTTTCTTCTACTTTTCTGGTGGTGTACACAATACAGTGCAGCCGTAGGGCAGTTGCTACTACACTTCTGGTGGTGTACACATTACACAATACAGTGCAGCTGTAGTACAGTTGCTACTACTTTTCTGGTGGTGTACACAGTACACAATACAGTGCAACCATAGTGCAGTTGCTACTACAATTCTGGTGGTGTACACAGTACACAATACAGTGTAGTATGGTGTTGGAAAACAAAATATAAATCATGTCCGGAAGGCCACCAAGGAGAGGCAGACACTCACAGGCCACTA
Organism: Aquarana catesbeiana; assembly: GCF_042186555.1. Classification (NCBI taxonomy): domain Eukaryota; kingdom Metazoa; phylum Chordata; class Amphibia; order Anura; family Ranidae; genus Aquarana; species Aquarana catesbeiana. Next base: position 137,445,048 of record NC_133335.1, on the reverse strand, counting down.
AAAGAGGGCAAGCAGCCTCTGTGTCTACATTCAACAGTGCTGATCATAGACATGGTGCATCCTCTGCAGGTGGCCGTGGGGCACGCTTGTCCTTTTTTTCTGCTGCTGGCCGTGTTATAGAGCCAGAACATGCAGAAGAGTTGGTGGAGTGGACAATAAAGTTGTTCTCATCCTCCTCATCCTGTCACCCAGGCTCAGAGTAGTTTGCCTTCCAATGCAGCTGCCAAAGCGGCCTTGTCCACTGGCTCCTTGTCCACAGTCACTCCTTCAGTCGCACCACCATAATGCACGGAGGAGTCCCCTGAACTATTTGACCACAGTGTCGGGTACATGCTGCTGGAGGATGAGCAGCGATTTGATGTCTCCGATGGTGGTTCCCAGGTTGAGGAAGGGAGTAACGTGAGCCTAGTGAGAGGGGGTGCCCAAAAGGGATAACAAACTGGCAGTCATGTTCCCCCAGCTGCAGCATACTGCCAAGTTTGCTCCAGTGACGAGGAGGGAGGGGATGATGACGTCACTGACTCTACTTGGGTGCCTGATAGAAGAGAGGAGGAGGAGAAGTCGGCACAACACCAATGAGGCAGGATGTCCTCTAGGGGCCAGCTTAAAGTGGGGTTCCACCCCAAAAAAAAAAAAAAAAACTACATGAAAAAATCCTAAAAAAAAAAAAAATACAAAAAAAATTTGGATATTTATTTTTTTTTACTTACCTCTAAATGCCTGTTGCTAGGTGGTCCCTCGTAGTCTGCCTCTTCCAGTGCCTGGGCTGCTGACATCACTTCCCCCCTCGGCACAGGAAGGGCTCAGCTCCCTCCCTCCTGTCAATCATCTGGGACCCATTACAGGTCCCAGGTGACTGAGCGGCCAATCACGGCGCACGGCGCCGCTCGCGCATGCGCAGTGGGTGCCAGGCTGTGAAGCCACAGCCCGGCGCCCACAGTTGCAATGCCGGCGCCGCTGAACGGAGGGGGAGACGAGCGGGGCTTCGATCCCCCGCATCGCTGGACCCTGGGACAGGTAAGTGTCCAATTAAAAGTCAGCAGCTGCAGTATTTGTAGCTGCTGACTTTTAATTTTTTTTTTTTTTACTGGACCTCGGGTGGAACTCCTCTTTAAGGGCAGCCACCTAATGCATCACACTGCAGAGCTCCGCAATGTCAGGGCACTGCTGGCTCCCCGCTGATTTTGAAAAGTTCCTTGGTATGGGCCTTTTTTGACACGTGTTCAGCAGATCGCACCGTTGCTGTTTGCAACCTCAAGCAGTCCTCTCAAAAACCTGCACTGAGAGGAATGAAAGTATAGCAATAGGTGTCCCAAGTACTTGCAGCCAATCTGCTATCAGTACACCACCATCTGATTTTAGCAGGCAAATTTCCCTACCCCAGTTGCTAAACTGTAAAAAAAAAATTTGGTTCCAGCCATCCACATGCTCAGCGTCTGAATGCTAGCTTGGCCAAATTGCTAGCACTGCAACTGCTGCTTTTTCACCTCGTAGACTCTGCCCCCTTTCGTGAATTTGTGGAATGTGCTGTACCTCAGTGGCAGGTTCCAAAACACCATTTCTTTTCACGGAAGGCCATTCCGGCTCTCTACCGGCATGTGGAAGGCAATGTTTTGGCCTCGTTGGACAGTGCAGTCAGCATTAAGGTGCATATTACCGCTGACTCGTGGTCTAGCAGGCATGGGCAGGGACGTTACCTTTCCTTCACTGCACACTGGGTAACTCTGCTGGCAGCTGGGAAGGATGCAGGACAGGGTGCAGTATTGTTGGAGCTTGTTCAGCCACCACGCCTCCAAAATGCTAGCGGTGATTCTGCCACAGCTCTCTCCTCCACCCCCTCCTCTTCTTCTTCCACTATGGCCTCTTCTGCAGATTTGTCCTCTGAACCAGCGGTGCACCATAAGCGTTCAAGGGACTGCGCAAGCAGTCAGGCAATAAGATGCTATACGGCTTGAGTTGGTCTGCTTAGGGGACAGGAGCCACACTGGGGCAGAGATTCTGTCAGCTCTGCAGGGGCAGGCTCAGAGGTGGTTGATGCCACGCCCGCTTCAGCCAGGAATGGTTGTATGCGACAATGGCACCAACCTTCTCTCTGCCCTCCGACAGGGACACTTGACCCATCTCCCATGTTTGGCTCACGTCCTGAATTTGGTGCTGCAGCGGTTCTTGAGCAGGTACCCAGGCTTACAGGATCTCCTGAGGCAGGCCAGAAGAGTCTGTGGTCATACAATGCCAGTGCTCGGCTGGCTGACATTTAAAGGGAATGCAACCTGCCACCACCGCCTCATTTATGACATGCCCACCAGGTGGAACGCAACGTTGTCAATGCTGCAGTGGCTGCACACGCAGCAGAGGGCCATCAATGAGTACCTGTGTGAGTATGGCACCAGGACAGGGTCAGGTGAGCTTCTTTTCGCCACACCAGTGGCTAATGATCAAGAATGCATGCACTGTCCTGTCACCATTTGAGGTAGCCATGAGGATGGTGAGCATCGACAATGCATGCATCAGTGATAATGTCCCTCTTGTCTTCCTGTTGGAGCACACGTTTCATGGAATAATGGACAGGGCACTTGAGGCAGAACAGCGGGAGGAAGAGGAGGACTTCCTTACTTCTCAAGGCCCCCTTTATCCAGATAGTATTCCTGCGGGCCTGCCAAACACACAGGAAGAAGAGGAGGATTGTGTCAGCATGGACGTGGAGGACAACACTCAGCGGCAGTCTTCAAGGGATGATTTTCAGTCCCTAGAAACCCAAGCAGTTGTATGTGGCTAGGAGGAGGTTGTTACGGTTCATGTGATCCTTAGTGACCTAGAGGGCTCAGAATCGAATGCTTCTGCAAAATTACGCTGCATGGCCTCCCTGATTCTGCAAAGCCTGCGAAAGGACCCTAGGATTCGTGGTATCAAGGAGAGGCATCATTACTGGCTGGCAACCCTTCTTGATCCACGTTACAAGGGTAAGGTTGCAGAACTCATCCTGCCTTCGCAGAGGGAGCAGAGGATGAAACATCTACAGGAGGCCTTGAAGAAAGGTTTGTGCAATGCATTTCCAGACCCTGGGAGGTTACAATTTCCTGGTGCTGGACAACGTTTTGCTGAGGCTTCGTTCAGTCAGAGGAAGAGCGGTGGAAAAAGTGGCCGGTTGACCGATGCCTTTAGACAACTTTTCAGTCCTCAGCGCCAAGGTCTGATTGGTTCAAGCATCCATCGCCAGCGTCTGTATTACATGGTGCTGGAATATCTAGGGGCAAGAGCAGACTTGGAGACCTTTCCAGCAGACCATCCACTGGGTTACTGGGTCTTGAGGATGGACCACTGGCCAGAACTTGCTCAATATGCAATTGAGCTACTAGCCTGTCCTGCATCCAGCATTCTTTCTGAACGCACATTCAGTGCTGCTGGAGGGTTTGTAACGGATCATAGAGTGTGCCTGTCCACAGACTCTGTTTAACAAGGGCATGTAATTACAATTTTTGATCTAATATTTCACAGCAGGGCCCGTTCCTGCTCCCACCAAGAGTAACTGTGAGGTCTTACAGTGTTGTGGCACCACCAAAGGCCCAATTTTTCTGCCCGTTTAACAGGGGCATGTAATTACAATTTTTAATCTAATATTTCACAGCAGGGCCCGTTCCTGCGCCCACCAAGAGTAACTATGAGGGCTTACAGTTCTGGTGCCACCAACACCTAAGGCCCAATTTTCTGCAGAGTATATAGGGCAGGTCGTATAGTATATATACTTCTGTACAGAGTATATAGTGCCTGGGGGCCCCCCACGCCATTTTTTTTTAAATTTGGGTGCGGGTTCCCCTTAATATTCATACCGGACAATATTCATGCCGTTTTTCTCAATGATTATCATCTATATTGCTGGGACCCGGAAATACATTACAGCCGCAAGCAGTTTTAAATGCGCCACTTTACAGGCATACTATAGACAACCCTCAGTCACGATATTTAAAGGAATTTCATTTTTATTGTTTCACTTTAAGCATTATTAAAATCACTGCTCCCGAAAAAACGTCCGTTTTTAAAACTTTTTTTTGCATTGATACATGTCCCCTGGGGCAGGACCCTGGTCCCCAAACACTTTTTATGTCAATAACTTGCATATAAGCCTTTAAAATTAGCACTTTTGATTTTTCACGTTTGTGTCCCATAGACTTTAACGGTGTTCGCGTGTTCAAACAAACTTTTTGCATGTTCGCATGATCTGCTGCAAACCGAACCGGGGGGTGTTCGGCTCATCCCTAGTTATGATATGGCCAGACCAAACATATCAAAGATACTTTGCTGAATCTACCAACCTTATGTTCTTGCTCTTTTCTGTCCAATTCCTCCTTATGTTCACTAATCTTTTTTTTCTGTTTATTTACGCTGTCTTGAAGCTGGCCAGCCAACTGCTCAGAAGACTGCTTATCTTTATCCAGGTCAACCATCTCACACAACAGGGAAGAATGCTTCTCCTATGAAAAGACAAATGTGCATTAATTAGACAGATTGATTGGTCATGTGGCATTAAACTTATAAAAATATCTTTAGAAGATTACACATTGGCATATTTTTACAAAGACATACACCTATGTGTACTTCGACATTGCGGCGGACAGATCGGACACATTTTTGGGACCATTGACATTTACACAGCGATCAGAGCTATAAAAATGCACTGATTACTGTGTAAATGTCACTGGTAGGGAAGGAATTAACACTAGGGGGCGATTAAGGGGTTAAATGTGTGTTCCCTGGATGTGTTCTAACTGTATGGGGATAGGACTGACTGGGGGAGGAGACATATCGTTGTTCCTACTTAGTATAAACAACGATATGTCTCCTCTAACCTGACAGAACAGGGATTTGTGTGTTTACACACAAATCCCTGTGCTGTCTCTCATGCCAGCGATCGTGCCCGCCGGGCCATGTGCATCAGGTCCCCCGCTGTGCGGCAGGCGCATGCGCGCCCCTAGCGGCTCTTAAAGAGAGCAATGTACCCATATGTTGTTTTGCCCAGCCGTGCCATTCTGCTGAGGTATATCGGCATGAGCCGGTTGGCAAGCAGTTAAATACCCTTAGGCCACTCACAAAAGGACAGAGTGCTCTTTTGATATTCCATCTAAAAAGTCGATATCTTGTGACACTGTGGTATGCTTAACCAAAGAAGGCATTTGTAAGTACCATATTATTTATTATATTTTATTTTCTATCGTTAAAATATAAGACATTAATATGTCTTATGTTTAACTTAGGTACAAACAGCATTTTGGGTGAAGCACTGTTGTGGCACACCAACGCTAGTGCCCCCAGGAGAAGTTTTCATGTGCCCATGGAGGCACCTTTGCAGACACCTTTCAACAACCAAGGTGAACCAGTTAAAGTAAATTCTGCGGGGCGTGGCCGGCATAGCGGACTGAGTGGACGTGTTTCCTAAGAGCTCCTGGAGTATAGCTTATAAAATCATCCGTATATTGGGAAAACCGAGCTGAATTGAGACTCCCCTGGTAGCTGGATGCCTTCCAGAACTCCTGGCATACAAAAGCGGGGTAAGAAACTTAAATTCCCCCCAAATACTCCAGAAGACAGCAGCCCGGTCTCCTGCTCCCAGGGCCCTTCTGCGCGCCATTCTAATATGGCGTCGCAGACAGACCATGAGGAGGATCCCCTTGCTACTAACCCGGGCATATCTGAGATCATGGCGGCTATAACTTCGTGTCAAGCGGCTGTTACTACTTGCCAATCTGCCCTAGCTTCTAAAATTGAGGAGGTTCAGATGGATGTAGGCTTACTGCGGCAAGACTTTGATAAAATCAGATCCAGAGTGTCGGAGGCTGAGAGGCGAGTGGGGGCGGTTGAAGACACGGTCACAGACCATGCTGCCTCAATCCGCACCCTCCAGACGAAGGTTAAGGCTCTTGAATATCGAGCGGAGGACGCCGAGAACCGCAGTCGGCGGAACAACCTACGCATAGTGGGTCTACCAGAAGGGGTGGAGGGGAGATCACCGGCCCTATTTGTGGAGGACTTGCTGCGTACTCTGCTTCCAGCTGCACAGCTCTCCCCTTACTTTGCGGTTGAGAGGGCGCACCGGGTTCCGCCTAGACCTGGTCCTGAAGGAGCCCCCCCCCGCACTCTTATACTGAGGCTATTAAACTTCCGTGATAGAGATGAGTTGCTGAGGGCCTCGCGGGCTGCGGGTGAATTGCCGTACCGTAACGTAAAACTCCTTCTCTTTCCGGACTATACCATGGAAACCCAGCGGCAGCGACGGTCATTTGATGCAGTTAAGGCTGGCTTGAGGAGAAGAGGAGTGAAGTATAGCATCTTATTTCCTGCAAAGCTTCGGGTGGTGGATGGTGAGTCGATCCGCTTCTTCACTAATCCTAAAGATGCGGCTGCCTGGCTGGAGACCCTGCCGCCGTAGGGCGAGAAGAGGCCTTTTTGTCGCCCAGTGGTTATGTGGCTCAGACTGAATCAGGCCGGTACTCTTTTTCTTCCCTTGTTGGATATGTTTTCATTTTTTTTTTTTTTATTTCTAGTATTATTTTTCCCGTTTTGCCCGCTGCTGACATATGGGTGATCTGTACACATTCCTTCTGCACCCTTCACTTTCCTATGTGTCTGGACACAGCTGCTGAGGGACAGAGGAGAACCAGCCGTAAGATGTATCACCCACCCTGTCTCGGGACTGCCTCACTCAAGTATTCGCTGAGGGGTGGAGGAGACTTGTGCTTTTCGACACAGACCTGCTATGTGACTCTGTCTGGCGGCTTCTATCTACTCCTGTTTTTCCCCTACTAGAAGTTTATACTCCTGTGTGTTTAAGGAGGAACGGACTGCTGCAGTTACCTAAGTATGTGCCCCTGCTTCGGCAGGTGATTTTCTGGTTTTTCTTTTTTACTTTTAATTTTTTTCAAAAATACTACTCCATGGCTCGGGGATGAGTCTCCCTGTGGAACTTCACGTCTAGATTCTCTACTGATGGGAATGGAGTAACAGCTGTTCCCGGTAGCACGACCCCATTTTGTTGACCATAGTTCCCCTGGACTATGGGTGTTCTGGGATATAGGTGTGCCTCACTGTTCCGGGGTGCACGGGGTGGGGGGAGGGGGAGGTTGGCATCTGTTTGCCCTTGTGGGATGTTATGGTTTTACTATAAGTACATATTCAGTGTTGGTCTTTTGCTGTTGAAGATGATGAAATGTGTAATAGGCTCCTATGGCTGTGCTTATCTGGGTGGTCTGTTGCGGGCCTGCGGGGGGGCCGCGGGTCGGGGCGGTACTTTTTGGCTGCCCTGGCTGGTGTTGCCTCTGATCGCGGGCCTGGTGCAGACATTTCAATGCTTCTACATATGGCTACATGCTTAGTGGTGGCATGGAATGTGCGTGGGCTTAATTCAGCTATAAAGCGCTCACTGGTACTAAATTATTTGAAGAAGCTCCGCCCACAGGTGTGTATTCTTTTGGAGACACATCTGTTGGGTTCCCGTATTCTGAGTCTTAAACGTGCCTGGGTGGGTGCTCACTACCACGCACCTTATTCTAACTACGCTAGAGGGGTTACAGTGTTAGTCAATAGATCCCTGCCTTTTCAGCTCGTGGATGTTAAAATTGACCCCGGGGGTAGGTATGTGCTCCTCCATGCCCTGCTTTCGGAGGTTCCGGTGGTGATTGTGGGTTTGTACCTGCCTCCCCCCGCCGATATAGATGTGCTTCACGTGCTGATGCAGCAGGTCACACTTTATAATGTTGAAAATGTACTTTTTCTTGGGGATTTTAATATGGCTCCTTCTCCAACTATGGACAGACTCCGCGCTTCTGGCTCTCCGCAACTGGGGCTATCCTGCTGGGCCTCCACGTTTCACTTGACAGACGTTTGGCGTCATTTTCACCCCTCTGACAGGGAATACACATGCCTGTCTACCACATACCGGACATTGTCCCGCATTGACCTGATTTTTGCCTCAGAAGCTTTACTACGGAGAGTGGTCTCTGCGGAGATCCTCTCACGTGGTATTTCGGATCATGCTCCGGTGTCTGTTACATTTAGGCTCTCTGAGGAAGTGGGTGTCAGGGCTTGGAGGCTGTCCAAATATTGGATCATGGACCCTGATATACAGGAGGAGATGCCGGAGGAACTATGCAATTTTTGGACTGGGAATATAGGCTCAGCTGGACCTTTAGTGGTCTGGGACACCCTCAAGTCTTGGCTTAGGGGATCATATATGGCGCGTATTGCTGCCAAAAAGCGGCGGTCTGTGCAATCTCTGAGGCATCTGGAGGAGCAGGCGCAATTAAGGGAGGCTGAATATGCGAGAGCCCCTAATCAGGGAACTTATGTCCCCTGGCAGGATACCCTGAGGGACTTGTCCCTACTCAGGGTTGACCTTACAAAGAAGGCTATGCTTGACAGTGCCCAGCGGGTATTTGAGTTTGGAGATAAAAACGGCCGGCTATTGGCATGGCTGGCTAAGGGGCAGCACCCTGTGACCCACATTGGCAGGGTAAGGGATATGGATGGTCGCATTTTGACCGATTCAGCAGATATAAGTGCTAGATTTCTGACATTCTACCAGACGCTATATTCTTCCAGGGCAACTTTCCTCACCTCTGAACTTATAGAATATCTTGACATGATCCCACTCCCCTCTCTGGAAACAGCTAAAAGCGAGGACCTGGACAGGGACATCTCACTTGAAGAAGTGCAGGAAGCATTGGGGTGTATGCAGGCAGGTAAATCACCAGGACCAGATGGTATTCCTATCGAATTTTACTCTACTTACCAAGAATTTTTGGCCCCTAAGTTTACCTCATTGCTACATCAGTCCCTTGACCTGGACTCTCTTCCGGAGTCATGGTCTGAGGCGATAGTGGTGTTGGTGCCCAAACCTGGGAAGGACCCGGAAGAATGTGCCTCCTACAGGCCTATCTCCCTGATCAACGCTGATGCCAAGTTATTGGCGAAAATTCTAGCACGCAGGCTCAGTAGGGTGATAGAAGATCTTGTTCATATAGATCAAACCGGGTTCATGCCGGGTAAGGGCACAGATATCAATATCCGTCGTTTATTTCTTAATTTGGCCACTCATCATCAAAATGCAGGTTCAAGAGTCATAGCCTCTCTGGACGCGGAGAAGGCTTTCGACTCCGTAGAATGGGAGTACTTGTGGGAGGTGTTGAGGAGATTTGGAGTTGGACCTAGATTTTTACATTGGCTAGAGCTGTTATATAGAGCCCCTAGAGCAAGGATTAGGGTCAATAACACCCTTTCGGATTTTTTTCTCCTCCAGAGGGGAACCCGGCAGGGCTGCCCCCTGTCCCCAAGCCTCTTTGCTCTGGCCCTGGAGCCCCTGGCGGTTCTGGTCAGGGAATCTGATAATATTAAAGGATTTAGGGTGGGCCCTCTGGAGGAGAAAATATCGCTATATGCAGACGATACTCTGTTGTACCTGCAGGACGCTGGCCCCTCCCTAAAAGCTGCGTTCGCGGCCTTCGACAAATTTGGAAGATTTTCTGGGGTCCGGATCAACTGGGGCAAATCAGTTTTGTTCCCGGTTGATGTGCAGGCCAGACAGTCCGCGGTGCAGTCGTCGCTGAGATGGGTGGATGAATTTATGTATTTGGGAATTAAGGTAGCGAGAGATCCCCAGTCCTTCCAATGCCTTAACATTCAACCAGTGGTGTCACGCCTTAAAGAACACTGCTCTAGGTGGGCCAGCCTGCCCCTTAATCTACTAGGGCGTATCAACGTTCTCAAGATGATTTATCTCCCCAAGTTTATTTATTTGTTCAGGAACTGCCCGGTGCTGCTGCCTCGTTCCCTTTTCCGGGAGCTGGACGGCTGTATTGGCTCCTTTTTGTGGGGGGGCTCCTCCCCTAGACTGGCTAGGTCGACTCTGCAGCTTCCGGTGGATTTTGGGGGGTTGGCGCTGCCCAACCTGCTGATCTACTACTGGGCGGCCATATTGGTCACGGTCAGATGGTGGTTGGAACAATCTAAAGCCAATGCTGCAGTCTGCCTTGAGGCGACTGTTGTAGGGTCTCTCAAGGAATTGGGTAATTTGATATATCGGGGAGTCTCAGCATACCCCTCCTTGCCGATACCTACCAAAACTACATTAGCGGTGTGGAGCCTGGCTAGACGGAGGTTTGTCTCTCCGGGTAGGTGGTCGCCCTTCTGTCCCTTGTGGGGAAACCCTTCCCTCCCACATTTCCGGACAATCCCGGATCCACAGGTTTGGGCTAGGTATAACATTAAATTGCTAAAGGATATTGTGGTAACCGGTTCTATCCGTTCCTTTTCAGATTTGGGTAGGTTGTTTGGCCTTCCTCGGTGGATGCTGTTCCGTTACCACCAGTTGAGACACGCCTTCCGTGCGCAGTTCCCGACCCCGCCGGATCTCACATCTGATGCGGTCGAGGACTTGCTCGCCCAGGAGGATCTGTCCAAACCTTTGTCTGCGCTATACTTCACTCTCATTAAGAAAGACTCTCCCAAGATGGAGATACTTTGGACTAGATGGAGTGCTGATATCCCTACTTTGGATAGGGAGTCCTACAAGGAAAGTTTTGAGGAAAGTTTCAAACTAGTGATATCCTCTAGGGACAAATTGGTACAGGCCAAGTTTTTTCATAGGACATATCTCACGCCTCAGAGGTTGCACAGAATATACCCTGAAAGATCCCCGGAGTGTCCCAGATGTGGATCACCGGACAGCTCATATATACATATGTTTTGGTCCTGTCCCAGGCTGTTGCTCTATTGGTCCACAATAATGGAAGGTATTAATGCTCGTCTACAACTAGAGCTTCCATTAACCCCAGAATTAGCGCTGTTAGGTATACACGATGATGACCAGCGACCCAGATATACTAAGCTGTTGATATCATTGCTGCTATTTTATGCCAAGAAGGGGATTGTATTGAAATGGAATTCCCGTAGCGCTCCTACGGTAAAGGCGTGGGAAAATTCAGTCAATGCCGTCCTACCTCTGTACAAACTGACTTATATAAGCAGAGGGTGTCCTCAGAAGTTTATGAGAGTGTGGCGTCCTTGGACGGACCCCGGATGTTGATTACATAAATGTTACCGTTTCAATGCTACACATAGTATGGTGATATTGCTGGTCTCCCTTCTCCCCCCCCCTCCTCCCCTCCAGTTTCCCTTCTTCCATTACCCCCCCTATTCCACTGATAGGACCAAGTCAATTACTCATGATATGTACTTTGTGTAATTGTTTTTTCCTGTAAGCCATGTGTACATTATTTTGTGGCCACTCACTGTTCTGATTGACTCTATTGTGTATGTCATTCTTTTTCAATAAAGACCAACCTTGTAGTTAAAAAAAAAAAAGTAAATTCTGCAAATCAGGGTAAAGGACTGCAGCAAACTGCAATTCCATATCTCAATCCTGAAGCTAGCTTGGTTCTCTATATTGCATGCGTTTCCCCACTAATGTTACATAGTTAGTCAGGTTGAAAAAAAACACAAGTCCATCTAGTTCAACCAAAAGAAAAAAAAAAAAAAAAAAGACAATCCCATATACACAATCCTATACCCACAGTTGATCCAGAGGAAGGCGAAAATCCCCAGCAAAGCATGATTCAATTTGCTATAGCAGGGAAAAAAATTTCTTCCTGATCCCCCAAGAGGCAATCGGATTTTCCCTGGATCAACTTTACCTATAAAATGTTAGTACCCAGTTATATTATGTACATTTAGGAAAGAATCCACGTCTTTTTTAAAGCTATCTACTGAGCTGGCCAGAACCACCTCTGGAGGGAGTCTATTCTACATTTTCACAGCTCTTACTGTGAAGAAACCTTTCCTTATTTGGAGATGAAATCTTTTTTCCTCTAGATGTAAAGAGTACCCCCTTGTCCTCTGTGATGAACTTAAAGTGAACACAGCACCAAGTTCACTATATGGACCACTTATGTATTTGTGCATGTTGATCATATGCCCCCTTATTCTCCTCTTCTCAAGATAGAATAAATCCAGTTCCTCTAATCTTTCCTCATAGCTGAGCTCCTTCACGCCTCTTATCAGTTTGGTTGCCCTTCTTTGCACTTTCTCCAGTTCCCCCGATTATCCTGAAGCTCAATTACACCACCTCCGCTCCGATACACCAACCATACATCCCTACAGGCGGCTCTGCCAATCACAAATTGACTTGCTGCTCAAGAAAACGTCTTTTTCAGAGACAGCCAAGAAGGAAAACTCTGTGACTAAGGGTGTAGTTGCCATCATCCGCTATTATGAAAATTATGCATAGTATACAATTTTGAACCTCTGAAATGGGAATTTCAAGGCAACCATTCAAATGAATTAAAGGTAAAATATAACTTTATTTCTTACTCCTTTTTTTAAAATAAGTCCACGAAGGATTTCTTGAGATAAAACAGTATCAAAATATGATCCAAAACATACAAACATGATATGAACAGTGTATTTTCACATGGAAGCAGATGAACTGACTAGGACACTATTACAGAGAGGATATACCAAAACATCTTTGAAGAAAGCTTTTAACCTGGCTAAAAATATAGAGATGGGATTTGGTGTTTAAGCAAAAGCCCAAAAACCAAACCAAGAATGTAACTAGGATCATCCTTAAGTGTTCCAATGAGCATCAAAAGATACGCAAAGTATTGTAAAAGAATTGGCCTATACTCACTGAGGATCGGATAGTTGGGAAATTAGTTACCAAAGTACCTGCCATTACATAGCAAAAAGCAGGTTCGATTAAAGTGTTTATAAACCCTTACAATCCACTTTTGACTACAGGTAAGCCTATAATAAGGCTTACCTGTAGCTACCGCGGATATCTCCTAAACCTGCACGGTTTAGTTGATATCCCCTGTATCAGCATGTGCCAACGTCATCGGCACATCCACACTGAAGCAATGGCACGTTCGTAGTATAGTAGTGTGATGTTACCGGCGGCTCCCGCATGCATGCGCGAGAGTGATGTCATTGTGGCTCTGGCCAATCACAGCATCGCCGGCCAAAGCTGTGTACTGGGACCGCTGCGGGGGCTTCGATCTAAGGTGAGTACTTCATAATGAGCTAGTATGCTATGCATACTAGCTCATTATGCCTTAGTCTATTTTGTGGGTTTACAACCACTTTAAGGTTTTTTTTTTTTTTTTGTGGGTTTACAGCCACTTCCTGCCCAGGCCAATTTTCAGTTTTCAGCGCTGTGACATTTTGAATGACAATTGCGCAGTCATGCAACATTGTACCCAAATTAATTTTTATAATTATTTTCCCCACAAATAGAGCTTTCTTTTGGTGGTACGTGATCACCTCTGCGGTTTTTATTTTTTGTGCTATAAACAAAAGAAGAGCGATAAGTTTGAAAAAACACAATATTTTTTACTTTTTGCTATAATAAATATCCCAATTTTTTTTTTTTTTTAAATTATAATTTTTTCCTCAGTTTAGGCCGATATATATTCTACATATTTTTGGTAAAAAAAAAATAAATAAATAATCGCATTAAGCATATATTTATTGGTTTGCGCAAAAGTTATAACGCCTACAAAATAGGGGATGGATCTATGGCGTTTTTTTATTATTATTTTTTTTTTCACTAGTAATGGTGGCGATCTGCAATTTTAATTGTAACTGACATTGCAGTGGACATATTGGACATTTTTTACACTATTTTGGGACCATTCACATTCATACAGCAATCAGTGCTATAAAAATGCACTGATTACTTTATAAATGTCACTGGCAGGGAAGGAGTTAACACTAGGGAGATCAAGGTGTTAAATGTGTTACTAGCGAGTGATTCTAACTGTAGGGGGAGGGGACTGATTTGGGAAGGAGACCGATCAGTGTTCCTATATACTAGGAACACACGATCTGTCTCCTCTCCCCTAACAGGACATGCATCTGTGTGTTTACACACACAGTTCCATGGTCCTGCTCTTTAACGAGCAATCATGAGTTCCCGGTGGCCGCGCGCACATCGGCTCCTACGTGACGCGGCACGCACGCCCCCTATACCGCCAGGAAGTCAAGGATGTCATATGACGCCCGCCCAGAATGGGAGATCCTGATAATCCATGTAAATACGTGGGCATCTTTGCATTTGGGGAATGCTCATATTGTCCTTTCATGAGCAATAGGAGTGAATCTTCTCTTCCAAATGGTGCCAAATTTAGATCAAAACATTTTGCCAACTGTCAAACAAAGGGAGTTGTATATCTAATAGAGTGTAAATGCGGCTCCTTTTATGTTGGTAAAACATGCCAAAAGTTCTGGAAAAGAATGTACAAACATCTACACAGCATGAGAATTAAAAATTTGAATTTACCTTTAGGAAGACACATAGTAAAAGTTCATACAGTGAAGAAAATAATTATTTGATCCTCTGCAGATTTTGCAAGTTTGCCCACTTACAAAGAAATTAAGGGTCTATAATTTTTTTATCATAGGCCGTATTTTAAATGATAAAGACAGAAAAAAACACATAAAACAAATTCTATAAATTAAGTTGCAGTTCAGTGAGTAAAATAAGTATTTGATCCCCAAGCAAAACATGACTTAGTACTTGGTGGAGAAACCCTTGTTGGCAAGCACAGAGGTAAGACGTTTCTTGTAGGTGGTTACCAGGTTTGAACACACCTCAGGAGGGATTTTGGTCCACTCTTCTTTACAGATCTTCTCTAAATCCTTAAAGAGGTTGTATACCCACCTGTATACTTTGCACCTATAGGTAAGCCTAAGCACCTATAAGGCTTACCTATAGGTACTGTAAATAACTCCTAAACGTGCACCGTTTAGAAGACATTTACTGTATATTGTGCAGATGATGTCATCAGTTTATGCGCTCTGAAGGACCGGCCGCCCGTGTCGTTTCTTCAGGAGCGTGTGCCGTGACCAGTGGCTCCTGCACACATGCGTGGGAGTGACGTCACATGGCTCTAGCCAGTCACACAGCTGGAGTCTGTGGACATTGGATTGACCTGTGGACACTGGATGTAGACTCATAGGTTTTTTACTTTGTAACTCATTTACCAAGTTATACACCTGTGTGTTTTTTTTTTATTCTCTAATAATTCCTCTAGCCCTGATTATTCTGCTTCCTGAGGAAAACATCTAAAAGGTTTTGAAGTCGTTGACACTCTCTGCTTGTACCGTTTCCTGGGGGAGGGAGTTTCACAATTTTTCTGCTACAGTAAAGAATCCTTTCCACAAACTAAGATTAAACCTCTTTTCTTCTATCCTTAAATAAGAGCCGCATGTCCTTTTCAGGAACCTAGAGAAAAGTTTATCACAGTTACTGATGTCACCTTTGATATATTTATACATTGTAATTAGGGTTGCACCGATACCGATACTAGTATTGGTATCGTTACCGATACCGAGCATTCACACAAGTACTTGTACTCTGTATCTGTGCAAATGCTCCCGATGCTTGATTCGATACTTGGGAACGAAGAGGCGTCGCTCCCAGAAGTCAGTGGGCGGAGAGGGAGACATTAACAAGCTGGCAGCATGACGAAAAAAAAGAACGGCTGCACATCCAAAGGTTCCAAATGCCTTTATTAAGATCATCGTGATGACACCAAGGACACCATAAGACAGTCACGTAGACGTGTTTCACACATACTGTACATCTTGTGCTTAATCATTACTGGCAATGGTAATTGGTAATAATTGAGCACAAGATGTATGTGTGAAATGTGTCTACGTGACTGTCTTCCGGTGTCCTTGGTGTCATCACGATGATCTTAATAAAGGCATTTGGAACCTTTGGATGTGCAGCATATTAGTGACTCCTCATCAGTGCCACCTATCAGTGCCCATCAGTGCAGCCTCAGCAGCGCACATCAGTGAAGGAAAAAAATTACCAATTTACAAAATTTTATAACAGAAACTAAGAAAGTTTTTTTATTCTAAATTTTCCATCTTTTTTTATTTCTTTAGCAAAAAATTAACAAACCCAGTGGTGATTAAATGCCACCAAAAGAAAGCTCTATCTGTCTCAAAAAAATTATTACAATTTCATATGGGTACAGTATTGCATGACCGTGTAATTGTCATTCAAAGTGCGACAGCACTGAAAGCTGAAAATTGGCCTGGTCAGGAAGGGGGTATACGTGCCCAGTAAGCAAGTGGTTAACCACTTGCTGCCCAGCCACAGTACATTACACAGGCAGACTTTATCACGTACATGTACGTCATCAGCTAATTGGCTTTTACTGGACACAGGGGTTGCAGCTCCCGGTACTCAGCCGCTTTGAGAGGCCAGAGTATCATGTGATTGCTATGCGATCACATGATCACAATGTAAAGTAAACATTCATAACAGCTATGCTTAGTATTGTGATGCTGTGAATGGCTCAGAGCCATCTCAGGGTACCTGAGCCAATCACAGCACCCTGTACCATCTGATAGCTGTGGGACAATCACAGTATACAATAATAATCACAGCTGTTATGAATGTAACCCATACATGACAGTTCAAAACATTGCTGTTACAGTGATCATCACTGTAACAACAAAGTGTAAAATAAAATAAAACTCCCTGATTCCTACCCCCACTCCCCTAGTAGTACAGTTTCACTCTGGTGACACTAAACTGCTCTGATGAAAGTATGTAAAAACAATAGTAAAAAAAAAAAAAGGAAATAATATGTCAAAAAAAGATAAAAATGTTAAATATATATATTTTTTTTCTAACATACTGTCACCAGTCAGTGTCCCTGATTACCGCCACACCAGCCATATGATGATGCTGTACTTCACTAGTGACAGTATGTTAAAAAAAATTGTGAAAAAAAAAAGAAAACTAATTTTATTTAATTTCTTCATTTTCCAAAAAATTGTAACAAAAAAATTGCCATGCCTCTGACCAAATACCTCAGACTGGGGGAATTTGTACTGTCCTGGCATTTTAGGGCCTCAAGAAATGAGAGCCATCAGTATATCAGTATTGATCAATTTTCAAATATATACATACCATAGTTTGTAGACGCTATAACTTTCACACAAACCAATTAACCACTTGACCTCTGAAGATTTACCCCCTTCATGACCACGCCATTTTTTTGCAATATGGCACTGCGTTACTTTAACTGACAATTGAGCGGTCATGCAATGCTGTAATTTTTTCCCACAAATAGAGCTTTCTTTTGGTGGTATTTGATTACCACTGCGTTTTTTTTTTTGTATTTTCTGCGCAATAAACAAAAAAAATTATAGTCCAATATGTATTCTACATATTTTTGGTTGAAAAAAATCCCAATAAGTGTAGATTGATTGATTGGTTTCCGCAAAAGTTATAGCGTCTACAAACTATGGGATATATATATATTTTTTTTTTTTTACTAGTAATGGCGGCGATCAGCGACTTATAGTGGGACTGCGATATTGCGGCGGACAATCTGACACTAACTGATACTTTGTGGGAACCAGTGCCACTAATACAGTGATCAGTGCTAAAAATATGCACGGTCACTGTACTAATGACACTGACTGGGAAGGGGTTACATCTAGAGTGAGTAAAGGGTTAACTGTGTGCCTAGGCAGTGTTTTTCTGCCTAGGTGTCTTTACTAAGGGACGTGATGAATTTTACCCCACCCCCACCATCAGACCATCAGAAGAAAGCTCTGCCTTGCTGTTACATATGGCACCTTTCAAGGGAGAGCAGATCCCCGTCTAATCCAGGCATTTGCTCCCACTTCTGGCAAAAGATTGCAGCGGCGATCTACGCCATGTCCGGCCTCTCCTCCGTCCCCTCCGCTGTCTTCTGGGAGACACACAGGTCCCAGAAGACAGCAGGGCCCAGTCAGAACACGCAACGTGACTCGCACATGTGCAGGGACTACTTTGAAGTCGGCACGACTTAAAGTCCTGCCAATATGAATGGTAGTCATTGAAAATCATGGAGAATGACTTGCCATACGATTTTGCAGTACAAAATCGTGGGACAAGTCATATAAGTGGAAAGGGGCCTTAAGTGGTTATATACTTCGTTTTTTTTTTACCAAGAGCAAAATACATTTTGGTCTATATGCAGAAATTTGACTTTATTGGATATACAGTTGTGCTCATAAGTTTACATACCCTGGCAGATTTTATGATTTCTTGCCCATTTTTCAGAGAATATGAATGATAACACAAAAACTTTTCTTTCACTAATGGTTAGTGTTTGGCTGAAGCCATTTATTATCAATCAACTGTGTTTACTCTTATTAAATCATAATGAAAACAGAAACTACCCAAATGACCCTGATAAAGAGTTTACATACCCCAGTTCTTAAAGCGGAGGTCCGCCCACCTCTGCAAAAATTAAAAGCCAGCAGCTGCTGACTTTTAATAATCGGACACTTACCTGTCCTGCAGTCCAGCGATGTCGGCACCGCAGCTGATGTTTCCATCAGCTGTCGGGTGAATGCTGCCTCAATTGCAAATAAGGGAGCCCGGCAGTGTGGCCTTTCAGGTTCACGCCGAGAACTCTACTGCACATATGCGAGGCTCCACTCCTCTCTCCTACTGGCCCGGCGACAGGGGGAGGAGGAGGGAGACCCAGCCATGACGTCAATACCCACGGCTGAGGCTTCCGGAAGTGGGGACAGCATACCTGTGAAAGACAGGTATGCTGTCCCCCCTACCCCCCAAAAGGTGTCAATTGTGGCACCGGAGGGGGGGAGGTGTACAATGAGCGGAAGTTCCACTTTTGGGTGGAACTTCGCTTTAATACCATGTATTGCCCCCTTTAACATCAATGACAGCTTGAAGTCTTTTGAGGTATTTTTTGATGAGGCTCTTTATCTTCTCAGATGGTAAAGCTGCCCATTCCTCTTGGCAAAAATCCGCCAGTTCCTGTAAATTCTTGGGCCAAATTTCCTGTGCTTTTGTAGCTCACATCCCCAAAACATCAGCGATCCACCTCCGTGTTTCATAGTAGGAATGGTGTACCTTTCATCATAGGCCTTGTTGACTCCTCTCCAAATGTAGCGTTTATGGTTGTGGCCAAAAAGCTCAATTTTGGTCTCATCACTCCAAACGACTGTGCCAGAAGGTTTAAGGGTTGTTTCTGTGCTGTTTGGCGTATTGTAAGAGGGATACTTTGTGGAATTTGCGTAGTAATGGCTTTCTTTTGGTGACTCAACCATGCAGCCCATCTTTCTTCAAGTGCCTCCTTATTGTGCATCTTCAAACAGCAACACCACATGTTTTCAGAGAGTCCTGTATTTGACCTGAAATTATTTGTGGGTTTTTCTTTGCATCCTGAACAATTTGCCTGGCAGTTGTGGCCGAAATTCTAGTTGGTCTACCTGACCGTAGTTTGGTTTCAACAGAACCCCTCATTTTCCACGTCTTGATTAGAGTTTGAACACTGCTGATTGGCATTCTTAATTCCTTGGATATCTTTTTATATCCCTTTCCTGTTGTATACAGTTCAACTACCTTTTCCCGCAGATCCTTTGACAATTTTTTTGCTTTCCCCATGACTCACAATGCAAAAACGTCAGTGCAGCACTGGATGAAAAATGGAAGGGTCTGTCAGGAGTCCAGAAACTCATTGACCTTTTATACACACACACTAATTACAAGAAAACAGATCACAGTTGAGGATGGTTACTTTTAATAGCCATTCAAATCCCTTTGTGTCAATTTGTGTGCATTGTATCAGGCCAAAATCACCAAGGTATGTAAACTTTTGATCAGGGTCATTTTGGTAGTTTCTGTTGTCATTATGATTTAAAAAGAGTAAACACAGTTGATTGATAATAAATGGCTTCAGCCAAACACTAACCATGAGTGAAAGAAATGTTTTTGTGTTATTATTCATATTCTCTGAAAAATGGCCAAGAAATCAAAAAATTCTGCCAGGGTATGTAAATTTATGAGCACAACTGTATTTTATAACAGAAAGTCGAAAATATTTTTTTTTTTCAAAATGTTTGGTCTTTTTTCATTTATATAATAAAAAAACAAAAACCTAGTGGTAATCAAATACCACTAAAAGAAAGGTGGGGTAGGCGAGGGGCTGGGAAGACAGATGATGTAGGTGGGATAGAGAAAAGAGTGTGGAGGAGGTAGATGTAGATGTGGTGGTGAGGGGAGGACAGGGGAGATAGGTGGGGGAGGAAGAACGGGTGGGGTAGATAAGATGGGAAAGGGAGGATGAATGAGGTAGGTAAGGCGGTGAACGGATGGGTGTGGTAGATGAGGCAGCAATGAAGCAGTGTTGGCGAGGCAATGGAAGACTGATGAGGTAGGGGAGGACAGATAATGTAGGCGTAGATGAGGTAGTGGGGGAAGGGAAGATGGACGAGGTTGGTAAAGCAGTGAAGGAATGATGAGGCAGGTGGGTAAAGTATGGGGGAAGGAGGCTGGATGAAGTAAGTGAGGCAGTGGCAGAAGGGAGGATGGATGAGGTAGAGGAGTCAACATAGGAAGGGAAGAACTGATAAGATGGATGAGGCAGTGGGAGAATGGAAGTTATTGGTGTAGCAGGTAACGAAGGACTGACGAGGTAGGTGAGGCACACCTCCCAACATTCTGAGATAGGAATGAGGGACACCTTTTAGCAAACAAAAGTATGTAGGCATAGGACACACCCCCTGCCACGCACCCTTAAAGGAGAATTGTACAAAAAAAAAAAAATTGGTTAACCACTTGACGACCGCCGCACGCCGATGTACGTCGGCAGAATGGCACAGGTGCGCAAATGGGCATGGCCATACGTCCCTCCGTCATTGCAGGCTAGCAGGCACACGCCGCAAGTGTGTGCCCACGGACTCGATGTCTGCCGGTGGACCGGGATCGTGGCAAGGAGAGGCAGAACGTGGAGATGCCTATGTAAACAAGGCATTTCCCTGTTCTGCCTAGTGACATGACAGGGATCTACTGCTCCCAGTGATCGGGAGCAGTGATCTCTGTCATGTCCTAGTGAGCCCATCCCCCCTACAGTTAGAACACCCTGAGCCTCGGTTCACACTGCGACTTAGCCGCCTGACATGTAGCATCCCGTTCTGTACAATGGAACCGTTCTAATCGGAGCAACGCAAGTCGCTCCGACTTAGAAAAAGGTTCCTGTACAACTTTGGGGGTGACTTGCATTGACTTCTATACAGAAGTCGTTTTGCATGTCGCCGCTGAGTCGTGTCCAGGTCGCCTGAGGCAGTCACACTGCAAGTCATGCTGCCTCAGTGTGAACCGATCCTGAGGGAACACACCTAACCCTTGATCGCCCCCTAGTGTTTAACCCCTTCCTTATCACTGACATTTATGCAGTAATCAGTGGCTATTTTTAGCTCTGATCACTGTATGAATGTCAATGGTCCCAAAATAGTGTCAAAAGTGTCCGATCTGTCCACCACAATGTCGCAGTCCCAATAAAAATCGCTGATCACCACCATTACTAATAAAAAAATTAATTAATAATAAAAATGCCATAAATATATCCCCTATTTTGTAGACGCTTTAACTTTTGCGCAAACCAATCAATATACACTTATTGTGATTTTTTTTTTTACCAAAAATATGTAGAATACATAATCGGCCTAAACTGAGGAAGACATTTTTTTTTTTTTATATTTTTTTGGGGATATTATAGCAAAAAATATAAAAAAAAATGTGTCGAAAACTCCTGCGCTGTCAAAGGGATCCTATACTAAGGGGACACTGCTGCAACACACAAGACTGCTCCAAAACAGACGAAACAACAATAGACTAAGAGGGTGGTGGCTGCGCTGTGATAGAAAGGAGGGGGGGGGGGGAGCTAGACTAAATCAATAAATATCAAATAACCTGAAAATGTGAATAAATCATGTAAGAGCGTACTTACAAATGCAAATAGATCAATAAAATGTACGCACAAGCAAATGTCAATAAATGATGTATAAAGAATTGACCGTGATCAAACCAAAATTGAAAATTAAATGAAATAAAATTGAAAAGGCTGGAAATGTATACCAACAAAAAATGTGCAAGGGTATGTGAATCTGCTAAAAAAGGAGCATAGATCCGAAATATATCATAATATCATAAAAGGTACTCCAATGAAGTAAATATAACCATGTGTATATAAATAAAATGATCAACTGATGATATAAGTACACACGTGAATAGTCATTAACAATCTGAATAAAGAGTAAGTATAAGTGTCCATAGAAATGGTCCCAGTGATTGGTGTTGGTGACCCGCCAACACTTGGCGAAAAATACAATAGAAAAAATAAAATAAAAATAAAAATCACAAGATGACGACAGTCCCACCACCAAATGTGACAATCCTGGATATGAATAAGATGATGATGAACCAGGAAAAAACCATGTGCTGACAGGTGGGGGCACCTTTGTGTTCCCAGGCCCCTTACCTTACAGCTGTAAGGTATACAGCATATGCAGAGGAGACCCCGCAGGCAGGGAAGTCCAACGGTACAGCAGGTGGCGTTGATTGGTGATGCCATATATCATACGTAGAAAACAAAGAACGAGTGGTATATAGTATGATACCGTTTGATGTAAAAATACAGGTGGGGAAGAAGGGGGGGGGGGGTTGCACTCACTTATAGACAATGAGCACACGCCTCAACCCACGAGCTTCGAGCTCGTATAATCCCAGACTCTGGATCTTCTGAGAGATTCTCCCCGCTTCCAGTTTCACCACCCGTTGTGCAGAGTTGTTTAGTGCGGTATATAAAAAACAGAAACCGCACATAGCATAATCCCGTATATCATGTAATTTATTGAAAACTCATAAAAGTTCATGCACTTACATTTAAAAGCAGCTGGGGGGTAAAACATCTACGAGCGCCAAGCTCGTCACATCCAGCTAGTGTGTGGCAGCGTCCCGTGCTCCTAAGCACATTTCCAGCCTTTTCAATTTTATTTCATTTAATTTTCAATTTTGGTTTGATCACGGTCAATTCTTTATACATCATTTAGTGACATTTGTTTGTGCGTACATTTTATTTATCTATTTGCATTTGTAAGTACGCTCTTACATGATTTATTCACATTTTCAGGTTATTTGATATTTATTGATTTAGTCTAGCTCCCCCCCCCCCCCTTTCTATCACAGCGCAGCCACCACCCTCTTAGTCTATAGCAAAAAATATAGTTTCTTTTTCAAAATTGTTGGTCTTTTTTTGTTTATAGCTCAAAAAATAAAAACCACAGAGGTGATCAAACACCAGCAAAAGAAAGCTCTATTTGTGGGAAAAAAGGGTCAATTGTGTTTGGCTGCAATGTCGCACGACCGCGCAATTGTCAGTTAAATCAACACAGTGCTGTATAGCAAAAAATGCTCTGGTCAGGACAGGAAGAGGATAAATTCTTCCGGGGCTGAAGTGGTTAAACCCACAAGTTCTGTTTTTTTACCACTACTATTCCTTTATACTTGCCTTTGGAATTTAGAAATGCAGCAATTTAGAAACTAGATCAATAGTTTAGCACTATAAAACACGTTTTGATAGATAATGAGTGCATTTTACATACAACTATGTAGATCAGACCAAAATGAGGGACTTTGTTCAAAATCAGGGACAGTTGGGAGCTATGGGTTAAGCAGTGGGGCAGGGCAGGGATGACTGATGAGATGGTAGGGGAAGGGATGACGGAAGTTATAGGTGCAGCAGGGAACGAAGGACTGACGAGGTGGGTGAGGCACTGGGGGCAGGGCAGGGATGATTGATGAGATGGTAGGGGAAGGGAGGACGGAAGTTATAGGTGCAGCAGGGAACGAAGGACTGACGAGGTGGGTGAGGCATTGGGTTGAAGGGGGGTCGAGCGCACTAGGTGAGCCGGAAGTGACATCACACCGATACCCTGAGATAATAGAGGCAATAGGGAGGTGCAGCTCCGCATCCTTCATCTTCCGGCTGGTTTGTCCCGGACCGAGTCATTCATTTCCTATCCACCGTCACCGCTGTACATCGCTCATCCCGGGACCTCACCATGAGCCTTAATACGGCGAACATGAACTGGAACCCGAAGAGTCTGGAGATCCGGACTTTGGCCGTGGAGCGCCTGCTGGAACCGCTGGTCAGTCAGGTCACCACTCTGGTGAATAGCAGTAACAAAGGGCCGTCCGCTAAGAAGAAGGGCCGCTCGAAGAAGGCGCGGGTGCTGGCCGCCTCGGTGGAGCAGGCCACCCAGAACTTTCTGGAGAAGGGGGACAAGATCGCCAAGGAGAGCCAGTTCCTGCGGGACGAGCTGGCCGCCGCTGTGGACGAGGTACGCAGCCAGGGCGAGCAGATGAGAGCGGCCTCCGGGGACTTTGCCGATGATCCGTGCTCCTCGGTGAAGAGGGGGAATGTGGTCCGGGCGGCCCGCAGCCTCCTATCAGCCGTCACCAGACTTCTGATCCTGGCCGACATGGCCGATGTGTTCAAACTGCTGGTGCAGCTGAAGGTGGTGGAGGACGGAGTACTGAGGCTGAGGAATGCCGGCACCGAGCAGGATCTGGGCATCCAGTACAAAGCGCTGAACGCTGAGCTGGGGAAGTTACTGGCGATGAGTGCTAATAGACAACAGGAGCTGAAGGACGTCGGCCACCGGGATCAGATGGCTGCCGCCAGAGGAATCCTGCTGAAGAATATCCCCATCCTCTACTCCGCCTCCCAGGCCTGTCTGCAGCATCCCGATGTAGCGGCCTACAGGGCCAACAGGGATTTGGTGTACAAGCAGCTGCAGCAAGCCATCACTGCCATCAACAATGCAGCCCAGGCCACTCCATCCGAAGAAGCAACACCACAGGGAGGGGAGCTTGCTGTGGCCCTGAATAACTTTGATAAACAGATAATCATGGATCCCATAGGTTTCACAGAAGAAAAATTCAGGCCGTCTTTGGAGGAGAGACTAGAGAGTATTATTAGTGGGGCGGCCTTGATGGCGGATTCCACCTGCACCCGGGATGACCGCCGAGAGCGCATTGTGGCCGAATGTAATCTGGTAAGACAAGCCTTGCAGGATCTCCTCTCTGAATACATGGCCAATTCTGGGCGTAAGGAAAGGGGTGATGTTCTTAATGCTGCCATAGATAAAATGATCAGAAAGACCAGAGACCTGCGCAAGCAGTTGTGTAAAGCCGTCATGGACCACGTCTCAGACTCTTTCTTAGAGACCAATGTGCCACTCCTGGTTCTGATTGAGGCTGCTAAGAATGGTAACGAAAAGGAAGTCAAAGAGTATGCCCAAGTTTTTCGTGAACACGCAACTAAATTGATCGAAGTGGCAAACTTGGCATGCTCTATCTCTAACAATGAGGACGGGGTTAAAATTGTCCGCGTATCTGCAAACCAGCTGGAGGCGCTATGTCCTCAGGTCATAAATGCAGCTTTGGCCTTAGCAGCCAAGCCTTACAGTAAAGTGGCTTTGGACAATATGGATGTTTTCAAGGAACAGTGGGAAAAGCAAGTTTGTATCCTTACTGAGGCAGTTGATGATATTACTTCCATTGATGACTTTTTGTCTGTCTCGGAAAATCACATCTTAGAAGATGTCAATAAATGTGTTATAGCTCTGCAGGAAAGGGATATCGATGGGCTGGATCGCACCGCAGGAGTCATACGTGGCCGTGCCGCCAGAGTTATGCATGTTGTCATTTCAGAAATGGAAAACTATGAGGCAGGTATTTACACAGAAAAAGTTATGGAAGCTTCTAAACTGTTGTCGGACACTGTTATGCCACGCTTTGCAGAGCAAGTGGAAACTGTAGTTAATGCTCTCATTCGAGATCCTAATCACCCTGTAGATGAAAATGAATTTATTGATGCCTCCAGACTTGTGTATGATGGAATTCGTGACATCAGAAAAGCTGTTTTAATGATCAGAACTCCAGAAGAGCTGGATGATTCTGATTTTGAAGCAGATGACGTTGATGTGAGAAGCCATACCAGCATTCAGACTGAAGATGACCAACTCATTGCAGGGCAGAGTGCTAGAGCAATTATGGCCCAGCTTCCTCAGGAACAAAAGGCAAAGATTGCAGAACAAGTTGCAAGTTTCCAAGAAGAAAAAAGTAAGCTGGATGCTGAAGTATCCAAATGGGATGACAGTGGCAATGACATCATTGTTTTGGCCAAACAGATGTGTATGATCATGATGGAGATGACAGATTTTACTAGAGGAAAGGGTCATCTTAAAAATGCTTCAGATGTCATAGGTGCTGCAAAGAAAATTGCAGAAGCTGGATCACGAATGGACAAATTGGGCCGTGCTATTGCTGACCACTGCCCTGACTCTAGCTGCAAACAAGATCTTTTGGCATACCTGCAGCGCATTGCCTTATACTGTCACCAGTTAAACATCTGCAGCAAAGTTAAAGCAGAAGTTCAAAATCTTGGTGGTGAGTTAGTGGTCTCTGGAGCTGACAGTGCCATGTCACTGATACAAGCTGCTAAGAACTTGATGAATGCTGTGGTTCAAACTGTTAAAGCATCTTATGTGGCTTCTACAAAATATCAAAAGTCCCAAGGAATGGCATCATTAAACTTGCCTGCAGTTTCCTGGAAAATGAAGGCCCCAGAGAAAAAGCCACTTGTCAAGAGAGAAAAGCAAGATGAGACCCAAACTAAAATTAAGCGAGCATCTCAGAAGAAACATGTGAATCCTGTGCAGGCTCTTAGTGAATTTAAAGCCATGGAGAGTATTTGAAAGATGAGCACAGTTCATTCTACTGCTCTTGCATATATTTTAAATAATGCTTTTTTTTTTTTTTTTTTTTTTTTTTTACCAATTTGTACTGCTCTCACAAATATTCTTATTATAAACACTAATATGTTCCTCTGCCAGCATGTTACATGAACCTGTGAGGATAGAAATATGGATTTTGCTATTCCTGGCTTGTTTTTAAAACCTGTTTTGATTCGGGCATCCTGATTTTTGGTTTTATGGTCAAGTATGTTACTGAGCTGGACAAGCATGTAGCTAATGAAGTCTAAACTCCTGTTCTGCAGATTTATTTCAGGTTGGTAACTCACTAGTTCGTAAAGCCACAGTTGGGGTGATAATTGGCAATCCCACCTTCCACATTTCTACCCTTACAGGTTCCATCTAATTTGGCCTGCATCCTAGTTATGCCACATATTCCTTTTTTTTAATATCCTTAATAAATATATATTTGATATTGCTAGACAGATCTGAGTACTTTTAGAGAGCTAAGATAGCTTTGCGTTCAACTTTGAAGCAAAGCTGTTGTTGCAAAAGTGTCAGTGCCCTAACATAGCAGGCACTTCAGGTATCTTGATACAGCCCTGAAATCTGGGGGGTTTCCTTATTAATGGCAAGTTTTGAGTTGCAGGTGTAAGGCCTTAATTTTATTTAATTTTTTTTAAACTTGGAAGCTGGTTGTAATTTTTATATCGGAGTGCTTTGTGTTGTGGGGCTAGCAACTAGGCTAATGTTACCTGGAAACCTTTTATGCAACCACAGTTTTTGCTTTTTGGGGCTGATTTCAGCTAAAAATCTTTCCTCAAAAAATTCCATTCTGGACTACCCAGTCTTGGATGTTCCCTTTTTTTAAAACTGCATGCATTGTTTTACTTGTATACCAGAGAAAACAAATGTATTTAACTTGAACTCTTTTTAAACCAAGAGTAATCAAATCTTCAATGCTTAAAGCTAAATGCAGTTATGTACTGCACATAACAAGCATAGATCTTAAAATATTATCTTATATGCTTAGCAGAGCCATGTATCTTAGGCTTGCTAATGTTATTTTTATTGTTCCCTCTTGGTTCTGCACAGCATGATATATTCATAAAACATGTACCTGTTCTCACATCTATAGCAGCAATTACTTTCTGCCAAATTAATTTTCAACTCACATGCATTTGGTTATAATCACTTTATCAAGATATGCTATAGTGATGTCACCAATTTACTGTGAATTGATAGATACAATTAATCTGTGTACTATATTGGTAACAAGATTTTAATAATGTAGGTTACAATTATTATATTTTTAATTAACGCTGCATTTGTGATAATATTGATGCTGTAAAGCAGGACAGTGAGAAACGTAAAGTAGAATTCCAGCCTCAACCTAACCACTCTTAAAAATGTCCCCTCCACCTTTCTAACACCTATGCTGATTAACCTGTTGTAAAGATGTGTATACCAGTTCTCAGCCTTCTCTGGTCACATGATTGGCTCTTGTCAGGCAGCTGCAGGGGGAAGGAGAGAGCACTCGACAACAGCTAGAATGTCTAGGAGAGGTGACATCACCCATAGGCTCCCATGTCCCAGCTGTTGTTGGCGCTCCCTTCTCTTCCCTGCAGTCACTGCCAGCTGATGCAGGGAAGCTGGATCATGTGACCAGCGCAAACTAAAATGGGTATGTTTATGCATCTTTTTTACAGGTTAGTCAGCATAGGTGTTAGGGTGTTTAGGATGGAACTCTGCTTTAAGAATGTGTTCATTATTTTAATTCATTAAAGTGGAACATCTAGTAAAAATTCTTTGTTGTAGTTACAATAGGTGTTAGAACCTCTTAGGTTGCTGTTGCTGCTCATATTGTCTAAAATGGGTGTTGTTTGTTTGTCCAAGAGATGTAACTAAAAGTAAGGGGGGATACCTTTTACAGCTGCCATTGAAACAGGTGTCCCTATTGTGATATTTTTTCCTTACTGTCTGTTCCACTGTCTGCTGTAAAATTCTAGATTTCACTTTACTTTTCCTACTCCTTTGAAATCAACAAATCCAGCAATAGCAGCCTAATGAGGATCTAAACATTTGCCATTCAAAACTATAAAAATATTTGCCTGGAGTTATATTTTTAACTAGTATAGAATTTAGAACAGTAATCGACAACACTGGAGAGTTGGAGATCTTCATAAACAACATAGAAGAGATTAAAGATTTGCAGGGTTTAGTAAACTCCCTTTTTTATTTTTATTTTTTCTTCTTCTTCATGGAGATAACCTAACAACAAGGCCCCATTAAAAGTAGTTTGAAGTATCAGGGTCAGTAGTAAGTAGCCCATAGTGCAGGAGTAGGTATGTAACGCAGAGTGCAGGGGTCAGAAAAATACTCAGGGCAGTAGTAGGTAACTTGGAGGTCAGGTGCATGAGACAGGTGTAAGTAACAAATCTCCTCCTACCGCTATAAAATTCAGTCACCAAACCTCCGATGTAGTGTTGCCTGGCAAAATGAGGGAAGTTGTCCCAGGTGTCCTCTGGACTGTCATGACACATCAAAGCCCTCCTGGTGTCAGGGGCTGGTACCCCATTGGGGTCACAGTCTACCCATCATATGCATGTAATTGATAGGTCATAGGGTCAGTTTTTCTTCCTGTAATAATTTGGCTATAATGTGTTTTGAATAGATCTGGTATTACACTGCTTTCACACTTCCCACATGTTAACACACAAACACTGCGGTCACCGTGCACACATAGCAACATGCATACACTGCTTTCACAGCGCCCTTGTGGCACAAACATTTCAACAAATTCACACAAATTGGGAACTGAGTAAATGTGAGGATCATGTACAAGCACAACAGCGACAATAAGGCCATGAATATATTTTACTTCACAAACATAGAATATGGCTTCAGCCAGAAAAGTGTTACCATTTAAGTGTCTTCATTTGATTTGGTTTTTGTGTAGACAGAATGCATTATTGACACTGCATTGTTTTCAGTAAATTTAGGAAACTTAAAGGATTAGGCCCCTTTCACCCGAGCGGATACAAGTGGGCCATCCATTGACTGTTATGTGCAGGCGTATGTGAGCGAATATGTGTCCGCTGACACCCGCCTGCCATAAGATCCGCTGAAAACAGATGGATGGCGATGCGTTTGCCATCCGCCGATCGGCGCGGATTAAATTATCTGCTCTCCGCATAGAAAACAGCGGGGCTTTGACAGGTACGTCTCTGCACAGTGAGCGGAGACAGACCTGTGATCTGCCTGCTCAGCGGGGATCAATGGAGCGATCCCCTGCTGAGCCAGTGGATTCCGTCCAATGAATCCGCCCCATGCTGAAAGGGGCTTTAGTATACCGAATATGTAGATGCTGGAGAGATAAAAAGGGTTGTAAAGGCTGAAGGTTTTTTTATCATAATATGCATTAAGAGAAAAAAGCCTGTGTGTAGCAGCCCCCCAATGCGTACCTGAGTCCCATCTCTAGCCAGCGTGGTACACGACCGCCTTGGCCATCTGGGACTCCCCTCCTGATTGACAGCAGCAGCGCCATTGGGTCCCACTGCTGTCAAAGTCAGCCAATCAGGAAAGAGGGGGCGGGGCAGAACCAGAGCTCCGAGTCTGAATGGACACAGAGCTGCAACTCGGCTCGGTTGCCCCCATAGTAAGCTGCTTGCTATGGGAGCACTCGACAGGAGGGAGTGGCCAGGAGCACCGAAGAAGAGGATTCAGGCTGCTCTGTGCAAAACCATTTCATAGGGGAGGCAAGTATAACATGTTTGTTTTTATTAGAAAAAAAACGACAAACCTTTAGTGCCGGTTCACACAGGGGCGGCACGACTTGCAGGTCGCCTCAGCGAGGCGACCTGCAAACGACTTCTGAGGCGACTTGCAAAACGACTTCTGTATAGAAGTCTATGCAAGTCGCCCCAAGTCGCCCCCAAAGTAGTACAGGAACCTTTTTCTAAGTCGGAGCGACTTGCGTCGCTCCTATTAGAACGGTTCCGTAGCACAGAACGGGAGGCGACTTGTCAGGCGACTAGGTCGCCTGACAAGTCGCCCCTATGTGAACCGAGCCATAGTATCACTACAGCCTCACAATTTGTATCTCTCAGGGACCCTGCTGTGATTCCTCTGCTCGAGTTCCTGTTTCTACATGCCAGCAGTGGCCATTATGAAGGTTCTTACTCTGTTGAATCATTTATTTTATATTCTGAAGAATACACTGTTGGTAGCTGGAACACGCCCAGTTGGTCGGGGACAATATGGCAGTGAGATCTTGGTACTAAAGTATGCAATCAACATATAAATCAGGGGACTTTACAGGCTCCACATACAGCCAACATGTTGGTGGACTGGCTCTTATAAGATGTTTTTTTAAAAGAGAACAAGACTGCATGTTTTATTTTCCATGGACTGAATTTAGCTGATTGAAAAGGAGTTCAATTGTGCGTTAAGGATACCAATAATTTGATTTTACATGGTGAAATCATTTGATTGCCCTTTGCTTAGAATAAAGTAGGATTTTTAATATAATGTTTGGGTGTCCATTCAGAATGAGTTTTTTTTTTTTAACATCTAGAGCAATGCAAGGAGCTGAGCTTCCATTTGTGTTTCTCAGGAGTACAGCCTCCATATATTTCTCTGAAAAATCTACTAGGAGTTAGTAATAGTGTCACCAAGGTTACTCTTTAGGCTAGGTTCACACCATTGCAAATTGGATGCGGGAAACCCTCATCCAATTCGCAATAGTAGGAGGTTTTGACTGGTTCTCTATGGAGCCGGTTCACATATCTCCGCTGCAACTCTGGTGCAAATTGCACAGGAGCCCTGTGCGCTTTTGGTCCATTTCAGGTCCGAAATCAGTCAGAAATTCGGGCTGGAATGGGGACACACAGGACCCTTGCTGGAAGCCGCATTGGTATTAGGTTTGAACCCAGTCTGAAGGGAATTGTTTTACAACCGATGTAAGCTGGGTCATTTCAAAGATGTTTTTTTAAAGTGGCACAAAGCTCTCTGTAGCAAACTAGATCTATGCATTTTATTTTAGTCCCTGTGCAATAACAGCTGTATATAAAGACCCTGTACTGTGACAAAACCAATCTTTATCGGGGACATCAAGTAATGTTCTTCTGTCTTATTATCAGCCTTGTAATAATAATAGCGAGAAAATTAAAAATGGTTTAGGTAATATAGATATTGCAAAGGGCTATCTTGAACAGGGGACATTGATATTGATTTTTTTTACCTGCACTAAAGGAGTTGTTTCTTTTTTGATACTTCGTGCAAGCAATGAGTTGAGAAAGGCACTGTAGGTATTAAGCCGACCTTACATGTTACATTGTACAATCTTGTTTTAGCTCTACCAACAAGTATGCAGAGAAAGAGAACCTGACTGATACGATTTGAATAGATTAAAGGAGGTAGTTGTATAGTCACAACAGAATCACTGAGTTGCAGCTGACCACCTCCCTAGGAGGGTAGTTTCCTGGCTGAAATGTAGCAAAGCCTCACTAGCTAGCAAAGGGAGCAGTAATCGTCTGACATCTTGCTGATTTAGCCAGTGAGGGAGAGATGCTCTAGGTTAGAAGAATGTAAGTGGTAGTGGAGTGATCCTGTCTCTGGTGAACAGGGTTGCTATTGTCACATGCTCCTTGCAGATTCCATCGTTTACAGCTCTCTCCTGAAGCAGTGAGCGTACATCTTGCTTTTCAGATAGCAGTGTTTAGGGGTTATTTACGAAAGGCAAATCCACTTTGCACCACAAACACTACAAGTGCACTTGCTGTAAATCTGAGGGGAAGCTCTGCTGATTTTATAATCCAATTGTGTGAAAGCTAAAATGCTATTTATTTTCCTTGCATGTCCCCCTCAGATCTACAGCGACTGCACTTTCAAGTGCACTTGTAGTGCAAAGTGTATTTGCCTTTCGTAAATAACCCCCTTTGGGAACTGAATCTCCTGTGCCCAGTATTTGCTGGAATTCAGTTTATCATTTTGTGCTTTAAATGGTCAAGTTTTTTTATGCAGTTTACAATGGTGTTAAATTGACATCTGCAACAGCATCAGCTTTGAATCTTCAAGAACATGAATTTGTTAGACGTGATAGAATGTG
The DNA here is from genome assembly GCF_042186555.1 of Aquarana catesbeiana. Taxonomy (NCBI): domain Eukaryota; kingdom Metazoa; phylum Chordata; class Amphibia; order Anura; family Ranidae; genus Aquarana; species Aquarana catesbeiana. The sequence continues at coordinate 137,412,314 of NC_133335.1, read as the reverse complement.
TATGCCTCAGCAACCAGTGGAACTACTATTGCTCAGTGCTGGTTATTATTCAACAGTTTACTTAACTTTGAACTTATTTTTATATACAGTTGCTTTACGTTTACCCTGATTGTAGAATTTCAAGTTTGTTTTTTTAAGATATTATGAATTAACTTTTTAAAAATAACTGTATAATATTTTATTTATAATTGTGTTTTTTGAGAATAAAGTTTGATTATGTTGGATTTTGACAGCTGTGCATATTTTCTCTTACTAATCTACTGTATGTTACCCCACTCAAAAGGAGAAAAGATCTCTGGGTAATACTATTTTTAATATGGCATGGCTAAGTGAATGCTCCACCCACTGGATGATTAAAGGGTTAGTTCAACCTTTTCCAAAAAACTGCCTTTGCAGGTAAGACCCCTTTCACGCTCATGCTTTTCAGGCGTTTTTGCGCTAAAAATGGCGCCTCTCAAGCCACCCCAATGCGAAAGCCAGAGTGCTTTCACACTGGGTCGGTGCGCTTGCAGGACAGGAAAAAAAGTCCTGCAAGCAGCATCTTTGAGGTGGTGGAGGAGCGCTGTATACACCACTCCTCCACCACCCGTGACCATCGAAATGAACGGGCAGCGCTGCCAAAGCACCTGCAAATCACTTCGACAGTGCAGCTAGACGGGCGCTATTAACCCTTTCCTCGACCGCTAGTGGCCTAATAGCGCCGTTATAACAGCGTCTTTACCGCAAACTCCCACACTGCCCCAGTGTGAAAGGGGTCTTAAGAAGAGCTTGTAAATAAAAAATGTGTAGCATTGACTAAAGTTGGATAATGTCCGTCCTATAGGTGTAGACCATTTTATGTACCTCCCAGAGATTGCACCATCCCATCCTGCCTCGTTGCTAGGATGTTAAGACCCCTTTCACACTGGGCCGTCGGCGGTAAAGTGCTGATACTTTTAGCTGCGCTTTACCGTCGTTTTTGCTGGGGTTTTCGGCTGCTAGCGGGGCGCTTTTAACCCCCGCCAGTGGCCGAAAAAGGCGTTAAAACTACCCTCAAAGCGCAGTGGCGCTTTGCCGGCGGTTCGGCATCGGTGCCCATTCAGTTCAATGGGCAGGAGCGGTGTATACACCGCTCCTTCACCGTTCCAAGAATGCTGCTTGCTGGAGTTTTTTTTTAACGTCCTGCCAGTGCATCACCTTCAGTGTGAAAGCAGGCTTTCCGCAGGGGAGCCGTTTTTCAGGCGCTTTGCAGGTGCTATTTTTAGCCCAAAAGCACCTGAAAAAGTCTGTGTGAAAGGGGTCTAACAGTCACAGTACTTTATTTTTGGTATCCCTTGGGTACACAGTGCCAATTGGAAGAACGAAGGGCAATACACTTTGGCTGAATATGCAATTATGTCTATTAGCCTGGGTTAAGCAAAGCCTGTGTAATTGATACATCTAGTGGTGATGCCCTCAAAGCCTGTTATGAAAAAACACTATTTCCCAATTAAGTTGTCAATCCTTTAGAAGGGTGTTTTCAATATCTATCCATGGGAGCACTGCTTAAAGCTGAACTCAAGGCCAACTGTTTAATACACAGATGAACTACAGTACATGTATAACAGCTGTTTTACCAGCAAGAGGGTTTTTATTGGTTCCGCACAGCCCTGTTTGGTAGGGCATATGACTCTATATTTCTCTGCTGCAATTTAGTAAGCCGGCCATGAACTGTTCAAATTTCAGCCGGAACCAGCCGAGATTCGAACCATGTATGGGCTGGCTGAATATACTCAGATTGATTGATCAACCAGCCTGCCGCATTTTACATGCAATTGTTAGTAGCAACAATCACTGTGTTCTCCCAGCAGGGGCAGCTCCCCCCGCCAAGAGAACACAATGGCTCTGCAGGAGGGATTTCCCCATCAACACTGACCGTCGATGGGGGGGATTAAGCATTTTTTTTTTTTTTTTACAGGAAAGAAAATCCATTCCATCTATGGTTGGCTTACAGGTCTTGTCCCTCCCCCAGCCTGTGACTGGACAGTTACAGCAGAAGCTGAAGACTCCTGAGCTTCTCTGTTGCTCTGCCCTCTCCTATCATCATGCTACTTTCACTGCAGCACAACTAATTGGCTCATTCTCTCTTCCCTTAAAGGATAAGTATAGCCAAAGCTCGTTTGGCTGTATTTCTCCTATGGATCACAGGAGTGCAATTCATTTTTCACTCACAGAAATTAGTCCAGGCACCACGTCATCACCGACAATGGGAGTCTGGATCCGCCAGGTGCCTGGACTGACACCCCGCTCAACCTCTCAGCAAGTCGCTGAAAGTTTGAGCCAGCTGCTCCCCACCCCTCCACAGCTCAGCGGTCCAGTGAGCGAGGAGGGAGCAGAGCGGAGAGCTGTTGATTGACAGTTAGCAGCTCTCTGCTCGGGGAGCTGTGAGAACCGAGTGATCAGCAGTGTCCGATCGCTCTGTTCTCAGTGTAGAGGCACTGGGGGACAGTTTGATGCTGCATCCACCTAGGAAAGTATAATTTGGGGGGGGGGGGGGATCCTTTACTTCTCTTTTAAGCCTGGTACACTGAGTTTTTTTCCCTTCAACCCAGCGGGTTGAGCAAAGATAAACTGTCAGCTCTGGTCGGAGCCGCTGCACTAACGATCCAACAGTACAGCGATCTCCCCCGCTAAGCTAGCCATTGGCTGCTGGTTTTTCAGCATGGTCGTACAACAGAAGCCAGCCAAATGACCAGCTTCTGTCAGACCATCTGCCATACACACGGCCCGATTGTCGGACAGTTTTTATTGAACCGCCCGATGTCGCCCAGCATTTGACCCATGTGTACGGGGCTTTAGTCTGAGTTCTGCTGTATAAAAACTACGAAAGGCTGATGCCAAGTCAAATTCAGGTAGTGTGTTTTTTAAAATTTTCTTTTAATTTTGTATAGAGTGGGCGAGAGTTAGACCCTCTGTCAAGTGTTATTGTGGTCCGTGATGTTGCTGGGGAAATCCTAACTCGAATTTGCCCCGGTGGCCATCATTACTTTGTCATAAGAGCAATATTTCAAAGGGGACAAATGTTCTGTGATGGCTGTATAAGGGGAATTTCCCTAACCTTAGGTTTAATAAGGTTGCAACTAACTATTATTTTCATAAATCGATTATTTGTCCAATTTATTGTTTTGGTTAATCGGATAAAAACCTTTTAAAAAAAGTTTGCTGTATAATTTAGCTTAAAAAAAGGCAATTTATTGTTGACTATATACAGTGGTAAATATAAATAACCAGCTATATGGTTAGGGACAAAATTATCAAATCCACTCTGAGAATGACAAGATAGCAGAGATGTATTTACTATTAGAGGTTGAATATGGTACATTACAGACTCAGGAGACCTAAAACACTGCTAATTTTCAGATGGGATTGTTTTATAAGATTAGAAAAAGAAAACCTTTGTGAATGAATTGCACAGGAAAGCCCTCATGGACTATAAAGCAGACTATTCTATATAGTAAAAGCATATTTTATCAGTACATCAATATCATAAAAACATTTAAACAATAAAATGCACAGAAAAAGACATTTGCATAAATTTAAATGTGTTAAATCTGGAGTACCCTGCAAAAGCATGGCATAGAGAGAGCTGCTCATACGGAATTTAGGGCTCGCTGCCATTACCATTTGCATTGAAACCTGACATGTTTCGGACTTCAAGGAGTCCTTTAGAGGTTATAAACTGGGTAATACTTCTTCTAAAATACAAATATGTATTATATTAGTGGACGTCATTAGACAGGTCTATAAAGACAAACAGCGTGTCATATGTATCCTTATTATTATTATTATAGTCTATCTGTATTTCATAGACTATTAGACATGCTCATCTGATTTTTCTAAGTATGTATATCAAGATAAACATAAAGTAAATAATAATGGTCTTTGCTGGATGCAATCATGCACAGATGGGTCCACTATTAGGCAGGTAGGAGGAGCAGCACAAAAGGCCGGATTCACAGTCACAAGGACCCAAAAAGGCAAAAAGCTCTAAGAGGCTTCAGTCAATCATGGAGGGGATCCAAAAGTATATGTCATCAACAATACTTGTATGTAAAAACGTAACAAAAGGTGCATTTTTATTTTAAGCCCCGGTTCACATTGATGTAATTTGACATGTCAAATCGCATGCCAAATCAGCGGCTATTGCCCGAAATGGAACCATCTGAAACCGCACAGATGTCTCTGAAAAGGTCGGACTGACATGCGAGAATGAAATCGTGTGAGTTCAGCTGAACTCGCACGATTTCAATCCTTGCAGCAGTGTGAACCACGGCTAAAGGATATAGTATTGAAGAAAAAGGTATTACCTGTGGGTATCATATGGACATCAGACTCCATGCAGCATTCAAGGCCGCATGGATTGCTGATTAAATATCCTCCCTCATGTGGTTGGTAATCCAATCGCCTTGATGGAGATTGATTGCAGCTGGCTTACAGTGCCTGGACAATCGCCTCATCCAGATAGTACTGAGCGGCGTCCATGTTGGGTTCCCCGACGTCATGGCATGTGGTGCGAGCCTGCCCATGGGCGGGATGCCGTCACGCATCACCACACTGCCGACACGCATACGGCCTACTGGTTTGCGTTCCGGATGGATACACATCCTTATCTGATTTTTTTTTTTTTTTTAAGTATGTATAACAGTCTGAAATACAGACCGACTATAATAATAATAAGGATCCATATGACACGCTGTCTAATACGACGTCCACTAATATAATGCATATTTGTATTTTAGAAGACGTATTACCCAGTTTATAACCTCTGAAGAAGGACTCCTTACAGTCCGAAACATGTCGGGTTTCAATGCAAGTGGTCATGGCAGCTAGCTCTAAATTCCATATGGCCAGCTCTCTCTATGCCATGATTTTGAAGGGTACTCAGCTGTAACGCATTTAAATTTATGCAAATGTCTTTTTTCTGTACATTTTATCGTTCAAATGTTTATATGATAGTGTAGTACTAATAAAATATGCTTTTACTATATATATATAAAAGTCTGCTTTATAGACCATGGGGGGTTTCCTGTGCAATTTATGCACTAAGGATTTCAATTCTATGTTTATGGTGGACGCTGCTGTGCTTTAATTTTGTTTTATAATATTATGCATGACAAACTCCCTTTTCATAGACAGGTAGCTCGATACAAGCTACCTGTGCCTGCTGTCACTTATGCTGGCCATACAGGAACACATTTTTCCTTTGAAAATGTACATTTTAAACAACGTTTGATTTTTTTGCGTTTTTTTTGTTCAGAAATTACATTAATTTAAAAATCTGAATGTTAAAAACAAGTGAAATTTCTGAACAACCTACGTCCATTCACTGAATGTACAAAGAATTTTTGTATGAATGTTCTTGTCCAAAAATCGATACGTGTATGACCATAAGAGTAGTAGTAGTCATATGCTTTTTGATATCCCTAACTACAATTTAGTGGAACCAATTGCCTTCAGAAGTCACCTAATTAGTAAATAGAGTCCAACTGTGTGTAATTTTATATCAGTATAAATACATCTGTTCTTTGAAGCCCTCAGAGGATTGTTAGAGAACTTTAGTGAACAAACAGCATCATGAAGGCCAAGGAACACACCAGACAGGTCAGGGATAAAGTTGTGGAGAAGTTTAAATTTAAAGCAGGGTTAAGTCATAAAAAAATCCCAAACTTTGAACATCTAACAGAGCACAGCTGCAAACCTACCAAGACATGGCGGTCTACCTAAACTGACAGGCCGGGCAAGGAGAGCATTAATCAGAGAAGCAGCCAAGAGGCCCATGGTAACTCTGGAGGAGCTGTAGAGATCCACAGCTCAGGTGGTAGAATCTGTCCACAGGATATCTATTAGGCCCCTTTCACACATGAATGTCCCTTTTGACGGGCTCAGCAGGGATCGATTCGTTAATTCCCACTTAGCCGGCGAATGACAGGTCCGTCTCTGCACACTGTGCAGGGACGGACCTGTCAGAGCTTCGCTCTCCTCTATGGGGGATCGGATGAAAACGGACTGCCTGTTTGTTTTAATCCGATCCACCAGACGGATGGAAAATAGGGTTTCCATCCGTCTGGATTCAGCGGATTGGATGTCAGCAGTCCTGTCACCGCTGACATCCATCACTCCATAGACCTGCATGGAGCGTCCGTTCAGGTCTGCCTAATAAACTGACAGGCGGACCTGAACGGCCGCATATGTGAAAGGGGCCTTAGTCATGCACTCCACAAATCTGGCCTTTATGGTAGAGTGGCAAGAAGAAAGCAATTGTTGAAAGAAAGCCATAAGAAGTCCCGTTTGCAGTTTGCGAGAAGCCATGTGGGCGACACAGAACATATGTGGATGAAGGTGCTCTAGTCAGATGAGATCAAAATTTAACTTTTTGGCCTAAAAGCAAAACGCTATGCGTGGTGGAAGACTAAGACTCTACATCACCCTGAAAACACCATCCCCACCGTGAAATGTGGTGGCAGCACCATGTTGTGTGGATGCTTTTCTTCAACAGAGACAGGGAAGCTGGTCAGAGTTGATAGGAAGATGGATGGAGCCAAATACAGGGCAATCTTAGAAGAAAACCTATTAGAGTCTGCAAAAGAATTGAGACTGGGGCAGGGGTTCACTTTCCAGCAGGACAACGACCCTAAACATACAGCCAGAGTTACAATGGAATAATTAAATCAAAGCAAATTCATGTGTTAGAGTGGCCCAGTCAAAGTCCAGACCTAAATCCAATTGAGAATCTGTGGCATGATTTGAAAATTGCTGTTCACAGACGCTCTCCATCCAATCTGACAGAGCTTGAGCTGTTTTACAAAGAAGAATGGGCAAAAATGTCACTCTTCAGATGTGCAAAGCTGGTAGAGACATCCCCAAAAGACTTGTAGCTGTAATTGCAGCGAAAGTATTGACTCAGGGCGGCTGAACACAAATTCTTGCCACACTTTTCACATATTTATTTGTAAACAAATTTGAAAACCATTTATCATTTTCCTTCCACTTCACAATTATGTGCCACTTTTTGTTTGGTCTATCACATAAAATCCCAATAAAATACATTTACATTTTTGGTTGCAACAAGAGAAAATGTGCAAAATTTCAAGGGGTATGAATACTTTTTCAAGGCTCTGTGACTGGGAGACGGACATGAAGCTATATAAAGGGTGGAGGGGAGGGATATAAATCTTTTTGGTGGTATTTGATCACCTCTGTGGTATTTGATCACCGACAATTTAAAAAAAAAAAAAATAAGAATTTTTTACTTTCTGCTATAAAACACACCCAAGGAAAAAAAATGTAAAAAATCTAATTTCTTCATCAATTTAGGCCAAAATGTATTCTGCTACATTTTTTTGGTAAAACAAAATCCCAATAAGAGTATATTGATTGGGTTTCGCAAAAAGCTATAGCATCTACAAAATAGGGGATAGATTTATGGCATTTTTACTTATTTTTTACTGGTGATGGCAGTGGTAATCGGCTTATAGCAGGACTGCGAAATTGTGGCGGACGAATCGGACACCTGACTCACACTTATTTGGGAACCAGTGACACCAATATAGTGATTAGTGCTAAAAATATGCAGTCATTGTACTAATGACACTGGCAAGGAAGGGGTTAACATCTAGGGCGATCAAGGGGTTAAATGTGTGGCCAACATGTGTTACTGTGTGTACTGTTTTTACTAAGCAATGTGGCGGAGGCACTCCCTATCCCGGCTCGCTGATCACATACTAGGTACTTGATCTGGTGCAGAGCGGCCTCCCTGCCGCAGTATATGTGCTGTGGGCGGCTGTAAAGCGATTAAAGTAGTACTAAGGGATGAGACTATAATGCACATATAATGAATAATGCACAATACTGGTAAACAATTGCATGTTAAATGTAAATTGTAATGCCTTATATTGCCTCCATTCTATCAGCCTCCAGCTACTCTGGGTTCAGATGCTGCTCTTCCCTGCACAGAGCCCTTAACCTGCTGTTACAGGCTCTGTGCAGGATTTATGGCCATGACCCACCGATCTCACACACACACACACACACACACACACACACACACACACACACACACACACACACACACACACACACACACACACACACACACACACACACACACACACACACACACACACATATATATATATATATATATATATATATATATATATTAGTAAAGTTCAGGGAACCAGCTAGATCGCAGGACACAGGCTTTTCAGTCAAAAGGAGGTTTATTAAACTTAAATAGCTTCACAGCAGCAAAACAACAGAAAGATATTTCAGTCTCACCGACTTGCAGAGTCCAGAACTGCTATCACAGTTAAACAGTCCTTGGGTTTTATCACAGGTAACTTCCCCTGCCAGGAGGCTTCCAGGCAGGACACTGCCGTTCACTTTTGTTGCTGCACATAAAACCACCATCCACAGTCTGCTCTACACTCATCCACACTCGCCTACAACTTCCTGTCTTGTTTTAAACCCACTTCCTCTGACAGGTGAGTTAACCCCTTTTGTTCCCTTAAAGGGACCACAGTCCAAACAGAGGGGAAATATAGCGTCCTCCCAGGACCCAGCCACGGCGTCCTGTACAATATATATACATTTTTTATTTTATTTTTTTTAAATATGCTCTTTTTTGTTTGTTTTTATTTCAATACACTTGATTTGATGTGTATGTGCCTCTAAAGTCCATATTCCTGTTTTCATATTATTGTGCTACGTAAAGGTAAGCCAATGAGGAGGGAGTTGCAGTAGTCAAGACGATAGATAACCAGGGAGCGGACTAGGAGCTTGGTGGAGTCATTGGTTAGGAAGGGGCGTATTTTGAAGATGTTACGGAGGTTGAGGCAGCAAGATTGGGAAAGTGATTGGATGTGGGGCCAAAAAGTTCACAGTACAGCATTACAGCTAGCACCCTGGCATGCGGGGATGGGTTGATGGTTGTGCCATTGATCTTACATAGTTACATAGTTACATAGTAGGTGAGGTTGAAAAAAGACACAAGTCCATCAAGTCCAACCTATGTGTGTGATTATGTGTCAGTATTACATTACATATCCCTGTATATTGCGGTCATTCAGGTGATTATCTAATAGTTTCTTGAAGCTATCAATGCTCCCCGCTGAGACCACCGCCTGTGGAAGGGAATTCCACATCCTTGCCGCTCTTACAGTAAAGAACCCTCTACGTAGTTTAAGGTTAAACCTCTTTTCTTCTAATTGTAATGAGTGGCCACGAGTCTTATTAAACTCTCTTCTGCGAAAAAGTTTTATCCCTATTGTGGGGTCACCAGTACAGTATTTGTAAATTGAAATCATATCCCCTCTCAAGCGTCTCTTCTCCAGAGAGAATAAGTTCAGTGCTCGCAACCTTTCCTCATAACTAAGATCCTCCAGACCCTTTATTAGCTTTGTTGCCCTTCTTTGTACTCGCTCCATTTCCAGTACGTCCCTCCTGAGGACTGGTGCCCAGAACTGGACAGCATACTCCAGGTGCGGGCGGACCAGAGTCTTGTAGAGCGGGAGAATTATCGTTTTATCTCTGCAGTTGATCCCCCTTTTAATGCATGCCAATATTCTGTTTGCTTTATTAGCAGCAGCTTGGCATTGCATGCCATTGCTGAGCCTATCATCCACTAGGACCCCCAAGTCCTTTTTTATCCTAGATTCCCCCAGAGGTTCTCCCCCCAGTGTATAGATTGCATTCATATTTTTGACACCCAAATGCATTATTTTACATTTTTCTACATTGAACCTCATTTGCCATGTAGTCGCCCACCCCATTAATTTGTTCAGGTCTTTTTGCAAGATTTCCACATCCTGCGGAGAAGTTATTGCCCTGCTTAGCTTAGTATCGTCTGCAAATACAGAGATGGAACTGTTTATCCCATCCTCCAGGTCGTTTATGAACAAATTAAATAGGATTGGTCCCAGCACAGAACCCTGGGGGACCCCACTACCCACCCCTGACCATTCTGAGTACTCCCCATTTATCACCACCCTCTGAACACGCCCTTGTAGCCAGTTTTCAATCCATGTACTCACCCTATGGTCCATGCCAACGCACCTTATTTTGTACAGTAAACGATTATGGGGAACTGTGTCAAATGCTTTTGCAAAATCCAGATACACCACGTCTACGGGCCTTCCTTTATCTAGATGGCAACTCACCTCCTCGTAGAAGGTTAATAGATTGGTTTGGCAAGAACGATTCTTCATGAATCCATGCTGATTACTGCTAATGATATCATTCTTATTACTAAAATCTTGTATATAGTCCCTTATCATCCCCTTCAAGAGTTTACATACTATTGATGTTAGGCTAACTGGTCTGTAATTCCCAGGGATGTTTTTTGGGCCCTTTTTAAATATTGGTGCTACATTGGCTTTTCTCCAATCAGCTGGTACCATTCCAGTCAATAGACTGTCTGTAAAAATTAGGAACAACGGTCTGGCAATCACCTGACTGAGTTCCCTAAGTACCCTCGGATGCAAGCCATCTGGTCCCGGTGATTTATTAATGTTAAGTTTCTCAAGTCTAATTTTAATTCTGTCCTCTGTTAACCATGTAGGTGCTTCCTGTGTTGTGTCATGAGGATAAACACTGCAGTTTTGGTTACTGAAGCCCCCCGATTCACTCGTGAAGACTGAGGAGAAGAATAAATTCAATACCTCTGCCATCTCCCCATCCTTTGTAACCAGATGTCCTTCCTCATTCTTTATGGGGCCAATATGGTCTGTCCTCCCTTTTTTACTGTTTACATACTTAAAGAATTTCTTGGGATTTTTTTTGCTCTCCTCCGCTATGTGTCTTTCATGTTCTATCTTAGCCATCCTAATTGCACCCTTACATTTCTTATTGCATTCTTTATAAATTCTGAATGCTGTGGATGATCCCTCAACCTTGTATTTTTTGAAGGCCTTCTCCTTTGCTTTTATATGCATTTTTACATTGGAGTTAAGCCATCCAGGATGTTTGTTCGCTCTTTTAAATTTATTACCCAATGGGATACATTGGCTAATGCCCTTATTTAATATGCTCTTAAAGCAAACCCATCTCTCCTCTGTATTCTTTGTTCCTAATATTTTATCCCAATTTATGCCTTTTAGCAAGGTTTGTAGTTTAGGGAAGTTGGCTCTTTTGAAATTCAGTGTCTTTGTGTTCCCTTCATGTCTCCTATTTGTGTGATTTATACTGAAACTAATTGACCTGTGATCGCTGTTACCTAAATTGCCCCGTATTTCCACATCTGTTATCAGGTCTGTATTGTTGGTAATCAGTAGATCTAGTAATGTTTTATTTCTAGTTGGTGCGTCTACCATCTGACCCATAAAATTGTCCTGCAAGACATTAAGGAACTGGCGAGCCTTAAATGAATGCGCGGTTCCCTCCGCCCAGTCTATGTCTGGATAATTAAAATCCCCCATTATGATAACACTTCCCATCCTTGCTGCTAATCCAATTTGTGATAGGAGATCCGTCTCCACTTCCTCCCTCAGGTTAGGGGGCCTATAGCATACTCCCAGTATTATTTTCCCCTTAGCTTCATCCCTTTGGAGCTCTACCCATAAAGATTCCACCTCCTCCCTAGCCCCCTCATCTTGAAATTGAAGTCAGGGGAAGGGTCACATGGCGGAGGAAATATTATGAGCACAGTTTTGGATAGATTGAGTTTGAGGAAGTGGTGTGAAATCCAGACTGATATGTCAGTAAATGAGTGATACATGAGGGGTAGACAGATAGATTTGGGTGTCAGCATAGAAATTATATAGAATAGCAGCTGATCCGGGGAGGAGGTATAGATTGAGAATAGGAGAGGTCCAAGAACAGAGCCTTGGGGGAAGCAAACAGAGAAAGGAAGAGTGGAAGAGGAAGCAGAATTGCAAGTGAGACTGAAGCTGCAGTGGGATAGGTATGATGAGAACCAGTGAAGAGCACAGTCACAGAAACCAAAGGAGTAAAGTTTTTTGAGGAGGAGGGGGTGGTCAACTGTATCAAAGGCAGCTGAAAGGTCCAGAAGTAGGAGTACAGAGTAGTGTCCATTGGTTTTTGCAAATACATATCCTAGTCTGTGTTTTTTTTTTCTTTTACTACCAGAACTAAAATCCACTTATATTTCATAAATCCTGCTAAATAAAATGATAAAATTAGATTTATCAAAAATGCCTATATTACAAAGTGCAAAAGGCAAATGGAACATATAACATCTCCTAAGGGGAATTTGCATCTGCTTATTGATCCATAAATGCTTAATTACGGTAAGTATTTCATAAAATTAACTTAGTTGTCAAATCAGGATATAAATATATTAACTAAAGCTGGCCATAGATGGTACGAATTGCGGCCAGTTCCATGTACAGTCAGGCTGATTGTACCCAAGTCGATCCATCGATTGACCTGGATACAACCAGCATGTCGGACTTCTAGCATGTGATTATTGCCAGTGGCTATAGCCACTGGCAATAATCACTGTTTTCCCAGAAGGGATGACTCCCTGCGCCCCCTTCCACTGGGAGAACGCAATAGCTCCGCCTTCATGAGGGGGGGGGGATTCCCCCATCAACACCCAATGTGTTAATGGGGGAATCAAGTGATTTTCATTCCTGCAACCCATGGTTGCAGGGAAGAAAATCACATCATCTATGGCCTGCCTAAGTCAGCCTATGGTTGTCTGCATTTTTTGCCTTAAACTATAAAGCACATGTACATTGTGGCTATTACAGAAATGTTCTAAAATACAATGAAGCAGTAATCAGTTTCCTATTACTATACATACCTTATAATTCTGGATCTCAGCTTGCACTCTGGTTATTTCTTCCATCTTGTCTTCCATGTTCTTTTCAGCAAGATGACTACAATCCTAGAAGAAAAAATACAGATATTTGTAAAACATCTTTTACCTAAAGCAAATCTAATCATCCTCTAAATGTAATATATTGCAGCTCGTTGTTCCTTAGATGTGGTGGCTGCATGTATTTGCTTTTTTTCATTTATTTTCCTTTATTTCAGTGACTGATCCTATCCAGGCTGCAAATAAGTGGTGGCACCTGTTCTCCTGTACTGGGCCCAGATCAATGGGGGGCCCCAGCAGCAGAGGAATTGGATGTAGGCAGGAGAGGGGGCGATCAGTGCAGCGGGGGGGAGGGGCAATTAAAGGAACGGATCCCTTATGTGTCTCTCCCTGCAGCAGCTGAAAACTGGCTTCCCCTTCCAGGGGATCTGTTCCTGTAAGACCCCTTTCACACAGAGGGCGTTTTGCAGGCGCTATAGAGTTAAAAATAGCGCCTGCAATCCGCCCTCAAACAGCTGCAGCATTGTCTCCAGTGTGGATGCCTGAGGGCTTCCACACCGGATCGCTGCGCTGGCAGGACGTCAGGAAAAGTCCTGTCAGCAGCTTCTTTGGAGCGGTGTGTTTACTGCTCCTCCCCCGCTGCTCCCCATTGAAATCAATGGGGCAGCACTGGGATACCGCCGGCAAAACGCAGGTATCGCGGGCGATTTTAACCCTTTCTTGGCCGCTAGCGGGGGGTAAAAGCGCCCCGCTAGCGGCCAAAATGCGCCGCTAATCCGACGGTAAAGCGCTGCTAAAAATAGCAGCGTTTTACCGCCGACGCTATGGGCGGCTCGGTGTGAAAGGGCTCTGATCGCCAACTCTTTTCCTGCCTCACTGATCACCCTTTCTGTCCAGGATTTGATTCACCCTGCTGCCTGTGCCCCCCTCCCCCCTGCAGCTGCCAGGTTCGCTCCTCTCCCACTGGCTGCTGCGGGTACATAGGGCAAGATCTCTTTTCAGGATGGATGGACCCCAAGCCCCTTATTCACACACTTTATGAACTCATAACTAGGGCTGAAACAACTAATCGATATAATCAGTTATAACTGAATATTGTCAACTATTTTGATAATCGATTAGTTGGTCAACCAATTAGTTGTCCAGCATACAGAATGTATTCTTTGTTTACATACCATAAAATACAGTGCAGCACACATACAGCTTATTACACCATCCATACATATCAGTATACACAGTGCAGCACACATACAGCTCAGTACACCGTCCATACATGTCAATAAGTGCCTGAGAACTTTTGAATGTGAATGTGTGAGGAGCAATGCCTCATGGAACATGTAGTCCTGGGCAGGAGGAGGCAGTGAGTGATTCTAAAGGCAGAAGTTTTTTTTTTACCATGCTATAGGAACACTCTATTCTATACTTTGCGGCTTGCTATAGGGGCACTCTGAAGGCATGAGGAGCCAGAAGTGCCGGCAGGGGACCATTACACAGAGCAGGTAGGTATGACACATTTGTGTTAAAAAAAATAAATCCAAATGTTTACAATCACTTTAAGGGCTCTGTGCAGGGAAGATCGGCATCTGAACCCAGAGAAGCTGAAGGATGATAGACTGGAGGTAATATAAGGCATTACAATTACATTTAAAGTAAAGTTTACCAGTAATGTGCATTATATTTAAAATGAGTCTCATGGGGCGTACACACGGTCGGACTTTTCGAGCGGACTGGTCTGACGGACCCCGACGGACCAAATCCGGCGGACAATCCGATCATGTGTGGGCTTCACTGGACCTTCAGCGGACTTTCAGTTGCAAATTTAGATTTGGACAAAAACCGAAGCTAGGGCAGCAATTAGCTACTGGTCAACTTCCTTATTTTAGTCCGGTGTACGTCATCACGTACAAATCCATCGGACTTTGGTGTGATCATGTGTAGGCAAGTCCGTTCGTTAGAAAAACCGTCGGAAGTCCGTCGAAAGTCCCTGGGAAGTTTGTCGGACCAGTCCGGTCGAAAAGTCCGCCCGTGTGTACGCGATATCAGCCTTTAAAAAGTCTCAGCCTTTAGTACTACTTTAGTATAAAAGATTTATATTCCCCCGTCTCCACCCTTCATATAGCTTCATGTCTGACTCCCAGTTATAATATATCCTACTTTTGGGTATATTTATTATTATACAGTGGGGACAGAAAGTATTCAGACTTCACTCTTTGTTATATTGCAGCCATTTGCTAAAATCATTTAAAGTTCATTTTTTTCCTCATTAATGTACACACAGCACCCCATATTGACAGAAAAACACAGAATTGTTGACATTTTTGCAGATTTATTAAGAAAAGAAAACTGAAATATCACATAGACCCTTTGCTTAGTATTTAGTAGAAGTACCCTTTTGATCTAATACAGCCATGAGTCTCTTTCACACCTGGATTTGGGGATTCTCTGCTATTCCTCCTTGCAGATCCTTTCCAGTTCTGTCAGGTTGGATGGTAAACGTTGGTGGACAGACATTTTTAGGTCTCTCCAGAGATGCTCAATTGGTTTAAGTCAGGGCTCTGGCTGGGCCATTCAAGAACAGTCACGGAGTTGTTGTTAAGCCTCTCCTTCGTTATTTTAGCTGTGTGCTTAGGGTCATTGTCTTGTTGGAAAGTAAACCTTCGGCTCAGTCTGAGGTCCTGAGCACTCTGGAGAAGGTTTTCATTCAGGATATCCCTGTACTTGGCCACATTCATCTTTCCCTCGATTGCAACCAGTCGTCCTGTCCCTGCAGCTGAAAAACGCCCCCACAGCATGATGCTGCCACCACCATGCTTCAGTGTTGGGACTGTATTGGACAGGTGATGAGCAGTGCCTGGTTTTCTCCACACATACCGCTTAGAATTAAGGCCAAAAAGTTCTATCTTGGTCTCATCAGACCAAAGAATCTTATTTCTCACCATCTTGGAGTCCTTCAGGTGTTTTTTTTAGCAAACTCCATGCGGGCTTTCATGTGTCTTGACTGAGAAGAGGCTTCCGTCGGGCCACTCTGCCATAAAGCCCCGACTGCTGGAGGGCTGCAGTGATGGTTGACTTTCTACAACTTTCTCCCATCTCCCGACTGCATCTCTGGAGCTCAGCCACAGTGATCTTTGGGTTCTTCTTTACCTCTCTCACCAAGGCTCTTCTTCCCAGATAGCTCAATTTGGCCGGACGGCCAGCATTAGGAAGGGTTCTGGTTGTCCCAAACGTCTTCCATTTAAGGATTATGGAGGCCACTGTGCTCTTAGGAACCTTAAGTGCAGCAGAAATTTTTTTGTAACCTTGGCTAGATCTGTGCCTTGCCACAATTCTGTCTCTGAGCTCTTCAGGCAGTTCCTTTGACTTCACGATTCTTATTTGTTCTGACATGCACTGTGAGCTGTAAGGTCTTATATAGACAGGTGTGTGGCTTTCCTAATCAAGTCCAATCAGTATAATCAAACACAGCTGGACTCAAATGAAGGTGTAGAACCATCTCAAGGATGATCAGAAGAAATGGACAGCACCTGAGTTAAATACATGAGTGTCACAGCAAAGGGTCTGAATACTTAGGACCATGTGATATTTCAGTTTTTCTTTTTTAAGAAATCTGCAAAAATGTCAACAATTCTGTGTTTTTCTGTCAATATGGGGTGCTTTAATGAGGAAAAAAAATGAACTTAAAGTGGAGTTCCACCCCCCCCCAAAAAAAAAAAAAAAAAACAGTAATGTGCTTAAAAAAACTTTTTAAAAAAATTTGGAGAAAATTTTTTTTTTACTCACCTCTAAATGCCTGTAGCTAGGGGATCCCTCGTAGTCTGCCTCCTTCGGTGCCTCGGCTCCTGACGTCACTTCCCTGAGTGCAGGAAGGGAGATCGCCTCTCCACCCTCCCTCTTGTCAATCATCTGGGACACGTGACCGGTCCCAGATGATTGCGGGGCCACTGACGGCGCGCGGTGCGGCTTGCGCATGCGCAGTGGGTGCCCGGCTGTGAAGCCACAGCTGGGTGCCCACAGTTAAAATGCCGGCTCCGCCGATCGGAGGGGGGGGCGAGCGGGGCTTCGATCCCCCGCATCGCTGGACCCTGGGACAGGTAAGTGTCCAATTAAAAGTCAGCAGCTGCAGTATTTGTAGCTGCTGCCTTTTTTTTTTTAAATGGGAACCCTGCTTTAAATGATTTTAGCAAATGGCTGCAATATAACAAAGAGTGAAAAATTTAAGGGGGTCTGAATACTTTCCGTCCCCACTGTATATGTTATAAGTTACATATATGCGTACTTTTACTGTTTTGCACTATAACTTAACCCCTTAAGCCAGGCACACACTGGCCGAATGTCGGGAGACATTCGGCCTGTGTGTATGTTGGAGGAGCATGCTGGAAAGCCAGCAGCCAACTCCCAATCAGCACTCTTAGCCAATGGTAAAGGGTGCTGATTGGAGTGTTTTGGCAGGGGGGGGGCAGCATCCCCCTGTCAGAACACAAGGGAAGATTGCTGTACTTACTTTGCATAGTGAGTACAGTGGCTCAGACCAAACAGGAAAAAAACAAATAGTGTGTACCAGGCTTTATAGTGATTATCTGTGGTTTTTGTACTATAAATAGACTAATTTGTGTTTTTTAACCCCATCATGACATGTGATAAAGCATGCTGCTGCTACTAAATGTTATATGCTGACCATACACTTATCGATTTTTGGACGATGTTTGTACATTTGATGAATGGCTGAATGTCATTCGAAAATCACACTTTCTGTTAGTATTAAATTTTAAAATGAATGTCATTTCTGAACGAAAACCGCATACACTGTCCGAAAATTTGTTAGATCGAAAAAAGTTTTCTATTCTGCTCGTTCCAAATTTCCCATCACTGCAGTTGAAAACGAACTCCGATTTCATCCCATTAACAAAAAAAAAATAACGTTCTTAAAGCAAAAATTTTCAAAAGGAAAAATTGGTTTGTGTATGGCCAGCATAAGGGAGCTTGGTTCAAGCTACTTGCCTATGACAAGGAACCCGTCATGCATAATATTAAAATCCTATAAGTATGAAACAATGTCGAGCTACTAGTGATAAAACTTAAAAGTAGGTAAAAAATAGTAAAAGCAGCTAGCATAAACAGTATAGTAAACTGCACAAACAAGTGAAAAGATAAAAAATGCAGTGCTAGTGTGTAACAAAGTGCGAAAGTGAAATATCACCTCACGTGCAAATATAAAGCTGATAGTAACTTGTAGGTCAGATATCAACAACATGAACAATATACAACAACAAAAGGACAAACAAATCAGAAAAGTTTGTCACAGGTAGGTGAAAATGTCCATGTAAGACAGCAAAAAAAAAAACTGCAACTAAAATTGTCTGTGATAAACCAAAAAAAATAGGAGATTCTTCAGTAAAATGAAATAAAGTCGCATGTGTAGATGATGCCTGTAGATGATAGTAAATCAACCACTATATGTGACAGGAATAACCTCTTCATAAGATATTTGCCGCATCAAGATGGAACTATTGAAGGAAGGGGTACGCTTACCATGAGAAGTGGACACACTCACCATACGGCGGTAGGTCAATCATGTGTTTGGATTCAGCAATCCGGCAGATATTTGATGGAAGGAGCTGGTGTGGAGATACGCCTCAATACTTCCGTCAAAATCTGTGTAAGCAAATGGTGTAGCTAGGACAGCCTGGCTAACGAACTTGGACTCCCATCTGATGGTCACACTTGATAGGATGTACGAACTCCAAATGGTGTCACATCAAACCATAAAAAAGGAAAGAAGAGAAGGGCCTCCACAGTGCATAAATCCAAAAATAAAAATGTATTAAAACAGCAAAAGCTTAACCGTACAATCCACCTAGTCGGGTGGGTACAGGGAGTGATCACATAAAAAGTGAAGGATAAAAAACAGTATCGTGTGGTGTCAGAAAGCACAAAGGCTCAGCAACCTGACATGTTTCGGACGAAAGTCCTTCAACTGGGGCATAAAAAAGATTTCATGTGGAGGCCCTTCTCTTCTTTCCTTTTTTATGGTTTGATGTGACACCATTTGGAGTTCGTACATCCTATCAAGTGTGACCATCAGATGGGAGTCCAAGTTTGTTAGCCGGGCTGTCCTAGCAACACCATTTGCTTACACAGATTTTGACAGAAGTATTGAGGCGCATCTCCACACCAGCTCCTTCCATCAAATATCTGCCGGATTGTTGAATCCAAACACCTGATTGACCCACCGCCGTATGGGGAGTGTGTTCACTTCTCATGGTAAGCGTACCCATTCCTTCAATATTTCCATCTTGATGCGGCAAATATCTTATGAAGATGTTATAATCCTGTCACATATAGTGGTTGATTTACTATCATCTACACATGGGACTTTATTTCATTTTACTGAAGAATCTCCTATTTTTTTGGTTTATCACAGACCATATTAAAATCCTGTCTGAAAATCTATAAAACGGTGTTTTACGTCTTTTTTAAAAAAAAATTCTTTAAATAAAAATGTTGATCTCTGAGTCTGATGATATGTGTCAGATTCAGCCTCTAATTTAAAATAACAGACAGAAGAGATTTAATTACTGAGTGGATTACATATTTTGTTCCCTAGCCAGGGGCGGCCCATCCATTAAGGGCGCAATTGGGCGCCGCCCCCCCCATCCATCGCCACCTACCATACCCATGCGTCCGGCCCCTTTCAGGACACCGGCACATGGATTCCAATGCGGAGGGGCTACTTTTTTGAAGCAGAGGCTCTAATAGGCTTTAACCACTTTAAGTCGACCTATTTTTTAAACTTGTTGTTTACAAGTTAAAATCATTTTTTTTTGCTAGAAAATTACTTCGAACCCCAAACATTATATATATTTTTCTAACACCCTAGAGAATAAAATAGCGGTCGTTGCAATACTTTTTGTCACACCGTATTTGCGTAACGGTCTTACAAGCGCACTTTTTTTGGAAAAAATTCACTTTTTGAATTAAAAAATAAGATAACAGTAAATTTAGCCCAATGTTTAGCCCAATTGAAGGTGCAATTTTTCAATTAATTCATAACGCTCTATCCTATATATAAGTCCCTGCTTATATCTATTGTTTTCCCAATCACTCTAGCAATCCAATCTCATTCATACCTGACAGCCATTCACTTTAACCCACCTTATCCACTACAAAAAAAGAAAAAGTAAAAGGGGGGGAGGGAAAGGGAAGGGTAAAGGAATGGAAAGAAAAGGAAAAGGAGCTGGGAGGGAAGGGAAAGCAAAGCAAAAAGGCCCTGTAATATTGCTCTACAAATAATTTGATAGAATTGCTGAGGTTCTGAACTCCTCCCATTGTTGCCATGTCTTTAAGGTTTGTTCCTTTAGACCTGCTTCTGTCATTATCATCAGTTCCAGGGACTGTATCTCGCTCATCTCACACACCCATTGATCGATTTAAGGATCTGCCGTTTTCCTCCATTTTCGAGCTATGACAGTCCATGCTGCTATTAGCATGTGTCTTAACCAATTCCCGACCAACCGCCGCAGTTATACTGCGTCAGGATGGCTGCCCTGCGCGAGCCATCGTAGCTATACGTCGGCTCGCGGGGTCGGGATAGCACGCGCGCCCGCTGCACAGCAGGGGTGCCAATGCTTATGGCCGACGGTCGCGATGACTGCCGGCCACGAGCGATCGTGACCAGGAGACACAGAACAGAAAAGAGTGTGTGTAAACTAGACATGTGCATTCATTTTCGTCCGAATGCATTTTCGTCCGAATTTTAGGTATTTTGTTATCGTTTTAACAAACGATAACGAAAGTGCAGAATCCGAAAAACTAAAGATCCGACATAAACAAATGCTTTATTTTCGTTTTCGTTGCTACAACAGTTGGATATAGATAGGAGATTCGACATGATGATGACAATAACAATCTGTGTCCATCAAACATGTGGTCGAATGTGCCTAACCTTAACTCTATTAGTCCAAGATTATTCTACATAGAGAGAAAAGATTCGACGTAGGGGAGAAAAGATAAATAAAAATAATGATGATGATGAATGTTATTGGCTGATTGTAACCAAAGAGGAGGAGCAGTAAAATAGCTAGAACTAAGTACACACGTACTTTGGCTTATGGTGTCTGTTGAAAGTTCTAAGAAGATTCGACAGAGCAGGTAAACTATTCGGTGTCGTACAGTTTAGCTGCTCCGTCGAATCTTCTTTGAACATTCGACAGACACCATAAGCCTTCAATGACAGATTCAACCTTAATTTGTATTTTCGGACAAATGCAATTTTTAACAAAAAACAAAATATATAAAAACGAATTTCGGGAGTAATTAAATAAATTTATTTTTCGGACGAAAACGAAATTCCGAAATGAAATATTTCAGTGTGCACATGTCTAGTGTAAACACACTTCCCTGTTCTGTTCTGACAGGAGTGACAGATTGTGTGTTCCTATTAGCTAGGAACCACGATCTGTCACTTTCTCTAGTTAGTCCCCTCCCCCTTCAGTTAGAATCACCTCCCAGGGAACACAGTTAACCCCTAGATCGCCCCCTAGTGTTAACCCCTTCACTGCCAGTGACATTTTTACAGTAATCAATGCATTTTTATAACATTGATCGCTGTATTAATGCCAATGGACCCAAAAATGTGTCAAAATTGACCTGTGTCCGCCATAATGTCGCAGTCACGATAAAAATCACAGATCACCGCCATTACTAGTAAAAAAATAATTAAATAATAAAAATGCTATAAATCTATCCCCTATTTTGTAGACGCTATAACTTTTGCACAAACCAATCAATATACGCTTATTGCAGTTTTTTTTACAAAAAATATTTAGACGAATACATATCGACCTAAACTGAGAAAAAATTAGCTTTTTTAAAAAAAAAAAAAATGGATATTTATTATAGCAAAAAGTACAAAATAATGCGTTTTTTTTCAAAATTGTCACTATTTTTTTGTTTATAGCGCAAAAAATAAAAACCGCAGAGGCGATCAAATACCACCAAAAGAAAGCTCTATTTGTGGAAAAAAAAATGATGTCAATTTTGTTTGGGTACAATGTCGCACGACCACGTAATTGTCAGTTAAAATGATGCAGTGCCGAATCGGAAAAAGTGCTCTGGTCAGGAAGGGGGTAAATTCCTCCGGGGCTGAAGTGGTTAAAATATATTTTTTTTATAGCCTTCATAGAGCCAGGGATCATTGACAAAACGGAAACGAACACATCTGGTTGTGCGCTTTGTCCTGTGATTGCTTGCTATATATTATAAATCTTTGACCAACATATCTGAACCTCCAGGCAGTAGTACCATATGTCTGACATTGTGCCTTTTGCATTTTGACATCTCCAACATACTTCTTCATTTTCCCTTTTAATTTTATGCATATCTACCGGGCACCTATACCATCTTGCCAAGATTTTATAGTTCCTTTCCTGATGTCTATTTGATAAAGATATGTGTGTTAGTAGAAACTCTCTTTCCCATTTTAATCTAGGGATGGTCATCTCCAGCTCTTATTCCCACCTAGTTAAGTAGGGTAGCTCTTGTACCTTATTTTTTTAGGATCAAATCTTTATATAATATAGATAAGACATGAGCTGGCCTTTGTTCTTGTAGTAACAGTTGTTACAGTTCTGTTAATAGTCTATCTATTAAATAGTTTTTTGTCACAGCTTGGGTATATGTTTGAAGTTGTTGATACTGCATCCATTTGGTCTTTCTTTCTGGGCCCAATGAATCCAGCGGAAGGCGTCTTTACCAGAGTCTGAACCACCCTCACATTCTCGCATCTGTGGCATTTTAAAAAGGTCAAAGCATCCATTGCTGGTGGAAACTCCAGGTTGCAAAATAAAGGTGTCATTGGCCCAATTTGGGTAGACTAGGTCTCTCTCTTCAATAATACATCCCACACGCTCAGTGTTGAGAATATCAAGAATGGCATTTCTCTCTTGGAAGGTCAGAGATCTCTGGTTATCCATGGTAATGATTTCAATTTTACGGCTGTGGCATCTTCCTCCAATTTCACCCATTGCTTACATTTTGCATTATGGAACCAATCTACTATCCTGGACATAAATACAGAATGGAGATATATTGAGAAATCTGGGAGAATCAAGCCTCCATCTTTCATTGCCCTAATTAATATATCTCTTCTAATTCGAGCTGATTTATGTGCCCATATAAATCTCCCTACGGCCTTATGCAATTGATCCAATAGATTTGTTGGAAAAAATATTGAAATTGTCTGAAATATATATAACACTTTTGCCAGTATGTCCATTTTTACAACGTTAATCCTTCCCATCCAGGAAAAAAATGTTCCATCGTACTTTTGGATCGTCTTTATTATATTCTGGATTATCGGAAGATAATTAAGTTCATGAAGTTTAGTTAAATCTAGAAATATGTGTTCCTAGATATTTAATGGCTACTTTTTGCCATTTGAAGGAAAGGTTTCTTTTGAGAAGATCTAACGTCTTACTTGATAATGTAATGTTCAGAGCCTCCGATTTGTCATAGTTGACTTTAGAATTACTCAGTATTGCGAAACGGTTAAATTTCTGGATAAGATTTGGTATTGTCACTATTGGATTAGTTATATATAACAGCAAGTCATCTGCGTATACTGACATTTTGTATACTGTTTCTTTGAGTTTTATCCCTTGTATATCTACGTTTTTATGAATAGCTGTAGTCAGATGTTCCATTGCTAATACGTACAACAAAGGGAATAGGGGACATCCTGTCGAGTTCCATTTGATATTATTACTGGGTCGGATAGGACTCAGTTTGTACGTATTTTAGCTGTTGGGTTATGATACAAGGTCATTATTTTCTCCAAAAGTAGATAACCTATTCACCACTGCTTTAGCGTCTCTTCGCGGAAACACCACCCCACCCTGTTGAATGCCTTCTCGGCATCTACCGCTAATAGACAGGATGGGATGGTGCGCCTCTGGACATAGAGTATGTAACAAAAATGAGTACACCCCTCACATTTTCGTAAATATTTTATTCTATATTTTCATGTGACAACACTGAAGAAATTACACTTTGCTACAATGTAAAGTAGTGAGTGTACAGCTTGTATAACAGTGTAAATTTGCTGTCCCCTCAAAATAAGTCAACACACAGCACAATTTCTAAACCGCTGGCAACAAAAGTGAGTACACCCATAAGTGAAAATGTCCAAATTGGGTCCAATTAGCCATTTTCTCTCCCCGATGTCATGTGACTCGTTAGTGTTACAGGGTCTCAGGTGTGAATGGGGAGCAAGTATGTTAAATTTGGGGTTATCGCTCACTACTGGTCACTGGAAGTTCAACATGGCACCTCATGGCAAACAGCTCTCTGAGGATCTGAAAAAAAAGAATTGTTGCTCTACATAAAGATGGCCTAGGCTATAAGAAGATTGCCAAGACCCTGAAACTGAGCTGCAGCACGGTGGCCAAGACCATACAGCGGTTTAACAGGACAGGTCCCACTCAGAACAGACCTCGCCATGGTCGACCAAAGGAGTTGAGTGCACGTGCTCAGCGTCGTATTCAGAGGTTGTCTTTGGGAAATAGACGTATGAGAGCTGCCTGCATTGCTGCAGAGGTTGAAGGGGTGGGGGTCAGCCTGTCAGTGCTCAGACCATACGCTGTAGACTGCATCAAATTGGTCTGCATGGCTGTCGTCTCAGAGGGAAGCCTCTACCAAAGATGATGCACAAGAAAGCCCGCAAACAGTTTGCTGAAGACAAGCAGACTAAGGACATGGATTACTGGAACCATGTCCTGTGGTCTGATGAGACCAAGAGGAACTTATTCGGTTTAGATGGTGTCAAGTGTGTGTGGCGGCAACCAGATGAGGAGTACAAAGACAAGTGTGTCTTGCCTACAGTCAAGCATGGTGGTGGGAGTGTCATGGTCTGGGGCTGCATGAGTGCTGCTGGCACTGGGGAGCTACAGTTCAATGAGGGAACCATGAATGCCAACATGTACTGTGACATACTGAAGCAAAGCATGATCCCCTCCATTCGGAAACTGGGCCGCAGGGTAGTATTCCAACATGATAATGACCCCGAAAAAAACATCCAAGATGACCACTGCCTTGCTAAAGAAGCTGAGGGTAAAGGTGATGGACTGGCCAAGCATGTCTCCAGACCTAAACTCTATTGAGCATCTGTGGGGCATTCTCAAACTGAAGGTGGAGGAGTGCAAGGTCTCTAACATCCACCAGCTCTGTGATGTCATCATGGAGGAGTGGAAGAGGACTCCAGTGGCAACCTGTGAAGCTCTGGTGAACTCCATTCCCAAGAGGGTTAAGGCAGTGCTGGAAAATAATGGTGGCCACACAAAATATTTACACTTTGGGCCCAATTTGGACCTTTTCACTTAGGGGTGTACTCACTTTTGTTGCCAGCGGTTTAGATATTAATGGCTGTGTTGAGTTATTTTGAGGGGACAGCATATTTACACTGTTATACAAGCTGTACACTCACTACTTTACATTGTAGCAAAGTGTCATTTCTTCAGCGTTGTTACATGAAAATATAGAATAAAATATTTACAAAAATGTGAGGGGTGTAATCACTTTTGTGAGATACTGTATTCTACCAGTGTCAAAGTGTTCAATGTATTGTCTCTTACCTCTTGACCCCTTATAAACCCCACTTGATCCAGATGTACATATGTGGGTAGGATTGGTGTGAGTCTGTTTGCAATAATCTTAGAATATAGTCGAAGATCGATATTTGTTAAAGAGATCGGGTGATAATTTCCACATAGCGTATGGTCTTTCTAGGGTTTTGGAATAAGCAAAATACTGTATATGCTTCCATACCTTGTGGAGCAAAGGGTCGAAAGTAGAGGTCGACCGATATGGGTTTTTCTCTGGCCGATGCCGATGCCGATGCCGATATTTAGAAATCGTGGTGGCCGATTCCGATATGTGATGCCGATTTTTTTTGGGCCGATATATTTGGCCGATTTTTTTTTTTTTTCCCTTCATCTCATAAAATCTAACAGTTAGACCCCTTTCACACTGGGGCGTTTTTCAGGCACTTTTGGGCTAAAAATAGCACCTGTAAAGTGCCTGTAAAACAGCTCCCCTGCAGTCTCAGTGTGATATCCTGAGTGCTTTCACACTGAGGCGATGCGCTGGCAGGATGTAAAAAAAAGTCCTGCAAACGGCATCTTTGGAGCGGTGTATACCACCACTCCTGCCCATTGAAATGAATGCGCACCGCTGCCGAAGCGCCTGCAAAGCGTTTTGGCAGCGGCGCTTCAGGGGCGCATTTAACCTCTTCCTCGGCCGCTAGCTGGGTTATAAGCGCCCCGCTAGCAGCCGAATAGTGCCTCTAAAATGACGGTAAAGCGCAGCTAAAACTAGCAGCGTTTTACCATCAACGCATGCCCGCTCCAGTGTGAAAGCAACCTTAAGTGATAAGTGATACAGAAAATTTTTTACATTTAAACATTAAACAAAACAAACCTCCAATCAGTTCACTTGTATGTATAATTTAGAAAAAAAAAAAAAAAAAAAAACTATCTTAAATATTAAATACACAAAAGCAGGTAATCAAAACTTTTGGACGAAAAAAAAATGGGCTAACTTTACTGCTTAGTTTTTTTTTTTTAAATTAATGTATTTTTTTTTTTAAAAATTGCGTTTGAAAGACCGCTGCGCAAATACCGCGTGACATAAAATATTGCAACAACCGCTATTTTATTCCCTAGGGTCTCTGCTAAAAAAAATATATATATAATGTTTGGGGTTCTAAGTGATTTTCTAGCAGAAAATACAGGATTTTTACCTGTAAGCAACAAGTGTCAGAAAAGATTTAGTCTTTAAATGGTTAAACTGAGAACTCCTACATGGAGTTCAGTCTATTAATAAAAAAGAACTTGAAGAGATACAATGTATCTTCTTATCAGATTTGGCAGGCTGCCCAGAGGAGGAGAGAAGATAACTTTCAGGCAACTTGCATTGACTCTATTACAGAAGTCATTTGCAAGTCACGGCTGAAGTTACAATCGGCCTTTTTTATCAGCACAATCGGCCGATGCCGATTAAGTAAAAAACGCCAAATATCGGCCGATATATCGGCCAGCCGATATATCGGTCGACCTCTAGTCGAAAGGCAGATAGCAAATTGAAGGTCCTATTCATGATAGGGATCAATAATTCTTTAAGTGTCCTATAGAACCGCGGGGTAAATCTGTCAGGGCCTGGGCTTTTGCCCACTACTAGTGAATCGATTGCATTCTGTGCTTCAACCTCAGAATATTCCATATCCAACTTCTCTATTTCTGCCACTGTGAGGGTTGGTATAGCTGTTTCCTCTATATATTGGTGTACATTTTGCTGAAAAGTTTTGGGATCCATTCCTGCCTGTTGGTTTGGTATGTTATATAATCTAGAATAAAAGGAATGAAATGATTTCAAAATTCCTTCAGAATCATGTCTCCCAATGTTGTTTTAATTTTTACTGTAGAGGTCGTAGATATACATTGGCGCAATGCCCTTGCCAAGACCTACCTGGTTTGTTTCCATGTTGATAATACAGCGCACGGCTTTTATCTCTAAGCCGTAGAGTCTGTTCATTTAGTAATGTTTGTAATTCTATCCACTTATCTTTTAATACTATTACATTTTCTGAAGTTGAAAAGTTGAAGTTGAAATATCTTTTAAAAGTAGAGATACTTTACCCCCCCCCTTTCTTTTTGTAATCTCGCCCCGTGTTTTATAGAGACCACGTAATACGCATTTTAGAGTTTCCCACTGCACAGGTAAAGAGGCGGTATCCCTTGCATGGTCTGTCACAAAGTTATTAATTGCTTGCCTGATCTGACATACAAATCTTGTCTAAGCAAATTGTCATTTAATCTCTATGACCATTTTGTTGCGACACCTCTCGTTATAGCCAGCACCAAAAACACTGGAGCATGGTCAGACCAGTCAGAGCTTCCAATCTCACTGGAAGATGCCATTGCCACCCCATTTGGTTTATAAGGAAGAAATCCAATCTATGATAAGTACTATGGACTTTTGAGTGCAATGTATAATCTATCTATTGAGTGGAGGACCCTCCATATATCTATCAATTGATATTTATCCAAAGTTGCTTTAAATTTGTTCATGTAATTAATGGTTTGAGATAGACGAGATGCGGTAGTATCCAGATCCCAGTCAAGGACAAAATTAAAGTCCCCTCCAACCAGGGTCACGGCCTCCGCTCTTTCCATAAGATCCGTCAGCATCTGTATACCCATCTTGATCTGATCTTGGTTTGGTAGATGAATAAATGTATATTTTTTTCCGTAAATGGACAGCTTCAAGAGCAGAGCTCTTCCATCTCTGTTCCTCCAACTGTCCAAGACTAGATGAGGCAGAGACCCGTGGATTACTATGGAGACTTCCCTAGATTTAGAGTAGGCGAAAGAGTCATGATGTCATGTAGGATAATACCTATTCTGTATGTTGGGTATGTGATTTGAGCGAAAATGCATCTCCTGAAAGAAGACAACACTAACCTTTTGTTTATGAAGAGAGTATAGAATTTGTGATCTCTTTGATGGGGAGTTTAGTCCTTTAGCATTAAAGGAGCAATTTTTTACAGAGCCCATATTTTGGGGAAGGGGGAAAAAGGGAGGGTGGAAAGGAAAAAAAAAAGAAAAGGAGGACAAACCACTTACACACCACAAGCTAACAGCTTCCTACACAAACAACCCTTTAAGTGACTCCTTTGAGTCTAAGCTTACTATTTGTAAGTTTCCTATATTAGGGGTGTGAAGAGACGTCCCTCAGGTAGGCCGCGCCCAGGCATATTTACATACATGAAAACGGAAAATTGTATCATACTTACCGTAATTTTCCTTTCCTGGTGCCTATCCATGGCAGCATACTAGTGATAGAGCTCCGCCTCGACTCCTCCCTCAGGACCAGTGAATAGCATAAATTAAAGACGAAGTCCCTCCCCCAACATTCTCCGTAAAATAGAATACCGAGGGTGGGAGCGTATGCTGCCATGGATAGGCACCAGGAAAGGAAAATTACGGTAAGTATGATACAATTTTCCGTTTTCCTGGTGCCTCCATGGCAGCATACTAGTGATAAATAACTAGCTGACACGGGTGGGATAATGCTTAACAATAAATGTTTAATTAGAATGAGACATCGCAGCCTGAACTGCCCTTCTCCAGAATTCAACCGTCGTGAGAGCTCCTGGGTCGATACGGTAGTGTCTGAGGAAAGTATTGCGAGAAGACCAGGTGGCGGCCCTGCACACCGTCTCTAATGACACGTTAGCCCTTGCTGCCCAGGAGGTTGAGACTGCCCTTGTGGAATGAGCACTCACTCGGGATGGAGGTTCCATATTCTTTATCCTGTAGGCCTTCTGGATTAGCTTTACCACCCAAGATGCCAGAGTTCTGATGGAAGCTTCTTTGCCCCTGTATTTGCCGAATGGAACAATGAAGAGTCTTTCCGAGTTCCTGAAGGATCTAGTGGCCTCTAGGTAGGCTCTGAGCACTCTGGATATGTCCAGCTCGTGACATGATCCTGAATCTGCTTTAGCAAATACCGGTAGTGCCCAGGGCTCCAAAAGGTGGCTTGGAGTAGTGACCTTAGGTGTGAACCCCCGAAGGGGATGAAGTTCCACTCTATCGTGAAAAAAAGAGATGTGGTCATCACCTATTCCCAACGAGTGGAGTTCTGAGATCCTTCTACCAGATGTAATGGCTAACAGAAAAACCGTTTTCAGTGTTATGTTCCATATTGTCAGTTGTTCCACTGGGGTAAATGGATGGTCAGAGAGGACTTCAAGGACCAGGGATAAATCCCATTTGGGAAAAGACCGTCTGACAGGTGGCCGAATCTTTAACACTCCTCTGAGGAAAGTGACTACTAAGGGCTCTTCTGCCCATCTCTTATTTGTTGCTGCAGAAATAGCTGCTACTTGCACTTTGAGAGAACTCAGGGAAAGACCCAGATCAAGTCCTGACTGGAGGAAACCGAGAACATCTGATGTAGAAGGAGAGATTGGATCAAACTCATTTGAGGTAGTAAATGACAAGAACTTGTTCCATATTCTTGAATATATGGTGTTGGTTGCTGGTTTCCTGGCTCCTAGGAGGGTTGATATGACCCATGGGGAACATCCTAAGGACTCGAACCTTCGCCTCTCAACCTCCAGATGCGAAGATTCAGCTTCTGAGGGTCTGGATGCACTAAACTGCCCTGCGTTAGAAGTTGAGGGAAAGGAGGGATCCTGATCGGAGAGCTCACACTGAGGCGCATAGCTAGAGGAAACCAGGGTCTCTTCGGCCAATATGGGAGTACTGCCAATACCTGGACCGTCTCTCTGAGAAGTCTCAGGAGGAATTTGAAAATTAATGGCCGGGGGGGAAAGGCATATGCGGTGGTGAACCTCCAGGGGCATGACAGGGCATCTATTTCCTCTGCTTGCGTATACGGCAGGCGAGAGATGAATCTGGTCAGCTTGGCATTCTCCGGAGAGGCAAATAGGTCTATCTGAGGAGGATCCCAGAGGTTGGCAATCTGACTGAAGACCTGGGGATGAAGAGCCCACTCGTTGTTGTCCAGGAAGTTTCTCGACAACGTGTCTGCTTCCGTGTTCAACCTTCCCGGGAGATACATCGCCCTGAGGTCTAGGATGTTCTTCTCTGCCCAGAGCATGATTGGCTCTACTTCCCTGAGGAGTGATGTGCTGCGAGTGCCCCCCTGCCTCTGCAGGTATGCGACAGCTGCCCTGTTGTCCAGGCGTAAGAGTACTCTCTGGCCCTTGATCTGAGATGCCAATGAAGTTAGTGCCAGGAATGCTGCCCTCATCTCCAGGATGTTGGATACTACTCCCTGGGTGGAACAGGACCATCTCCCCTGTATCCTGGTTTTCCCGCAATGGGCTCCCCAGCCTTGTCCGCTTGCGTCGGACGTAATTGTGATCCAGGAGAGGGAACCCAGATGACGAGGTTTGGAGAGGTTTTCTGGCAGAGTCCACCAATGAAGGCTCCTGCGCATTGCTCCCGTCAGTAGAATTGTCTGAGAGAGTTGCTGTTTCTTCCACTGCGCCAAGAAACCCGTCTGAAAATACCTCAAATGCCAATGGGCCCAAGGAATCATTGGTATACAGGCAGACATTGTGCCAATGAGGCTCAGGCATTGCGATGCCGTTAGGTATCGGCTCGCAATGGTTTTGACCATCTTCTGGATAATAATCCTCATCTTCAGGGATGGTAATGACACTGTCCCCTCCCGGGTGTCGAACATCGCACCTAGATAGATCATCCGCTGAGTAGGCGTGAGCTGACTCTTCTCTAAGTTTACCAACCATCCTAGTTCTTTCAGGGACTGGAGAAGAATATCTCGGTGATCCACCAGCTGACCCGGACTGCTTGCTAGGAGGAGGATATCGTCCAGATAGTGGTATATCCTCAAGCCCCTCTCCCGCAGGGGAACCAGAGCGGATATTAGAATCTTGGTGAACACCCTGGGGGAGGTGCACAGACCGAAGGGCAGGGCTTGAAACTGCAGGTGGATCTGACCTACTGCAAATCTGAGATACTTCTGGAAGGTAGGTAGAACTGGCACGTGTAAGTACGCGTCCTGCAGGTCGACTGAGATCATCCAATCTGTTGGTTGTACTGCCTGAATAATTGTTTGTAGAGACTCCATCTTGAAGCTTTCCGGGTGTATGTGCCTGTTGAGCCTTTTTAGATCTATCACAGGTCTCCATCCCCCCGTTCTCTTTGGGACCAGAAATAGAGTGGAATAGAAGCCTGCGAAGCGCTCTGCCAAGGGAACCGGCACAGCTGCTTTCTGAAGCTGGAGTGACGATACAAAGTGTCTTAGGGTTGAGCCTTCAGCGGAGAGGATGGAATCTCTGTTTTCTTGAAAGAATTTTGAGGTGGAGGATGAGAGAAACTCCAAAAGTGTCCCCATTGAATTGTTGACAGGACCCAGGGATCCTGGCATTTTTTGGCCCAGACTGGAAAAAAGTTTTTTAGCCTGGCTCCCACCGGGAGTGTCTGGGCTAATCTGGCGTCAAAAGGACTGTTTCTGCTCATGTGTAGTCGGAGGGGCCTTCAACTTTTTGCCCAAAAAGGATGTCTGAGTGCCCCTCCAGGGTTTCCTGCTGTCTCTGGACTGTCTTGATTGTCTAAAATCCCTAGGATTTGACTGGCGGAACCTGGAAAACCCCCCTCTGGATCTTCGCATCCTCCTGTCTTGGGGAAGCATACCCGACTTTCCTCCTGACAACCTGGAGATGGCTTTGTCCATCTTGTCTCCAAATAATGCCTTCCCGTCGAATGGAATTTTGCACCAATTTTGTTTGGAAGCTAAATCTGCCGTCCAGGGTTTCAACCACAAGGCCCTTTTTGCCATTACCGAGTGCAGCATAGATCTTGCTGAACACCTAATCGTGTCTATAGCTGCTACTCTGACGAAGTCAGCTGACAGCCTAATTTCCTCCAGGGCTTTAATTATGTCCTCCTTGGGGACGTCTTGGCGGAGAGCCGTTTCGATGTTATCTGTCCAAGCTCTAATGGCATTAGACACGGAGGTGAGGGCAATCGCTGGCTTACATGCTGCTCCTGCAGCTAAATAGCTTCTCTTGAGGTCCAGGTCGATTCGTCTGTCAAGAGGGTCCTTAAAAGAAGCAGAATCTTCCATAGGCAGGGTGATATTTTTGGCGAGTCGCACAACTGATGCGTCTACCACAGGCACAGAGTTTAGTGATTGAGTTCCTGACTCCGGTAAGGGATACAGTTTCTTGAAACGACCCAATGAAAGTTTTTTGTCAGTCTTTGACCATTCATTTTGAATGATTTGGCTAATTTCGCCCATCAAAGGGAAGAAAACCTGTTTCCTTTTAAGAAATGGGAAGTAGCTTTTTGCTTCCTGTGGGGGTTCCTCAGCGTCCTCCCAGGCTATTGCAGCTCGGACCGCCTGGATGAATGGTTTTACCAATGAATGACTGAAACCAGCCTGATCGGATTCATCTGATGAATCTTCAGAAAGGTCTTCAGGTGGAGAGTCTCTGGCCGCTCGACCTGATGGGGGTAGAGGAGTACTGGCTGCAGAAGGACCAGGAAGATTAACTTCAACATCCTGAGTCTGGGACACCTGCGGGACTGGCTGCGCGGGAACCAAAGCCGCAAGCTCAGAGAAGGAGTCCTTCATGGTCTTTTTGAGCAGGTCCACAACCTGTTGGTTTTCTAGCTCGCGGCTGGACGCATATTCCGAAAAACAGTCCTTGCAAACTACTTTGTTCGGTAGCGGAATAGCCCCACAGGTCCAGCACTTCTTCTTATAGGATCTAGGAGAGGAGGACCGATCCCGCCTTCTGGATCTTGATCTATGCCGAGAAGAATAGGACTCACATCTTGATGAGCGAGACCGGTGGCGTGAAGAACGAGATCTGCGACTTGGGCTGTCGTCATCGTGGTGCCTTGAGGATTTTTCGGTCCTCTTGGAGTGGGCAGGGCTATGATTTTAAGAAAAAAACCATGTCAGGCCAGCGAGCGCACTTTTTTTTTTTTTTTTATACTCACGTAAAGGTGGTCCCATACCTAACGGAAGTGTGAGGATCTTTGTTGCGAGACGAATGGCTCATTGCTGAGTTGGGCAAAAGGATCAGCTGCGGAAATATAGCAGGAAAGAAAAGGAAAAAAAAAAAAAAACAGGGTTTTTTTTTTTTTTTTAAAACACATTACCCCCTCTCTTTTTTTTTTTTTTTTTTTTTAATACTTACCACAGAGCAGTTTCAGAGAGGCTAACAGGGCGCAGCCGAGGAGACTCTGACTGCCCACCCCAAAACTGACCTTAAATATCCTAAGGGGAGGGGGAGGGATAATCCCATGAACCTCCAGTCTCCCTGCTCCCTCCTTCCCCCTTTTTTTTTTTTTTTTTGGGGTTTTAAGAGAGAAGGGCAAAAACTGGCCCTTTTTCCCTAACCCCTAACCCAAGATGGCCGCCGGAGCGGCGAGACACCGCGCATGCGCAGTGAAGCCGACGCCGCGAGGACCAGAAAACTCCGCTCACGACGGCGGTCCTCTCACTCCCCAGAACGCGCATGCGCAGTACGGAGGCGAGGACGCCAAACCACGCTGTCTCGCCCCGCAGGTAAGGCAGACAGCTAAAAAAAAAGGCACCGCAGCCAAAAGGAAAAAGGCTGAGACCTAAAGGGCAGCAGGATGAGAAAATAAAACAAAAACAGGCATTAACCTATTTACTCCTACCTATACACATATGTATACTTTTAAAAAGAATAAAAGGGGAATACAACAGACAGGGAAGTGGGAAAGCGAGAGAGATATACTTCAATCTTACTTTTTTTTTTTTTTTTTAAAAAGGTAAACTGATAGGGAAAAAAAAATCACAAGCCTGGAAGAATGAGCTGATCCTTTTGCGACTCCATTGCCTTCATCATATGATATGGTGGCAGACTGCGTTCCTGTGAGGAAACTCTGCAAGAAGACCCCGACAGATCCACAGAGGGGTTCCCAGTCTTATCAGCGCTGTGAGCGGCCCAAGAACAGGGACTGCGCACGGGAAAGGCTAAACCCGGCGGATGCTGCCAAAGGCAGAGGTATGGACATACTGCTACTCTTCACCAGCACAAGAGGTATGAGGAAAAAAAGGAGAATGTTGGGGGAGGGACTTCGTCTTTAATTTATGCTATTCACTGGTCCTGAGGGAGGAGTCGAGGCGGAGCTCTATCACTAGTATGCTGCCATGGAGGCACCAGGAAAATATCTTTCACTAACCTAACTTCCAATACATTTATATAGACTTATAGAAAGCAAAATACTGAAGAAATAAAGGGAAGAAAAGGGAGAGAGAAGGAAGGAGAGAGAGAGAAGGAAAAAAAAAAAGAAGAAAAAACAAATTAGAAGGTGAACATACTTAGATATGAGGGGCAACACCAGGCATATATCTTACATACTGCTACTCTTCACCAGCACAAGAGGTATGAGGAAAAAAGGGAGAATGTTGGGGGAGGGACTTCGTCTTTAATTTATGCTATTCACTGGTCCTGAGGGAGGAGTCGAGGCGGAGCTCTATCACTAGTATGCTGCCATGGAGGCACCAGGAAAATATCTTTCACTAACCTAACTTCCAATACATTTATATAGACTTATAGAAAGCAAAATACTGAAGAAATAAAGGGAAGAAAAGGGAGAGAGAAGGAAGGAGAGAGAGAGAAGGAAAAAAAAAAAGAAAAAAAAAAAGAAGGAAAAAACAAATTAGAAGGTGAACATACTTAGATATGAGGGGCAACACCAGGCATATATCTATCCTTGAATTAACCCCAAGCATTGTGAGGTGCTCTTCATGAGCTGAGTAAATTATAATTGTACATCACTAATGTGCATATCATGTGCATACACCCTTTTACTTCCCTAAGGGATGTCCCCCCCTCCTCGTATATAGGAGGGGACCTCTCCCCAAGCCTTAATTAAATTATGTGCGCCAAAACATTACAGTAAAAAAATGTTTAAAAAAAGGAACCATTGTAGTGGGTGCATATTCATAAAACAATGTGTAAACATATATTGTGTACATTATATCATTCCTACCCCAAAAGAGAAAGAAAAAATTAAAATTATAAATAAGTGTATCTGGTGATACAATGTGTAGACATGTATAGTGTATATAATATCATCCCTTCCCCACACACACAAAAAAAAAGGGGGGGTTTCTCTTTACCGTCTCTCTCCCCTCATCCTCCACCCCCCATATCCCCGCTTCTCCTCTTCTTCTATCTTCCTCTAAGAGGTCTTCCTGAGAAATCTTGATATGGCCATTGAGGCAAATCAGTTTTGGGTAGCTGAAGACAATTCAAAAGTCAAAAAGTCTGGGAGATCTCCAATGTGCCGAAATATTGCTTTTTGTCCCTTGTAGTGAACTATAATCTGGAAAGGAAATCCCCGTCTGTATAGTATCTCTTTTTCTCTAAGGGCTTCCAAAAGAGGTTTTACTGCTTTTCTCATCCATCAGAGTATATCTGGATAAGTCGTGCAGCAGAATTAGCTGTGCTCCATCAAAATCTATAGTCCTTTGCAGACGTGCCCCTGCCATGATTTTTTCTTTAATATAGAAAAAATGTATTCTACAGATTACATCCCTAGGATTCATAGTGTCAGCGTTTTTAGGGCCTAGTGATCTATGTGCGTGATCTATCTCTAGTTCAGCTGTTGCCGGACGTTTCAAAAGGATGTTGAATATACCCTGTAGTGTCGGTTTCAGATCCTCCAAACCCATTGCCTCTGGTAGACCTCTGACCCTAATATTATTATGTCTGTTTCTATTTACAAGATCATCAATGGCAGTAATTACAAACGTTAAGCATTGATCCGGTTCCTGGTTTTTCTTTTCAGATTGTACCATTTTTTGTTCAGTAACTGCTATTTTGGATTCCATAATATCCATCCGCTTTGCGTATTTGCCAGAGATTGTAATTCAGCTTTATAAGAAGTTTCCAACCTGTAAACATTTATCCATATCCTCTCTCGTCGGTAAGGATTGTATATATGCCTGCATATCTCAGGATCCCCCTTCTGATCTCTCTGCTCCCATTATAGCTTGTTGCATAATTAAAGGGGGTGGTGGAAGAACCCCTTAATATCAGTCTTTTGTGCAGATTGGGGTTTGGAGGTGTTTTTAACTGTGCCCCCTGTAGATCCCCTCTTAGCTTTCTGTGCATGGGTTCCTTTATGTGGCATATTACAGTCCTGGTAATTTATATACAAAGAGATCTCACTTTAATCTTTGTTTTTCTTGAGCTTGTATGTACAGACCTCCCTCGTCACTCTGATATGTTTGCTGTCCTCTCTCCAGACTGTATACTGGGTCAATCTTCTGCGACTGATCACTTTTTGAACCCAGGCATCAGCCAACCGGTCTCAGCGTTTATATCCAGGGGGAGCGCCGTATACCGGCTGTGCAGTCACCGCCGACTAGAGGTCTCCTGTTCCGCTAGGA
This sequence comes from Aquarana catesbeiana, assembly GCF_042186555.1. NCBI lineage: Eukaryota > Metazoa > Chordata > Amphibia > Anura > Ranidae > Aquarana > Aquarana catesbeiana. The sequence continues at coordinate 137,375,533 of NC_133335.1, read as the reverse complement.
GCCTGAACTCTTTAACCGCCGAGGATACAGTGTGCTGCACTGTGTGCCTCAGCAGGTTCGGAGGATCATGGAGGCAGATCGACCAGTGTCTGCGGCGTTCTGCTCGTGCTCCCTTGCTGCAGTCTCGCAACAACCACTGCTCAGACTCTCCGCCCCCCCCAGGTTGCATGTTTTGAGTTACAGAGGAGGTTTAAGGCTAGAATTATTGCTCTCACTCTAATGATCATGGCGATACCTCACATGTGTGGTTTGAACACCATTTTCATATGCGAGCGCTACTCACGTATGCGTTCGCTTCTGCACGTGAGCTCAGCGGAACGGGGCACGTTTAAAATGCATGCAAAATGCGAAAAAAAGCATGACAGGACCTCTTAAATATGAGTCCTGGGGTCCAAAAGATCTCATATTTACACAAAAATGCAATAAAAAAAAATAATTAAATGTCATTAAAAAAATAGATAAATATTGCTTTAAGAGCTATGGGCGGAAGGGATGTTTTGATGTCGCTTCCTCCCTGCAATGGTTTGGAGACGGGTGAGGGCCATATTCCCCTAACTCATCTCCATACCTAATAGAAGAGTGGACACGGTAAGCGGCGGAGGGCACCAGAGAGTGGCGGGAAGGGGGGGCCCTCTCCCGCTGCTGATAAATGTGATCTTGTGGCGAATCCGCCCCAGAGACCACTTTTATCTGAAAGCGGACCGCCCACTGAAGAAGAGGATACCGGGGTTATGGTAACTAGCTGCTGCCATAACAACGATAACCCTCTTCAAACAGCCGACGTATAACGATGGCGGGTGGTCCGGAAGTGATTAATATAGGCCAGTGATGGCAAACCCATGGCACGCGTGCCATAGCTGGCACGCCAAGCCCTCTGTGGGCACGCAGCGCGCCGCCAGGATAGAGGAGGGAATCCCCCCAGCCAGGCAGCCTTTTGCACTGGCAGTGCAGGCGCGGAGGAGTCGGCTCCCTTCCTATTATCAGTGAGATCGATCAGGCAGCGGGGCGGCAGATGTAAGCAAAACCCTCCCTGCATGCACTGAGGGCAGCCCACTAGGAAGGACATGGAGTGTCTGCCTCTGTAAGCAGCACCGTGATACAGAGGAAGAGAAGAATGACTCCTCCCTTCCTGGACTTTGAGGCCAATAGGGGAGCGGCTTCCTGTGCAGGGGCTCGGGCGGCGGGCGCTAAAGCATGACAATGTGGAGGACTCTGGCTGCACATACACAGGTAGGACAGTGCTATGGGGGAAAGGGGGCGTAGAGGACACTGCTGTGTATGTGGTGGGGATGTGAAGGGGCCAGAGGACACTGCTATGGGAAGGGCCACCCCCATAGCAGTGTCCTCTACTGGCCTTCACATCACCCCCCTGATCCCTGCATTCTGAGCACAACGCATCTCTGATCCCTGCATTCTGAGCACAACGCATCTCTGATCCCTGCATTCTGAGCACAACGCATCTCTGATCCCTGCATTCTGAGCACAACGCATCTCTGATCCCTGTATTCTGAGCACAACGCATCTCTGATCCCTGTATTCTGAGCACAAAGCATCTCTGAACCCTGTATTCTGAGCACAACGCATCTCTGATCCCTGCATTCTGAGCGTAACACATTCCTAATCTCTGCATTCTGAGCATAACGCATTCCTGATCCCTGCATTCTGAGCACAATACATCTCTGATCCCTGCATTCTGAGCACAACGCATCTCTGATCCCTGTATTCTGAGCACAATACATCTCTGATCCCTGTATTCTGAGCACAACGCATCTCTGATCCCTGCATTCTGAGCATAACGCATTCCTGATCCCTGTATTCTGAGCGTAACGCATTCCTGATCCCTGTATTCTGAGCGTAACGCATTCCTGATCCCTGTATTCTGAGCGTAACGCATTCCTGATCCCTGCATTATGAGCGTAACGCATTCCTAATCCTTGCATTCTGAGCGTAACGCATTCCTGATCCCTGTATTCTGAGCACAACGCATTCCTGATCCCTGCATTATGAGCGTAACGCATTCCTGATCCCTGCATTATGAGCGTAACGCATTCCTAATCCTTGCTTTCTGAACGTAACGCATTCCTGATCCCTGTATTCTGAGCACAACGCATCTCTAATCCATGTATTCTGAACACAGCACATTCCTAATCTCTGCATTCTGAGCATAACGCATTCCTGATCCCTGCATTCTGAGCACAATACATCTCTGATCCCTGCATTATGAGCGCAACGCATCTCTGATCCCTGCATTCTGAGCACAATACATCTCTGATCCCTGTATTCTGAGCACAACGCATCTCTGATCCCTGCATTCTGAGCACAACGCATCTCTGATCCCTGTATTTTGAGCACAACGCATCTCTGATCCCTGTATTCTGAGCACAATGCATCTCTGATCCCTGTATTCTGAGCACAACGCATCTCTGATCCCTGTATTCTGAGCGTAACACATTCCTAATCTCTGCATTCTGAGCATAACGCATTCCTGATCATTGCATTCTGAGCGTAACGCATTCTTAATCTCTGCATTCTGAGCATAACGCATTCCTGATCCCTGCATTCTGAGCACAATACATTTCTGATCCCTGTATTCTGAGCACAACGCATCTGTGATCCCTGTATTCTGAGCACAACGCATCTCTGATCCCTGCATTCTGAGCACAATACATCTCTGATCCCTGTATTCTGAGCACAAACATCTCTGATCCCTGTATTCTGAGCACAATACATCTCTGATCCCTGTATTCTGAGCACAACGCATCTCTGATCTCTGTATTCTGAGCACAACGCATCTCTGATCCCTGTATTCTGAGCACAATACATCTCTGATCCCTGTATTCTGAGCACAATACATCTCTGATCCCTGCATTCTGAGCACAAACATCTCTGATCCCTACATTCTAAACACAATGCATCCTCTGATCCCTGTATTCTGAGCACAACCCATTCCTGGTCCCTGTATTCTGAGCGTAACGCATTCCTAGTCCCTGTATTCTGAGCACAATACATCTCTGATCCCTGCATTCTGAGCACAATACATCTCTGATCCCTGCATTCTGAGCACAAACATCTCTGATCCCTGTATTGTGAGCACAACGCATCTCTGATCCCTGTATTCTGGGCACAACGCATTCCTAATCTCTGCATTCTGAGCATAACGCATTCCTGATCCATGCATTCTGAGCACAATACATCTCTGATCCCTGCATTCTGAGCACAACGCATCTCTGATCCCTGCATTCTGAGCACAACGCATCTCTAATCCCTGCATTCTGAGCACAACGCATCTGTGACCCCTGTATTCTGAGCACAACGCATCTCTGATCCCTGTATTCTGGGCACAACACATTCCTGATCCCTGTATTCTGAGCACAATACATCTCTGATCCCTGTATTCTGAGCACAACGCATCTCTGATCCGTGTATTCTGAGCACAAACATCTCTGATCCCTGCATTCTGAGCACAACGCATCTCTGATCCCTGTATTCTGAGCACAACGCATCTCTGATCCCTGTATTCTGAGCACAACGCATTCCTAATCTCTGCATTCTGAGCATAACGCATTCCTGATCCCTGCATTCTGAGCACAATACATCTCTGATCCCTGTATTCTGAGCACAACGCATCTCTGATCCCTGTATTCTGAGCACAATACATCTCTGATCCCTGTATTTTGAGCACAACGCATCTCTGATCCCTGTATTCTGAGCACAATACATCTCTGATCCCTGTATTTTGAGCACAACGCATCTCTGATCCCTGTATTCTGAGCACAATGCACCTCTGATCCCTGCATTCTGAGCACAACGCATCTCTGATCCCTGTATTCTGAGCACAATGCATCTCTGATCCCTGTATTCTGAGCACCATGCATCTCTGATCCTTGTATTCTGAGCGTAACGCATTCCTAATCTCTGCATTCTGAGCGTAACGCATTCTTAATCTCTGCATTCTGAGCATAACGTAATCCTGATCCCTGCATTCTGAGCATAATGCATTCCTGATCCCTGCATTCTGAGCACAATACATCTCTGATCCCTGCATTCTGAGCACAACGCATCTGTGATCCCTGTATTCTGAGAACAACGCATCTCTGATCCCTGTATTCTGAGCACAACACATCTCCGATCCCTGTATTCTGAGTACAATACATCTGATCCCTGCATTCTGAGCGTAACGCATTCCTAATCTCTGCATTCTGAGCATAACGCATTCCTGACCCCTGCATTCTGAGCATAACGCATTCCTAATCCCTGCATTCTGAGTGTAACGCATTCCTAATCCCTGCATTCTGAGCACAACGCATCTCCGATCCCTGTATTCTGAGCACAATGCATCTCTGATCCCTGTATTCTGAGCATGGCGCATTCCTGATCCCTGTATTCTGACCGCAATACATCTCTGACCCTTGCATTCTGAGCATAACGCATTCCTAATCCCTGCATTCTGAGCACAACGCATCTCTGATCCCTGTATTCTGAGCACAACGCATCTCTGATCCCTGTATTCTGAGCACAACGCATCTCTAATCCCTGTATTCTGAGCACAACGCATTCCTAATCTCTGCATTCTAAGCATAACGCATTCCCGATCCCTGCATTCTGAGCACAATACATCTCTGATCCCTGTATTCTGAGCGTAACGCATTCCTGATCCCTGTATTCTGGGCACAACGCATTCCTAATCTCTGCATTCTGAGCATAACGCATTCCTGATCCATGCATTCTGAGCACAATACATCTCTGATCCCTGCATTCTGAGCACAACGCATCTCTGATCCCTGCATTCTGAGCACAACGCATCTCTAATCCCTGCATTCTGAGCACAACGCATCTGTGACCCCTGTATTCTGAGCACAACGCATCTCTGATCCCTGTATTCTGGGCACAACACATTCCTGATCCCTGTATTCTGAGCACAATACATCTCTGATCCCTGTATTCTGAGCACAACGCATCTCTGATCCGTGTATTCTGAGCACAAACATCTCTGATCCCTGCATTCTGAGCACAACGCATCTCTGATCCCTGTATTCTGAGCACAACGCATCTCTGATCCCTGTATTCTGAGCACAACGCATTCCTAATCTCTGCATTCTGAGCATAACGCATTCCTGATCCCTGCATTCTGAGCACAATACATCTCTGATCCCTGTATTCTGAGCACAACGCATCTCTGATCCCTGTATTCTGAGCACAATACATCTCTGATCCCTGTATTTTGAGCACAACGCATCTCTGATCCCTGTATTCTGAGCACAATACATCTCTGATCCCTGTATTTTGAGCACAACGCATCTCTGATCCCTGTATTCTGAGCACAATGCACCTCTGATCCCTGCATTCTGAGCACAACGCATCTCTGATCCCTGTATTCTGAGCACAATGCATCTCTGATCCCTGTATTCTGAGCACCATGCATCTCTGATCCTTGTATTCTGAGCGTAACGCATTCCTAATCTCTGCATTCTGAGCGTAACGCATTCTTAATCTCTGCATTCTGAGCATAACGTAATCCTGATCCCTGCATTCTGAGCATAATGCATTCCTGATCCCTGCATTCTGAGCACAATACATCTCTGATCCCTGCATTCTGAGCACAACGCATCTGTGATCCCTGTATTCTGAGAACAACGCATCTCTGATCCCTGTATTCTGAGCACAACACATCTCCGATCCCTGTATTCTGAGTACAATACATCTGATCCCTGCATTCTGAGCGTAACGCATTCCTAATCTCTGCATTCTGAGCATAACGCATTCCTGACCCCTGCATTCTGAGCATAACGCATTCCTAATCCCTGCATTCTGAGTGTAACGCATTCCTAATCCCTGCATTCTGAGCACAACGCATCTCCGATCCCTGTATTCTGAGCACAATGCATCTCTGATCCCTGTATTCTGAGCATGGCGCATTCCTGATCCCTGTATTCTGACCGCAATACATCTCTGACCCTTGCATTCTGAGCATAACGCATTCCTAATCCCTGCATTCTGAGCACAACGCATCTCTGATCCCTGTATTCTGAGCACAACGCATCTCTGATCCCTGTATTCTGAGCACAACGCATCTCTAATCCCTGTATTCTGAGCACAACGCATTCCTAATCTCTGCATTCTAAGCATAACGCATTCCCGATCCCTGCATTCTGAGCACAATACATCTCTGATCCCTGCATTCTGAGCACAACGCATCTCTGATCCCTGCATTCTGAGCACAACGCATCTCTAATCCCTGCATTCTGAGCACAACGCATCTGTGACCCCTGTATTCTGAGCACAACGCATCTCTGATCCCTGTATTCTGGGCACAACACATTCCTGATCCCTGTATTCTGAGCACAATACATCTCTGATCCCTGTATTCTGAGCACAACGCATCTCTGATCCGTGTATTCTGAGCACAATGGGCGCCAAATTCGCCCCGAGTGTAGCTAATCTCTATATGGCCAAATGGGAGGAAGAGGAAAACCTAAAGGATGACAATGGAGATATCGTACTATACAAGAGATTTATAGACGATCTCTTAATTATTTGGAGAGGGGATATGGAAGGTCTGATGGGTTTACTGAACTCCATGAATGTCAATGATCGAAACATCTCCCTCACCTGGAATGTTAGTACAGAAAATATACATTTTTTGGATCTAGAGATCTCCAACACCAATGAGGGTATCATCACCAAATCCTTCTTCAAAGCTACGGACCGGAATTCGTATATTCCGGTTACGAGTTGTCATCATAAACCCTGGTTAAAAAACATCCCGAGTGGACAATATATGAGGATGCGAAGGAATTGCACCAGGATGGTTGATTATGAGACCCAGTCAGAGAGGTTGAGTACCATGTTCTTGGAGAAGGGATATCAGAAGGAGTTTTTGGAGAAAGAAAGAAGTAGAATTGGCAACATGAGTAGGGCGGATCTTCTAAAAGATGCTATCAAAGTAACCGGTAATGATGTTCATGAGGGTATTAGTGTAATACTTGATTATTCAGCACAAAGTTATGAAGTAAGGAGGATCATATGTAAATATTGGAGTGTGTTGAAACAGGACACCCAGCTCAAAGATGTTCTCCCGGATAAACCGAAGTTTGTTTTTAAGAGAGCTCCTAGCTTGCGGGATAGGCTGATACATAATGTGGTAGATCCCCCCCCTCCAAAACCTAAAATGTTTTTGGACCTAGAAGGGTTCCATAGCTGCGGCAGGTGTTACAGTTGCAGGAGGATCCCGGACAACACTAGGAGGTTAAAGGAATTCTCGAACCCTAGAAACAACTTTTCATATAAGATTAGGGATTTTATATCTTGTGATACAGTAGGGGTGGTCTATGCCTTAAAGTGCCCATGTAACCTGTTGTATGTGGGGCGCACCACCAGGGCCCTTAAAGATCGCATAGAAGAACATGTGAGGCACATATGCAATGGGTCCGATAAACATGGTTTATATGTGCATTTTAAGAGGGTACACAACCAAAGTACCGTAGGCATGAAGTTTTGGGGGATTGAGGCGCCCAAACGCCACTGGAGGGGTTCGAATTTTGTCAGAGAGATAAGCAAAAGGGAATCCTGGTGGATACACCAGCTTGGGTCTTTGGTCCCTGGAGGATTGAATAGAGATTTCGATTTGAGATGTTTTCTTAGTAACTATTGATACTGTTTGCTTTGGCGATATACCTTTTACCATTTCTGTTCTTTCTCGTTTTGAGTTGAAAGGGATGCCTTATCTATTGGGCTCAGCTAGGGCATCCACTATAGATTGTATACTGTGATGTTCCCCTTGATAGTTCAATTACCTCCCCACAGTGATTCTATGTTGGGTGTATAAATTTTATCCATTTTGGAATATTTTTTTAAATAGATTTTTTAGATTAATATCTTAAAAAGAATTTTTTTATGATTTTTTATGTGATTCAAATATTTTTAATAACAATTTTTTATAATAAAGTATGTCATGTTTGTTTTTAATATTTTAGTAATATTTAATTTTAAGTTGGTTGATCCAATCTTGGGGTCGATTAATCATATATGGAATGCTGTACGTTTGTTTATTATGTGATATTTTATCGTTTGCGGCGATCTAAACGTGTGTGGTGTGTGGCGGTGCTCTCTTTGCGAGACCGCTCCGTCCTGTATAATATTATTATATTAAGATAGAATATATGGTTATATATCATTGTAGATTATTTTTATGCACAACATCTGATTAGATCATTTATTGTGAGATCCTGCTATTAATAGTACACATTCTGCTATTTAGCAGATTTGTAGTCTCAGGGAAAATGGCCGCTGTAGTTACCTTTACTGCCCATTAGGATTTACATCTGTGATCCTAGGCAAAATGGCTGCCATGATTGACACGGCTGGTGTCAGCCTGATCCATGGCCTAAGGGAAAATGGCCGCTATAGACACAGATGTGTCTGCGGTCTTAGGCAAAATGGCCGCCGGAGTTATATATATTCACTCTGGAGCTCTCGTCCAATCAGATTCCCCCTGAAGAAGGCACGTGGTCCCGGTGCCGAACACGCGTAGGGGAGGGGCCTGGACGGAGCTGTCAGCAGAGAGAGAGCAGGAGATTTTCGTTACACACGCCGCACCGCACACCACACCGAGAGATTGACCGTTTTATGCTTGTTAAGGATGGTGCACTCACGCACCCACAATATGTGAGTACCCCAGTGAGGGGAGCTGATTATTTGATTAAAATCCTTTATACCTACATATTGCGCTATGGAGTTTTTTTCTCTTGCATAAACCATCTCCACTTGAGAACATTGGAAGTCTGCACAGCTGGTTCCTAATGAGCACAGGAGTGGCTCCAAGGCTTTGTTTGACATAGTCTAATCGCTGTGTCACACACAGGAAGGTGAGCATATACACCTGTGGGGGCGGCTGGAAGACACCACAGCATGTTTTTTGGTGGCACAGTTTGGAAGATAGGATATGTGAAATTCACCAAATTTTTGGACTAATTTATTTGGGCACTTTTATATCATTGGATATACACGTTTTTGGACTTCATTTATTCACTGTTTGTTATATCCTCTTGTATTTTATTTTGATATTTTAATTGATATGTTGTTTTGTTTGATCACTCACTTGCTGTGTTTCACATAGCACTGTGCACTTTATACTTTAGCACTTAGGGGTAGTTTTACGCATGCACATATATGTGAGGGGAGCTGATTATTTTAAAATCCTTTATACCTACATATTGCGCTATGGAGTTTTTTTCTCTTGCATAAACCATCTCCACTTGAGAACATTGGAAGTCTGCACAGCTGGTTCCTAATGAGCACAGGAGTGGCTCCAAGGCTTTGTTTGACATAGTCTAATCGCTGTGTCACACACAGGAAGGTGAGCATATACACCTGTGGGGGCGGCTGGAAGACACCACAGCATGTTTTTTGGTGGCACAGTTTGGAAGATAGGATATGTGAAATTCACCAAATTTTTGGACTAATTTATTTGGGCACTTTTATATCATTGGATATACACGTTTTTGGACTTCATTTATTCACTGTTTGTTATATCCTCTTGTATTTTATTTTGATATTTTAATGGATATGTTGTTTTGTTTGATCACTCACTTGCTGTGTTTCACATAGCACTGTGCACTTTATACTTTAGCACCTAGGGGTACTGCACTTTGAGTGCAGCGATTTTTTCTAGCGCAGACACATTGTTTTTTTATTTTAATACTTTGCACGAATATGGAACGTGACTGAGTGTTTGCAGCTGGTCTCCACTGTTCACTTATTATTTTGTAGGCATTTATCCGTAAGTGGCTCGCAGGGTTTCATATATATTTTGTTTCACAATACATCTCTGATCCCTGTATTCTGAGCGTAACGCATTCCTGATCCCTGTATTCTGAGCACAACGCATTCCTGATCCCTGCATTCTGAGCACAACGCATTCCTGATCCCTGTATTCTGAGCATAACGCATTCCTAATCTCTCTATTCTGAGCGCAATACATCTCTGATCCTTGTATTCTGAGCACAATGCATCTGATCCCTGTATTCTGAGCACAACGCACCCTCTGATCCCTGTATTCCTAGCACAACGCATTCCTGATCCCTGTATTCTGAGCACAACGCATCTCTGATCCCTGTATTCTGAGCACAACTCATCTCTAATCCCTGTATTCTGAGGACAACGCATTCCTAATCTCTGCATTCTGAGCATAACGCATTCCTGATCCCTGCATTCTGAGCACAATGCATCTCTGATCCCTGCATTCTGAGCACAACGCATCTCTGATCCCTGTATTCTGAGCACAATGCATCTCTGATCCCTGTATTCTGAGAACCATGCATCTCTGATCCTTGTATTCTGAGCACAACGCATCTCTGATCCCTGTATTCTGAGCGTAACGCATTCCTAATCTCTGCATTCTGAGCATAACGCATTCCTGATCACTGCATTCTGAGCGTAACACATTCTTAATCTCTGCATTCTGAGCATAACGTAATCCTGATCCCTGCATTCTGAGCATAATGCATTCCTGATCCCTGCATTCTGAGTACAATACATCTCTGATCCCTGCATTCTGAGCACAATACATCTCTGATCCCTGCATTCTGAGCACAAACATCTCTGATCCCTGCATTTTGAGCACAATACATCTCTGATCCCTGCATTCTGAGCATAACGCATTCCTGATCACTGCATTCTGAGCGTAACGCATTCTTAATCTCTGCATTCTGAGCATAACGCATTCCTGATTCCTGCATTCTGAGCACAATACATCTCTGATCCCTGCATTCTGAGCACAAACATCTCTGATCCCTGTATTCTGAGCACAACCCATCTCTGATCCCTGTATTCTGAGCACAATGCATCTCTGATCCCTGTATTCTGAGCACAACGCATCCTCTGATCCCTGTATTCTGGGCACAACACATCTCTGATCCCTGTATTCTGAGTACAATACATCTGATCCTTGCATTCTGAGCGCAACGCATTCATAATCTCTGCATTCTGAGCGTAACGCATTCCTGATCCCTGCATTCTGAGCACAGTACATCTCTGATCCCTGCATTCTGAGCACAACGTATCTCTGATCCCTGTATTCTGAGCACAATACATCTCTGATCCCTGTATTCTGAGCACAATACATCTCTGATCCCTGTATTCTGAGTACAATACATCTGATCCCTGCATTCTGAGCGTAACGCATTTCTAATCTCTGCATTCTGAGCGTAACGCATTCCTAATCTCTGCATTCTGAGCACAATGCATCTCTGATCCCTGTATTCTGAGCACAACGCATCTGTGATCCCTGTATTCTGAGAACAACGCATCTCTGATCCCTGTATTCTGAGCACAACACATCTCCGATCCCTGTATTCTGAGTACAATACATCTGACCCCTGCATTCTGAGCATAACGCATTCCTAATCCCTGCATTCTGAGTGTAACGCATTCCTAATCCCTGCATTCTGAGCACAACGCATCTCCGATCCCTGTATTCCGAGCACAATGCATCTCTGATCCCTGTATTCTGAGCATGGCGCATTGCTGATCCCTGTATTCTGACCGCAATACATCTCTGACCCTTGCATTCTGAGCATAACGCATTCCTAATCCCTGCATTCTGAGCACAACGCATCTCTGATCCCTGTATTCTGAGCACAACGCATCTCTGATCCCTGTATTCTGAGCACAATATATCTCTGATCCCTGTATTCTGAGCACAACGCATCTCTGATCCCTGTATTCTGAGCACAACGCATCTCTGATCCCTGTATTCTGAGCACAACGCATCTCTAATCCCTGTATTCTGAGCACAACGCATTCCTAATCTCTGCATTCTGAGCACAATACATCTCTGATCCCTGTATTCTGAGCTCAAACATCTCTGATCCCTGCATTCTGAGCGTAACGCATTCCTGATCCCTGTATTCTGAGCACAACGCATTCCTGATCCCTGCATTCTGAGCACAACGCATTCCTGATCCCTGTATTCTGAGCATAACGCATTCCTAATCTCTCTATTCTGAGCGCAATACATCTCTGATCCTTGTATTCTGAGCACAATGCACCCTCTGATCCCTGTATTCTGAGCACAACGCATTCCTGATCCCTGTATTCTGAGCACAACGCATCTCTGATCCCTGTATTCTGAGCACAACTCATCTCTAATCCCTGTATTCTGAGGACAACGCATTCCTAATCTCTGCATTCTGAGCACAATGCATCTCTGATCCCTGCATTCTGAGCACAATGCATCTCTGATCCCTGCATTCTGAGCACAACGCATCTCTGATCCCTGTATTCTGAGCACCATGCATCTCTGATCCCTGTATTCTGAGCACCATGCATCTCTGATCCTTGTATTCTGAGCACAACGCATCTCTGATCCCTGTATTCTGAGCGTAACGCATTCCTAATCTCTGCATTCTGAGCATAACGCATTCCTGATCACTGCATTCTGAGCGTAACACATTCTTAATCTCTGCATTCTGAGCATAACGTAATCCTGATCCCTGCATTCTGAGCATAATGCATTCCTGATCCCTGCATTCTGAGCACAATACATCTCTGATCCCTGCATTCTGAGCACAATACATCTCTGATCCCTGCATTCTGAGCACAAACATCTCTGATCCCTGCATTTTGAGCACAATACATCTCTGATCCCTGCATTCTGAGCATAACGCATTCCTGATCACTGCATTCTGAGCGTAACGCATTCTTAATCTCTGCATTCTGAGCATAACGCATTCCTGATCCCTGTATTCTGAGCACAACCCATCTCTGATCCCTGTATTCTGAGCACAACGCATCTCTGATCCCTGTATTCTGAGCACAACGCATCCTCTGATCCCTGTATTCTGGGCACAACACATCTCTGATCCCTGTATTCTGAGTACAATACATCTGATCCCTGCATTCTGAGCGCAACGCATTCATAATCTCTGCATTCTGAGCGTAACGCATTCCTGATCCCTGCATTCTGAGCACAATACATCTCTGATCCCTGCATTCTGAGCACAACGTATCTCTGATCCCTGTATTCTGAGCACAATACATCTCTGATCCCTGTATTCTGAGCACAATACATCTCTGATCCCTGTATTCTGAGCACAATACATCTCTGATCCCTGTATTCTGAGTACAATACATCTGATCCCTGCATTCTGAGCGTAACGCATTTCTAATCTCTGCATTCTGAGCGTAACGCATTCCAGACCCCTGCATTCTGAGCATAACGCATTCCTAATCCCTGCATTCTGAGCACAATGCATCTCTGATCCCTGTATTCTGAGCACAATGCATCTCTGATCCCTGTATTCTGAGCATGACGCATTCCTGATCCCTGTATTCTGACCGCAATACATCTGACCCTTGCATTCTGAGCATAACGCATTCCTGATCCCTGTATTCTGACCGCAATACATCTGATCCCTGCATTCTGAGCACAATACATCTCTGATCCCTGTATTCTGAGCACAACGCATCTCTGATCGCTGTATTCTGAGCACAACTCATCTCTAATCCCTGTATTCTGAGGACAACGCATTCCTAATCTCTGCATTCTGAGCATAACGCATTCCTGATCCCTGCATTCTGAGCACAATGCATCTCTGATCCCTGCATTCTGAGCACAACGCATCTCTGATCCCTGCATTCTGAGCACAACGCATCTCTGATCCCTGTATTCTGAGCACAATGCATCTCTGATCCCTGTATTCTGAGCACCATGCATCTCTGATCCCTGTATTCTGAGCACCATGCATCTCTGATCCTTGTATTCTGAGCACCATGCATCTCTGATCCTTGTATTCTGAGCACAACGCATCTCTGATCCCTGTATTCTGAGCGTAACGCATTCCTAATCTCTGCATTCTGAGCATAACGTAATCCTGATCCCTGCATTCTGAGCATAATGCATTCCTGATCCCTGCATTCTGAGCACAATACATCTCTGATCCCTGCATTCTGAGCACAATACATCTCTGATCCCTGCATTCTGAGCACAAACATCTCTGATCCCTGTATTCTGAGCACAACCCATCTCTGATCCCTGTATTCTGAGCACAACGCATCTCTGATCCCTGTATTCTGAGCACAACGCATCCTCTGATCCCTGTATTCTGGGCACAACACATCTCTGATCCCTGTATTCTGAGTACAATACATCTGATCCCTGCATTCTGAGCGCAACGCATTCATAATCTCTGCATTCTGAGCGTAACGCATTCCTAATCCCTGCATTCTGAGCACAATGCATCTCTGATCCCTGTATTCTGAGCACAACGCATCTGTGATCCCTGTATTCTGAGAACAACGCATCTCTGATCCCTGTATTCTGAGCACAACACATCTCCGATCCCTGTATTCTGAGCATGGCGCATTCCTGATCCCTGTATTCTGACCGCAATACATCTCTGATCCTTGCATTCTGAGCATAACGCATTCCTAATCCCTGCATTCTGAGCACAACGCATCTCTGATCCCTGTATTCTGAGCACAACGCATCTCTGATCCCTGTATTCTGAGCACAATATATCTCTGATCCCTGTATTCTGAGCACAACGCATCTCTGATCCCTGTATTCTGAGCACAACGCATCTCTGATCCCTGTATTCTGAGCACAACGCATCTCTAATCCCTGTATTCTGAGCACAACGCATTCCTAATCTCTGCATTCTAAGCATAACGCATTCCTGATCCCTGCATTCTGAGCACAATACATGTCTGATCCCTGTATTCTGAGCTCAAACATCCCTGATCCCTGCATTCTGAGCGTAACGCATTCCTGATCCCTGTATTCTGAGCACAACGCGTTCCTGATCCCTGTATTCTGAGCACAACGCATCTCTGATCCCTGTATTCTGAGCACAATATATCTCTGATCCCTGTATTCTGAGCACAACGCATCTCTGATCCCTGTATTCTGAGCACAACGCATCTCTGATCCCTGTATTCTGAGCACAACGCATCTCTAATCCCTGTATTCTGAGCACAACGCATTCCTAATCTCTGCATTCTAAGCATAACGCATTCCTGATCCCTGCATTCTGAGCATAATACATCTCTGATCCCTGTATTCTGAGCTCAAACATCTCTGATCCCTGCATTCTGAGCGTAACGCATTCCTGATCCCTGTATTCTGAGCACAACGCATTCCTGATCCCTGCATTCTGAGCACAACGCATTCCTGATCCCTGTATTCTGACCGCAATACATCTGATCCCTGCATTCTGAGCACAATACATCTCTGATCCCTGTATTCTGAGCACAACGCATCTCTAATCCCTGTATTCTGAGGACAACGCATTCCTAATCTCTGCATTCTGAGCATAACGCATTCCTGATCCCTGCATTCTGAGCACAATGCATCTCTGATCCCTGCATTCTGAGCACAACGCATCTCTGATCCCTGCATTCTGAGCACAACCCATCTCTGATCCCTGCATTCTGAGCACAAACATCTCTGATCCCTGTATTCTGAGCACAACCCATCTCTGATCCATGTATTCTGAGCACAACGCATCTCTGATCCCTGTATTCTGAGCACAACGCATCCTCTGATCCCTGTATTCTGGGCACAACACATCTCTGATCCCTGTATTCTGAGTACAATACATCTGATCCCTGCATTCTGAGCGCAACGCATTCATAATCTCTGCATTCTGAGCGTAACGCATTCCTAATCCCTGCATTCTGAGCACAATACATCTCTGATCCCTGCATTCTGAGCACAACGTATCTCTGATCCCTGTATTCTGAGCACAATACATCTCTGATCCCTGTATTCTGAGCACAATACATCTCTGATCCCTGTATTCTGAGCACAATACATCTCTGATCCCTGTATTCTGAGTACAATACATCTGATCCCTGCATTCTGAGCGTAACGCATTTCTAATCTCTGCATTCTGAGCGTAACGCATTCCAGACCCCTGCATTCTGAGCATAACGCATTCCTAATCCCTGCATTCTGAGCACAATGCATCTCTGATCCCTGTATTCTGAGCACAATGCATCTCTGATCCCTGTATTCTGAGCATGACGCATTCCTGATCCCTGTATTCTGACCGCAATACATCTGACCCTTGCATTCTGAGCATAACGCATTCCTGATCCCTGTATTCTGACCGCAATACATCTGATCCCTGCATTCTGAGCACAATACATCTCTGATCCCTGTATTCTGAGCACAACGCATCTCTGATCGCTGTATTCTGAGCACAACTCATCTCTAATCCCTGTATTCTGAGGACAACGCATTCCTAATCTCTGCATTCTGAGCACAATGCATCTCTGATCCCTGCATTCTGAGCACAATGCATCTCTGATCCCTGCATTCTGAGCACAACGCATCTCTGATCCCTGCATTCTGAGCACAACGCATCTCTGATCCCTGTATTCTGAGCACAATGCATCTCTGATCCCTGTATTCTGAGCACAATATATCTCTGATCCCTGTATTCTGAGCACAACGCATCTCTGATCCCTGTATTCTGAGCACAACGCATCTCTGATCCCTGTATTCTGAGCACAACGCATCTCTAATCCCTGTATTCTGAGCACAACGCATTCCTAATCTCTGCATTATAAGCATAACGCATTCCTGATCCCTGCATTCTGAGCATAATACATCTCTGATCCCTGTATTCTGAGCTCAAACATCTCTGATCCCTGCATTCTGAGCGTAACGCATTCCTGATCCCTGTATTCTGAGCACAACGCATTCCTGATCCCTGCATTCTGAGCACAATGCATTCCTGATCCCTGTATTCTGACCGCAATACATCTGATCCCTGCATTCTGAGCACAATACATCTCTGATCCCTGTATTCTGAGCACAACGCATCTCTAATCCCTGTATTCTGAGGACAACGCATTCCTAATCTCTGCATTCTGAGCATAACGCATTCCTGATCCCTGCATTCTGAGCACAATGCATCTCTGATCCCTGCATTCTGAGCACAACGCATCTCTGATCCCTGCATTCTGAGCACAACGCATCTCTGATCCCTGTATTCTGAGCACAATGCATCTCTGATCCCTGTATTCTGAGCACCATGCATCTCTGATCCTTGTATTCTGAGCACAACGCATCTCTGATCCCTGTATTCTGAGCGTAACGCATTCCTAATCTCTGCATTCTGAGCATAACGCATTCCTGATCACTGCATTCTGAGCGTAACACATTCTTAATCTCTGCATTCTGAGCATAACGTAATCCTGATCCCTGCATTCTGAGCATAATGCATTCCTGATCCCTGCATTCTGAGCACAATACATCTCTGATCCCTGCATTCTGAGCACAATACATCTCTGATCCCTGCATTCTGAGCACAAACATCTCTGATCCCTGCATTTTGAGCACAATACATCTCTGATCCCTGCATTCTGAGCATAACGCATTCCTGATCACTGCATTCTGAGCGTAACGCATTCTTAATCTCTGCATTCTGAGCATAACGCATTCCTGATTCCTGCATTCTGAGCACAATACATCTCTGATCCCTGCATTCTGAGCACAAACATCTCTGATCCCTGTATTCTGAGCACAACCCATCTCTGATCCCTGTATTCTGAGCACAACGCATCTCTGATCCCTGTATTCTGAGCACAATATATCTCTGATCCCTGTATTCTGAGCACAACGCATCCTCTGATCCCTGTATTCTGGGCACAACACATCTCTGATCCCTGTATTCTGAGTACAATACATCTGATCCCTGCATTCTGAGCGCAACGCATTCATAATCTCTGCATTCTGAGCGTAACGCATTCCTAATCCCTGCATTCTGAGCACAATGCATCTCTGATCCCTGTATTCTGAGCACAATGCATCTGTGATCCCTGTATTCTGAGAACAACGCATCTCTGATCCCTGTATTCTGAGCACAACACATCTCCGATCCCTGTATTCTGAGTACAATACATCTGATCCCTGCATTCTGAGCGTAACGCATTCCTAATCTCTGCATTCTGAGTGTAACGCATTCTTGACCCCTGCATTCTGAGCATAACGCATTCCTAATCCCTGCATTCTGAGTGTAACGCATTCCTAATCCCTGCATTCTGAGCACAACGCATCTCCGATCCCTGTATTCCGAGCACAATGCATCTCTGATCCCTGTATTCTGAGCATGGCGCATTCCTGATCCCTGTATTCTGACCGCAATACATCTCTGACCCTTGCATTCTGAGCATAACGCATTCCTAATCCCTGCATTCTGAGCACAACGCATCTCTGATCCCTGTATTCTGAGCACAACGCATCTCTGATCCCTGTATTCTGAGCACAATATATCTCTGATCCCTGTATTCTGAGCACAACGCATCTCTGATCCCTGTATTCTGAGCACAACGCATCTCTGATCCCTGTATTCTGAGCACAACGCATCTCTAATCCCTGTATTCTGAGCACAACGCATTCCTAATCTCTGCATTCTAAGCTCCTGATCCCTGCATTCTGAGCACAATACATCTCTGATCCCTGTATTCTGAGCTCAAACATCTCTGATCCCTGCATTCTGAGCGTAACGCATTCCTGATCCCTGTATTCTGAGCACAACGCATTCCTGATCCCTGCATTCTGAGCACAACGCATTCCTGATCCCTGCATTCTGAGCATAACGCATTCCTAATCTCTCTATTCTGAGTGCAATACATCTCTGATCCTTGTATTCTGAGCACAATGCATCTGATCCCTGTATTCTGAGCACAACGCACCCTCTGATCCCTGTATTCTGAGCACAACGCATTCCTGATCCCTGTATTCTGAGCACAACGCATCTCTGATCCCTGTATTCTGAGCACAACTCATCTCTAATCCCTGTATTCTGAGGACAACGCATTCCTAATCTCTGCATTCTGAGCATAACGCATTCCTGATCCCTGCATTCTGAGCACAATGCATCTCTGATCCCTGCATTCTGAGCACAACGCATCTCTGATCCCTGCATTCTGAGCACAACGTATCTCTGATCCCTGTATTCTGAGCACAATGCATCTCTGATCCCTGTATTCTGAGCACCATGCATCTCTGATCCTTGTATTCTGAGCACAACGCATCTCTGATCCCTGTATTCTGAGCGTAACGCATTCCTAATCTCTGCATTCTGAACATAACGCATTCCTGATCACTGCATTCTGAGCGTAACACATTCTTAATCTCTGCATTCTGAGCATAACGTAATCCTGATCCCTGCATTCTGAGCACAATACATCTCTGATCCCTGCATTCTGAGCACAAATATCTCTGATCCCTGCATTTTGAGCACAATACATCTCTGATCCCTGCATTCTCAGCATAATGCATTCCTGATCACTGCATTCTGAGCGTAACGCATTCTTAATCTCTGCATTCTGAGCATAACGCATTCCTGTTTCCTGCATTCTGAGCACAATACATCTCTGATCCCTGCATTCTGAGCACAAACATCTCTGATCCCTGTATTCTGAGCACAATGCATCTCTGATCCCTGTATTCTGAGCACCATGCATCTCTGATCCTTGTATTCTGAGCACAACGCATCTCTGATCCCTGTATTCTGAGCGTAACGCATTCCTAATCTCTGCATTCTGAACATAACGCATTCCTGATCACTGCATTCTGAGCGTAACACATTCTTAATCTCTGCATTCTGAGCATAACGTAATCCTGATCCCTGCATTCTGAGCACAATACATCTCTGATCCCTGCATTCTGAGCACAAATATCTCTGATCCCTGCATTTTGAGCACAATACATCTCTGATCCCTGCATTCTCAGCATAATGCATTCCTGATCACTGCATTCTGAGCGTAACGCATTCTTAATCTCTGCATTCTGAGCATAACGCATTCCTGTTTCCTGCATTCTGAGCACAATACATCTCTGATCCCTGCATTCTGAGCACAAACATCTCTGATCCCTGTATTCTGAGCACAACCCATCTCTGATCCCTGTATTCTGAGCACAACGCATCTCTGATCCCTGTATTCTGAGCACAACGCATCCTCTGATCCCTGTATTCTGGGCACAACACATCTCTGATCCCTGTATTCTGAGTACAATACATCTGATCCCTGCATTCTGAGCGCAACGCATTCATAATCTCTGCATTCTGAGCGTAACGCATTCCTGATCCCTGCATTCTGAGCACAACGTATCTCTGATCCCTGTATTCTGAGCACAATACATCTCTGATCCCTGTATTCTGAGCACAATACATCTGATCCCTGCATTCTGAGCGTAACGCATTTCTAATCTCTGCATTCTGAGCGTAACGCATTCCTGACCCCTGCATTCTGAGCACAATGCATCTCTGATCCCTGTATTCTGAGCACAATGCATCTCTGATCCCTGTATTCTGAGCATGACGCATTCCTGATCCCTGTATTCTGACCGCAATACATCTGACCCTTGCATTCTGAGCATAACGCATTCCTGATCCCTGTATTCTGACCGCAATACATCTGATCCCTGCATTCTGAGCACAATACATCTCTGATCCCTGTATTCTGAGCACAACGCATCCTCTGATCCCTGTATTCTGGGCACAACACATCTCTGATCCCTGTATTCTGAGCTCAAACATCTCTGATCCCTGCATTCTGAGCGTAACGCATTCCTGATCCCTGTATTCTGAGCACAACGCATTCCTGATCCCTGCATTCTGAGCACAACGCATTCCTGATCCCTGTATTCTGAGCATAACGCATTCCTAATCTCCCTATTCTGAGCGCAATACATCTCTGATCCTTGTATTCTGAGCACAATGCATCTGATCCCTGTATTCTGAGCACAACGCATCCTCTGATCCCTGTATTCTGAGCACAACGCATTCCTGATTCCCTGTATTCTGAGCACAACGCATTCCTGATTCCCTGTATTCTGAGCACAATGCATTCCTGATCCCTGTATTCTGAGGACAACGCATCTCTGATCCCTGTATTCTGAGCGTAACGCATTCCTAATCTCTGCATTCTGAGCATAACGCATTCCTGATCACTGCATTCTGAGCGTAACACATTCTTAATCTCTGCATTCTGAGCATAACGTAATCCTGATCCCTGCATTCTGAGCATAATGCATTCCTGATCCCTGCATTCTGAGCACAATACATCTCTGATCCCTGCATTCTGAGCACAAACATCTCTGATCCCTGCATTTTGAGCACAATACATCTCTGATCCCTGCATTCTGAGCATAACGCATTCCTGATCACTGCATTCTGAGTGTAACGCATTCTTAATCTCTGCATTCTGAGCATAACGCATTCCTGATTCCTGCATTCTGAGCACAATTGAAATAAATGGCTTAATATTGTATAAAAAGCCTTCAATAATGATGATTCTCGTGAGACGAATTTTGGAATTATTTCTGCTTGAGTCAGCTTAAATCAAAACCGTGTGTTTTATTGTACACACATAAACTTGGAAAATACTTACAAAAATAGTACATTCAGAATTAGTGTTGTTTCATATATGCAAAAAATGTTCAAATATAGTTCATTTGTTTCAAAGATCTGAAAAAGTCCTTAAAGTCAGAGACATGTGCTTCCTTTGTCATAGCCTATTAAAAATGGCCGATTAACCTCTTGTGTCCTGGCTTGAATAGGTGTATGTCTTGGGAGGAAGATGTGTGAAGAGTGAGATGTGTCTTGAAGCAAGAGCTGTGTGCGTAGAGTGTGAGACGTGTGTGTAGAGTGTGCCGTGTGTGTAGAGTGTGAGACGTGTGTGTAGAATGTGCCCCCGAAGACTGGATTCCTTGTGTCTATATGAACTCAGTCTTTCAAATTCGCGCCCAAACACAAATCCCTCCCATACACTCCCCTTCTCTCCGCCTTTAGAAAAGCGGGGGCTAGCAAAGAGCAACATCTGTTTTTAACTGAACCAAACCTTTTAAACATGAAACCAGATATATGTGAGAGGCTTTCAGCAGACCTCTTAAAACATAAACGCATAAATCAAACAAAGTATCGGTTACATAGGAAGACCCATACATATATTTACAAAATCCATCAACTTCTGACAGGGTCTTGACCTGTATTTTCAGTCAATGAATGGCCATTTGGGTATCACTAGCTCAAAGTCCTGACATTCAAACAAATATGGAAAATGCATATTCTTTTCAATAAAGCCAATTAAAATTTAGATATTAAGAATATAACAACAATACATCTCTGATCCCTGCATTCTGAGCACAAACATCTCTGATCCCTGTATTCTGAGCACAACCCATCTCTGATCCCTGTATTCTGAGCACAACGCATCTCTGATCCCTGTATTCTGAGCACAACGCATCCTCTGATCCCTGTATTCTGGGCACAACACATCTCTGATCCCTGTATTCTGAGTACAATACATCTGATCCCTGCATTCTGAGCGCAACGCATTCATAATCTCTGCATTCTGAGCGTAACGCATTCCTGATCCCTGCATTCTGAGCACAATACATCTCTGATCCCTGCATTCTGAGCACAACGTATCTCTGATCCCTGTATTCTGAGCACAATACATCTCTGATCCCTGTATTCTGAGCACAATACATCTCTGATCCCTGTATTCTGAGTACAATACATCTGATCCCTGCATTCTGAACGTAACGCATTTCTAATCTCTGCATTCTGAGCGTAACGCATTCCTGACCCCTGCATTCTGAGCATAACGCATTCCTAATCCCTGCATTCTGAGCACAGCATCTGTGATCCCTGTATTCTGAGCACAACACATCTCCGATCCCTGTATTCTGAGTACAATACATCTGATCCCTGCATTCTGAGCGTAACGCATTCCTAATCTCTGCATTCTGAGTGTAACGCATTCTTGACCCCTGCATTCTGAGCATAACGCATTCCTAATCCCTGCATTCTGAGCACAATGCATCTCTGATCCCTGTATTCTGAGCATGGCGCATTCCTGATCCCTGTATTCTGACCGCAATACATCTCTGACCCTTGCATTCTGAGCATAACGCATTCCTAATCCCTGCATTCTGAGCACAACGCATCTCTGATCCCTGTATTCTGAGCACAACGCATCTCTGATCCCTGTATTCTGAGCGTAACGCATTCCTAATCTCCCTATTCTGAGCGCAATACATCTCTGACCCTTGTATTCTGAGCACAATGCATCTGATCCCTGTATTCTGAGCACAACGCATCCTCTGATCCCTGTATTCTGAGCACAACGCATTCCTGATTCCCTGTATTCTGAGCACAACGCATTCCTGATTCCCTGTATTCTGAGCACAACGCATTCCTGATCCTTGTATTCTGAGCACAACGCATCTCTGATCCCTGTATTCTGAGCGTAACGCATTCCTAATCTCTGCATTCTGAGCATAACGCATTCCTGATCACTGCATTCTGAGCGTAACACATTCTTAATCTCTGCATTCTGAGCATAACGTAATCCTGATCCCTGCATTCTGAGCACAATACATCTCTGATCCCTGCATTCTGAGCACAAACATCTCTGATCCCTGCATTCTGAGCACAAACATCTCTGATCCCTGCATTCTGAGCACAAACATCTCTGATCCCTGCATTCTGAGCACAAACATCTCTGATCCCTGCATTCTGAGCACAAACATCTCTGATCCCTGCATTCTGAGCACAAACATCTCTGATCCCTGTATTCTAAGCAAAACGCATCCTCTGATCCCTGTATTCTGAGCACAATGCATCTCTGATCCCTGCATTCTGAGCACAACACATCTGATCCCTGTATTCTGAGCACAACGCATCCTCTGATCCCTGTATTCTGAGCACAACGCATTCCTGATCCCTGTATTCTGAGCACAACGCATCCTCTGATCCCTGTATTCTGAGCACAACGCATTCCTGATCCCTGTATTCTGAGCACAACTCATTCCTGATCCCTGCATTCTGAGCATACCGCATTCCTAATGCCTGCATTCTGAGTGTAACGCATTCCTGATCCCCGCATTCTGAGCACAATACATCTCTGATCCCTGTATTCTGAGCACAAACATCTCTGATCCCTGCATTCTGAGCACAATACACCTCTGATCCCTGTATTCTGAGCGCAAACATCTCTGATCCCTGCATTCTGAGCGTAACGCATTCCTGATCCCTGTATTCTAAGCACAACGCATTCCTGATCCCTGCATTCTGAGCACAACGCATTCCTGATCCCTGCATTCTGAGCACAACGCATTCCTGATCCCTGTATTCTGAGCGTAACGCATTCCTAATCTCTCTATTCTGAGCGCAATACATCTCTGATCCTTGTATTCTGAGCACAACGCATCCTCTGATCCCTGTATTCTGAGGACAACGCATTCCTGATCCCTGTATTCTGAGCACAATGCATTCCTGATCCCTGTATTCTGAGCGTAACGCATTCCTAATCTCTCCATTCTGAGCGCAATACATCTCTGATCCCTGCATTCTGAGCACAAACATCTCTGATCCCTGCATTCTGAGCACAACGCATTCCTGATCCCTGCACTCTGAGCATACCGCATTCCTAATCCCTGTATTCTGAGCACAACGCATCTCTGATCCCTGTATTCTGAGCACAAACATCTCTGATCCCTGCATTCTGAGCACAATACATCTCTGATCCCTGTATTCTGAGCACAATATACCTCTGATCCCTGTATTCTGAGCACAATATACCTCTGATCCCTGTATTCTGAGCACAAACATCTCTGATCCCTGCATTCTGAGCACAATATACCTCTGATCCCTGTATTCTGAGCACAAACATCTCTGATCCCTGCATTCTGAGCACAATACATCTCTGATCCCTGCATTCTGAGCGTAACGCATTCCTGATCCCTGTATTCTGAGCACAACGCATCTCTGATCCCTGCATTCTGAGCATAACGCATCTCTGATCCCTGCATTCTGAGTGTAATGTATTCCTAATCCCTGCATTCTGAGCACAACGCATTCCTGAGCCCTGCATTCTGAGCATAACGCACTGCTTTGAAAAAGCACAAAAAATTATTTCTGGGCATAATCGTACGTTTTTGGTCTCTTAGGGCTCATTCAGAAGAATGATCAGTCCCATCCTCTGTACAGAGCTGTTGGTAGGTTTAATTCCATGTTTGCGTCCCTGTTTGGGCACTCGGGCTCAAAAAGGTTCGCCATCAGCCATAGGCTGAGGTTTTTATTCCGATTAATCGAAACAGTAATCGGCCAACTAATCAATTATGAAAATAATGGTTAGTTGCAGCCTTACGCAATACAGTTTTATCCTTTAGATTTTAAAGCGGAGTTCCGCCGTTTTTCTTTTTTTTTTTTTTTAAATCTGCAGTTACAAATACTGTAACTGTTGACTTTTAAAATATGGACACTTACCTGAAGCTGATCTGTCCCTCCGCTCTCGGGTGCTACCGCCGCCGCCTTTGGTAATGGAATCACTTCCTGGTTGCGCGCGTTCCCACTGGTCCAGGCTGTCTCCTGGGACCTGTGTTCTCCCAGAAGACGGGGGGGGGGGGGTGTCGTATCTATGCCCAGAATTGGACGCAAGATACCTGTATTATACAGGTATCTGCTCCCGCCTGAAAGGTGCCAAATGTGACACTGGAGGGGGGGGGGTTCCTTTTTTGTGTGGAACTCCGCTTTAACAGGAAGTTTGTAAATTCATTTTGGGTTTTTTGTCCGCTAATAATGATTTTAATGAAAATATTGTTTTAAAGGGGGGCTGTCCGGTAGGCTATACGGGACCCCATGATTTTTAACAGCAGCCCTGATCCTGCATATAACACACTTCCTCTCCTAGGGTAACAACACATCACTGTATTGTATCTATGGAGAAGTAGGCCAGTTTCACACTGAGGTGGTTTTCAGGCGTATTAGCGCTAGAAATAGCCTCTAAATAACACCTGAAAACAGCGCTCCCAAAATGACCTGCCCATTGAAATAAATGGGCACAGCTGCCAAAGCGCCTAAAAAAAGCGCTTCCGAAGCGCCGCAACACTGCGCTTTTAACCCCTTCTTTGGGTTAAGAGCACTCAGCTAGTGGCTGAAAAAGCGCTGCAAAAACGAGCGGCCGGATGCTGCAGTGTGAAAGTAGCTGTAATGTTGTCAAACTAGGCTGCTCTCCTGGTTTGGACAACACAAATCTTCCCCCTCTTCTAATCTTTCCTTAAGCTGGCCATATTTGTGAAATGCTGGATAGAGGAATCCCCATTGCCTTTGCTAGCTAGTTTTTGCATTAGAATGGATTCAGACACTGTTCGACCGAAGTTTTTCGACCGAAGTCAAACCGTATAAGGCCATTTTTAGGGAAGAGGTGTTTTGTAGTTTACAGAAGATTGCTAGTAAACCTGATAATATTGTTTGAGATATTTATGCATTGAATAGGAAGTTACAGGGACACTGGTATTCCAGAAAGGTTGGCAGTTTTTCTCTGTACTTGCAGAAAATGTATTTAGCCTGGAAAAAAACAAACGCAGACACTATATCTAAGTATTGGCAAGCTACAATATATTACATTTCGGCACAGGTTTGAATATCCTTATTTTCTTGCCTAACTTGCCCGCAAAAGTATGTTCTTTCTCTCCATCTCAACTTGATAACAGAATGATATATTAGATGTGGTGTAATATCATCGTGCTGCACCCATAATCAAGGTGGGTTTTTTTTCGGTTTTTTTTTTTCGTTTTTTTTTTATATACACATATGTATTCTTTTTTTTTTATTAACAATAGATTTTTATTGAAGGAATTTTCTTAACAATACAGATTAACATTGTCACGATAGTTAGGTAGTTATTGTGACCAACTTATTTGCAATAGTTCTTAAGATTATTCTTATACAAATACAGTAATTAATAGTCTGTACCAGCCTACCCCTATTGGCAGTGGAGGATTAAGGTGGTCATGGGCCCCTAGGCTACTTTTTGTGTGGCCCCCTCCTAAGCATGCTTTACCAGAAAATAAATTATTATTTAGTGCCATGTGTAAAAGGGTAGACCTATATTACACGCCTCAAGTGCAACTCTCAGGTCTACAGCCCAAACACATTCAGACATGAGCCTACTATAAACAGCAATGCCACAGAAAAAAAGCATTCAAAATACACCTGCAAGCTGGTAACAGATTTGACCTTTCTAAGGCCTCATGCACAAGAGACACTGGTGCAAACTCTGCTGAACACCTGTTTTTAAAAGCTGAAACCGGCATTTAGAAACGCCCGTTTTGCCGCGTTTGCATGCCACGTTTAGCCGCGTTTTACCGCGTTTGCGTCTAGAAGCGTCTGCAGAGCAGAGAATGACATTTTGCGAAACCCAACTTTGGGGCCCCGTATCTCGGGGCCACTTGGTGCTAGGACAGTGGAACTAGCACTACAACATATCCAAATTTGGGGTTTCTAGCACCAAGTGGCCCCGAGATACGGGGCCCCAAAGTCGGGTCGCAAAATGTCAAGCACTTCTGCAGCAGAGAATGACATTTTCCGACCTGACTTTGGGGCCCCATATCTCGGGGCCACTTGGTGCTAGGAACCCCAAATTTGGATATGTTATAGTGTTAGTCCAACTGTGTTTGCACACCAAATTTGGGTTTCCTAGCACTAAGTGGCCCAGAGTGTTTTTACAACCCCAAATTCGGGTTGTAAAAACACTTATAAAACGCAAACGCGGCTAAACGCGGTACTGGCGTTTGGCGTCTGAAACGTGGAAAACTTTTGCGTCTGAACCCATTTTTTTGATTCTGGAAAAACGAGGTTAAACGCAACTGCCTGAAAATGCCAAAAAACGAGACTGTGTACATGGACACATAGGATAACATTGAATGGGTTCAGGGGCAGTTGAAAAAAGTGTCCAACTACCTCTGAACGCGCGTTTAACAGTGTCTCGTGTGCATGAGGCCTAAACCAACAGTTAGGCCAAAAACGTCTGCAGCAGCTCCTGTTTAACTGAGGCAAAATCACAACATCCTGACAGAGACCAATCGAAACGCTGTGTAATATTCCAATAACATAAAAGCCATACAAATACCATAAACAGCAGCAGCACATAAAAGCAAGCAATAATCAACAGCAGAACAATCATACGTTCCAACGGCAGGAAGTACCAGCATCCGTCGGCGCGGCCTGTCCATCGGACACCACTGCAATCCAGGAAACGGACCAGACTCACTCCCAGGATATCCGGCAGCTTTTGCCAACATGCTTGTTCACTATGTACCTTTGTGAGTACCTACAGTTTTATTAAACTCCATGTTTTTTACTGCACTTAGAGTGGTGCCTTTGTTTCATTTTCAGAGTGCATATAACACGCACCCTAACATTAAGAGGGAAGTTTCAGGAAAAAATCTTCCCACAGCCCCCTGCACAGTACACAGCCCCCCTGCACAGTACACAGACCCCTTTCCCTGCACAGTACACAGCCCCCCTGCACAGTACACAGACCCCTTTCCCTGCACAGTACACAACCCTCTGCACAGTACACAGACCCCCTGCACAGTACACAGACCCCCTGCACAGTACACAGACCCCCTGCACAGTACATAGACCCCTTTCCCTGCACAGTACACAGACATCTGCATAGTACACAGACCCCTTTGCCTACATATCACACAGGCCTCTTTCATTATAAAGCCCCCCTGCACTCCCAGGAGACCCCCAGTCTCCTGGGAAAGAATACTCTAAAGTTGAGAAAACATCACTGCCAGCCCTTTCTCATACACCGCTCCTCCTGTGTCACTCATTGTAAATCAAAGCTTCTAAATACCTCAATTAACGCCGTTCTTTGTGACTCGGTCATGTGACTGCTCTCCTCTGCTGTTTCATTGACGGTCATATGACCGCTCTCCTCCTGCAATCAAAGGCTACACTTGGGAAGGAGGTGGAGCGGGAGGAGGAGAGCGGCCAGACAGAGCGGCTTTAATTGAGGTATTAAGAGACTCCCATTTACATTGAGAGTGACACACGAGGAGCTGTGCATGAGAAAGGGCTGGCAGTAATGTTTTCTCAACTTTAAAGTATGCTGCCAGCGCTGCCCCAGGGCCAGGAGAGGCGGTACAGCTGGCCTGACACCCCCCCAATGGGTGGCACCCGGGGCGGACCGCCCGATCCCCGCCCCATGATGGTAAAAAAACATTTATCGGCGTATTCGTATAACACGCAGGCATGGTTTTTATTCTACATATACATAAAATGTATATAAATTAATAAAAATATCATGGCTAATCGGGGGCCCTTGCACATGTGGGGCCCTAGGCTGCAGCCTAGACCAGCCTGTACATTAATCCGCCCCTGTCTATTTGGTTCAAACTGTAGGCATGGATAGGCCACCAATTGTGTTAATTAGATGAATACAGAAAATTGTAAGGAAAACATAAATATATAATTAAATTAACTGAACAAAACTTGCTGCATAGATTAATAAAGTGGGTCCAGGATGATATACTACATCTGAGGTATGTATATATATATGACTTCCAACTTGTCAATAGATTATATATTACACTGTTTTAAGTAATTGGATGCTTTGGGATGGAAGATCCAAGCACTCCATTTCTTTCTAAATGTAATGGTGGAATAGTTTTTATAAGCCAGCATTAATTCATATTGGGATAAACATATGTATTCATGCAGGAAGGGGTAGAGGAAGGAGATAATGCTCACCACACACGTTACAATCTGATTGTACAATTTCCTTCAGATCTGCCAACAATTATGTAGTTCAATGGCCTGCCTGACTGAATACAGATTGATTGTATAGTTTAGCTGGGTGAATGTAAAGTTGGTTGTACAAAAATTGTTCAGTCAGATTAAACCTAAGTGAATTAAGCCTGATACATCCAAGATAATTTCAGTAATCTAATACAGTACTCTGCGCTGCAAAAATATTAGCGGCTAACACAACAAACAGAAATTTTGCTTAAATCAACAAGTGTATAAGTGTAGCGCTGAAGTGCCAAACTAAGTTACCGCAGCTATAATGTGAACATAAATAAATTAAATCAATAAACAAACCACAGTAAACTTATATACATAAATGCAAATGACACGGGGTGAGAGGATATGTGAAGAAATCCAAAACACACATAAAGTAAGTGATAAAGTCCATAAAAATCTCAAGGATCCACAATGTGCAGTGAATAATACCAGTCCATATTGAATTAAGATGGTCTAGATCACCATACATAAAGCCAATGTAGTAGATGGAAAATAGGAACACCAATGTGATGGAGCCACCACCAAAATAGATGCAGGCTTACCAGAAAGTTTGAACTCAAGAGAACATACGTTCTACAGGCTTGTATTGTCAGCCGACAGAGGTGGGGGGGGAAACCTTGGGGGTCCTCAGTGATTGGAGCCTTCTTAGACTTTCATAGAAGAATCGTCTCCATACAGGTGGTTACACATCAGAAGAGGATGGCCTATTTTGGCCACTTGCTTCCATAAAACTGAACTCTGGCTGGATTTTTTCACATATCCGCTCACCACGTGTCATTTGCATTTATGTATATAAGTTTACTGTGGTTTGTTTATTGATTTTATTTATTTATGTTCACATTATAGCTGCGGTAACTTAGTTTGGCACCTCAGCGCTACACTTATTACTTTTATTTACTGAGAGGTAACGTCACCACCCCGCCTCTCCACCTTATCCAGTTACAGAAATCTTTGCATTCATTCAGAGAATGGCGCCCATGGCAAGCGGCCGACCTCCTATATTCACAATGCATTAGGCCGGCCGCCAAGCATGGGATCTTAAAGGGGTTGTAAAGGTATACATTTTTTCACCTTAATGCATTCTATGCATTAAGGTGAAAAAACTTTTGAAAATACCGCCGCCCCCAGCCCCCCCGTTTTACTTACCCGACACCTCGAAACTCGGCCGCTCGCTCCCGACCTCCATTCAGCCGATCAGCCTGGTCGCTGATTGGCTATAGTGGATGGATTGAAAGCAGCGCAGCCATTGGCTCGCGCTGCTGTCAATCACAGTCAATGACGCGGCGCGCCGGGGGCGTGGCCGAGTGATACAGCGAGCGGCTATAGCCGCCGGCTGTATCACGGGAGCGCGCCCGCAATAACTAACCACCATGCGAGAGAGCTCGCATTAAGGTGGTTAGTTATTGCGGGGAGGAGCTGAGACAGCCGCCGAGGGACCCCAGAAGAGCAGGTTCGGGGCCACTCTGTGCAGAACGAGCTGCACAGTGAAGGTAAGTATAACATGTTTGTTATTTAAAAAAAAAAAAAAAATTTACCTTTACAACCCCTTTAAGCAAGTGGATATCACAGGAATAGCAGTGTCTACTTCCAGGGGGATTGGCCAAGTATGGTATATACATAATTACATTGATAAAATCTGTAAAAAATATACCGTGCCTGGAATTCTTCTTTAACTGCTTCCCACCCAGCCAATGCACATAAACAGCTGGGCAGGTGCTTTTTTTTCTTTTTGGGGGGACATACCTGTACATGGTCTTAATGCGCAGTAGCACATTCTGCTACTGCTGTGTCCCCCCTGCCAAAGCCAAAAAAACAATCACCATACCAGGCTGCTGTGCGACCCTGGTACCATGTCATCGCTGTGACACAGTGATCACAGTCAATCGCTGATCGCTGTCATTTAGGATGCCTTGCTTACTACTGTGTGAGCTCTGTAATTGGTCACAGTGATCACATGATACCAGGCCCAATCACAGCGGCCTGAATCTGCACATCGCACTGACTACATTCTTGCAAGACACAAAGCCAGTGAACTTAGCATTCCTAGGGGCAGCCACATACTGGTAGGCTAGGCTTGCTTGCTTGCTTGCTTATAGGAACTGGGGTTGCTATAGGCGACGCTACACTAATGTTTATTCCCTGGCCACTTGTATAGAGGCGACCATTACAGTATATTGGTTTTGACACAATTGGTTGATTTGTGTGATACACAAGATACAATGTACGGTATTTAATCAGCCCAGACAGTGAAAAAGTCTCACACATGTGGTATCGCCGTACTCAGGAGTAGTAGAATGTGTTTTGTAGTATAATTCTAAGTATGTCCATTCTGTGTTAGAGCACTGACCAAAGTGTTCTGGTGAAGGGGGGGGGGGGGGGGGGACTGGGTCATCACCCTGTCAGAACACAATAGCACAGCAAAGGAGATCGCTGTACTAACGTCTGATCGTTAGTACATCGGCTTCTCCTGAGCAGTCAGTTTTTTTTCGTTCAGCCCTGCTGGGTTGAATGAAAAAAAAAACTACTAGTGTGTACCAGGCTTTAGTCCATGATAAGAACTAGCCACTAGAACTAGATAAATAGCCTCTTTGAGATAACACAGGAAGTGTGCAGATATCACAAGGACAGTTTCTGAAAATATCAACAGTTTTCATTTTTGCACTTATTAGATATACAGTGGGGAAAATAATTATTTGATCCCCTGCAGATTTTATAAGTTTGCCAACTTACAACGAAATGAAGGGTCTATAATTTGTATCATATGTGTATTTTAAATGATAGAGACAGAACATCAACCAAAAATCCAGAAAAAACACATGATACAAATGTTATAAATTGAGTTGCAGTTCAGTGAGTTAAATAAGTTTTTGATCCCCAAGCAAAACATGACTTAGTACTTGTTGCAGAAACCCTTGCTGGCAAGTACAGAGGTAAGATGTTTCTTGTAGTTGGTTACCAGATTTGCACACATCTCAGGAGGGATTTTGGTCCACTCTTCTTTAAAGATCTTCTCTAAATCTTGAAGGCTTCTTGGCTGTCGCTTGGCAACTCAAAGTTTCAGCTCCCTCTATAAATTTTCTATAGGATTAAGGTCTGGAGACTGGCTAGGCCACTCCATGACCTTAATGTGCTTCTTCTTGAGCCACTCCTTTGTTGCGTTGGTGGTATGTTTTGGGTCATTGTCATGCTGAAATACACATCCATGGCCCAACTTCAGTGTTCTAGCTGAGAAAAGAAGGTTCTCCTTCAAGGTTTTACAATAAATGGCTCAATCCATTGGCCCCTCAATGGGGCAAAGTCAGCCTGTACCTTTAGCAGAGAAACAGCCCCAAAGCATAATGTATCCACCTCCGTGCTTGACTGTAGGTGTAGTGTTCTTAGGGTCATAGTCAGCATGAGCCCGTCCTCAAGAAGGCACATGTACAGTCATGCCATGAACATCTAAATGATTCAGAGAAGGATTGGGAGAAAGCGCTGTGGTCAGATGAGACCAAAATTAAGCTCTTTGGCACTCGACTTGCCATGTTTGGAGGAAGAAAAATGCTGAGCATTTGTTTTATGTTTTTTTCTGGACTTGTAGTTGATATTTTGTCTCTATCATTAAAAATACACCTATGATAAAAATTATAAACCCTTAATTTCTTTGTAAGTGGGAAAACTCACAAAATCTGCATGGGATCCAATAATTATTATCCCCACTGTAATAAATGCAACGGTATACACAAAAGCAGTGGCGTAGCGTGTGTGTGCGGGGGGGGGGTCAGACGGGGCTGTTGCCCCGGGTGCAAAATTTAGAGGGGCGCTTTTTAATGGGCCATTTTAATGGGCCATTTTTAAAGCGGGGCAAAAAGCCCCTTGTTATCACTGGAGTCCAGGTTCGGTGGCGGCGGGAGCGCAGCAGCAAACAGCGGTGTCCTTGGGGTGCAGGCAGCCGACATACATATTCATTAACAAAGCCATTAGTTAATAAAGTGCAGCAAGAAGGGTTAATGTTCTGCCACTGATCACTGATGCATTAGTGACCAGTGACAGTTATTTAACCCCTTTGTGCTGCATTAGTAGTGTCAGGGTTAGTTAACCCTTTTATGACGGTGTTAAAAAAAACACTGCCAGTGGCCACTAATGCTGACTAACACAGGGGATCATGTGACCAGACCAGAGAGAGTTGATAATAGGTAAGTCCACGGGTTAGGGGGCGCAAGTTACTAGTCCTTCCCCCCGGCGCTGACAAACCACGCTACTCAGTTGCTCAAAAGACCAAAATGGAACAAAAAGATGTTCAGGATCACATACTTTAATTTCACAACCAAAAAATAAACTGTCTAAGGACGTTCTCACTGAGGTTGCCCCTGAAAATCATACTGCTGGGGAAAATAAGTAGTTATTGGAAGCAGAGATATTTTACTGTGGGCACATATATTACTGGACATGTGTTGCTGGAAAGTTCCCATTACTTGGGAAAACAATAATACTGGAGTGAACAATACTACTTGGGTGAAAATTAATTGCTGATGGATACACAGTTAGGTCCATATATATTTGGACACAGGCACAATTGTAGTTTTTTCAGGTATTTACCAAAACATATTCAAGCTATAGTTATATAATTGTACATCCAAATCAGAGGAAAGCTTTAGGAATTACAGCTCTTAAGAATAGTCATCCCCCCTTTTTCAAGAGACCAAAAGTAATTGGACAAGTGAATCAAAAGCTGTTTCATGGTCAGTTATGGGCTACTACTTCGTTATTTCTTCATCAATTAAAAAGATAAAAGGTCCGGAGTTGATTCTAATGCCCCATACACACGGTCGGACATTGATCGGACATTCCGACAACAAAATCCTAGGATTTTTTCTGACGGATGTTGCCTCACACTTGTTTTGCGTGCACACGGTCGCACAAAGTTGTCGGAATTTCCGATCGCCAAGAACGCGGTGACGTCAACCACGTACGACGAGACTAGAAAAGGCCATTTCAGAACCAAGCACGGCACCCTTTAGGCTCCTTTTGCTAATCTCGTGTTAGTAAAAGTTTGGTGAGAGACGATTGGCGCTTTTTCAGACTCGTGGCTTTCAGATCGTTTTCTGCGGTTCAGTTTGTGCTTGTGGGTTTGTATCTGCTCTTAGGTGCATGCAAGCAAGCTCCGCGTGACTTAGTCATTGTGTTCTTGTTCGTTCGTTACTGTTTTTCAGGTCACTTTTCATAGGCCTTGCTGTTCTTCAGTGCGTTCTGTTACTTCGTTCTGAGCAGCTGACCGTTTTCTAGCCATGTTGCGTATACGTACTCCTCGTAGAGTTCGTGCTGTGTGGGGGCTTGGTGTTGGGGTCCTGACCTTGACACAAGTCCAGTCCATGAACAGGGTGGGGAGGAGTTCATGGACCAAGAATTGGTTGCTTCAGCGTGACCAGTTCTGTCATATGCCTTTGCTCCGTGAGATCCGTGAGAATAATCCTGACAATTTCAGGAACTTTCTCCGGATGACGGACCCCGTATTTCACCGTTTGTTGGCTTCGCTGACCCCCTATATCAGCAAGCAGGATACCTGCATGGGGCAAGCCATCACTCCGGAGCAGAGGCTCGTCGCTACCCTGCGGTACTTGGCGAATGGGAGAAGCCTGCAGGACTTGAAGTTCTCGACAGGCATCTCCCCCCAGGCTCTGGGAATCATTATCCAAGAGACCTGTTCTGCCATCATTCAGGTCCTGCAGAAGGAGTATATTAAGGTAAGATTATTATCCTTTAATATCACATTTTATTGTATTTAATGTTTGCTAATGTATTGTATTTCTTTCCTCATTCCCTAATTACCATGATTGGAATATGCTGTGAATGTCCCCTTTGTCCTCATGCATGCTGGAATTTTATGTTTTTTTTTTGTCCTTCATACATATTTGCCTTCACTTACCTCCCCAGCATGCTCTCCTGCCCTATATTCACATCATGTAGTCACTTAACAATGTATTTTATCAGCTCCATAGTAGTGCTTTACCCCAAACACCCCCTAAAATGTTTAGAAATCTGATTTGTGCATTAAATTCAGGCAGAGTGCCAGAGGCTTTTTTTTGTGGTGTCCCCAAATCATTTTTAACCCTCCCTCCCCCCAACTGCTAAGTCAGCTGATCCCAATTCTCTATCTATCCTCAATCATCTATCTGCTGACTTTGCCAAACCCATACACACTATACCCATCTCTTTTGTGGTCAGATTTATGGATGAATTCCCCAAAGCATGTAGTGCAAGGGCCTGCCTGTATACTTTCAAATGGTACTGTTTAAAGTTTTTGTATCCTATTATTATCTTGATAGGTAATAGCAGAATGTCCAAATGTGCTCAAATGTATACAGTGTGTGTATTTATATCTTTGTATTATGACACTTCTTACCTGTCCAGTGGTCTGCCAATAGTGTAACTAAGGAGGGGCTGTTCCAAGTAATACCCATTATTTAGGCATTCATCTCTCAATGAAGTGGAGAGGGTTACCTGTCCAAGATCCCCCCCCCCCCATAATGTTATAAATGGCCCATGAGAGGGGGGGGAGGGGGAATCTGATAGGTGTACCTTATACTTTGGTGTTTAAAAATTCCCATTAATAAATGTTATCTTGATGTTGGCCAAGAATGTTTGTGTCTAATCTGCTTTCCATGTTTTAATGTACAAAAAGACTAATTTTTTTTGTTTCCTCCACAGTTTCCTTCCACGCCACAGGAATGGCAGACTGTGGCCTCCCACTTTGCCCAGCGGTGGGACTTTCCTAACTGCGGAGGGGCAATTGATGGGAAACACGTCCACATCATCCCACCACCCAACTCTGGGTCGTACTATTATAATTACAAGCGGTTCAATAGTATTGTGATGTTGGTGGTGGTGTTGGCTAATTACGAGTTCCTGTATGTGGACGTGGGGAAGAATGGCCAGATGTCCGATGGTGGAGTCATCGCCCAGACGGAGTTTTACAGGTGTCTCCAGAATGGCAGCTTGGACTTGCCACCTCCAGAAGACAATGTGGAAGGACTCCCATTCGTCTTCGTTGCGGATGAAGCATTTGCGCTGGGGGACCATCTTATGCGGCCATTCCCAATGAGGACCCTCACCCCGGAACAGAGGGTTTTTAATTACCGGCTGGCCAGAGCCAGAAGAGTGGTGGAGAACACATTTGGAATCATGGCCAGCCGGTTCCGCCTATTTCTTACACCCATCCATATGGCGGAGTATAAACTGAATCATATAATCCTGGCGTGCTGTGTTCTACATAACTTTTTACGGCAACATTCTGCCAACTATGCTGGCTCAGTTGGGCCTGAGGCCGGAATTATAAATGAAACAACCCTGACGGCGCTTGAAAGTGGCCGTCCTGGCTTGCCCTCCCTGAGTGCCCGTGATGTCCAGCTAAGCTACCTTGAGTTCTTTGCGGGTAGGGGGGCCATCAATATGCCAGACAATTTGTGAAACCTTGATCAAATAAAAAAAAAAATTAAGCAAATCTTTGGTGACATTTACTGCTTGTGTTTGTTTTAGCTGACCCTGACCGAAATGTGGTGAGTCCTGAAAATGGCGTGATTGTGTAACCTTATACAAAGCACTGTTGGGTGTTATTTACTAAAGGCAAATACACTTTGCACTACAAGTGCACTTGAAAATGCACTGAAACTGCACTTGTAGTGCAAAGTGGATTTGCCCTTAGGAAATAACACCCATTGTCACAGAAAGCAGCAATTACATCACCACAAAAGTGTTGTAGCGTTGAGACAATAATCCACAAATTCTTGATTAACAATCTTTTTAATACCTGCACAATCACATGTGCATTTAGAAAAGGTTTTTAAAACAAACCAACATGTTTGTTGTATAACAATTTTTGTGGTGGCATTATCAAAAATAGAAATGTCCATTTAAGATAAAACAGGCATGTTTCAAAACAACAAGAAAGACACAAATCTTGAACTTACAAAGTTCACATATGGTAAAACTTGAAGGCAATATCAGACATGAGTATTTAGGAACTGTGTTTGATATTGCGTTCAGATGGGGTGAAGTCACCCCAGGAAAAGCCAAATTTTGAAGATGCACACCAATTTACGAATGTCAACATGTGCTAGCTGCCATCACGGGGGATCAAGGGACGTGTTTTGGGGGAGCAACCCCTTCCTCTCAGCTATTTTATTATTGAGGAAGGGGTTGCACCCCCAAAACGCGTCCATTGATCTCCCATGATGGCAGATAGCACATGTTGACACACTGTGTGCATCCTCAAAATTTAGCTTTTCTAAAAATCGCTAAAACATTTTTAACATTGTAGCACACAAAAAAACGAGGGGATTTGGAGGGGTTTTAAACTCTCCCCAAAACATCAATGATGTTATTATTTTTTTGAATAACATCATTGATGTTTTTCTTGATGTTTTCCAAAGCTAAATTACACCCCATGATCTCCCCAATCAGGATCTGTGCACTTTCCGAGGTGAAATGCCCTGGATCCACAACATCACGATCGCCTAAAAAGAGAGAAAACCACAAAAAAAACAGGTATTATAAATATGCCGGCATCCATCTCTTACCTGAGCCTGTGGTAGCAGACACTCACCTGTTGTGGTGCCAATTTCCACCATGTCTTCTTCCTCCTCCTGCTCTTCTTGGGTTGGGGGTATTTCCCCTTCTTCCCGAGGTGGGGGGTATCTGGTCTCCTCGGATGAGGGGTGTCCTCCGAGTCTTTTCTCCCCTATGTAAAACAAAAATGGTATAATTAGCACACAGATATTTGATGGCCGAAATATAAAGATGAAACATTGCTTGGAAGTGGTGTACAATTGTCTATTTTTGCAGAGTTCCAAGATGTAGAATTTTTATTGACCGTTGTCAAGCTTCAAGACTTTACCTGTTTTGTACAAGCTTCACAGATGGAGACCCCCCCTATAGTATACACTGGAACACCTGTGTGGGCCCCCTAATAAAAATGGTGTTCTGGTGTCCCACACTAGTGCTCCAGCGTCCAGATGTGAAAACAGCTGCTGAGTGTCCTCTCCTTACACAGAATCTAGTTTGCATTTCATTCTAGTAACAAACCCATCTACACAACCAAATATTTTTTCATACAAGTAGGCCCTAAAAAATGTGGGCAAATGCATATGGCCTAAACAATGGTGTTTTATAGGCCGAAAGAAAAATGTTTGATACGCATGAATAATGTGCCCATGAACATGAAAGTTGCCATTTTAAACTGTACAACACTTAAGAAAAGCACATGGAGCAGCACGAACGTAATAAAGACAAAAAGAATAGGAACACAGCACAACTACTTACTTTTTTGCAGCACTCTCCGGATCTTTCTGTACTGCTCGGGCTCTCTTAAATTTCAGGTCCGACCACCGCTTCCTGAGCTGATCTTTCGATCGTCGTAACCCGAAATTCCGGTGCAGACTTTTGACCACTTTCGCCATGATCTTGGCCTTTCTGATATTGGGGTTGGGGTAAGGTCCATACTTTCCATCATAGTCGGCCTTCTTCAGGATGTCGACCATCTCCAACATCTCACCAAAGGACATATTTGATGCCTTAAATCGTCTCCTTCTGGATCGGGACGTTTCTGGATCCGGGCTTTCCCCCTCCTCCTCCTCGTTTCTATAATTAGCACGCACCTGCTCTGACTCTGCCATGTGCTCTTCACCCACTGCGCCAAACGAAAAAGGCCGGGGAATAGACTAGAAAGAACGTCAGGGGCGGGCGGAGTTACACGCATGCGCAGTGTGTATAAAGCGTAACACGCGTGCGTAGTACGTACGATCTGTGAGCGGAGGAAGGAGTATCGGAGGCGCCGATCGTGATAACGAAGGTAAGAGCCAAACTTGGGCCTATACTACTTCTAGATTGAGGCCTATATTGTAACTAGATTAGGAGAGTTTTGCCTGACATTAGGGTTTGTCTTGTGTTGTGTCTTGCAGTGAAAATGGATATCTTGAAAGATACCGACTTTATGGCAATCTTCATAGATATGTTCAGGGAGCTGCCTTGTCTTTGGGAGATAAACCACCCACATTATAAGAACCAAACAAAGAGGAAGGCAGCACTGGATCAATTGCTGGAATTTGTGAAGACGGTGATCCCCACGGCAGACATGACCTATTTGAAGATCCTAATTGGTGGCCTGAGGAGCACTTATCTAAGGGAGCACAAGAAGGTCCAGGATTCCCAGAGATCCGGAGCAGCAGATGACATCTATGTCCCCAGGATGTGGTACTATGACAGGCTGCATTTTCTGGCAGGCCAGACTGAACCCAGGTCATCACTCTCCAGTCTTCCTTCCCCCCCAGCTGAGGCTTCTGACGCCCAACCTGGGCCTTCCAGGCAGCCACATGTGGAGGAGCCCAGCTTGAACCAGGTATAGCATTCCTCTAAATATTTCTGCTTGTCCAATCAATGATGTTAACTAGATGTTAGTTTGGAGTACTAATTTATGATTGTGATTGATGATGCAGAAACTAAAACCATGTCCCTTTTTCATACACAGGGAAGTCTCAGCCAGGAGGTGGCCGGGCCGAGCAGGCTGCCTGATATCCAGGTCCCTCCCCTACACCCGCAAAGAGAAAGTGGCAGGAAGAGGAGTACCCTGGAGGAGGCTGCCATAGGCCTCTTTTGGAAGGCTACAGAGGCCCTGACAGCCCCCCACACTGTGGAGGAGGACTTTGCTGGCATAATTGCCTGTAAAATGCAGCGGATGGAGGAGGGCCAACAACTCATGTGTGAGTCATTAATTTTGGAAGCTCTCAATAAGGGGTTGAGGGGCCAAATAACATCTGCTACCCACATTTGTGACCTCACACTTGGTCCTCCTCCTCCTCCTCCAGGTCCTTCTACTTCTCCTCCTCCTCCTCCTCCTCCTCCAGGTCCTACTAGTCCTCCTCCTCCTCCAGGTCCTACTCCTCCTCCTGCCACATCTCCAACAGCAGAGCCACAGCCGGGAAGGAAGCGTGGAAAGAAGACCAGAAAGTGATGACCTGGGTTCAGTCTGGTCTGGCAAAAGATGCAGCCTCTTGTGGTACCACAGCCTGGGGACACAGATGTCATCTGCTGCTTTCCGGATCTCTGGGACTTCTGGACCAGACTGCACTCCCTTACATATGGACTCCTCAGGCCACCAATTTTGATGTTAAAGAATTGAGGTCTGCCCTGGGGGTCCAAGGCTTCGCCAATTTCTGCTGTTTCTCCAGCATTGCCTCCCTCTTTGTTTGGTTCTGAGCCCTTAATAAAGGATTTTTGGTTTCAATTATACTCTCCTATGTGTGTTTTCCTTCAAAAAGGACAGTTTGTTTGTGAGGATTCAGGTACATTTCTAAAGTACAATGTGAAATTAACAAGGGACACCAACACCAAACAATCTCCAAGAGATTAAATAATATAAGATATCAATGGTGTTGTGGTAACTTGACACACAAAACACACACAAAAATATTCTGGAGTAAAACTAAAAATAAAATAAAACAAAGATTAGCCTTAAAAAAAATACAAAACCTAAAAAAAAAAAAAAAAAAACAAAAAAAAACAAAAAAATATTTTTGTCAGATGTGACAAATCAAAATATATTAAGGGAATCCCGATAAATAATAAAGAAAGAAGTTTGTGAGAAGTCGGTCGGAATTGACGCGATCGGATTTTGTTGTCGGAAAATTTTATAGCCTGCTCTCAAACTTTGTGTGTCGGAAAATCCGATGGAAAATGTCCGATGGAGCCCACACGCGGTCGGAATTTCCGACAACACGCTCCGATCGGACATTCTCCATCGGAAAATCCGACCGTGTGTACGGGGCATAAGTGTGGTATTTGCATTTGGAATCTATTGCTGTGAACCTACATCATGCGTTCAAAGGAGCTGTCCATGCAAGTGAAACAGGCCATTGTAAGGCTTCAAAAATGAAAAAATCCAGATAGCAGCAACATTAGGAGTGGGCAAATCAACAGTTTGGTACATTCTGAGGAAAGAAGAATGCACTGGTGAGCTCAGCAACATGAAAAGGCCTGGATGTCCATGGAAGACAACAGTGGTGGATGATCGAAGGATCCTCTCTATGGTAAGGAAAAACCCATTCACAACATCCAGACAAGTGAAGGACACTCTCCAGGAGGTGGGCGCATCATTGTCAAAGTCTACAATGAAGAGAAGACTTCACAAGAACAAATACAGAGAGTTCACCCCAAGGTGCAAACCATTTCTAAGCCTAAAGATTAGAAAAGCCAGATTAGACTTTGCCAGAAAACATCTACAAAAACCAGACCAGTTCTGGAAAAGCATTCTTTGGACAGATGAAACTAAGATTAAAGTGTAGAGAAGGCTTGGAACAGCTCATGATCTAAAGCACACAATGTCATCTGTAAAACGTGGTGGAGGCATGGGCATGCATGGCTTCCAGTGGCACTGGGTCATTGGTGTTCATTGATGATGTGACAGTAGCAGCCAGATGAATTCTGCAATGTTTAGAGATATACTATCAGCCCAGATTCAGCCAAATGCAGCAAAGTTGATTGGACGGCACTTCACAGTACAGATGGACAATCGTCCAGAACACACTGCAAAAGCAACCCAGGAGCTTTTGAAGGAAAAGAAAGAAGTGGAATTTTCTGCAATGGCCGAGTCAATCACCTGATCTCAACCCAACTGAGCATGCATTTCACTTGCTGAAGGCAAAACTAAAAGGCAGAAAGACCCACAAAGGACAACTTAAGACAGATGCAGTTAGAGCCTGGCAAAGCATCAGAAAGGAGGAAACCCAGTCTTTGGTAATGCCCATGGGTTCCAGACTTCAGGCAGTCATTGCCAGTAAAGGATTCTCAACAAAATATTAAAAATTAACATTTTATTTATGATTATATTCATTTGTCCCATTACATTTCAGGGGCGGCACAGTGGTGTAGTGGGTAGCACTCTCACCTAGCAGTAAAAAGGGTCGCTGGTTCGAATCCCAACCACGACACTACCTGCCTGGAGTTTGCATGTTCTTCCTGTGCCTGCGTGGGTTTCCTCCGGGTACACCGGTTTCCTCCCACACTCCAAAGACATGCTGGTAGGTTAATTGGCTTCTGTCCAAAATTGGCCCTAGTATATGAATGTGAGTTGGGGACTTTGGATTGTGGGCTCCTTGAGGGTAGGGACCGATGTGAGTGTGCGATGTATGTGTAAATTGACGGCGCTATATGGGTACCTTAAATAAAATAATAATATAATAGATGAGCATCTTAATGAGATGCAATGTACAGGGACAGGGATAATTGTAGACACGCACGCTCACTCAGGTTGAACTGGATGGACTGGTGTCTTTATTCAACCTTACTAACTATGTAACTATGTAACATTTGAGCCCCTGAAAATGGGGGGACTGTGTATAAAAATGGTTACAGTTCCTAAAATTTGTACTTGATATTTATGTTCAACCCCTTGAATTAAAGCTAAAAGTCTGCACTTCAAATTAATTTGGATTGTTTCATTTTAATTTTATTCTGGTGGCATACAGAGCCTAAAGTATGGACATTGTGCCTGTGTCCAAATATATATGGACCCAACTCAATTGTTAGGAGGGATCCATACTGCTGGAATGAACATGTATTGCTGGGTAAGGGCTATAATGTTAGGGGAATCCATACTGCTGGGAAGAATTTGTATTGCTGGGTGGGGGATATATTGTTAGGAGGGTTCAATACTGCTGACTGAGATAGCTAAACTATATTACCAAAAGTATTGAGAGGCCTCCTTTTACACACACACACACAAACTTTAATGGCATCCTAGTGGTAGTGCGTAGGGTTCAATATTCAGTTGGCCCACTCTTTGCAGCTATAACAGCTTCAGCTCTTCTGAGAAGGGTGTCCACAAGGTTTAGGAGTGTCTATGGGAATTTTTGACCATTATTCCAGAAGCGCATTTGTGAGGTCAGGCACTATTGGACCAGAAGGCCTGGCTCGTAGTCTCCGCTCTACTTCATCCCAAAGGTGTTCTATCAGACTGAGATCAGGACTCTGTGCAGGCCAGTCAAGTTCCTCCACTCCAAACTAGCTCATCCATGTCACTATGGACCTTGCTTTGTGCACTGGTGTGCAGTCATGATGGAACAGGAAGGGGCCATCCCCAAACTGTTTCCACAATGTTGGGAGCATGAAATTGTCCAAAATGTCTTGGTATGCTGACGCCTTAAGAGTTCCCTTAACTGGAACTAAGGGGCCAAGCCCAACCTCTGAAAAACAAACCCACACCATAATCCCCCCTCCACCAAATGATTTGGAGCAGTGCACAAAGCAAGGTCCATAAAGACATGGATTAGCGAGTTTGGGGTTGAGGAAATTGACTGGCCTGCATTAATTAGAGCAGAGACTGCGAGCCAGGCCTTCTCATCCACATCAGTGCCTGACCTCACAAATGCGCTTCTGGAAGAATGGTCAAACATTATAGTTACATAGGTACATAGTTACATAGTTACATAGTAGGTGAGGTTGAAAAAAGACACAAGTCCATCAAGTCCAACCTATGTGTGTGATTATATGTCAGTATTACATTGTATGTCCCTGTATTTTGTGGTCATTCAGGTGCTTATCTAATAGTTTTTTGAAACTATCGATGCTCCCCGCTGACCACCGCCTGTGCCGCAGACACACTCCTAAACCTTGTGGACAGCCTTCCCAGAAGAGTTGAAGCTGTTATAAAGGTGGGCCAACTCAATATTGAACCCTACGGGCTAAGCCTTAGATGCCTTTAAGCGGTTTCCGACCGGCTCATGTCTATTTACTGCGGCAGAGTGGTACCGCTGGGCGAAACCCCGTATGGGTACGTCGTACCCTTTAGGTGCTGCTAGGTGGTCCCGGTGGGCACGATCGCCGCTGGCTACCTACGAGCACGTAGTGTAAACACACTACTTTACACTATTTGTGCGTAAACACACAAATCCCTGTTCTGTCAGGGGAGAGGAGACATATCTTTTGGTCCTACTGAGTAAGAACAATGATATGTCTCCTCCCCCTGTCAGTCCTATCCCCATACAGTTAGAAACACTAATGAGAGAACACATTTAGCCCCTTGATCGCCCCCTAGTGTTAATCCCTTCCCTGCCAGTGACATTTACACAGTAATCAGTGCATTTTTATAGCTCTGATCACTGTACAAATGTCAATGGTCCCAAAATATGTCAAAAGTGTCTGATCTGTCCTCCGCAATGTCGCAGTCCCAATAAAAATCACAGATCGCCGCCATTACTAGTAAGAAAAAAATATATAATAAAAATGCTATAAATCTATCCCCTATTTTGTAGATGCTATAACTTTTTCGCAAACCAATCAATATATGCTTATTGTGATTTATTTTTACCAAAAATATGTAGAATACATATTGGCATA
This sequence comes from Aquarana catesbeiana, assembly GCF_042186555.1. NCBI lineage: Eukaryota > Metazoa > Chordata > Amphibia > Anura > Ranidae > Aquarana > Aquarana catesbeiana. Next base: position 137,330,549 of record NC_133335.1, on the reverse strand, counting down.
AACTGATGAATAAATTTGTTTTTTTTGTTTAGATTGGTGGATATTTATTATAGCAAAAAGTAAAAAATATTGTTTGCTTTTCAAAATTGTTGCTCTTTTTTTGTTTATAGCGCAAAAAATAAAAAACTGCAGAGACGATCAAATACCACCAAAAGAAACCTCTATTTGTTGAGAAAAAAAGGACGCAAATTTTGTTTGGGTACAATATTGCATGACCACACAATTGTCAGTTAAAATGGCGCAGTGCCAAATTGTAAAAAGTGCTCTGGGTATGAAGGGGGTAAAATCTTCCGGGGCTGAAGCGTTCATATGCATAAAGTTCATATAAAGGCAGGTGTCCAAATAATTTTAGTAATACAGTCTATGTATTGCTGAATGGTTGATATATTTTTGGGTGAAAGTCATTCTGGTGGCATTGACATGTATTGCAGGTTGGGGGTTACATTGTTTGGAGGGAACTATACTGCGTGGATTGACATGCATTGCTTAGTGGGGGATATATTGTCAGGGAGGAAGCCATATTGCTGGTATGAACATGTATTGCTAGATGAGGGTTAATTGTTAGGAGGGATCCATACTGCGGGGGTAGCCATGTATTGTTGGGTGGGGGATATAGTGTTAGAAGGGATCCATATTGCAAGGATGGACACGTTTTGTTGGGTGGAGGATATATTGTAATACAGGATCCATACTGCAGGCATGGACATGTAATGTTGGGTGGGGTACATATACTGTAAGGGTCGGTTCACACTGAGGCAGCATGACTTGCAGCGCGACTGCCTTAGACGACTTGAACACGACTGCAGCGGCGACTTGCAAAACGACTTCTATATAGAAGTCAGTGCAAGTTGCCTCAAGTCGCCCCCAAAGATGTACAGGAACCTTTTTCTAAGTTGGAGCGACTTGCATTGCTCCGATTAGAACGGTTCCATTGTACAGAAGGGGACGCTACTTGTCAGGCGGCTAAGTCGCCTGACAAGTCGTCCTAGTGTGAACCGGCTCTTAGAGGGGATCCATACGGATTGGTTTGAAATATATTTGGTTAGGGTGGACAGTAAATTCACAATATTTTTAATCTTCAATCTAGATTGTACTTGTTTTTACTGCTTTTTTTTAAAGCCTGGAAGCAAGTTAAATAAAACAAAGCATATTTCTTCTCAGGCCTGCATAAGAAAGAAATAAGGTAACTACAGAAGTAAAAAGTCCATTCCGTCAATGGCAGAATTACCATAGGTGTTGGGAGCATTTACACCTATCTAGTCTTCAGAGGCATTGGAGTTTCTTTACTAAAACTGGAGAGTGCAAAAATCAGACTCACTTCTGCATAGAAACCAATCAGCTTCCAGGTTTTATTGCCAAAGCTTAATTGAACAAGCTGAGGTTAGAAAGGCGATTGGCTACCACGCACAGCTGCACCAGATTCTGAGTGCACCAGTTTTAGTAAGTCTACCCCATTGTGTGGTTGCTGATAGTAGTGAGAACTGATTGTTTGAAATTTGAACTCAGTGTGTATTGTCTTACTAAAAAGGAATCCTGATGATTAGTTTGAGCTGGACAGAATAGGATTATTTTTATATTATTGTTGTGGACAAGTCACTTGAATTACTTAATAGTGGAATTCCTGATTATATGTTTCTGATGCATAATAAAGATGGTTGTGGCCAATTTTAAATGTACATCGTTGTGTGGATTCTCACTACTTGTGCAATAAAACCTCCCAAAATTGCCTCTTCTAATGGTAATTTCTAATGCTTTCCCCAGGCCTAATACTCCAGACCACTCTTCTACATTTTCTCCCCTGTTCCCCATACTCCTATTCTTTCCTTGACATATTCACTATCTCCCCTTTCAGACCTCTCGTCAATGTTTTCAGTTTATTTCTATCTGTTCTCATCCCTTGCTACACAACCTCTAATTTATCATTTGTATTCTAAACTTTATTAATAGGGTCCCAATACACAAAATAAATTAAAATAAAACTATATATTAAAAAAAAAAAAAAAAATACTATCTATCCCAAGAGTTGGCAATCAATAGTTTTCATCTTGGTCCTCATTGCCGAAAACAATTGTTGTTATGTCAGGTAATGTTCATTATGTGTTACTGTGGGTGAGGTAAACATAATTTCTGCACAGGGGCCTCGTGTTGACTTTTCCTCTCTTGGCCTCCAAGGTGTATTTAATCAGGACAGTAAGGGCTAAACTACATTTGTAATCTCACACTATGATTTAATAGTTCATTGGTAATTTGCAGAATATACATTTGAATGTGTTGTAAACAAGGTGACTGCCAAAAGTAGGTAAATTGTTCAGTAGCCTGATAGTAGCCCAATAGGAACACCAGCCCTGTAGTTTAGGCCTAAAAGTTGCCTAGGGACACACAATTGAACTGTCTTTCTGATCTATATATACACAACATCTATATGTTGTATTGACAGCATTCTTGGTTTCTCCATCCCATCCCTTGGGCTACACAGTGGGGGTTTATTGTACTGGTAGCAAGAGTTTGCACAGTTTGGCAAGTTCCAACCTGACTGCAACCATTTTTTTGTGCTTCTCGTATCAGAAAAAAAATACCATGCCAAATTTAAGTATTAAATTGTCTAGGCATCTTGTCCATAACAGCAACATAATGGTTGTGGTTGTAATAGTGATGTTGACACCTGTGGGAGATTGGATTGGGCAAGGTGTGTGTTGGCAGACAGCTAAATAAATTTGTGAGTCATCTTTTCCACACAGTGGAATCTCATTAACCTGCAATTATCATGATGATAAAGATATGGTATATATATATATATATATATATATATATATATATATATATATATATATATATATATATATATATATATATATATGGTTTTGGGGACATGACAGAGCTTTCTTTTGTCAGTATTATCTTCAATACATTATTTCATTTTTCTATATATTATAAAGGAAAAAGGAGCTAAAAAGGACAAAGTTTTAACCAAAAAAATTTGAAACAACCAGTATTATATTGAGACAGTCTACCTAATTTGTGTAATTACAAATTAAATTCTTATTTGCAAATTAAATTTGGGCATTTTTAGTAATAGCACATTTACAAAAATGAAGCTATTGTGCAAACTTCGTAAAATGTAGTGGATTGTGCTTGTAGCTACCAGTGTTTTAGAAAGTTTATATCTTTAAGCAAAAGCATGCAAAACATGCAAAAATCATAAGCAAACAAGGACAATACTCAAAATGATCTCAACAAATATCACTACAAAATTTCCCTAATTAATCCATACCCACCCAAAGAATAATGAAATCACTTTAACTTTATTTCTTTATTTATTTTTATTTATTGGACCACCTTCTTGTTTTTTTTTTTTTAATGGCTAAGCTATCTTTAACCAATTGCGCGGTAAATATATAAAAAACTAATTTCTTTCTCAGTTTAGGCCGATATGTTCTTCTACATATTTTTGGTAAAAATAAAAAATCGTAAATAAGCGTATATTGATTGGTTTGCACAAAAGTTATAGCGTCTACAAAATAGGGCATAGATTTATGGCATTTTTATTATTTTTTTTTTTATTAGTAATGGCGGCGATCTGCAATTTTTAACGTGACTGCGACATTCTGGCAGACACAGCACCAATCAGTGCTATAAAAATGCACTGATTACTGTGTAAATGACACTGGCAGTGAATGGGTTAAACACTAGGAGGCGATCAAGGGGTTAAGTGTATCCTAGGGAGTGATTCTAACTGTAGATGGGATGGGCTCACTACAACATGATAGAGATCACTGCTCCCGATGACAGGAATCAGTAGATGATGTTACTAGGCAGAACATAGGCATCTCCCCATTCTGGCGCATCTCCCCATTCATCTCCCCAACAGTAGATCATGTTACTAGGCAGAACATAGGCATCTCCCCATTCTGGCGCATCTCCCCATTCTTGTGTGAAGAAAATGATAAAAATTTCATATGGTTACAGTGTAGCATGACCGCGCAATTGTCATTCAAAGTGTGACAGTGCTGAAAGCTGAAAATTGACCTGGGTAGGAATTACTTTGGTCTTGGTTGACAGCTTTAACATACTTGAATGTAGCTTCACAATTTATACATACATCATACAGTGGGACTGTATTAAAGAAGCTGATAATCTTAACTCCATTATCAAACTGCTTTTCACATATAAGATAATTGAAGTGAAGTGAATAATCACATTTTTTGAGTGAAAATGTTCAACTCTTTTGGTAAATCGAGCTTATTATCTTAAAGGGGTTGTAAAGGTAAAAGTTTTTCCTCCTTAATGCATTCTATGCATTAAGGTGAAAAAACATCTGACAATACCAGCCCCCCCGTTTTACTTACCCAACCCCTCGAAAGTCCCACGCTCGCTCCCGACATCCTCTTCGTCACTCAGCCTGGCCGTTGATTGGCTCGCGCTGCTGTCAATCACATCCAATGACGCGGCGCACCGGGGGGCAGGGGCGAGTGGCTATGGCCGCTGGCTGTATCACGGGAGAGCGCCCGCAAGCACTCAACACCATGCGAGGGAGCTCACATGAAAGTGTTGAGTCCTTGCGGGGGGGAGCCGAGACAGCCGCTGAGGGACCCCAGAAGACCAGGTTCAGGGCCCTCTGTGCAAAACGAGCTGCACAGTGGAGGTAAGTATAGCATGTTTTTTTTTTGTTTTTTTTTTTAAATAACAAACAACTTTAGTGTTCCTTTAAGCAAAGTGAACATTTTAAACTCCTTTAGTAAATCAAGCTTATGACCTTAAGCAATGCTTTACAAACCATTGCCGGGTTTTGTATGCTGTATTAAAACTCTACTCTATTAAATGTTTATTAATGTTCAAGGTTAGAAGTTGATAATTCAAAAGAAATCTTTTCAACTAGTTCCAGTATTTTTCTTGATAACATATTGGTAACAATATTTCCCATAAAAAGTATAAATATTGCACTAAAAGTATATAACCTTTTAATTTTAAGGAGGTTTCACTAATTTCTATTAAAAAAAACCTAAAAAATCTGACATGCAGATTTTAACTGCATGCCACTCCTAGGTTCAGCTTCTTCTCCACATAATCCCTTTAATTATAACCCCATTATCATCTTTATAATCCCATAGTCTTGTCAGCCTTCCTAAAGGGGTAAAAACTCACAACACAATATCCTGGGGGTCTGCCTAGTAAGAAGGTATTACCATATTAACAATAGCTTCATTGTTCTCAGGATCTAGTCATTTTAAATATAAACAAATAAGAAGCTGATAACAGATGTCGGAACCCCCCTAGGCTAGAAACAGAATTTTAACAGGAACAATACAAAAATACAATACAACTTGAAAGGTAACTTTTTTTTTTACCCATTTACAGCCATTTGTTAGGCTTTGTAGGATATGCACGTGGTATTCTCCATATATTCTGTGAAATTTCTGAGTTATTACTATCATTTGGTGAAATAAAGAGTTACAATTCTCCCATATGTGACTTCATGCAGCATTTCCTTAAAGTGGATGTAAACCCAATGTCATCCTTTCTAAACTACTGCCATAGGGGTTAGCTATAAGGATATACACCTCCTCCTGCATGTATCTTTACCTGTCAAATGTCTCCCCTCTGTCTGTTATGAGATCTGAAAAACTGCATATTCTGTGGGTGGGTCTGTTGTCTGGAGCTCGATGGGTGGAGTCGTGATGTCAGTAGACTCCCCGCCCACCTCTACACTCCCCTTGTCAATATGCATTTTCTCCTGTGTATTTCTAACACTTAACTTCTGCTGTGATCTCTAACATCCAGTGAAAAGACAGGAAAGTAACCACATGACTTCAGCATGCCAAATCATGCTGAGGTGTGGAACAGCCAATCCTTGCAGAGCTGCTGAAGAAAGGAGTGGGGGAGGAAATTAAAAAATAATGCATGTCTTAGGCTAGTGCACGAGATAGAAATCACCTGTCACTCACAGCAAGGGGGAGGATTTGACAAAGTTTTTCTCTGTTTGTCAAGTTTTTTCTCACTGAACAATAAAAGAGGATTGCTCAGAGCTGGATTAACTCTTTGTGGCAAGACTGGGCTCAAATGATAGGAAATCTTATACTCTACATTATGACATCAAAAAAAAAAAAAAAAATTTGGGTTTACATCCACTTTAGGGTGGCAACATGCTTTTATTAGATCTGTCATACTAAAAAAAATGACCAACAATCATATAGTGAAGGGTCTGCGATAATGTATTGTTTATGAATATAGTTACATAGTTGGTCAGGTTGAAAAAAGACACAAGTCCATCTAGTTCAACCAAAAAAAAAAAAAATAAAACTACTATTCCATATACACAATCCTTCACCCACAGTTGATCTAGAGGAAAGTGAAAACCCCCAGCAAAGCATGATCCAATTTGCTACAGAAGGTGAAAAAAAATCTTTCCTGATCCCCCGAGAGGCAATCAGATGTTCCCTGGATCAACTTTACCTATAAATGTTAGTACCCAGTTATATTATGTACATTTAGGAAAGAATCCAGGCCTTTCTTAAAGCAATCTACTTAGCTGGCCAGAACCACCTCTGGCGGGAGTCTATTCTACATTTTCATAGCTCTTACTGTGAAGAAACTTTTCTGCTTTTGGAGATGAAATCTTTTTTCCTCTAGACGTTAAGAGTGCCCCCTTGTTCTCTGTGATGACCTTACAGTGAATAACTCTAAACCAAGTTCACTATATGGACATCTTATGCATTTGTAAATGTTGATCATATCCCCCCTTAATCTCCTCTTCCCAAGAGAGAATAAATTCAGTTCCTGTAATCTTTCCTTATAGCTGATCTCCTCCATACCTCTTATCAGTTTGGTTGCCCTTCTCTGCACTTTCTCCAGTTCCTAGATATCCTTTGAGAACTGGTGCCCAAAACTGAACTGCATATTCCAGATGAGGTCTTACTAATAATGTGTACAGGGGCAAAATGATATCTCTCTCTCTGGAGTCCATACCTCTCTTAATACAAGAAAGGACTTTGCTCACTTTGGAAACCGCAGCTTGGCATTGCATGCTATTATTGAGCTTATGATCTACCAAAACCCCCAGATCTTTCTCCACTATGGATCCCCCAGTTGTACTCCCCCTAGTATGTATGATGCATGCATATTCTTAGCCCCCAAGTGCATAACTTTACATTTATCAACATTAAACCTCATTTGCCATTTAGTTGCCCGATTAGACAGTGCATTGAAGTTGGCTTGTAAATTGGAGACATCCAATCCACTGTATAGTTTGGTGTCATCTGCGAAGACAGAAATTGTATTTTTAATCCCAGACCCTATATCATTTATATAGATATTAAAAAGTAAGGGTCCCACCACTGAACCTTGGGGTACACCACTGATAACCTAACCAATTTAACTGACAATTGCGCGGTCGTGCGACATTGTACAAAAACAAAATTGAGGTCCTTTTTTTCCCACAAATAGAGCTTTCTTTTGGTGGTATATGATCACCTCTGATTTTTATTTTCTGCGCTATAAACAAAAAAAGACTGTCAATTTTGGAAAGAAAAAACAACATTTTTTACTTTTTGCTATAATAAATGTCACGGAACGTCCCACACTCCGCTTGAGTGCTTCCGTCATATACCACTTCCTCCCAGTCTGTATACAGATATCAGATATTCCAACCTCTCTGAGCACAAAACAAGGCGACACTTGCTTGTTGCTACCATGAACTCACTTTATTCAGAACCAGAATACAGTCTTATATGCACAGGAGAAGATTACTCTAACAATACAAACGTAACCTAATTAAGATGAGTAATTAACTAATCCTTTATACAGCCTAGGTGATTGAGACATGACCTTTTGCCCAGACTGAGTTAATTATCACAGGACATTTCTCACAATAGCAGCTCCAATAGGAGTCGTCCCGTTTCCTACATTGTATAGAGGACAATGTCATCAGCTCATTCAATTAACATAAACACAGGTAGTTGGAGCTGATGACACCAGCATCTCCTCACAGGATGTGTCCCAACAGAATGAATCAGTCTTATCAGCAGGGGGCTGCTGGAGGAATCCCTCCTCCCTCTTCAGGGACACAAATCTACAGTAAGGAGTCCCCAACAGAATCAAACAACATACAATATATACACGACTGAGTCCGATTAGTACAGTTCAGACTGGATTTCTAATTCACCTCACAAAGAGTATTGTTCCATTGAAAATCCAGGGCCCATAATCAAAAGGCAATAGGCTTGCATTCAGTCCTCTCCAACAGCCTCTGTCCCGGCTAGGTCTGTCACAATAAATATCCCCAATTTGTTTTTAAAAAACATATTTCTTCCTCAGTTTAGGCCGATATGTATTCTTTTTTTTTTTTTTTTTTTTTTACCAAAAATATGAAAATCGCAATAAGCGTATATTGATTGGTTTGCGCAAAATTTATAGCATCTACAAAATAGGGGATACATTTATGGCATTTTTATTATAATTTTTTTTTTTTTTTACTAGTAATGGCGGTGATCTGTGATTTTTATCGGGATTGCAGCGGACAGATCAGACACTTTTGACACTTTTTTGGGACCATTGACATTTATACAGCGATCAGAGCTAAAAATAGCCACTGATTACTGTATAAATGTTATTGGCAGGGAAAGGGTTAACACTAGGGGACGATCAAGGGGTTAAATGTGTGTCCTACGGAGTGGTTCTAACTGTGGGGCGATGGGACTGCTTGGGGGAGAAGACCGATCATTGTTCATACTTAGTATGAACAACAGATATGGCTCCTCTCCCCTGACAGAACGGAGATCGGTTTGTTTACATTGACAGACCTCCATTCTGTCTCTGTGTGGAACGAATGCAGTTGCCCGACAGTCATCGCGACCGCCGGGCACGCGCATCGGCTCAGTCGTCGCGCCGCAGAGGTGTGCGCACCCCCAAGTGGTGCCTGACATTAATCGCGACCGCCGGGCACATGCATCGGCTCAGTCGTCGCGCCGCGGAGGTGTGCGCACCCTCCAGTGGTCTTAAAGTGGCCGATGTACAGCTACAACGGCTGGCCCAGGGGAGACAACCTGCCGCAGTATAATGATGGTCGGGAAGCGGTTAAACTCTCCAGTATCTTCAGGACTATAGAAGTTAAACTAACAGGTCTATAGTTACTTGGTAAAGACATTGATCCCTGTTTAAATATGGGCACCACATTGGCCCTACGTCAATCCAGTGGTACCATTCCAGTCATTAATGAGTCCCTCAAAATTAGAAACAATAGCTTTGAAATGATAGAGCTCAATTCTTTTAGGATCCATGGGTGAATGCCATCTGACCTGGTGTTTTATCCACCTTTTATTATCACCTTAATATCTCACTGTAAATGTAGTTAAAGTGTTTGTTAAGGTCAAAAATGTTTTTCTATGGTTCCCTCTGGTATATAACACTAAGCTCCCCAGTAGATGTCATTTTAAAAAATATATAAATATATATCCTGTCCCAATCTGATAGTTGCAGGGGGAGGTGCTGGAAAACCCCTGCTGATGTCAGCCGAGGTGAGGAGGGGAGGGGACTGGCGGGCATTCATATAAGCTATTATACTGCATATTTTTAAAAATGACATCCACTGGGGAGCTTCATATTATATAATAGACTAAAGAAGACAAAAAGTTTTTTTTTAAAGCAGGAGGGGAGGATTGGGGAGCTGACAAGCAGGGAAGGGAGGGGGAGTAGGACGACAGAGGGAGACACAAAACACAGAGAGCCAGCCTGCGGCTGACGGAGGCACTTACTCTGGCAACGGTGTCAGGGATCAGCAGCCCTGATTATCATGGTCAGCGTACAGAGGGGAGGGCAGAAACTGGCAGGATCACCCAAGTATTTCAAAGTGATACAGGGGACCAAATTACACAGCACAAGCACTGTGCTGTATGACATCCTTTACAGAAACAGGATAGCTATTTTTTTTTTTTGGGTTAATAAACACTTTCATTTAAAAAATCAAATCAGAAGCCAAGTTATGTGGGACCACCCGTAGGCAGGCCACACAGTATGCAATTTTATTTCCTTTAACCACAGGTTGAAGGAAAGAAAGTTGCTCAATACCCCCATCAACATTCAGCGTTGATAGGAAATCCCTCCCGCAATGCTGTTGTGCTGGCAGGGAGCCTTCCCAGCCTCCCCCACCTTCAGAATATGCATTAAGATAAAAAAAAAACCTTCTGTGTGCCTCAGCCCCCCTAATACTTACCTGAGCCCCTTCTCCATCCAGCGATGTATGAGAGAGAGCCTTGGCTGTCCAGGACTCTCCCTCTATTGGCGCCTGTTGCTGTCAATCAAAGTCAGTGAGCCAATGAGGAGAGAGAGGGGGAGGGGCAGAGCCATGGATCCGTGTCTGAATGAACACACAGAGCAGCGGATCGGGTGCCCCCATAGCAAGCCGCATGCTGTGGGGGCAATCAGCAGAAGGGAGGGACCAGGGGTGCCAGCGAGGGACCCGAGAATAGGAGGATCTGGGCTGCTCTGTGGAAAACCATTACACAGAGCAGGTAAGCATAACATGTTTGTTATTTTAACTGACTTCTCAGTTTGTAGGCAGGTGCGGTGTATATTCTCCACTGCAGGTGGCGCTTGTCTGTAGCGGCAATGCAGATGAGGGAGGAGGTCGAGAGGAACCTAGTTCCTCTATGGTTTCCTCAGTCACTGGAAGGCAGCTATTCTATGGGATGCTGGTGCCCATCTGACTTTGGTGGCCATCTTGGGTCAGGCAGAGTCTATTTAAGACCCTGGCTCCTGGGTTTGGCGTGCATTTCAGCAAGCGGCAGTATACCCGTCTGTCAAGAACAGTGCTTAACATCAGGAAAAGGTTCCGGAGGTGTAAGAAAAGTGCAGGGACAAGCCATCCTTCCTGGAATCCTTCCCATTTGGGTACGGACCAGCCAGGCCACATTCTGCTCCTTGAGACAGACGCTGTCGGCACCTCTAAGCCTCCGATCTACTGTTCCAACGCTGTTACCATTTAACAACACTCTGCACCTACCCACAAGTTCACCTCTTGGAGTTACATCATTGGGACATGGAGGCAGTGACTAATACAGTAATGGATTGGCCTATGCTTGTATATAGCTGAAGAGATTTTCCAAAGTGATTGTACTCAGTGCATGCCCTGTATAAAAGTTGAGACTGCTCTTCGATCCGACTGTTCCCAATTATTAACTTGGTGCAGGCACTTGTCACTTGCATGAAAATTTAGCACTTGCAGAATAAAGATAGTGTGGCCCCAGGCAATGAGGATTGACTTGATCTGGGGTACCACATTATAGATCACAGAACTTATTGCTTTATTTTCTATGACACCTGTCATGAGGGGACTGTTTGTGCTGACCTCTGCTTTTAGCAATGTTAGTTCCTAGACGTAATGCTGCTGCATTGGCTTCATTGCATTTTGAGACACTGACTTGGAATTACACTTATAACTCGGACACTCCTGACATTTCTCTCCTACATGTAAAAATCATAATTTTTTTGCTAGAAAATTACATAGAACCCCCAAACATTATATTTTTTTTTTTTGCAAAAACCCTAGAGAATACAATGGCAGTCATTGCAACTTTTTATCTCGCACGGTATTTGCGCAGCAATTTTTCAAATGCGTTTTTTTGGGGAAAAAAAAACAGTTTTATGCTTAAAAAAAAAACAAAAAACAGTAAAGTTAGCCCAATGTTTTTGCATAATGTCCTCTAACGCACGCGGCAATACCTCACGTGCGATTTGAACGTTGTTTACATACGTGGGCGGGGCTTACCTGTGTTCGCTTCTGAGCGCGAGCTACCGGGGACAGGGCGTTTTAAAAACATTTTTAAATTTTTTTTATTTTTACACTTTTTTTACATTAAATTTTTTTTGATCACTTTTATTCCTATTACAAGGAATGTAAACATCCCTTGCAATAGGAATCTATCATGACAGGTCCTCTTTATGGAGAGATGCGGAGTCAATAAGACCTGGATGGCGGCGGGAGGGGGGGGGGGGGGCGTCCCCTCCCATTGCCTATTAGAACAATCAAGCAGCGGAAGTGCCGCTATGATCGTTCTTATCGTGCACAGAATCGCCGGCTGGAAAAAATGATATCTGAATGATGCTGAATGATGCCTGTAGCTACAGGCATCATTCAGATATCCCCCCCAAAGTGAGGACGTCATTTTACTATGGCCCGGTAGCCAAGTGGTTAACAAGCAGGGCTCGACAAATTTCAAGCACCAGGTTGCCATGGTGACTAGAAATTGCCTCCTGGCACCTGTACTTTTGTCAGCTGTCTGCTTCATAACCGCGCTTTAGCCTGAAAGATGACTACAGCGCGGCTCTGTTGTTCCAGGAGGGCGCGCATCCAGTATGCTCTCCTCTGTGATCACTGTGTCCTTGGGACACAGCTGATCACATATCTCGGTAATGGGCCAATCACAGTGGCCCTTTACCATGTGGTTAGCTGTGTCCAATCACAGCTGATCACAATGTATACAGACTTGCTGGTTATTGGCAGTACTTTCCTCACACGCTGTCACAATGCGAGGGAAGCAGACCCCGTAACCAGCAAGTGTGACAGGGGACATGTACACAGATAACCAGGGCACTGATCATCAGTTCAGCCCCATCAGTGCCAATCAGCTTTTGTTAGAACTCACAGGGCCCCGTACAACCTACCCGACCGCCCCCCCTCAAGTGAATGGGCTCCCCTATGTGGGAAAAACAGGCAAAAAAAAAAAAAAAAACAGGAACGTGTGTTCCCACTACACAGAGTATAAAGGGGCCTGTCAGCTGGAGAGAGAGATGTGTTCACTGGCTCCAGCACTGCAGTGGCAGCTACCTGCAGTTCTAGGAAGGCTCCTGGTATATTCACCCCCTCTCCAAAATCATGAAGATTCTGTCACTTTACTCCAACAGCCACCCCCCACCATGCTTACTCCCACCAGCAGAAGCATTGCTGCATCCAAACCCTGGAGTTCACAGTGAACACAGAGCAGTGAGAACACGATCTGGAGGGAGGGGGAGCAAGCTTGCTGCTCATTCATCACCGCTGACAGGCGAGAGATCACTGCTGACAACGGGCCAGGGGGAGACAGAGGGAGAGTTTTAGGAGCCTACAGAAGCAGAGACTCTGCAGCTGTCTCCTTCTGCTCCAGATTAGGACACTGCAAGTATATAGAACTGATCCCTCTGGAGAGCTGCTGGAGGGAGAAAGCCGGTGTTATAACAAAATGACCAACCCGGCAGAATGTGCTTCCTGTGACGTGGAATCAGCTGTAGCTCCAAACCGTGCGCACTGCGCAGGTGCAACGTGACATACATTCCTTCTGTGGCTGACAAAATGCTCGACCGACTACTGCGCATACACAAGGCAGAAATCAACTAACACAAAATTTATATTGCTAAGCCCATCTTGGTACACCTTACACTCGACCTCATCACACCTACAGTAACAAGGCAGGGCAGCGGACATCTTGCTACTATGTTTATGTAGATAAGCTCATACAATTTCTGAAATTAGTTTGCGTTTTCAAAACGGGGTTTGGTGTAACAAGATGTCCGCTGCCCCGCCTGCTTACTGTAGGTGTGATGAGGTCGAGTGTAAGGTGTACAAAGATGGGCTTAGCAACGTAAATTTCGTAAGTGTTTGTTGATCTCTGCCGCACTGTCAGCCACTGAAGGCATGTATGACGTGTTGCGCATGCACAGTGAGCGTGGTTTGGAGCTACAGCGGTTTGAAGATACAGTTGATTCTACGGCACAGGAAGTGACGCGGGTTGCACATTCTGCCAGGTTGCTCCTTTTGTCAGAACACCGGTAGCGCTGCAGGGGATCCACAGGTGTTACAAACCAGTACAGCTGGCTCTCTTCTCCTGCAGGTGCTCGAGCCCCTCTTCTGAAGTGACAGAGCTCGGGCCCGGTACAGGAAGGCTGGCTGTACTGGGCTATCAGCAGCCCTGCCCATCAGTACTGCCTATTAGTGCCCATCAGTGCCTCCTCATCAGTACCCATCATTGTCCATCTGTGCTGCAAATCAGTGCAACCTTATCAGCGCCGCCTCATCAGCGCCTCCTCATCAGTGCTGCATCATCAGCGCACATCAGTGAAGGAGAAACATTTCTTATTTGCAAAATTTTATAACAGAAACTAAAAAAAAAAAAAATGTGGGGTCTTTTTTTTTTTTGTTTAGCAAAAAATAAACACAGTAGTGATTAAATACCACCAAAAGATAGCTCTATTTGTGTGAAATAAAATTATAAAAATGTCATATGAGTACAGTGTTGCATGACCACACAATTGTCATTCAAAGTGTGACAGCACAGAAAGCTGAAAATTGGCCTGGGCAGGAAGGGGGTGAAAGTGCCCAATATTGAAGTGGTTAAATGTGTCATCCTGGCTTGCCCATATAGCAAGCTAGATGGCTGGACTGGGACTCGGGAGATTCCAGGTGAAGTTAAGAGGGAGGGACCTAAAAGAGTACCTCAGCTAACCATTGGCTGAGGAGGTAGCAGGAGCCGGCTGCGCCTGTTAATCTGCACCAAAGCTGAAACCTGTCACTATACACAATAAGAAATTCTAAATAATGTCCAACCACAGTGATGCAATGCAGTCAATCAGTCAATGCAGGCTCTCTAAATACCCAACAGGTACTGTGAAAACAAAATGAGAGAGCGCACAGCCCATAGTGCAGTTAACCCTTTAATGAAGACACACAACATACACAGTATTGCACAAAGACACAGCGTGTAAGAGGCACATCAGCATGTAATGTAGGCACCAGCTTAAGGGAGTCCACACTATGAGAATATCTGAGGAAAAATTCAGTACGAGGCACGGTCATTCGATTTTCGTATATTGTGTACACAACTTTCAACATTCCTTTCAGAATTTGCAAATGAAAATTTCCGAAGGGCAAACTCCAAAATTTTTCTTATACGCGAACAGAATGACTGATTTTGTTTATTGTGTACCATTTTTGGACAAGAAAAAACTGATGCGAAAGACTGCACATGATCAGAAACAATAAACAAAAACAAAAAACAAAAAAGACTTTGTCCTACGAGAATTTTCGTACATTATTTCCTTCCTTGGTTTCTGACTTGCTGTGAAACATTGAGAAAAACCGAATGACTGATCGCTCTATTTTCCTATAGTGTGTACCCGCCTTTATCCCCAGACCTCGATGCTACACCGTGGATAGTGGGGAAGTGAGAAATTCCTTTGGTCCTGGGAGATGATGAACCCAGTCCGGAGAGTGTTTCGGATTCTAGTGAGTGCAGTGGTGGCGAACGGACTAAGCCCCCCCCCCCCTCCAGGCAGTCACCAGACAAAAAATAAAATGTTAAAACTGGCCCTTTAACTGCTTGCCGACCGCGCTATAGCCGAATGACAGCTGTAGCGCGGTCAGATAACTCTGGGAGGGCGTACTATGACGTCCTCCCAGAAACGCGCACCCAGGATGGCAGAGCGATCACTTGTAAACAAAACGGCATCAAGTCCAGTTCCTTGTAGAAAAAAAATGACATGTTCAAAAGACTCATTAGGCCTCATAAAATATACGTTGGGTTGTTTTCTTTCCAAAATGGGGTCATTTTTGGGGAGTTTCCATTGTCCTGGTGCTCCAGGGCCTTCAAAAGTGTAAGAGGTAGTCAAGAAATTATATGTATAATTTATGCTCAAAGAACGCCTGACGTTGCTCCCTGCATGTTGAGCCTCTGTATGTGGCCACGCTGTGTAAAAGTCTCACACATGTGGTATTGTCGTACTCAGGAGAATTTGTGTCATGCATATGCTGTGTGTGAGAAATAACCTGCTAATATAACAATTTTGTGAAAAAAAAAAGAAAAAAAAATTTGATTTTGCAAAGAATTGTGGGAAAAAATTACAACTTCAAAAAACTCAACATGCCTCTTACTAAATACCTTGGAAGATATGTAGCAGTATAAATTTTGGCTAAAATTTATGAAGAAAAATTACTAAATTTCAAAAAAAAAAAAGCGGAAAGCTCTATTTGTGTGAAAAAAATAACAAAAAGTTCATATAGGTACAGTGTCGCATGACTGAGTAATTGTCATTCAAAACGTGAGAGCACTGAAAATTGGTCTGGTTAGGAAGGAGGTTTAAGTGTCCAGTGGGTAAGAGGTTAAAAAAAAGGATATATAAAAAAAAGGTCCTTAAGTGCGCTGTGTTTGGACGCCGGACACAGTGCACTTATAGGAAGCGCCACGTCTATGCAATCACGAGATTGCAGATGCGGCGCTTCATTTGCAGGCTTTTTTCCCGCCTTGCGGAACTTTACAAAGCGCCGAGTAGCTTCTGCCCTGCGCTCGTAGTATCTATTATTACGGCCGGGCGGTTTGATTGACATCTGAGTTAGATGGGCTGCAAGGGCTGAGACGGTGATAATAATGGGGGATTTTAACTACCCAGAAATTGACTGGAGTAATGGCACTGCTGGGACAGTTAAAGGGCAAAAATTTATAAACCTAGTACAGGACAATTTTATGGTCCAGTTTATTGAGGCCCCAACTAGGAATGAAGCTCTGTTGGACCTGGTACTCTCAAACCATACAGAGCTTATTACTAATGTCCAGATAAAGGAACACCTGGGTAGCTGTGATCATAACATGATTTCATTTGATGTTAGCTGTAAACAAGAAATACATACGGGAAAGATAAAAAAACTTCAAGAGAGCAAATTTTCCAGGGATGAGGGCTGCTCTCCAGGATTTAGACTGGGAGGGAATATTTGCATCGATAAACACAGAACAGAAATGGGAATTCTTCAAAAAGACTGTTTGGGACCTCACTGCAAAGTACATTCCCATGGGCAATACGTTTAAAAGGCTAAAAATAAAACCTATGTGGCTCGCGGTCAAAGTTAGAAAAGCTATAAACAATAAGAAAAGAGCTTTTAAAAAATATAAAAATGAAGGAACACTAGTGTCGTTTAAATGTTACAAAGAATTTAACAGAATATGTAAAAAGGAATCAAGGATGCAAAAATTCAAAATGAACGACAGATCGCAAAAAATAGTAGGACAAACCCCCAAAAATTCTTCAAATATATTAATAGTAAAAAGGTCAGGTCTGAGCATGTAGGCCCTTTACAAAATAATCTAGAGTGGGTGACTGGGAACGAAGAGAAGGCAAATGTATTAAATACTTTCTTCAGCTCTGTGTATACAAAAGAGCATGGGGGAGCCCATGTCCATAATGGGGGTGGTATTGACACAGCCCCGAATGATCCACAATGGCTGAAAAGTGATATGGTCCAGAAATATTTAGCCAGTATAAAGGTGGATAAAGCACCTGGACCTGATGGCATCCACCCACGGATCCTAAAAGAATTGAGCTCTGTAATTTCAAAGCCATTGTATCTAATTTTTAGGGACTCATTAATGACGGGAATAGTACCACTGGATTGGCGCAGGGCGAACGTGGTGCCTATATTTAAAAAGGGATCAAAGTCTTTACCAAGTAACTATAGACCTGTTAGTTTAACTTCTATAGTCGGGAAGATACTGGAGCATTTAATAAAAGACCACATAGACGAGTTCTTGCTGGAAAAAACTTTTTAAGCAACAGACAGCATGGATTCATGAAAGACAGAAGTTGTCAGACAAACCTGATTTCTTTTTATGAAGAGGTAAGTAAAACCTTGGACAGAGGGGTGGCTGTGGACGTGGTATACTTGGATTTTGCAAAAGCGTTCGATACAGTTCCGCACACACGGCTCATGTGTAAGTTAAAGTCTACTCTACAGGCCTGGAAATATCAGTTTGTAAATGGATAGAAAACAGAAAACAGGCTAAAAAGACAGAATTCAGAGAGTAGTGGTTAATGATTCTTACTCTTACTCTCTAAGGTTATCAGTGGTGTACCCCAAGGTTCAGTGCTGGGACCCTTACGCTTTAATATCTTTATAAATGATATTGGGTCTGGGATCAAAAGTAACATTTCTGTCTTTGCAGATGACACCAAGCTATGCAGTGGAATAACGTCCTTACAGGATGTCTCCAATTTACAAGCTGACCTCAATGCACTGTCTGATTGGGCATCTATGTGGCAGATGAGGTTTAATAATGATAAATGTAAAGTTATGCACTTGGGGGCTAAGAATATGCATGCATCATACATACTAGGGGGAGTACAACTGGGGGAATCCGTGGTGGAGAAGGATCTGGGGGTTTTGGTAGATCATAAGCTCAATAATAGCATGCAATGCAAAGCTGTGGTTTCCAAAGCGAGCAAAGTCCTTTCTTGTATTAAGAGAGGTATGGACTCCAGAGAGAGAGAGAGATATCATTTTGCCCCTGTATAAATCATTAGTAAGACCTCATCTGGAATATGCAGTTCAGTTTTGGGCACCAGTTCTCAAAAAGGATATCGGGGAACTGGAGAAAGTGCAGAGAAGGGCAACCAAACTGATAAGAGGTATGGAGGAGCTCAGCTATGAGGAAAGATTAGAGGAACTGAAATGTATTCACTCTTGAGAAGAGGAGAATAAGGGGGATATGATCAACATGTTCAAATATATAAGGGGTCCATATAGTGAACTTGGTGTTGAGTTATTCACTTTACGGTCAACACAGAGGACAAGTGGACACTCTTTATGACTGGAGGAAAAGAGATTTCATCTCCAAATACGGAAAGGCTTCTTCACAGTAAGAGCTGTGAAAATGTGGAAAAGACTCCCGCCAGAGGTGGTTCTGGCCAGCTCAGTAGATTGCTTTAAGAAAGGCCTGGATTCTTTCCTAAATGTACATAATATAACTGGGTACTAGCATTTATAGGTAAAGTTGATCCAGGGAAAATCCGATTGCCTCTTGGGGGATCAGGAAGGAATTTTTTCCCCTGCTGTAGCAAATTGGAGCATGCTCTGCTGGGGTTTTTTGCCTTCCCCTGGATCAACTGAGGGTATAGAATTGGGTCTATTGGATTGTACGATATTTTTTTTTTTTTTTTTTTATGGTTGAACTGGATGGACTTGTGTCTTTTTTCAACCTGACTAACTATGTAACTATGTAAGTGTTAAAAGTGCAAAGTGCAATCACAATAAACATAAATAGCACTAATAAGTATCCTTAATAAAATAAGAAAATCATGTGAAATACAAAAAATGTGCAAAACACTGCAGGAGAACACCTTCCTGTATAAAGTGCAAAATGTACGACGTGAACATTATGATGCTGTGCGTGACATGCACACAGCAAGCGTACAGTAAAACAAAGTGTCTAGTGCAACAAACAAGTCCAAGTGACTACATATTTCAGACAGTCCATGATATCCAAATGTAGTAGTGGGTGAACACAAACGTATGAAAATACTCCTTCACAAGGTGGATCAGCTTTCTGACATGCACATACTGAATGAATAAACAAAAGATAGTGCTCCTCTTCGTGTAGAAACCACACACTAATAAGTAATGGCCCCTTACCTTAAGGTAATAGGGTATCAGCATATGACCAGTGCTGGGAGTAGCAGCCTTTTCTTCTATACTTAGACCCAAAATCCTGATCCAGGCACTTAGTCCCTCAAAAGGTACAGGGGGCAATAACATAGGTCAATAATGGCTTATCTCCGACGAGCGGAGAGCTCGTAAGCCTCAGTCAGCATAGAGTGCCTGTCCCATCCCTACGTGTGACGTCACGCAGTATTTTGCACATTTTTTGTATTTCACATGATTTTTTTATTTTATTAAGGATACTTATTAGTGCTATTTATGTTTATTGTGATTGCACTTTGCACTTTTAACACTTCTGCAACTGTTTTTTATATATTTTCTGTCACATATTATTTATCTATTTTCCGTCAATTGGTACTGGTCGCTATTTAACCCAGTAGGGTTCTATTGTGTTTTAGCGCTTTACCCCACTAGCACTGTCACTTTAGTATATTTTCTTTTTCTTTTTTTTTTTTTTTTTTTTGCTGGATTAGCGGAGCACCACCCCATTATTTTATTTCACTGATTATTAGGGTCTGGTTGTACCCTATTCAGTGCAGGCAGCTTTTCCACTTGCTCTGCTGTAATATACATGATAGCGCAGGAATAACCACTATACATTTCGGATCTACTCCACTTCATAAACAGGCACACAGAGGAGAAAGATCTCCTCTGTGAATGCCGGAGAATGAAGCAGTGAATAGATTTCAGTGCTTCATAAAAGGACACCTTTGTGCTGTCCATTTGCAAAGGCCTTTGAGGGGTGTTTTTAACGCCCCTCAAACACCTGCTTTAATGCCACTGTGAACTTAGCCTTAGCGTTGTGTAGCTTTGATTCAAAATTGAAGCCTCCTGTTGAGTCAGGAGGCTTCTGAAGCCTTTCAATGCCTCCCATTCAAGTCTATAGTAACGCTTGCAAACTGGCAGGCGTTTGCAGTGTGGTTTCGGGACGTTAACATTTGTTTATTTCCTGTAATGGCATAGGCGTTTGTGGATTGGTTTTAAGGCGCCTTAACGCTCATCAAACACTTCAAAACCATGCATATGGCGTTTGGGCAGTGTTTTTAACTCATCATTAACGCTTGTAAAACACCACTCTAACGCCTATACTAAAACTCACTGACACCAGTCTAACGCCCATACTAAAGCTCATTAACACGCGTCTAAACGTTCATACTTACACTATAGGAGCATTTGTTAAGCATTAGAAATTTAGTCAAGTGTGAACAAGTCCTTAAAGTGGTTGTAAACTCTCAAAAAAAAACAACCTGCAAGACAAAGGCATAATGAGCTAGTATGCATTGCATACTAGCTCATTATGAAATATTTACCTTAGTTTGAAGCTATTGCAGCGGTCCCCATACACCGATGTGACCTGCGAAATGTCTCCCGGAGTTATTTCCAGGTTTGTGGGCTCCAGTGCTGTGATTGCCCGGAGCCGCGATGATGTCACTCCCGCGCATGCGTGCGGGAGCCGTCGGTCACGGCACAGAAACTGAAGAGACGGTATGAGCGAGTTTCTTCAGTGCTCATGTGCCAATGACGTTGGCACATGCGGATACAGTGAATATCTCCTAAAGTTTAGGAGATATTCACAGTACCTACAGGTAAGCCTTATTATAGGCTTACCTGTAGGTAAATGTGGTAGTACAGGGTTTACAACCACTTTAACCTCTTCCTGTCCGCGCTATAGCCGAATGACGGCTATGAGACTTGGCTGATCACAGATCGGAGTAAGGTGTCGATCCCTTACCACATGATCAGCTGTCAGTCAATGACAGCTGATCATGTGATGTCAACAAAGCCGGTAATTGGCTATTTTTTCTCCTCACGCTAATAGCGTGAGGAGAAAAAAAAAGCTGATCACCGGCAGAGGTCACATTAGTCCCGATCCTGGAGAGGCTCTGCAGAGTCATCTGTGCCCATCCGTGCCACCTACCAGTGCACAACGGTGCCCACCAGTGCCACCTACCAGTATCCACAGTGCCACCCATCAGTGCCCACAGTGCCACCTATAAATGTCACCAATCAGTGCCTCATCACCAGTGCTGCCTATAAATGCCACCTACCAGTGCCACCCATCAGTGCCATCCATCAGTGCCGTCTTATCTGTGCCTATCAGTGCAGCCCATCAGAGCAGCCTCATCAACGAATATCAATGAGGGAGAAAAATTACAACATTTTATAAAAAACTGTGAAACATGTTTTTTCTTTCAAAAATTTCTGGGTTTTTTTTGTTTGTTTAGCAAAAAATAAAAACCCAAGAGGATTAAATACCACCAAAAGAAAGCTTTATTTGTGTGAAAAAAATGATAAAAATTTAATTTGAGTACAGTGTTGCATGACCGCACAATTGTCATTCAAAGTGTGACAGCGCTGAAAGCTAAGAATTGGTCTGGGCAGGAGGGGGGGTTTAAGTTCCCAGTAAGCAAGTGGTTAATCCCAAGCTGATGTCTGCAAAGTGATGTGGCAGCTGTATTGGCAGCAATAACTTTCACAGAGCAGGCAGGGTGGTTCCCCTCCCCTTTTTTACATGTGTACAACAATTAAAAACATTTGCTGTAAAGCCCAACTGGTCAAATCATTTAGGTATGCAAATCAGTTATAGAATTATTGTTAAGTTAATTTACATATGCTGTCGCTGCTAAATGTGGTCCGGGCGTAGTGTTGCCACCTCATCCCTTAAACTGAACACATATTAATTACTAAGGATGAGCTCCAGCGTGCAGAGCCCGCCAGGAAGTCGGCACTGCGGAGCGCTAATCACAGGCAGGGAGACATTGTCCCGATGCGTGGCTGCAGAGATCGAGAAATGTCTCACTGCCTGTGATTAGCCCTGTGCCGACTTCCTGGCGGGCTCTGCGCGTGGGCTGTGCGAACACGCTGGAGCTCATCCTTATTAATTACACAGGTTCTGTGGAAGACTGGGCGTCTAGGACTCAAGAATCTTTAGTCAGGAGAGGGTTAAAGAAAACCTGTTGCTTTGGTCTACATGGCCAAAGTACAAGTTTCCTGTCCACACCCCTTCAGAGAAGGGTGACTCAATCATTTCAGCTCCTGGCTGGTTTGCAACCTCGAAAAAAAAAAAAAAAATTATATATATGACTGGTTGTGTCCTCTCAAAACCATGTAAGTAGATTTACCAAACAATGAACGTTTTACACCTGGTAACAAATATATGCATTGCCTGACAAGAGACAGTGAAGTATAAGAATAGTATTTGGTAGAAGTAAATGGAAATCTTAGAGCTTTGAGTTCGGATCTGACCCAAATATGACCAGTCGTGTCTATAACCGTCACCGCCGATTGTGTAATGGTAACTGAAGTATACAGTCCAGTGTTCATATAAAAGTTTTATGTAAAAAGTATTCATTAAAGGTCAAATAAATAACATTTTCTTACCTCTTCTTAGACAAGCAGTTGCCTCTCGTTGTTATTCAGCAGTTTGCTGCTTTCACTTTCATTTCTAATTACGGAAATAGTACAAGGCGGCTGTTTGATGTAAATCACATGTGCCTGCCTGTTTTGTTTGACGTCTCTGAAAATGCAGTTTTTCCAGCTGTTGTGGAACAAGTTCTGAATGATCAAGCATTCCAAACGCTGAAACCATGATACTTGTGGAAATACAGTAAAGTTTATCCATGACTTATGGCCAAAAGTGTCATGCTTTTTTGCCCCCTTTTGGAAAAGACACTGCCCTTCTAATCAGAGTCACTGATCAATAGTATACTTTTTACTGTCCAGGCAGGTAAAACGCTGAGCAGGTTGTAACTAAGGATGAGCTCCGATGTGTTCGCACAGTCCACGTGCAGAGCCCGCCAGGAAGTCAGCACTACGCTAATCAGAGGTAAGGATGAGCTCCGGTGTGTTCGCACAGTCCACGTGCAGAGACCACCAGGAAGTCAGCACTACGCTAATCAGAGGTAAGGATGAACTCAGGTGTGTTCGCACAGTCCACGTGCAGAGCCCACCAGGAAGTCAGCACTACACTAAACACAGGTAAGGATGAGCTCAGGTGTGTTCGCACAGTCCACGTGCAGAGCCCACCAGGAAGTCAGCACTACACTAAACACAGGTAAGGATGAGCTCTGGTGTGTTCGCACAGTCCACGTGCAGAGCCCGCCAGGAAGTCAGCACTACGCTAATCACAGGTAAGGATGAGCTCAGGTGTGTTCGCACAGTGCACGTGCAGAGCCCGCCAGGAAGTCAGCTCTACGCTAATCACAGGTAAGGATGAGCTCAGGTGTGTTCGCACCGTCCACGTGCAGAGCCCGCCAGGAAGTCAGCACTACGCTAATCACAGGTAAGGATGAGCTCCGGTGTGTTCACACAGTCCACGTGCAGAGCCCGCCAGGAAGTCAGCACTACGCTAATCAGAGGTAAGGATGAGCTCCGGTGTGTTCGCACAGTCCACGTGCAGAGCCCGCCAGGAAGTCAGCACTACGCTAATCACAGGTAAGGATGAGCTCCGGTGTGTTCGCACAGTCCACGTGCAGAGCCTGCCAGGAAGTCAGCACTACGCTAATCAGAGGTAAGGATGAGCTCCAGTGTGTTCGCACAGTCCAGGTGCAGAGCCCGCCAGGAAGTCAGCACTATGCTAATCACAGGTAAGGATGAGCTCCGGTGTGTTCGCACAGTCCACGTGCAGAGACCACCAGGAAGTCAGCACTACGCTAATCAGAGGTAAGGATGAGCTCCGGTGTGTTCGCACAATCCACGTGCAGAGCCCGCCAGGAAGTCAGCACTACACTAATCATAGGTAAGGATGAGCTCAGGTGTGTTCGCACAGTCCACGTGCAGAGCCCACCAGGAAGTCAGCACTACATTAAACACAGGTAAGGATGAGCTCTGGTGTGTTCGCACAGTCCACGTGCAGAGCCCGCCAGGAAGTCAGCACTACGCTAATCAGAGGTAAGGATGAGCTCCGGTGTGTTCGCACAGTCCACGTGCAGAGCCCGCCAGGAAGTCAGTACTACACTAATCAGAGGTAAGGATGAGCTCAGGTGTGTTCGCACAGTCCACGTGCAGAGCCCACCAGGAAGTCAGCACTACACTAAACACAGGTAAGGATGAGCTCTGGTGTGTTCGCACAGTCCACGTGCAGAGCCCGCCAGGAAGTCAGCACTACGCTAATCACAGGTAAGGATGAGCTCCGGTGCGTCCGCACAGTCCACGTGCAGAGCCCGCCAGGAAGTCAGCACTACGCTAATCACAGGTAAGGATGAGCTCCGGTGTGTTCGCACAGTCCACGTGCAGAGCCCGCCAGGAAGTCGACACTACGTTAATCACAGGTAAGGATGAGCTCAGGTGTGTTCGCACAGTCCACGTGCAGAGCCCACCAGGAAGTCAGCACTACGCTAATCAGAGGTAAGGATGAGCTCCAGTGTGTTTGCACAGTCCACGTGCAGAGCCCGCCAGGAAGTCAGCACTACGCTAATCACAGGTAAGGATGAGCTCCGGTGTGTTCGCACAGTCCACGTGCAGAGCCCACCAGGAAGTCAGCACTACGCTAATCAGAGGTAAGGATGAGCTCAGGTGTGTTCGCACAGTCCACGTGCAGAGCCCAACAGGAAGTCAGCACTACGCTGATCAGAGGTAAGGATGAGCTCCGGTGTTTTCGCACAGTCCACGTGCAGAGCCCGCCAGGAAGTCAGTACTACACTAATCAGAGGTAAGGATGAGCTCAGGTGTGTTCGCACAGTCCACGTGCAGAGCCCACCAGGAAGTCAGCACTACACTAAACACAGGTAAGGATGAGCTCCGGTGTGTTCACACAGTCCACGTGCAGAGCCCGCCAGGAAGTCAGCACTACGTTAATCACAGGTAAGGATGAGCTCCGGTGTGCTCGCACAGTCCACGTGCAGAGCCCACCAGGAAGTCAGCACTACACTAATCAGAGGTAAGGATGAGCTCAGGTGTGTTCGCACAGTCCACGTGCAGAGCCCTCCAGGAAGTCAGCACTATGCTAATCAGAGGTAAGGATGAGCTCCGGTGTGTTCGCACAGTCCACGTGCAGAGCCCACCAGGAGTCAGCACTACACTAATCAGAGGTAAGCATGAGCTCAAGTGTGTTCGCACAGTCCACGTGCAGAGCCCGCCAGGAAGTCAGCACTACACTAAACACAGGTAAGGATGAGCTCTGGTGTGTTCGCACAGTCCACGTGCAGAGCCCGCTAGGAAGTCAGCACTACGTTAATCACAGGTAAGGATGAGCTCCGGTGTGTTCACACAGTCCACGTGCAGAGCCCGCCAGGAAGTCAGCACTACGCTAATCAGAGGTAAGGATGAGCTCCGGTGTGTTCGCACAGTCCACGTGCAGAGCCCGCCAGGAGTCAGCACTACACTAATCAGAGGTAAGCATGAGCTCAGGTGTGTTCGCACAGTCCACGTGCAGAGCCCACCAGGAAGTCAGCACTACACTAAACACAGGTAAGGATGAGCTCTGGTGTGTTCGCACAGTCCACGTGCAGAGCCCGCTAGGAAGTCAGCACTACGTTAATCACAGGTAAGGATGAGCTCCGGTGTGTTCACACAGTCCACGTGCAGAGCCCGCCAGGAAGTCAGCACTACGCTAATCAGAGGTAAGGATGAGCTCCGGTGTGTTCGCACAGTCCACGTGCAGAGCCCGCCAGGAAGTCAGCACTACGCTAATCACAGGTAAGGATGAGCTCCAGTGTGTTTGCACAGTCCACGTGCAGAGCCCACCAGGAAGTCAGCACTACGCTAATCAGAAGTAAGGATGAGCTCCGGTGTGTTCGCACCGTCCACGTGCAGAGCCCGTCAGGATGTCAGCACTACGCTAATCACAGGTAAGGATGAGCTCCGGTGTGTTCGCACAGTCCACGTGCAGAGCCCGCCAGGAAGTCAGCACTACGCTAATCACAGGTAAGGATGAGCTCCGGTGTGTTCGCACAGTGCACGTGCAGAGCTCGCCAGGAAGTCAGCACTACGCTAATCACAGGTAAGGATGAGCTCCGGAGTGTTCGCACAGCCCACGTGCAGAGCCCGCCAGGAAGTCAGCACTAAGCTAATCACAGGTAAGGATGAGCTTGGGCGTGTTCGCACAGTCCATGTGCAGAGCCCGCCAGGAAGTCAGCACTATGCTAATCACAGGTAAGGATGAGCTCAGGTGTGTTCGCACAGTCCACGTGCAGAGCCCGCCAGGAAGTCAGCACTACGCTAATCACAGGTAAGGATGAGCTCCGGTGTGTTCGCACAGTCCACGTGCAGAGCCCGCCAGGAAGTCAGCACTACGTTAATCACAGGTAAGGATGAGCTCCGGTGTCTTCGCACAGTCCACGTGCAGAGCCCGCCAGGAAGTCAGCCCTACGCTAATCAGAGGTAAGGATGAGCTCCGGTGTGTTCGCACAGTCCACGTGCAGAGCCCACCAGGAAGTCAGCACTACGCTAATCACAGGTAAGGATGAGCTCAGGTGTGTTCGCACAGTCTACGTGCAGAGCCCACCAGGAAGTCAGCACTACGCTAATCACAGGTAAGGATGAGCTCTGGTGTGTTCGCACCGTCCACGTGCAGAGCCCGCCAGGAAGTCAGCACTACGCTAATCACAGGTAAGGATGAGCTCAGGTGTGTTCGCACAGTCCACGTGCAGAGCCCGCCAGGAAGTCAGCACTACGCTAATCACAGGTAAGGATGAGCTCAGGTGTGTTCGCACAGTCCACGTGCAGAGCCCGCCAGGAAGTCAGCACTACGCTAATCACAGGTAAGGATAAGCTCAGGTGTGTTCGCACAGTCCACGTGCAGAGCCCGCCAGGAAGTCAGCACTACGCTAATCACAGGTAAGGATGAGCTCAGGTGTGTTCGCACAGTCCACGTGCAGAGCCCGCCAGGAAGTCAGCACTACGGTAATCACAGGTAAGGATGAGCTCCGGTGTGTTCGCACAGTCCACGTGCAGAGCCCGCCAGGAAGTCAGCACTACGCTAATCACAGGTAAGGATGAGCTCCGGTGTGTTCGCACAGTCCACGTGCAGAGCCCACCAGGAAGTCAGCACTACGCTAATCACAGGTAAGGATGAGCTCAGGTGTGTTCGCACAGTCTACGTGCAGAGCCCACCAGGAAGTCAGCACTACGCTAATCACAGGTAAGGATGAGCTCTGGTGTGTTCGCACCGTTCACGTGCAGAGCCCGCCAGGAAGTCAGCACTACGCTAATCACAGGTAAGGATGAGCTCAGGTGTGTTCGCACAGTCCACGTGCAGAGCCCGCCAGGAAGTCAGCACTACGCTAATCACAGGTAAGGATGAGCTCAGGTGTGTTCGCACAGTCCACGTGCAGAGCCCGCCAGGAAGTCAGCACTACGCTAATCACAGGTAAGGATGAGCTCAGGTGTGTTCGCACAGTCCACGTGCAGAGCCCGCCAGGAAGTCAGCACTACGCTAATCACAGGTAAGGATGAGCTCCGGTGTGTTCGCACAGTCCACGTGCAGAGCCCGCCAGGAAGTCAGCACTACGCTAATCACAGGTAAGGATGAGCTTGGGCGTGTTTGCACAGTCCACGTGCAGAGCCCACTAGGAAGTAAGCACTACGCTAATCACAGGTAAGGATGAGCTCGGGCGTGTTCGCACAGTCCACGTGCAGAGCCCGCCAGGAAGTCAGCACTACGCTAATCACAGGTAAGGATGAGCTCCGGTGTGTTCGCACAGTCCACGTGCAGAGCCCGCCAGGAAGTCAGCACTACGCTAATCAAAGGTAAGGATGAGCTCCGGTGTGTTCGCACAGTACACGTGCAGAGCTCGCCAGGAAGTCAGCACTACGCTAATCACAGGTAAGGATGAGCTCCGGAGTGTTCGCACAGCCCACGTGCAGAGCCCGCCAGGAAGTCAGCACTAAGCTAATCACAGGTAAGGATGAGCTTGGGCGTGTTCGCACAGTCCATGTGCAGAGCCCGCCAGGAAGTCAGCACTATGCTAATCACAGGTAAGGATGAGCTCAGGTGTGTTCGCACAGTCCACGTGCAGAGCCCGCCAGGCAGTCAGCACTACGCTAATCACAGGTAAGGATGAGCTCCGGTGTGTTCGCACAGTCCACGTGCAGAGCCCGCCAGGAAGTTAGCACTACGTTAATCACAGGTAAGGATGAGCTCCGGTGTCTTCGCACAGTCCACATGCAGAGCCCACCAGGAAGTCAGCCCTACGCTAATCAGAGGTAAGGATGAGCTCCGGTGTGTTCGCACAGTCCACATGCAGAGCCCGCCAGGAAGTCAGCACTACGGTAATCACAGGTAAGGATGAGCTCCGGTGTGTTCGCACAGTCCACGTGCAGAGCCCGCCAGGAAGTCAGCACTACGCTAATCACAGGTAAGGATGAGCTCCGGTGTGTTCGCACAGTCCACGTGCAGAGCCCACCAGGAAGTCAGCACTACGCTAATCACAGGTAAGGATGAGCTCAGGTGTGTTCGCACAGTCTACGTGCAGAGCCCACCAGGAAGTCAGCACTACGCTAATCACAGGTAAGGATGAGCTCTGGTGTGTTCGCACCGTTCACGTGCAGAGCCCGCCAGGAAGTCAGCACTACGCTAATCACAGGTAAGGATGAGCTCAGGTGTGTTCGCACAGTCCACGTGCAGAGCCCGCCAGGAAGTCAGCACTACGCTAATCACAGGTAAGGATGAGCTCAGGTGTGTTCGCACAGTCCACGTGCAGAGCCCGCCAGGAAGTCAGCACTACGCTAATCACAGGTAAGGATGAGCTCAGGTGTGTTCGCACAGTCCACGTGCAGAGCCCGCCAGGAAGTCAGCACTACGCTAATCACAGGTAAGGATGAGCTCCGGTGTGTTCGCACAGTCCACGTGCAGAGCCCGCCAGGAAGTCAGCACTACGCTAATCACAGGTAAGGATGAGCTTGGGCGTGTTTGCACAGTCCACGTGCAGAGCCCACTAGGAAGTAAGCACTACGCTAATCACAGGTAAGGATGAGCTCGGGCGTGTTCGCACAGTCCACGTGCAGAGCCCGCCAGGAAGTCAGCACTACGCTAATCACAGGTAAGGATGAGCTCCGGTGTGTTCGCACAGTCCACGTGCAGAGCCCGCCAGGAAGTCAGCACTACGCTAATCAAAGGTAAGGATGAGCTCCGGTGTGTTCGCACAGTACACGTGCAGAGCTCGCCAGGAAGTCAGCACTACGCTAATCACAGGTAAGGATGAGCTCCGGAGTGTTCGCACAGCCCACGTGCAGAGCCCGCCAGGAAGTCAGCACTAAGCTAATCACAGGTAAGGATGAGCTTGGGCGTGTTCGCACAGTCCATGTGCAGAGCCCGCCAGGAAGTCAGCACTATGCTAATCACAGGTAAGGATGAGCTCAGGTGTGTTCGCACAGTCCACGTGCAGAGCCCGCCAGGCAGTCAGCACTACGCTAATCACAGGTAAGGATGAGCTCCGGTGTGTTCGCACAGTCCACGTGCAGAGCCCGCCAGGAAGTTAGCACTACGTTAATCACAGGTAAGGATGAGCTCCGGTGTCTTCGCACAGTCCACATGCAGAGCCCACCAGGAAGTCAGCCCTACGCTAATCAGAGGTAAGGATGAGCTCCGGTGTGTTCGCACAGTCCACATGCAGAGCCCGCCAGGAAGTCAGCACTACACTAATCAGAGGTAAGGATGAGCTCAGGTGTGTTCGCACAGTCCACGTGCAGAGCCCACCAGGAAGTCAGCACTACACTAAACACAGGTAAGGATGAGCTCTGGTGTGTTCGCACAGTCCACGTGCAGAGCCCGCCAGGAAGTCAGCACTACGCTAATCACATGTAAGGATGAGCTCTGGTGTGTTCGCACTGTCCACGTGCAGAGCCGCCAGAAAGTCAGCACTACGCTAATCATAGGTAAGGATGAGCTCAGGTGTGTTCGCACCGTCCACGTGCAGAGCCCACCAGGAAGTCAGCACTACGCTAATCACAGGTAAGGATGAGCTCCGGTGTGTTCACGCAGTCCACGTGCAGAGCCCGCCAGGAAGTCAGCACTACGCTAATCAGAGGTAAGGATGAGCTCCGGTGTGTTCGCACCGTCCACGTGCAGAGCCCGCCAGGAAGTCAGCACTACGCTAATCACAGGTAAGGATGAGCTCTGGTGTGTTCGCACCGTCCACGTGCAGAGCCTGCCAGGAAGTCAGCACTACGCTAATCACAGGTAAGGATGAGCTTCGGTGTGTTTGCACCGTCCACGTGCAGAGCCCACCAGGAAGTCAGCACTACGCTAATCATAGGTAAGGATGAGCTCCGGTGTGTTCGCACCGTCCACGCGCAGAGCCCGCCAGGAAGTCAGCACTACACTAATCAGAGGTAAGGATGAGCTCCGGTGTGTTCGCACAGTCCACGTGCAGACCCCGCCAGGAAGTCAGCACTACGTTAATCACAGGTAAGGATGAGCTCCGGTGTATTCGCACAGTCCACGTGCAGAGCCCTCCAGGAAGTCAGCACTACGCTAATCACAGGTAAGGATGAGCTCCGGTGTGTTCGCACAGTGCACGTGCAGAGCCCGCCAGGAGGTCAGCACTACGCTAATCACAGATAAGGATGAGCTCGGGCGTGTTCGCACAGTCCACGTGCAGAGCCCGCCAGGAAGTCAGCACTACGCTAATCACAGGTAAGGATGAGCTCCGGTGTGTTCGCACAGACCACGTGCAGAACCCACCAGGAAGTCAGCACTATGCTAATCACAGGTAAGGATGAGCTCAGGTGTGTTCGCACAGTCCACGTGCAGAGCCCACCAGGAAGTCAGCACTACGCTAATCACAGGTAAGGATGAGCTCAGGTGTGTTCGCACAGTCCACGTGCAGAGCCCACCAGGAAGTCAGCACTACGCTAATCACAGGTAAGGATGAGCTCAGGTGTGTTCGCACAGTCCACGTGCAGAGCCCGCCAGGAAGTCAGCACTACGCTAATCACAGGTAAGGATGAGCTCGGGCGTGTTCGCACAGTCCAAATGCAGAGCCCGCCAGGCAGTAAGCACTACGCTAATCACAGGTAAGGATGAGCTTGGGCGTGTTCGCACAGTCCAAGTGCAGAGCCCGCCAGGAAGTCAGCACTACGCTAATCACCGGTAAGGATGAGCTCCGGTGTGTTAGCACCGTCCACGTGCAGAGCCCGCCAGAAAGTCAGCACTACGCTAATCACAGGTAAGTATGAGCTCCGGTGTGTTCGCACCGTCCACGTGCAGAGCCCGCCAGGAAGTCAGCACTACACTAATCAGAGGTAAGGATGAGCTCCGGTGTGTTCGCACAGTCCACTTGCAGAGCCCGCCAGGAAGTCAGCACTACGCTAATCACAGGTAAGGATGAGCTCAGGTGTGTTCGCACAGTCCACGTGCAGAGCCCGCCAGGAAGTCAGCACTACGCTAATCACAGGTAAGGATGAGCTCAGGTGTGTTCGCACAGTCCACGTGCAGAGCCCGCCAGGAAGTCAGCACCACGCTAATCACAGGTAAGGATGAGCTCCGGTGTGTTCGCACAGTCCACGTGCAGAGCCCGCCAGGAAGTCAGCACTACGCTAATCACAGGTAAGGATGAGCTTGGGCGTGTTTGCACAGTCCACGTGCAGAGCCCACTAGGAAGTAAGCACTACGCTAATCACAGGTAAGGATGAGCTCGGGCGTGTTCGCACAGTCCACGTGCAGAGCCCGCCAGGAAGTCAGCACTACGCTAATCACAGGTAAGGATGAGCTCCGGTGTGTTCGCACAGTCCACGTGCAGAGCCCGCCAGGAAGTCAGCACTACGCTAATCACAGGTAAGGATGAGCTCCGGTGTGTTCGCACAGTGCACGTGCAGAGCTCGCCAGGAAGTCAGCACTACGCTAATCACAGGTAAGGATGAGCTCCGGAGTGTTCGCACAGCCCACGTGCAGAGCCCGCCAGGAAGTCAGCACTAAGCTAATCACAGGTAAGGATGAGCTTGGGCGTGTTCGCACAGTCCATGTGCAGAGCCCGCCAGGAAATCAGCACTATGCTAATCACAGGTAAGGATGAGCTCAGGTGTGTTCGCACAGTCCACGTGCAGAGCCCGCCAGGCAGTCAGCACTACGCTAATCACAGGTAAGGATGAGCTCCGGTGTGTTCGCACAGTCCACGTGCAGAGCCCGCCAGGAAGTCAGCACTACGTTAATCACAGGTAAGGATGAGCTCCGGTGTCTTCGCACAGTCCACGTGCAGAGCCCACCAGGAAGTCAGCCCTACGCTAATCAGAGGTAAGGATGAGCTCCGGTGTGTTCGCAAAGTCCACGTGCAGAGCCCGCCAGGAATTCAGCACTACACTAATCAGAGGTAAGGATGAGCTCAGGTGTGTTCGCACAGTCCACGTGCAGAGCCCACCAGGAAGTCAGCACTACACTAAACACAGGTAAGGATGAGCTCTGGTGTGTTCGCACAGTCCACGTGCAGAGCCCGCCAGGAAGTCAGCACTACGCTAATCACAGGCAAGGATGAGCTCCGGTGTGTTCGCACAGTCCACGTGCAGAGCCCGCCAGGAAGTCAGCACTACGCTAATCACATGTAAGGATGAGCTCTGGTGTGTTCGCACTGTCCACGTGCAGAGCCGCCAGAAAGTCAGCACTACGCTAATCATAGGTAAGGATGAGCTCAGGTGTGTTCGCACCGTCCACGTGCAGAGCCCACCAGGAAGTCAGCACTACGCTAATCACAGGTAAGGATGAGCTCCGGTGTGTTCACGCAGTCCACGTGCAGAGCCCGCCAGGAAGTCAGCACTACGCTAATCACAGGTAAGGATGAGCTCTGGTGTGTTCGCACCGTCCACGTGCAGAGCCTGCCAGGAAGTCAGCACTACGCTAATCACAGGTAAGGATGAGCTTCGGTGTGTTTGCACCGTCCACGTGCAGAGCCCACCAGGAAGTCAGCACAACGCTAATCACAGGTAAGGATGAGCTCCGGTGTGTTCGCACCGTCCACGTGCAGAGCCCGCCAGGAAGTCAGCACTACACTAATCAGAGGTAAGGATGAGCTCCGGTGTGTTCGCACAGTCCACGTGCAGACCCCGCCAGGAAGTCAGCACTACGTTAATCACAGGTAAGGATGAGCTCCGGTGTATTCGCACAGTCCATGTGCAGAGCCCTCCAGGAAGTCAGCACTACGCTAATCACAGGTAAGGATGAGCTCCGGTGTGTTCGCACAGTGCACGTGCAGAGCCCGCCAGGAAGTCAGCACTACGCTAATCACAGATAAGGATGAGCTCGGGCGTGTTCGCACAGTCCACGTGCAGAGCCCGCCAGGAAGTCAACACTACGCTAATCACAGGTAAGGATGAGCTCCGGTGTGTTCGCACAGACCACGTGCAGAGCCCACCAGGAAGTCAGCACTACGCTAATCACAGGTAAGGATGAGCTCAGGTGTGTTCGCACAGTCCACGTGCAGAGCCCACCAGGAAGTCAGCACTACGCTAATCAGAGGTAAGGATGAGCTCGGGCGTGTTCGCACAGTCCAAATGCAGAGCCCGCCAGGCAGTAAGCACTACGCTAATCACAGGTAAGGATGAGCTTGGGCGTGTTCGCACAGTCCACGTGCAGAGCCCGCCAGGAAGTCAGCACTACGCTAATCACAGGTAAGGATGAGCTCCGGTGTGTTAGCACCGTCCACGTGCAGAGCCCGCCAGGAAGTCAGCACTACGCTAATCATAGGTAAGTATGAGCTCCGGTGTGTTCGCACCGTCCACGTGCAGAGCCCGCCAGGAAGTCAGCACTACACTAATCAGAGGTAAGGATGAGCTCCGGTGTGTTCGCACAGTCCACTTGCAGAGCCCGCCAGGAAGTCAGCACTACGCTAATCACAGGTAAGGATGAGCTCAGGTGTGTTCGCACAGTCCACGTGCTGAGTCCGCCAGGAAGTCAGCACTACGCTAATCACAGGTAAGGATGAGCTCCGGTATGTTCGCACCGTCCACGTGCAGAGCCCGCCAGGAAGTCAGCACTACGCTAATCAGAGGTAAGGATGAGCTCCGGTGTGTTTGCACAGTCCACGTGCAGAGCCCGCCAGGAAGTCAGCACTACGCTAATCACAGGTAAGGATGAGCTCCGGTGTGTTCGCACAGCCCACGTGCAGAGCCCGCCAGGAAGTCAGCACTAAGCTAATCACAGGTAAGGATGAGCTCCGGTGTGTTCGCACAGCGCACGTGCAGAGCCCGCCAGGAAGTCAGCACTACGCTAATCATAGGTAAGGATGAGCTCCGGTGTGTTCGCACAGCGCACGTGCAGAGCCCGCCAGGAAGTCAGCACTACGCTAATCACAGGTAAGGATGAGCTCAGGTGTGTTCACACAGTCCACGTGCAGAGCCCACCAGGAAGTCAGCACTACATTAAACACAGGTAAGGATGAGCTCTGGTGTGTTTGCACAGTCCACGTGCAGAGCCCGCCAGGAAGTCAGCACTACGCTAATCACAGGTAAGGATGAGCTTCGGTGTGTTTGCACCGTCCACGTGCAGAGCCCACCAGGAAGTCAGCACTACGCTAATCACAGGTAAGGATGAGCTTGGGCGTGTTTGCACAGTCCACGTGCAGAGCCCACTAGGAAGTAAGCACTACGCTAATCACAGGTAAGGATGAGCTCGGGCGTGTTCGCACAGTCCACGTGCAGAGCCCGCCAGGAAGTCAGCACTACGCTAATCACAGGTAAGGATGAGCTCCGGTGTGTTCGCACAGTCCACGTGCAGAGCCCGCCAGGAAGTCAGCACTACGCTAATCACAGGTAAGGATGAGCTCCGGTGTGTTCGCACAGTGCACGTGCAGAGCTCGCCAGGAAGTCAGCACTACGCTAATCACAGGTAAGGATGAGCTCCGGTGTGTTCGCACAGTCCACTTGCAGAGCCCGCCAGGAAGTCAGCACTACGCTAATCACAGGTAAGGATGAGCTCAGGTGTGTTCGCACAGTCCACGTGCTGAGTCCGCCAGGAAGTCAGCACTACGCTAATCACAGGTAAGGATGAGCTCCGGTATGTTCGCACCGTCCACGTGCAGAGCCCGCCAGGAAGTCAGCACTACGCTAATCAGAGGTAAGGATGAGCTCCGGTGTGTTCGCACAGTCCACGTGCAGAGCCCGCCAGGAAGTCAGCACTACGCTAATCACAGGTAAGGATGAGCTCCGGTGTGTTCGCACAGCCCACGTGCAGAGCCCGCCAGGAAGTCAGCACTA
This sequence comes from Aquarana catesbeiana, assembly GCF_042186555.1. Lineage (NCBI taxonomy): Eukaryota > Metazoa > Chordata > Amphibia > Anura > Ranidae > Aquarana > Aquarana catesbeiana. The sequence continues at coordinate 137,294,983 of NC_133335.1, read as the reverse complement.
AGCTAATCACAGGTAAGGATGAGCTCCGGTGTGTTCGCACAGCGCACGTGCAGAGCCCGCCAGGAAGTCAGCACTACGCTAATCACAGGTAAGGATGAGCTCCGGTGTGTTCGCACAGCGCACGTGCAGAGCCCGCCAGTAAGTCAGCACTACGCTAATCACAGGTAAGGATGAGCTCAGGTGTGTTCACACAGTCCACGTGCAGAGCCCACCAGGAAGTCAGCACTACATTAAACACAGGTAAGGATGAGCTCTGGTGTGTTTGCACAGTCCACGTGCAGAGCCCGCCAGGAAGTCAGCACTACGCTAATCACAGGTAAGGATGAGCTTCGGTGTGTTTGCACCGTCCACGTGCAGAGCCCACCAGGAAGTCAGCACAACGCTAATCACAGGTAAGGATGAGCTCCGGTGTGTTAGCACCGTCCACGTGCAGAGCCCGCCAGGAAGTCAGCACTACGCTAATCACAGGTAAGTATGAGCTCCGGTGTGTTCGCACCGTCCACGTGCAGAGCCCGCCAGGAAGTCAGCACTACACTAATCAGAGGTAAGGATGAGCTCCGGTGTGTTCGCACAGTCCACTTGCAGAGCCCGCCAGGAAGTCAGCACTACGCTAATCACAGGTAAGGATGAGCTCAGGTGTGTTCGCACAGTCCACGTGCTGAGTCCGCCAGGAAGTCAGCACTACGCTAATCACAGGTAAGGATGAGCTCCGGTATGTTCGCACCGTCTACGTGCAGAGCCCGCCAGGAAGTCAGCACTACGCTAATCAGAGGTAAGGATGAGCTCCGGTGTGTTCGCACAGTCCACGTGCAGAGCCCGCCAGGAAGTCAGCACTACGCTAATCACAGGTAAGGATGAGCTCCGGTGTGTTCGCACAGCCCACGTGCAGAGCCCGCCAGGAAGTCAGCACTAAGCTAATCACAGGTAAGGATGAGCTCCGGTGTGTTCGCACAGCGCACGTGCAGAGCCCGCCAGGAAGTCAGCACTACACTAATCACAGGTAAGAATGAGCTCCGGTGTGTTCGCACAGCGCACGTGCAGAGCCCGCCAGGAAGTCAGCACTACGCTAATCACAGGTAAGGATGAGCTCAGGTGTGTTCACACAGTCCATGTGCAGAGCCCACCAGGAAGTCAGCACTACATTAAACACAGGTAAGGATGAGCTCTGGTGTGTTTGCACAGTCCACATGCAGAGCCCGCCAGTAAGTCAGCACTACGCTAATCACAGGTAAGGATGAGCTCCGGTGTGTTCGCACAGTCCACGTGCAGAGCCCGCCAGGAAGTCAGCACTACGCTAATCAGAGGTAAGGATGAGCTCCGGTTTGTTCGCACAGTCCACGTGCAGAGCCCGCCAGGAAGTCAGCACTACACTAATCAGAGGTAAGGATGAGCTCAGGTGTGTTCGCACAGTCCACGTGCAGAGCCCACCAGGAAGTCAGCACTACGCTAATCAGAGGTAAGGATGAGCTCCGGTGTGTTCGCACAGTCCACGTGCAGAGCCCGCCAGGAAGTCAGCACTACACTAATCAGAGGTAAGGATGAGCTCCGGTGTGTTCGCACAGTCCACGTGCAGAGCCCGCCAGGAAGTCAGCACTACGCTAATCACAGGTAAGGATGAGCTCGGGCGTGTTTGCACAGTCCACGTGCAGAGCCCACCAGGAAGTAAGCACTACGCTAATCACAGGTAAGGATGAGCTTGGGCGTGTTCGCACAGTCCATGTGCAGAGCCTGCCAGGAAGTCAGCACTATGCTAATCACAGGTAAGGATGAGCTCAGGTGTGTTCGCACAGTCCACGTGCAGAGCCCACCAGGAAGTCAGCACTACGCTAATCACAGGTAAGGATGAGCTCCGGTGTGTTCGCACAGTCCACGTGCAGAGACCACCAGGAAGTCAGCACTACGCTAATCAGAGGTAAGGATGAACTCAGGTGTGTTCGCACAGTCCACGTGCAGAGCCCACCAGGAAGTCAGCACTACACTAAACACAGGTAAGGATGAGCTCAGGTGTGTTCGCACAGTCCACGTGCAGAGCCCACCAGGAAGTCAGCACTACACTAAACACAGGTAAGGATGAGCTCTGGTGTGTTCGCACAGTCCACGTGCAGAGCCCGCCAGGAAGTCAGCACTACGCTAATCACAGGTAAGGATGAGCTCAGGTGTGTTCGCACAGTGCACGTGCAGAGCCCGCCAGGAAGTCAGCTCTACGCTAATCACAGGTAAGGATGAGCTCAGGTGTGTTCGCACCGTCCACGTGCAGAGCCCGCCAGGAAGTCAGCACTACGCTAATCACAGGTAAGGATGAGCTCCGGTGTGTTCACACAGTCCACGTGCAGAGCCCGCCAGGAAGTCAGCACTACGCTAATCAGAGGTAAGGATGAGCTCCGGTGTGTTCGCACAGTCCACGTGCAGAGCCCGCCAGGAAGTCAGCACTACGCTAATCACAGGTAAGGATGAGCTCCGGTGTGTTCGCACAGTCCACGTGCAGAGCCTGCCAGGAAGTCAGCACTACGCTAATCAGAGGTAAGGATGAGCTCCAGTGTGTTCGCACAGTCCAGGTGCAGAGCCCGCCAGGAAGTCAGCACTATGCTAATCACAGGTAAGGATGAGCTCCGGTGTGTTCGCACAGTCCACGTGCAGAGACCACCAGGAAGTCAGCACTACGCTAATCAGAGGTAAGGATGAGCTCCGGTGTGTTCGCACAATCCACGTGCAGAGCCCGCCAGGAAGTCAGCACTACACTAATCATAGGTAAGGATGAGCTCAGGTGTGTTCGCACAGTCCACGTGCAGAGCCCACCAGGAAGTCAGCACTACATTAAACACAGGTAAGGATGAGCTCTGGTGTGTTCGCACAGTCCACGTGCAGAGCCCGCCAGGAAGTCAGCACTACGCTAATCAGAGGTAAGGATGAGCTCCGGTGTGTTCGCACAGTCCACGTGCAGAGCCCGCCAGGAAGTCAGTACTACACTAATCAGAGGTAAGGATGAGCTCAGGTGTGTTCGCACAGTCCACGTGCAGAGCCCACCAGGAAGTCAGCACTACACTAAACACAGGTAAGGATGAGCTCTGGTGTGTTCGCACAGTCCACGTGCAGAGCCCGCCAGGAAGTCAGCACTACGCTAATCACAGGTAAGGATGAGCTCCGGTGCGTCCGCACAGTCCACGTGCAGAGCCCGCCAGGAAGTCAGCACTACGCTAATCACAGGTAAGGATGAGCTCCGGTGTGTTCGCACAGTCCACGTGCAGAGCCCGCCAGGAAGTCGACACTACGTTAATCACAGGTAAGGATGAGCTCAGGTGTGTTCGCACAGTCCACGTGCAGAGCCCACCAGGAAGTCAGCACTACGCTAATCAGAGGTAAGGATGAGCTCCAGTGTGTTTGCACAGTCCACGTGCAGAGCCCGCCAGGAAGTCAGCACTACGCTAATCACAGGTAAGGATGAGCTCCGGTGTGTTCGCACAGTCCACGTGCAGAGCCCACCAGGAAGTCAGCACTACGCTAATCAGAGGTAAGGATGAGCTCAGGTGTGTTCGCACAGTCCACGTGCAGAGCCCAACAGGAAGTCAGCACTACGCTAATCAGAGGTAAGGATGAGCTCCGGTGTTTTCGCACAGTCCACGTGCAGAGCCCGCCAGGAAGTCAGTACTACACTAATCAGAGGTAAGGATGAGCTCAGGTGTGTTCGCACAGTCCACGTGCAGAGCCCACCAGGAAGTCAGCACTACACTAAACACAGGTAAGGATGAGCTCCGGTGTGTTCACACAGTCCACGTGCAGAGCCCGCCAGGAAGTCAGCACTACGTTAATCACAGGTAAGGATGAGCTCCGGTGTGCTCGCACAGTCCACGTGCAGAGCCCACCAGGAAGTCAGCACTACACTAATCAGAGGTAAGGATGAGCTCAGGTGTGTTCGCACAGTCCACGTGCAGAGCCCTCCAGGAAGTCAGCACTATGCTAATCAGAGGTAAGGATGAGCTCCGGTGTGTTCGCACAGTCCACGTGCAGAGCCCACCAGGAGTCAGCACTACACTAATCAGAGGTAAGCATGAGCTCAAGTGTGTTCGCACAGTCCACGTGCAGAGCCCGCCAGGAAGTCAGCACTACACTAAACACAGGTAAGGATGAGCTCTGGTGTGTTCGCACAGTCCACGTGCAGAGCCCGCTAGGAAGTCAGCACTACGTTAATCACAGGTAAGGATGAGCTCCGGTGTGTTCACACAGTCCACGTGCAGAGCCCGCCAGGAAGTCAGCACTACGCTAATCAGAGGTAAGGATGAGCTCCGGTGTGTTCGCACAGTCCACGTGCAGAGCCCGCCAGGAGTCAGCACTACACTAATCAGAGGTAAGCATGAGCTCAGGTGTGTTCGCACAGTCCACGTGCAGAGCCCACCAGGAAGTCAGCACTACACTAAACACAGGTAAGGATGAGCTCTGGTGTGTTCGCACAGTCCACGTGCAGAGCCCGCTAGGAAGTCAGCACTACGTTAATCACAGGTAAGGATGAGCTCCGGTGTGTTCACACAGTCCACGTGCAGAGCCCGCCAGGAAGTCAGCACTACGCTAATCAGAGGTAAGGATGAGCTCCGGTGTGTTCGCACAGTCCACGTGCAGAGCCCGCCAGGAAGTCAGCACTACGCTAATCACAGGTAAGGATGAGCTCCAGTGTGTTTGCACAGTCCACGTGCAGAGCCCACCAGGAAGTCAGCACTACGCTAATCAGAAGTAAGGATGAGCTCCGGTGTGTTCGCACCGTCCACGTGCAGAGCCCGTCAGGATGTCAGCACTACGCTAATCACAGGTAAGGATGAGCTCCGGTGTGTTCGCACAGTCCACGTGCAGAGCCCGCCAGGAAGTCAGCACTACGCTAATCACAGGTAAGGATGAGCTCCGGTGTGTTCGCACAGTGCACGTGCAGAGCTCGCCAGGAAGTCAGCACTACGCTAATCACAGGTAAGGATGAGCTCCGGAGTGTTCGCACAGCCCACGTGCAGAGCCCGCCAGGAAGTCAGCACTAAGCTAATCACAGGTAAGGATGAGCTTGGGCGTGTTCGCACAGTCCATGTGCAGAGCCCGCCAGGAAGTCAGCACTATGCTAATCACAGGTAAGGATGAGCTCAGGTGTGTTCGCACAGTCCACGTGCAGAGCCCGCCAGGAAGTCAGCACTACGCTAATCACAGGTAAGGATGAGCTCCGGTGTGTTCGCACAGTCCACGTGCAGAGCCCGCCAGGAAGTCAGCACTACGTTAATCACAGGTAAGGATGAGCTCCGGTGTCTTCGCACAGTCCACGTGCAGAGCCCGCCAGGAAGTCAGCCCTACGCTAATCAGAGGTAAGGATGAGCTCCGGTGTGTTCGCACAGTCCACGTGCAGAGCCCACCAGGAAGTCAGCACTACGCTAATCACAGGTAAGGATGAGCTCAGGTGTGTTCGCACAGTCTACGTGCAGAGCCCACCAGGAAGTCAGCACTACGCTAATCACAGGTAAGGATGAGCTCTGGTGTGTTCGCACCGTCCACGTGCAGAGCCCGCCAGGAAGTCAGCACTACGCTAATCACAGGTAAGGATGAGCTCAGGTGTGTTCGCACAGTCCACGTGCAGAGCCCGCCAGGAAGTCAGCACTACGCTAATCACAGGTAAGGATGAGCTCAGGTGTGTTCGCACAGTCCACGTGCAGAGCCCGCCAGGAAGTCAGCACTACGCTAATCACAGGTAAGGATAAGCTCAGGTGTGTTCGCACAGTCCACGTGCAGAGCCCGCCAGGAAGTCAGCACTACGCTAATCACAGGTAAGGATGAGCTCAGGTGTGTTCGCACAGTCCACGTGCAGAGCCCGCCAGGAAGTCAGCACTACGGTAATCACAGGTAAGGATGAGCTCCGGTGTGTTCGCACAGTCCACGTGCAGAGCCCGCCAGGAAGTCAGCACTACGCTAATCACAGGTAAGGATGAGCTCAGGTGTGTTCGCACAGTCCACGTGCAGAGCCCGCCAGGAAGTCAGCACTACGCTAATCACAGGTAAGGATGAGCTTGGGCGTGTTTGCACAGTCCATGTGCAGAGCCCACTAGGAAGTAAGCACTACGCTAATCACAGGTAAGGATGAGCTCGGGCGTGTTCGCACAGTCCACGTGCAGAGCCCGCCAGGAAGTCAGCACTACGCTAATCACAGGTAAGGATGAGCTCAGGTGTGTTCGCACAGTCCACGTGCAGAGCCCGCCAGGAAGTCAGCACTACGCTAATCAGAGGTAAGGATGAGCTCCGGTGTGTTCGCACAGTCCACGTGCAGAGCCCGCCAGGAAGTCAGCACTACGCTAATCACAGGTAAGGATGAGCTCCGGTGTGTTCGCACAGTCCACGTGCAGAGCCCACCAGGAAGTCAGCACTACGCTAATCACAGGTAAGGATGAGCTCAGGTGTGTTCGCACAGTCTACGTGCAGAGCCCACCAGGAAGTCAGCACTACGCTAATCACAGGTAAGGATGAGCTCTGGTGTGTTCGCACCGTTCACGTGCAGAGCCCGCCAGGAAGTCAGCACTACGCTAATCACAGGTAAGGATGAGCTCAGGTGTGTTCGCACAGTCCACGTGCAGAGCCCGCCAGGAAGTCAGCACTACGCTAATCACAGGTAAGGATGAGCTCAGGTGTGTTCGCACAGTCCACGTGCAGAGCCCGCCAGGAAGTCAGCACTACGCTAATCACAGGTAAGGATGAGCTCAGGTGTGTTCGCACAGTCCACGTGCAGAGCCCGCCAGGAAGTCAGCACTACGCTAATCACAGGTAAGGATGAGCTCCGGTGTGTTCGCACAGTCCACGTGCAGAGCCCGCCAGGAAGTCAGCACTACGCTAATCACAGGTAAGGATGAGCTTGGGCGTGTTTGCACAGTCCACGTGCAGAGCCCACTAGGAAGTAAGCACTACGCTAATCACAGGTAAGGATGAGCTCGGGCGTGTTCGCACAGTCCACGTGCAGAGCCCGCCAGGAAGTCAGCACTACGCTAATCACAGGTAAGGATGAGCTCCGGTGTGTTCGCACAGTCCACGTGCAGAGCCCGCCAGGAAGTCAGCACTACGCTAATCAAAGGTAAGGATGAGCTCCGGTGTGTTCGCACAGTACACGTGCAGAGCTCGCCAGGAAGTCAGCACTACGCTAATCACAGGTAAGGATGAGCTCCGGAGTGTTCGCACAGCCCACGTGCAGAGCCCGCCAGGAAGTCAGCACTAAGCTAATCACAGGTAAGGATGAGCTTGGGCGTGTTCGCACAGTCCATGTGCAGAGCCCGCCAGGAAGTCAGCACTATGCTAATCACAGGTAAGGATGAGCTCAGGTGTGTTCGCACAGTCCACGTGCAGAGCCCGCCAGGAAGTCAGCACTACGCTAATCACAGGTAAGGATGAGCTTGGGCGTGTTTGCACAGTCCATGTGCAGAGCCCACTAGGAAGTAAGCACTACGCTAATCACAGGTAAGGATGAGCTCGGGCGTGTTCGCACAGTCCACGTGCAGAGCCCGCCAGGAAGTCAGCACTACGCTAATCACAGGTAAGGATGAGCTCAGGTGTGTTCGCACAGTCCACGTGCAGAGCCCGCCAGGAAGTCAGCACTACGCTAATCAGAGGTAAGGATGAGCTCCGGTGTGTTCGCACAGTCCACGTGCAGAGCCCGCCAGGAAGTCAGCACTACGCTAATCACAGGTAAGGATGAGCTCCGGTGTGTTCGCACAGTCCACGTGCAGAGCCCACCAGGAAGTCAGCACTACGCTAATCACAGGTAAGGATGAGCTCAGGTGTGTTCGCACAGTCTACGTGCAGAGCCCACCAGGAAGTCAGCACTACGCTAATCACAGGTAAGGATGAGCTCTGGTGTGTTCGCACCGTTCACGTGCAGAGCCCGCCAGGAAGTCAGCACTACGCTAATCACAGGTAAGGATGAGCTCAGGTGTGTTCGCACAGTCCACGTGCAGAGCCCGCCAGGAAGTCAGCACTACGCTAATCACAGGTAAGGATGAGCTCAGGTGTGTTCGCACAGTCCACGTGCAGAGCCCGCCAGGAAGTCAGCACTACGCTAATCACAGGTAAGGATGAGCTCAGGTGTGTTCGCACAGTCCACGTGCAGAGCCCGCCAGGAAGTCAGCACTACGCTAATCACAGGTAAGGATGAGCTCCGGTGTGTTCGCACAGTCCACGTGCAGAGCCCGCCAGGAAGTCAGCACTACGCTAATCACAGGTAAGGATGAGCTTGGGCGTGTTTGCACAGTCCACGTGCAGAGCCCACTAGGAAGTAAGCACTACGCTAATCACAGGTAAGGATGAGCTCGGGCGTGTTCGCACAGTCCACGTGCAGAGCCCGCCAGGAAGTCAGCACTACGCTAATCACAGGTAAGGATGAGCTCCGGTGTGTTCGCACAGTCCACGTGCAGAGCCCGCCAGGAAGTCAGCACTACGCTAATCAAAGGTAAGGATGAGCTCCGGTGTGTTCGCACAGTACACGTGCAGAGCTCGCCAGGAAGTCAGCACTACGCTAATCACAGGTAAGGATGAGCTCCGGAGTGTTCGCACAGCCCACGTGCAGAGCCCGCCAGGAAGTCAGCACTAAGCTAATCACAGGTAAGGATGAGCTTGGGCGTGTTCGCACAGTCCATGTGCAGAGCCCGCCAGGAAGTCAGCACTATGCTAATCACAGGTAAGGATGAGCTCAGGTGTGTTCGCACAGTCCACGTGCAGAGCCCGCCAGGCAGTCAGCACTACGCTAATCACAGGTAAGGATGAGCTCCGGTGTGTTCGCACAGTCCACGTGCAGAGCCCGCCAGGAAGTTAGCACTACGTTAATCACAGGTAAGGATGAGCTCCGGTGTCTTCGCACAGTCCACATGCAGAGCCCACCAGGAAGTCAGCCCTACGCTAATCAGAGGTAAGGATGAGCTCCGGTGTGTTCGCACAGTCCACATGCAGAGCCCGCCAGGAAGTCAGCACTACACTAATCAGAGGTAAGGATGAGCTCAGGTGTGTTCGCACAGTCCACGTGCAGAGCCCACCAGGAAGTCAGCACTACACTAAACACAGGTAAGGATGAGCTCTGGTGTGTTCGCACAGTCCACGTGCAGAGCCCGCCAGGAAGTCAGCACTACGCTAATCACATGTAAGGATGAGCTCTGGTGTGTTCGCACTGTCCACGTGCAGAGCCGCCAGAAAGTCAGCACTACGCTAATCATAGGTAAGGATGAGCTCAGGTGTGTTCGCACCGTCCACGTGCAGAGCCCACCAGGAAGTCAGCACTACGCTAATCACAGGTAAGGATGAGCTCCGGTGTGTTCACGCAGTCCACGTGCAGAGCCCGCCAGGAAGTCAGCACTACGCTAATCAGAGGTAAGGATGAGCTCCGGTGTGTTCGCACCGTCCACGTGCAGAGCCCGCCAGGAAGTCAGCACTACGCTAATCACAGGTAAGGATGAGCTCTGGTGTGTTCGCACCGTCCACGTGCAGAGCCTGCCAGGAAGTCAGCACTACGCTAATCACAGGTAAGGATGAGCTTCGGTGTGTTTGCACCGTCCACGTGCAGAGCCCACCAGGAAGTCAGCACTACGCTAATCATAGGTAAGGATGAGCTCCGGTGTGTTCGCACCGTCCACGCGCAGAGCCCGCCAGGAAGTCAGCACTACACTAATCAGAGGTAAGGATGAGCTCCGGTGTGTTCGCACAGTCCACGTGCAGACCCCGCCAGGAAGTCAGCACTACGTTAATCACAGGTAAGGATGAGCTCCGGTGTATTCGCACTGTCCACGTGCAGAGCCCTCCAGGAAGTCAGCACTACGCTAATCACAGGTAAGGATGAGCTCCGGTGTGTTCGCACAGTGCACGTGCAGAGCCCGCCAGGAGGTCAGCACTACGCTAATCACAGATAAGGATGAGCTCGGGCGTGTTCGCACAGTCCACGTGCAGAGCCCGCCAGGAAGTCAGCACTACGCTAATCACAGGTAAGGATGAGCTCCGGTGTGTTCGCACAGTCCACGTGCAGAGCCCGCCAGGAAGTCAGCACTACGCTAATCACAGGTAAGGATGAGCTTGGGCGTGTTTGCACAGTCCACGTGCAGAGCCCACTAGGAAGTAAGCACTACGCTAATCACAGGTAAGGATGAGCTCGGGCGTGTTCGCACAGTCCACGTGCAGAGCCCGCCAGGAAGTCAGCACTACGCTAATCACAGGTAAGGATGAGCTCCGGTGTGTTCGCACAGTCCACGTGCAGAGCCCGCCAGGAAGTCAGCACTACGCTAATCAAAGGTAAGGATGAGCTCCGGTGTGTTCGCACAGTACACGTGCAGAGCTCGCCAGGAAGTCAGCACTACGCTAATCACAGGTAAGGATGAGCTCCGGAGTGTTCGCACAGCCCACGTGCAGAGCCCGCCAGGAAGTCAGCACTAAGCTAATCACAGGTAAGGATGAGCTTGGGCGTGTTCGCACAGTCCATGTGCAGAGCCCGCCAGGAAGTCAGCACTATGCTAATCACAGGTAAGGATGAGCTCAGGTGTGTTCGCACAGTCCACGTGCAGAGCCCGCCAGGCAGTCAGCACTACGCTAATCACAGGTAAGGATGAGCTCCGGTGTGTTCGCACAGTCCACGTGCAGAGCCCGCCAGGAAGTTAGCACTACGTTAATCACAGGTAAGGATGAGCTCCGGTGTCTTCGCACAGTCCACATGCAGAGCCCACCAGGAAGTCAGCCCTACGCTAATCAGAGGTAAGGATGAGCTCCGGTGTGTTCGCACAGTCCACATGCAGAGCCCGCCAGGAAGTCAGCACTACACTAATCAGAGGTAAGGATGAGCTCAGGTGTGTTCGCACAGTCCACGTGCAGAGCCCACCAGGAAGTCAGCACTACACTAAACACAGGTAAGGATGAGCTCTGGTGTGTTCGCACAGTCCACGTGCAGAGCCCGCCAGGAAGTCAGCACTACGCTAATCACATGTAAGGATGAGCTCTGGTGTGTTCGCACTGTCCACGTGCAGAGCCGCCAGAAAGTCAGCACTACGCTAATCATAGGTAAGGATGAGCTCAGGTGTGTTCGCACCGTCCACGTGCAGAGCCCACCAGGAAGTCAGCACTACGCTAATCACAGGTAAGGATGAGCTCCGGTGTGTTCACGCAGTCCACGTGCAGAGCCCGCCAGGAAGTCAGCACTACGCTAATCAGAGGTAAGGATGAGCTCCGGTGTGTTCGCACCGTCCACGTGCAGAGCCCGCCAGGAAGTCAGCACTACGCTAATCACAGGTAAGGATGAGCTCTGGTGTGTTCGCACCGTCCACGTGCAGAGCCTGCCAGGAAGTCAGCACTACGCTAATCACAGGTAAGGATGAGCTTCGGTGTGTTTGCACCGTCCACGTGCAGAGCCCACCAGGAAGTCAGCACTACGCTAATCATAGGTAAGGATGAGCTCCGGTGTGTTCGCACCGTCCACGCGCAGAGCCCGCCAGGAAGTCAGCACTACACTAATCAGAGGTAAGGATGAGCTCCGGTGTGTTCGCACAGTCCACGTGCAGACCCCGCCAGGAAGTCAGCACTACGTTAATCACAGGTAAGGATGAGCTCCGGTGTATTCGCACAGTCCACGTGCAGAGCCCTCCAGGAAGTCAGCACTACGCTAATCACAGGTAAGGATGAGCTCCGGTGTGTTCGCACAGTGCACGTGCAGAGCCCGCCAGGAGGTCAGCACTACGCTAATCACAGATAAGGATGAGCTCGGGCGTGTTCGCACAGTCCACGTGCAGAGCCCGCCAGGAAGTCAGCACTACGCTAATCACAGGTAAGGATGAGCTCCGGTGTGTTCGCACAGACCACGTGCAGAACCCACCAGGAAGTCAGCACTATGCTAATCACAGGTAAGGATGAGCTCAGGTGTGTTCGCACAGTCCACGTGCAGAGCCCACCAGGAAGTCAGCACTACGCTAATCACAGGTAAGGATGAGCTCAGGTGTGTTCGCACAGTCCACGTGCAGAGCCCACCAGGAAGTCAGCACTACGCTAATCACAGGTAAGGATGAGCTCAGGTGTGTTCGCACAGTCCACGTGCAGAGCCCGCCAGGAAGTCAGCACTACGCTAATCACAGGTAAGGATGAGCTCGGGCGTGTTCGCACAGTCCAAATGCAGAGCCCGCCAGGCAGTAAGCACTACGCTAATCACAGGTAAGGATGAGCTTGGGCGTGTTCGCACAGTCCAAGTGCAGAGCCCGCCAGGAAGTCAGCACTACGCTAATCACCGGTAAGGATGAGCTCCGGTGTGTTAGCACCGTCCACGTGCAGAGCCCGCCAGAAAGTCAGCACTACGCTAATCACAGGTAAGTATGAGCTCCGGTGTGTTCGCACCGTCCACGTGCAGAGCCCGCCAGGAAGTCAGCACTACACTAATCAGAGGTAAGGATGAGCTCCGGTGTGTTCGCACAGTCCACTTGCAGAGCCCGCCAGGAAGTCAGCACTACGCTAATCACAGGTAAGGATGAGCTCAGGTGTGTTCGCACAGTCCACGTGCAGAGCCCGCCAGGAAGTCAGCACTACGCTAATCACAGGTAAGGATGAGCTCAGGTGTGTTCGCACAGTCCACGTGCAGAGCCCGCCAGGAAGTCAGCACCACGCTAATCACAGGTAAGGATGAGCTCCGGTGTGTTCGCACAGTCCACGTGCAGAGCCCGCCAGGAAGTCAGCACTACGCTAATCACAGGTAAGGATGAGCTTGGGCGTGTTTGCACAGTCCACGTGCAGAGCCCACTAGGAAGTAAGCACTACGCTAATCACAGGTAAGGATGAGCTCGGGCGTGTTCGCACAGTCCACGTGCAGAGCCCGCCAGGAAGTCAGCACTACGCTAATCACAGGTAAGGATGAGCTCCGGTGTGTTCGCACAGTCCACGTGCAGAGCCCGCCAGGAAGTCAGCACTACGCTAATCACAGGTAAGGATGAGCTCCGGTGTGTTCGCACAGTGCACGTGCAGAGCTCGCCAGGAAGTCAGCACTACGCTAATCACAGGTAAGGATGAGCTCCGGAGTGTTCGCACAGCCCACGTGCAGAGCCCGCCAGGAAGTCAGCACTAAGCTAATCACAGGTAAGGATGAGCTTGGGCGTGTTCGCACAGTCCATGTGCAGAGCCCGCCAGGAAATCAGCACTATGCTAATCACAGGTAAGGATGAGCTCAGGTGTGTTCGCACAGTCCACGTGCAGAGCCCGCCAGGCAGTCAGCACTACGCTAATCACAGGTAAGGATGAGCTCCGGTGTGTTCGCACAGTCCACGTGCAGAGCCCGCCAGGAAGTCAGCACTACGTTAATCACAGGTAAGGATGAGCTCCGGTGTCTTCGCACAGTCCACGTGCAGAGCCCACCAGGAAGTCAGCCCTACGCTAATCAGAGGTAAGGATGAGCTCCGGTGTGTTCGCAAAGTCCACGTGCAGAGCCCGCCAGGAATTCAGCACTACACTAATCAGAGGTAAGGATGAGCTCAGGTGTGTTCGCACAGTCCACGTGCAGAGCCCACCAGGAAGTCAGCACTACACTAAACACAGGTAAGGATGAGCTCTGGTGTGTTCGCACAGTCCACGTGCAGAGCCCGCCAGGAAGTCAGCACTACGCTAATCACAGGCAAGGATGAGCTCCGGTGTGTTCGCACAGTCCACGTGCAGAGCCCGCCAGGAAGTCAGCACTACGCTAATCACATGTAAGGATGAGCTCTGGTGTGTTCGCACTGTCCACGTGCAGAGCCGCCAGAAAGTCAGCACTACGCTAATCATAGGTAAGGATGAGCTCAGGTGTGTTCGCACCGTCCACGTGCAGAGCCCACCAGGAAGTCAGCACTACGCTAATCACAGGTAAGGATGAGCTCCGGTGTGTTCACGCAGTCCACGTGCAGAGCCCGCCAGGAAGTCAGCACTACGCTAATCACAGGTAAGGATGAGCTCTGGTGTGTTCGCACCGTCCACGTGCAGAGCCTGCCAGGAAGTCAGCACTACGCTAATCACAGGTAAGGATGAGCTTCGGTGTGTTTGCACCGTCCACGTGCAGAGCCCACCAGGAAGTCAGCACAACGCTAATCACAGGTAAGGATGAGCTCCGGTGTGTTCGCACCGTCCACGTGCAGAGCCCGCCAGGAAGTCAGCACTACACTAATCAGAGGTAAGGATGAGCTCCGGTGTGTTCGCACAGTCCACGTGCAGACCCCGCCAGGAAGTCAGCACTACGTTAATCACAGGTAAGGATGAGCTCCGGTGTATTCGCACAGTCCATGTGCAGAGCCCTCCAGGAAGTCAGCACTACGCTAATCACAGGTAAGGATGAGCTCCGGTGTGTTCGCACAGTGCACGTGCAGAGCCCGCCAGGAAGTCAGCACTACGCTAATCACAGATAAGGATGAGCTCGGGCGTGTTCGCACAGTCCACGTGCAGAGCCCGCCAGGAAGTCAACACTACGCTAATCACAGGTAAGGATGAGCTCCGGTGTGTTCGCACAGACCACGTGCAGAGCCCACCAGGAAGTCAGCACTACGCTAATCACAGGTAAGGATGAGCTCAGGTGTGTTCGCACAGTCCACGTGCAGAGCCCACCAGGAAGTCAGCACTACGCTAATCAGAGGTAAGGATGAGCTCGGGCGTGTTCGCACAGTCCAAATGCAGAGCCCGCCAGGCAGTAAGCACTACGCTAATCACAGGTAAGGATGAGCTTGGGCGTGTTCGCACAGTCCACGTGCAGAGCCCGCCAGGAAGTCAGCACTACGCTAATCACAGGTAAGGATGAGCTCCGGTGTGTTAGCACCGTCCACGTGCAGAGCCCGCCAGGAAGTCAGCACTACGCTAATCATAGGTAAGTATGAGCTCCGGTGTGTTCGCACCGTCCACGTGCAGAGCCCGCCAGGAAGTCAGCACTACACTAATCAGAGGTAAGGATGAGCTCCGGTGTGTTCGCACAGTCCACTTGCAGAGCCCGCCAGGAAGTCAGCACTACGCTAATCACAGGTAAGGATGAGCTCAGGTGTGTTCGCACAGTCCACGTGCTGAGTCCGCCAGGAAGTCAGCACTACGCTAATCACAGGTAAGGATGAGCTCCGGTATGTTCGCACCGTCCACGTGCAGAGCCCGCCAGGAAGTCAGCACTACGCTAATCAGAGGTAAGGATGAGCTCCGGTGTGTTTGCACAGTCCACGTGCAGAGCCCGCCAGGAAGTCAGCACTACGCTAATCACAGGTAAGGATGAGCTCCGGTGTGTTCGCACAGCCCACGTGCAGAGCCCGCCAGGAAGTCAGCACTAAGCTAATCACAGGTAAGGATGAGCTCCGGTGTGTTCGCACAGCGCACGTGCAGAGCCCGCCAGGAAGTCAGCACTACGCTAATCACAGGTAAGGATGAGCTCCGGTGTGTTCGCACAGCGCACGTGCAGAGCCCGCCAGGAAGTCAGCACTACGCTAATCACAGGTAAGGATGAGCTCAGGTGTGTTCACACAGTCCACGTGCAGAGCCCACCAGGAAGTCAGCACTACATTAAACACAGGTAAGGATGAGCTCTGGTGTGTTTGCACAGTCCACGTGCAGAGCCCGCCAGGAAGTCAGCACTACGCTAATCACAGGTAAGGATGAGCTTCGGTGTGTTTGCACCGTCCACGTGCAGAGCCCACCAGGAAGTCAGCACTACGCTAATCACAGGTAAGGATGAGCTTGGGCGTGTTTGCACAGTCCACGTGCAGAGCCCACTAGGAAGTAAGCACTACGCTAATCACAGGTAAGGATGAGCTCGGGCGTGTTCGCACAGTCCACGTGCAGAGCCCGCCAGGAAGTCAGCACTACGCTAATCACAGGTAAGGATGAGCTCCGGTGTGTTCGCACAGTCCACGTGCAGAGCCCGCCAGGAAGTCAGCACTACGCTAATCACAGGTAAGGATGAGCTCCGGTGTGTTCGCACAGTGCACGTGCAGAGCTCGCCAGGAAGTCAGCACTACGCTAATCACAGGTAAGGATGAGCTCCGGTGTGTTCGCACAGTCCACTTGCAGAGCCCGCCAGGAAGTCAGCACTACGCTAATCACAGGTAAGGATGAGCTCAGGTGTGTTCGCACAGTCCACGTGCTGAGTCCGCCAGGAAGTCAGCACTACGCTAATCACAGGTAAGGATGAGCTCCGGTATGTTCGCACCGTCCACGTGCAGAGCCCGCCAGGAAGTCAGCACTACGCTAATCAGAGGTAAGGATGAGCTCCGGTGTGTTCGCACAGTCCACGTGCAGAGCCCGCCAGGAAGTCAGCACTACGCTAATCACAGGTAAGGATGAGCTCCGGTGTGTTCGCACAGCCCACGTGCAGAGCCCGCCAGGAAGTCAGCACTAAGCTAATCACAGGTAAGGATGAGCTCCGGTGTGTTCGCACAGCGCACGTGCAGAGCCCGCCAGGAAGTCAGCACTACGCTAATCACAGGTAAGGATGAGCTCCGGTGTGTTCGCACAGCGCACGTGCAGAGCCCGCCAGTAAGTCAGCACTACGCTAATCACAGGTAAGGATGAGCTCAGGTGTGTTCACACAGTCCACGTGCAGAGCCCACCAGGAAGTCAGCACTACATTAAACACAGGTAAGGATGAGCTCTGGTGTGTTTGCACAGTCCACGTGCAGAGCCCGCCAGGAAGTCAGCACTACGCTAATCACAGGTAAGGATGAGCTTCGGTGTGTTTGCACCGTCCACGTGCAGAGCCCACCAGGAAGTCAGCACAACGCTAATCACAGGTAAGGATGAGCTCCGGTGTGTTAGCACCGTCCACGTGCAGAGCCCGCCAGGAAGTCAGCACTACGCTAATCACAGGTAAGTATGAGCTCCGGTGTGTTCGCACCGTCCACGTGCAGAGCCCGCCAGGAAGTCAGCACTACACTAATCAGAGGTAAGGATGAGCTCCGGTGTGTTCGCACAGTCCACTTGCAGAGCCCGCCAGGAAGTCAGCACTACGCTAATCACAGGTAAGGATGAGCTCAGGTGTGTTCGCACAGTCCACGTGCTGAGTCCGCCAGGAAGTCAGCACTACGCTAATCACAGGTAAGGATGAGCTCCGGTATGTTCGCACCGTCTACGTGCAGAGCCCGCCAGGAAGTCAGCACTACGCTAATCAGAGGTAAGGATGAGCTCCGGTGTGTTCGCACAGTCCACGTGCAGAGCCCGCCAGGAAGTCAGCACTACGCTAATCACAGGTAAGGATGAGCTCCGGTGTGTTCGCACAGCCCACGTGCAGAGCCCGCCAGGAAGTCAGCACTAAGCTAATCACAGGTAAGGATGAGCTCCGGTGTGTTCGCACAGCGCACGTGCAGAGCCCGCCAGGAAGTCAGCACTACACTAATCACAGGTAAGAATGAGCTCCGGTGTGTTCGCACAGCGCACGTGCAGAGCCCGCCAGGAAGTCAGCACTACGCTAATCACAGGTAAGGATGAGCTCAGGTGTGTTCACACAGTCCATGTGCAGAGCCCACCAGGAAGTCAGCACTACATTAAACACAGGTAAGGATGAGCTCTGGTGTGTTTGCACAGTCCACATGCAGAGCCCGCCAGTAAGTCAGCACTACGCTAATCACAGGTAAGGATGAGCTCCGGTGTGTTCGCACAGTCCACGTGCAGAGCCCGCCAGGAAGTCAGCACTACGCTAATCAGAGGTAAGGATGAGCTCCGGTTTGTTCGCACAGTCCACGTGCAGAGCCCGCCAGGAAGTCAGCACTACACTAATCAGAGGTAAGGATGAGCTCAGGTGTGTTCGCACAGTCCACGTGCAGAGCCCACCAGGAAGTCAGCACTACGCTAATCAGAGGTAAGGATGAGCTCCGGTGTGTTCGCACAGTCCACGTGCAGAGCCCGCCAGGAAGTCAGCACTACACTAATCAGAGGTAAGGATGAGCTCCGGTGTGTTCGCACAGTCCACGTGCAGAGCCCGCCAGGAAGTCAGCACTACGCTAATCACAGGTAAGGATGAGCTCGGGCGTGTTTGCACAGTCCACGTGCAGAGCCCACCAGGAAGTAAGCACTACGCTAATCACAGGTAAGGATGAGCTTGGGCGTGTTCGCACAGTCCATGTGCAGAGCCTGCCAGGAAGTCAGCACTATGCTAATCACAGGTAAGGATGAGCTCAGGTGTGTTCGCACAGTCCACGTGCAGAGCCCACCAGGAAGTCAGCACTACGCTAATCACAGGTAAGGATGAGCTCCGGTGTGTTCGCACAGTCCACGTGCAGAGACCACCAGGAAGTCAGCACTACGCTAATCAGAGGTAAGGATGAACTCAGGTGTGTTCGCACAGTCCACGTGCAGAGCCCACCAGGAAGTCAGCACTACACTAAACACAGGTAAGGATGAGCTCAGGTGTGTTCGCACAGTCCACGTGCAGAGCCCACCAGGAAGTCAGCACTACACTAAACACAGGTAAGGATGAGCTCTGGTGTGTTCGCACAGTCCACGTGCAGAGCCCGCCAGGAAGTCAGCACTACGCTAATCACAGGTAAGGATGAGCTCAGGTGTGTTCGCACAGTGCACGTGCAGAGCCCGCCAGGAAGTCAGCTCTACGCTAATCACAGGTAAGGATGAGCTCAGGTGTGTTCGCACCGTCCACGTGCAGAGCCCGCCAGGAAGTCAGCACTACGCTAATCACAGGTAAGGATGAGCTCCGGTGTGTTCACACAGTCCACGTGCAGAGCCCGCCAGGAAGTCAGCACTACGCTAATCAGAGGTAAGGATGAGCTCCGGTGTGTTCGCACAGTCCACGTGCAGAGCCCGCCAGGAAGTCAGCACTACGCTAATCACAGGTAAGGATGAGCTCCGGTGTGTTCGCACAGTCCACGTGCAGAGCCTGCCAGGAAGTCAGCACTACGCTAATCAGAGGTAAGGATGAGCTCCAGTGTGTTCGCACAGTCCAGGTGCAGAGCCCGCCAGGAAGTCAGCACTATGCTAATCACAGGTAAGGATGAGCTCCGGTGTGTTCGCACAGTCCACGTGCAGAGACCACCAGGAAGTCAGCACTACGCTAATCAGAGGTAAGGATGAGCTCCGGTGTGTTCGCACAATCCACGTGCAGAGCCCGCCAGGAAGTCAGCACTACACTAATCATAGGTAAGGATGAGCTCAGGTGTGTTCGCACAGTCCACGTGCAGAGCCCACCAGGAAGTCAGCACTACATTAAACACAGGTAAGGATGAGCTCTGGTGTGTTCGCACAGTCCACGTGCAGAGCCCGCCAGGAAGTCAGCACTACGCTAATCAGAGGTAAGGATGAGCTCCGGTGTGTTCGCACAGTCCACGTGCAGAGCCCGCCAGGAAGTCAGTACTACACTAATCAGAGGTAAGGATGAGCTCAGGTGTGTTCGCACAGTCCACGTGCAGAGCCCACCAGGAAGTCAGCACTACACTAAACACAGGTAAGGATGAGCTCTGGTGTGTTCGCACAGTCCACGTGCAGAGCCCGCCAGGAAGTCAGCACTACGCTAATCACAGGTAAGGATGAGCTCCGGTGCGTCCGCACAGTCCACGTGCAGAGCCCGCCAGGAAGTCAGCACTACGCTAATCACAGGTAAGGATGAGCTCCGGTGTGTTCGCACAGTCCACGTGCAGAGCCCGCCAGGAAGTCGACACTACGTTAATCACAGGTAAGGATGAGCTCAGGTGTGTTCGCACAGTCCACGTGCAGAGCCCACCAGGAAGTCAGCACTACGCTAATCAGAGGTAAGGATGAGCTCCAGTGTGTTTGCACAGTCCACGTGCAGAGCCCGCCAGGAAGTCAGCACTACGCTAATCACAGGTAAGGATGAGCTCCGGTGTGTTCGCACAGTCCACGTGCAGAGCCCACCAGGAAGTCAGCACTACGCTAATCAGAGGTAAGGATGAGCTCAGGTGTGTTCGCACAGTCCACGTGCAGAGCCCAACAGGAAGTCAGCACTACGCTAATCAGAGGTAAGGATGAGCTCCGGTGTTTTCGCACAGTCCACGTGCAGAGCCCGCCAGGAAGTCAGTACTACACTAATCAGAGGTAAGGATGAGCTCAGGTGTGTTCGCACAGTCCACGTGCAGAGCCCACCAGGAAGTCAGCACTACACTAAACACAGGTAAGGATGAGCTCCGGTGTGTTCACACAGTCCACGTGCAGAGCCCGCCAGGAAGTCAGCACTACGTTAATCACAGGTAAGGATGAGCTCCGGTGTGCTCGCACAGTCCACGTGCAGAGCCCACCAGGAAGTCAGCACTACACTAATCAGAGGTAAGGATGAGCTCAGGTGTGTTCGCACAGTCCACGTGCAGAGCCCTCCAGGAAGTCAGCACTATGCTAATCAGAGGTAAGGATGAGCTCCGGTGTGTTCGCACAGTCCACGTGCAGAGCCCACCAGGAGTCAGCACTACACTAATCAGAGGTAAGCATGAGCTCAAGTGTGTTCGCACAGTCCACGTGCAGAGCCCGCCAGGAAGTCAGCACTACACTAAACACAGGTAAGGATGAGCTCTGGTGTGTTCGCACAGTCCACGTGCAGAGCCCGCTAGGAAGTCAGCACTACGTTAATCACAGGTAAGGATGAGCTCCGGTGTGTTCACACAGTCCACGTGCAGAGCCCGCCAGGAAGTCAGCACTACGCTAATCAGAGGTAAGGATGAGCTCCGGTGTGTTCGCACAGTCCACGTGCAGAGCCCGCCAGGAGTCAGCACTACACTAATCAGAGGTAAGCATGAGCTCAGGTGTGTTCGCACAGTCCACGTGCAGAGCCCACCAGGAAGTCAGCACTACACTAAACACAGGTAAGGATGAGCTCTGGTGTGTTCGCACAGTCCACGTGCAGAGCCCGCTAGGAAGTCAGCACTACGTTAATCACAGGTAAGGATGAGCTCCGGTGTGTTCACACAGTCCACGTGCAGAGCCCGCCAGGAAGTCAGCACTACGCTAATCAGAGGTAAGGATGAGCTCCGGTGTGTTCGCACAGTCCACGTGCAGAGCCCGCCAGGAAGTCAGCACTACGCTAATCACAGGTAAGGATGAGCTCCAGTGTGTTTGCACAGTCCACGTGCAGAGCCCACCAGGAAGTCAGCACTACGCTAATCAGAAGTAAGGATGAGCTCCGGTGTGTTCGCACCGTCCACGTGCAGAGCCCGTCAGGATGTCAGCACTACGCTAATCACAGGTAAGGATGAGCTCCGGTGTGTTCGCACAGTCCACGTGCAGAGCCCGCCAGGAAGTCAGCACTACGCTAATCACAGGTAAGGATGAGCTCCGGTGTGTTCGCACAGTGCACGTGCAGAGCTCGCCAGGAAGTCAGCACTACGCTAATCACAGGTAAGGATGAGCTCCGGAGTGTTCGCACAGCCCACGTGCAGAGCCCGCCAGGAAGTCAGCACTAAGCTAATCACAGGTAAGGATGAGCTTGGGCGTGTTCGCACAGTCCATGTGCAGAGCCCGCCAGGAAGTCAGCACTATGCTAATCACAGGTAAGGATGAGCTCAGGTGTGTTCGCACAGTCCACGTGCAGAGCCCGCCAGGAAGTCAGCACTACGCTAATCACAGGTAAGGATGAGCTCCGGTGTGTTCGCACAGTCCACGTGCAGAGCCCGCCAGGAAGTCAGCACTACGTTAATCACAGGTAAGGATGAGCTCCGGTGTCTTCGCACAGTCCACGTGCAGAGCCCGCCAGGAAGTCAGCCCTACGCTAATCAGAGGTAAGGATGAGCTCCGGTGTGTTCGCACAGTCCACGTGCAGAGCCCACCAGGAAGTCAGCACTACGCTAATCACAGGTAAGGATGAGCTCAGGTGTGTTCGCACAGTCTACGTGCAGAGCCCACCAGGAAGTCAGCACTACGCTAATCACAGGTAAGGATGAGCTCTGGTGTGTTCGCACCGTCCACGTGCAGAGCCCGCCAGGAAGTCAGCACTACGCTAATCACAGGTAAGGATGAGCTCAGGTGTGTTCGCACAGTCCACGTGCAGAGCCCGCCAGGAAGTCAGCACTACGCTAATCACAGGTAAGGATGAGCTCAGGTGTGTTCGCACAGTCCACGTGCAGAGCCCGCCAGGAAGTCAGCACTACGCTAATCACAGGTAAGGATAAGCTCAGGTGTGTTCGCACAGTCCACGTGCAGAGCCCGCCAGGAAGTCAGCACTACGCTAATCACAGGTAAGGATGAGCTCAGGTGTGTTCGCACAGTCCACGTGCAGAGCCCGCCAGGAAGTCAGCACTACGGTAATCACAGGTAAGGATGAGCTCCGGTGTGTTCGCACAGTCCACGTGCAGAGCCCGCCAGGAAGTCAGCACTACGCTAATCACAGGTAAGGATGAGCTCAGGTGTGTTCGCACAGTCCACGTGCAGAGCCCGCCAGGAAGTCAGCACTACGCTAATCACAGGTAAGGATGAGCTTGGGCGTGTTTGCACAGTCCATGTGCAGAGCCCACTAGGAAGTAAGCACTACGCTAATCACAGGTAAGGATGAGCTCGGGCGTGTTCGCACAGTCCACGTGCAGAGCCCGCCAGGAAGTCAGCACTACGCTAATCACAGGTAAGGATGAGCTCAGGTGTGTTCGCACAGTCCACGTGCAGAGCCCGCCAGGAAGTCAGCACTACGCTAATCAGAGGTAAGGATGAGCTCCGGTGTGTTCGCACAGTCCACGTGCAGAGCCCGCCAGGAAGTCAGCACTACGCTAATCACAGGTAAGGATGAGCTCCGGTGTGTTCGCACAGTCCACGTGCAGAGCCCACCAGGAAGTCAGCACTACGCTAATCACAGGTAAGGATGAGCTCAGGTGTGTTCGCACAGTCTACGTGCAGAGCCCACCAGGAAGTCAGCACTACGCTAATCACAGGTAAGGATGAGCTCTGGTGTGTTCGCACCGTTCACGTGCAGAGCCCGCCAGGAAGTCAGCACTACGCTAATCACAGGTAAGGATGAGCTCAGGTGTGTTCGCACAGTCCACGTGCAGAGCCCGCCAGGAAGTCAGCACTACGCTAATCACAGGTAAGGATGAGCTCAGGTGTGTTCGCACAGTCCACGTGCAGAGCCCGCCAGGAAGTCAGCACTACGCTAATCACAGGTAAGGATGAGCTCAGGTGTGTTCGCACAGTCCACGTGCAGAGCCCGCCAGGAAGTCAGCACTACGCTAATCACAGGTAAGGATGAGCTCCGGTGTGTTCGCACAGTCCACGTGCAGAGCCCGCCAGGAAGTCAGCACTACGCTAATCACAGGTAAGGATGAGCTTGGGCGTGTTTGCACAGTCCACGTGCAGAGCCCACTAGGAAGTAAGCACTACGCTAATCACAGGTAAGGATGAGCTCGGGCGTGTTCGCACAGTCCACGTGCAGAGCCCGCCAGGAAGTCAGCACTACGCTAATCACAGGTAAGGATGAGCTCCGGTGTGTTCGCACAGTCCACGTGCAGAGCCCGCCAGGAAGTCAGCACTACGCTAATCAAAGGTAAGGATGAGCTCCGGTGTGTTCGCACAGTACACGTGCAGAGCTCGCCAGGAAGTCAGCACTACGCTAATCACAGGTAAGGATGAGCTCCGGAGTGTTCGCACAGCCCACGTGCAGAGCCCGCCAGGAAGTCAGCACTAAGCTAATCACAGGTAAGGATGAGCTTGGGCGTGTTCGCACAGTCCATGTGCAGAGCCCGCCAGGAAGTCAGCACTATGCTAATCACAGGTAAGGATGAGCTCAGGTGTGTTCGCACAGTCCACGTGCAGAGCCCGCCAGGAAGTCAGCACTACGCTAATCACAGGTAAGGATGAGCTTGGGCGTGTTTGCACAGTCCATGTGCAGAGCCCACTAGGAAGTAAGCACTACGCTAATCACAGGTAAGGATGAGCTCGGGCGTGTTCGCACAGTCCACGTGCAGAGCCCGCCAGGAAGTCAGCACTACGCTAATCACAGGTAAGGATGAGCTCAGGTGTGTTCGCACAGTCCACGTGCAGAGCCCGCCAGGAAGTCAGCACTACGCTAATCAGAGGTAAGGATGAGCTCCGGTGTGTTCGCACAGTCCACGTGCAGAGCCCGCCAGGAAGTCAGCACTACGCTAATCACAGGTAAGGATGAGCTCCGGTGTGTTCGCACAGTCCACGTGCAGAGCCCACCAGGAAGTCAGCACTACGCTAATCACAGGTAAGGATGAGCTCAGGTGTGTTCGCACAGTCTACGTGCAGAGCCCACCAGGAAGTCAGCACTACGCTAATCACAGGTAAGGATGAGCTCTGGTGTGTTCGCACCGTTCACGTGCAGAGCCCGCCAGGAAGTCAGCACTACGCTAATCACAGGTAAGGATGAGCTCAGGTGTGTTCGCACAGTCCACGTGCAGAGCCCGCCAGGAAGTCAGCACTACGCTAATCACAGGTAAGGATGAGCTCAGGTGTGTTCGCACAGTCCACGTGCAGAGCCCGCCAGGAAGTCAGCACTACGCTAATCACAGGTAAGGATGAGCTCAGGTGTGTTCGCACAGTCCACGTGCAGAGCCCGCCAGGAAGTCAGCACTACGCTAATCACAGGTAAGGATGAGCTCCGGTGTGTTCGCACAGTCCACGTGCAGAGCCCGCCAGGAAGTCAGCACTACGCTAATCACAGGTAAGGATGAGCTTGGGCGTGTTTGCACAGTCCACGTGCAGAGCCCACTAGGAAGTAAGCACTACGCTAATCACAGGTAAGGATGAGCTCGGGCGTGTTCGCACAGTCCACGTGCAGAGCCCGCCAGGAAGTCAGCACTACGCTAATCACAGGTAAGGATGAGCTCCGGTGTGTTCGCACAGTCCACGTGCAGAGCCCGCCAGGAAGTCAGCACTACGCTAATCAAAGGTAAGGATGAGCTCCGGTGTGTTCGCACAGTACACGTGCAGAGCTCGCCAGGAAGTCAGCACTACGCTAATCACAGGTAAGGATGAGCTCCGGAGTGTTCGCACAGCCCACGTGCAGAGCCCGCCAGGAAGTCAGCACTAAGCTAATCACAGGTAAGGATGAGCTTGGGCGTGTTCGCACAGTCCATGTGCAGAGCCCGCCAGGAAGTCAGCACTATGCTAATCACAGGTAAGGATGAGCTCAGGTGTGTTCGCACAGTCCACGTGCAGAGCCCGCCAGGCAGTCAGCACTACGCTAATCACAGGTAAGGATGAGCTCCGGTGTGTTCGCACAGTCCACGTGCAGAGCCCGCCAGGAAGTTAGCACTACGTTAATCACAGGTAAGGATGAGCTCCGGTGTCTTCGCACAGTCCACATGCAGAGCCCACCAGGAAGTCAGCCCTACGCTAATCAGAGGTAAGGATGAGCTCCGGTGTGTTCGCACAGTCCACATGCAGAGCCCGCCAGGAAGTCAGCACTACACTAATCAGAGGTAAGGATGAGCTCAGGTGTGTTCGCACAGTCCACGTGCAGAGCCCACCAGGAAGTCAGCACTACACTAAACACAGGTAAGGATGAGCTCTGGTGTGTTCGCACAGTCCACGTGCAGAGCCCGCCAGGAAGTCAGCACTACGCTAATCACATGTAAGGATGAGCTCTGGTGTGTTCGCACTGTCCACGTGCAGAGCCGCCAGAAAGTCAGCACTACGCTAATCATAGGTAAGGATGAGCTCAGGTGTGTTCGCACCGTCCACGTGCAGAGCCCACCAGGAAGTCAGCACTACGCTAATCACAGGTAAGGATGAGCTCCGGTGTGTTCACGCAGTCCACGTGCAGAGCCCGCCAGGAAGTCAGCACTACGCTAATCAGAGGTAAGGATGAGCTCCGGTGTGTTCGCACCGTCCACGTGCAGAGCCCGCCAGGAAGTCAGCACTACGCTAATCACAGGTAAGGATGAGCTCTGGTGTGTTCGCACCGTCCACGTGCAGAGCCTGCCAGGAAGTCAGCACTACGCTAATCACAGGTAAGGATGAGCTTCGGTGTGTTTGCACCGTCCACGTGCAGAGCCCACCAGGAAGTCAGCACTACGCTAATCATAGGTAAGGATGAGCTCCGGTGTGTTCGCACCGTCCACGCGCAGAGCCCGCCAGGAAGTCAGCACTACACTAATCAGAGGTAAGGATGAGCTCCGGTGTGTTCGCACAGTCCACGTGCAGACCCCGCCAGGAAGTCAGCACTACGTTAATCACAGGTAAGGATGAGCTCCGGTGTATTCGCACTGTCCACGTGCAGAGCCCTCCAGGAAGTCAGCACTACGCTAATCACAGGTAAGGATGAGCTCCGGTGTGTTCGCACAGTGCACGTGCAGAGCCCGCCAGGAGGTCAGCACTACGCTAATCACAGATAAGGATGAGCTCGGGCGTGTTCGCACAGTCCACGTGCAGAGCCCGCCAGGAAGTCAGCACTACGCTAATCACAGGTAAGGATGAGCTCCGGTGTGTTCGCACAGACCACGTGCAGAACCCACCAGGAAGTCAGCACTATGCTAATCACAGGTAAGGATGAGCTCAGGTGTGTTCGCACAGTCCACGTGCAGAGCCCACCAGGAAGTCAGCACTACGCTAATCACAGGTAAGGATGAGCTCAGGTGTGTTCGCACAGTCCACGTGCAGAGCCCACCAGGAAGTCAGCACTACGCTAATCACAGGTAAGGATGAGCTCAGGTGTGTTCGCACAGTCCACGTGCAGAGCCCGCCAGGAAGTCAGCACTACGCTAATCACAGGTAAGGATGAGCTCGGGCGTGTTCGCACAGTCCAAATGCAGAGCCCGCCAGGCAGTAAGCACTACGCTAATCACAGGTAAGGATGAGCTTGGGCGTGTTCGCACAGTCCAAGTGCAGAGCCCGCCAGGAAGTCAGCACTACGCTAATCACCGGTAAGGATGAGCTCCGGTGTGTTAGCACCGTCCACGTGCAGAGCCCGCCAGAAAGTCAGCACTACGCTAATCACAGGTAAGTATGAGCTCCGGTGTGTTCGCACCGTCCACGTGCAGAGCCCGCCAGGAAGTCAGCACTACACTAATCAGAGGTAAGGATGAGCTCCGGTGTGTTCGCACAGTCCACTTGCAGAGCCCGCCAGGAAGTCAGCACTACGCTAATCACAGGTAAGGATGAGCTCAGGTGTGTTCGCACAGTCCACGTGCAGAGCCCGCCAGGAAGTCAGCACTACGCTAATCACAGGTAAGGATGAGCTCAGGTGTGTTCGCACAGTCCACGTGCAGAGCCCGCCAGGAAGTCAGCACCACGCTAATCACAGGTAAGGATGAGCTCCGGTGTGTTCGCACAGTCCACGTGCAGAGCCCGCCAGGAAGTCAGCACTACGCTAATCACAGGTAAGGATGAGCTTGGGCGTGTTTGCACAGTCCACGTGCAGAGCCCACTAGGAAGTAAGCACTACGCTAATCACAGGTAAGGATGAGCTCGGGCGTGTTCGCACAGTCCACGTGCAGAGCCCGCCAGGAAGTCAGCACTACGCTAATCACAGGTAAGGATGAGCTCCGGTGTGTTCGCACAGTCCACGTGCAGAGCCCGCCAGGAAGTCAGCACTACGCTAATCACAGGTAAGGATGAGCTCCGGTGTGTTCGCACAGTGCACGTGCAGAGCTCGCCAGGAAGTCAGCACTACGCTAATCACAGGTAAGGATGAGCTCCGGAGTGTTCGCACAGCCCACGTGCAGAGCCCGCCAGGAAGTCAGCACTAAGCTAATCACAGGTAAGGATGAGCTTGGGCGTGTTCGCACAGTCCATGTGCAGAGCCCGCCAGGAAATCAGCACTATGCTAATCACAGGTAAGGATGAGCTCAGGTGTGTTCGCACAGTCCACGTGCAGAGCCCGCCAGGCAGTCAGCACTACGCTAATCACAGGTAAGGATGAGCTCCGGTGTGTTCGCACAGTCCACGTGCAGAGCCCGCCAGGAAGTCAGCACTACGTTAATCACAGGTAAGGATGAGCTCCGGTGTCTTCGCACAGTCCACGTGCAGAGCCCACCAGGAAGTCAGCCCTACGCTAATCAGAGGTAAGGATGAGCTCCGGTGTGTTCGCAAAGTCCACGTGCAGAGCCCGCCAGGAATTCAGCACTACACTAATCAGAGGTAAGGATGAGCTCAGGTGTGTTCGCACAGTCCACGTGCAGAGCCCACCAGGAAGTCAGCACTACACTAAACACAGGTAAGGATGAGCTCTGGTGTGTTCGCACAGTCCACGTGCAGAGCCCGCCAGGAAGTCAGCACTACGCTAATCACAGGCAAGGATGAGCTCCGGTGTGTTCGCACAGTCCACGTGCAGAGCCCGCCAGGAAGTCAGCACTACGCTAATCACATGTAAGGATGAGCTCTGGTGTGTTCGCACTGTCCACGTGCAGAGCCGCCAGAAAGTCAGCACTACGCTAATCATAGGTAAGGATGAGCTCAGGTGTGTTCGCACCGTCCACGTGCAGAGCCCACCAGGAAGTCAGCACTACGCTAATCACAGGTAAGGATGAGCTCCGGTGTGTTCACGCAGTCCACGTGCAGAGCCCGCCAGGAAGTCAGCACTACGCTAATCACAGGTAAGGATGAGCTCTGGTGTGTTCGCACCGTCCACGTGCAGAGCCTGCCAGGAAGTCAGCACTACGCTAATCACAGGTAAGGATGAGCTTCGGTGTGTTTGCACCGTCCACGTGCAGAGCCCACCAGGAAGTCAGCACAACGCTAATCACAGGTAAGGATGAGCTCCGGTGTGTTCGCACCGTCCACGTGCAGAGCCCGCCAGGAAGTCAGCACTACACTAATCAGAGGTAAGGATGAGCTCCGGTGTGTTCGCACAGTCCACGTGCAGACCCCGCCAGGAAGTCAGCACTACGTTAATCACAGGTAAGGATGAGCTCCGGTGTATTCGCACAGTCCATGTGCAGAGCCCTCCAGGAAGTCAGCACTACGCTAATCACAGGTAAGGATGAGCTCCGGTGTGTTCGCACAGTGCACGTGCAGAGCCCGCCAGGAAGTCAGCACTACGCTAATCACAGATAAGGATGAGCTCGGGCGTGTTCGCACAGTCCACGTGCAGAGCCCGCCAGGAAGTCAACACTACGCTAATCACAGGTAAGGATGAGCTCCGGTGTGTTCGCACAGACCACGTGCAGAGCCCACCAGGAAGTCAGCACTACGCTAATCACAGGTAAGGATGAGCTCAGGTGTGTTCGCACAGTCCACGTGCAGAGCCCACCAGGAAGTCAGCACTACGCTAATCAGAGGTAAGGATGAGCTCGGGCGTGTTCGCACAGTCCAAATGCAGAGCCCGCCAGGCAGTAAGCACTACGCTAATCACAGGTAAGGATGAGCTTGGGCGTGTTCGCACAGTCCACGTGCAGAGCCCGCCAGGAAGTCAGCACTACGCTAATCACAGGTAAGGATGAGCTCCGGTGTGTTAGCACCGTCCACGTGCAGAGCCCGCCAGGAAGTCAGCACTACGCTAATCATAGGTAAGTATGAGCTCCGGTGTGTTCGCACCGTCCACGTGCAGAGCCCGCCAGGAAGTCAGCACTACACTAATCAGAGGTAAGGATGAGCTCCGGTGTGTTCGCACAGTCCACTTGCAGAGCCCGCCAGGAAGTCAGCACTACGCTAATCACAGGTAAGGATGAGCTCAGGTGTGTTCGCACAGTCCACGTGCTGAGTCCGCCAGGAAGTCAGCACTACGCTAATCACAGGTAAGGATGAGCTCCGGTATGTTCGCACCGTCCACGTGCAGAGCCCGCCAGGAAGTCAGCACTACGCTAATCAGAGGTAAGGATGAGCTCCGGTGTGTTTGCACAGTCCACGTGCAGAGCCCGCCAGGAAGTCAGCACTACGCTAATCACAGGTAAGGATGAGCTCCGGTGTGTTCGCACAGCCCACGTGCAGAGCCCGCCAGGAAGTCAGCACTAAGCTAATCACAGGTAAGGATGAGCTCCGGTGTGTTCGCACAGCGCACGTGCAGAGCCCGCCAGGAAGTCAGCACTACGCTAATCACAGGTAAGGATGAGCTCCGGTGTGTTCGCACAGCGCACGTGCAGAGCCCGCCAGGAAGTCAGCACTACGCTAATCACAGGTAAGGATGAGCTCAGGTGTGTTCACACAGTCCACGTGCAGAGCCCACCAGGAAGTCAGCACTACATTAAACACAGGTAAGGATGAGCTCTGGTGTGTTTGCACAGTCCACGTGCAGAGCCCGCCAGGAAGTCAGCACTACGCTAATCACAGGTAAGGATGAGCTTCGGTGTGTTTGCACCGTCCACGTGCAGAGCCCACCAGGAAGTCAGCACTACGCTAATCACAGGTAAGGATGAGCTTGGGCGTGTTTGCACAGTCCACGTGCAGAGCCCACTAGGAAGTAAGCACTACGCTAATCACAGGTAAGGATGAGCTCGGGCGTGTTCGCACAGTCCACGTGCAGAGCCCGCCAGGAAGTCAGCACTACGCTAATCACAGGTAAGGATGAGCTCCGGTGTGTTCGCACAGTCCACGTGCAGAGCCCGCCAGGAAGTCAGCACTACGCTAATCACAGGTAAGGATGAGCTCCGGTGTGTTCGCACAGTGCACGTGCAGAGCTCGCCAGGAAGTCAGCACTACGCTAATCACAGGTAAGGATGAGCTCCGGTGTGTTCGCACAGTCCACTTGCAGAGCCCGCCAGGAAGTCAGCACTACGCTAATCACAGGTAAGGATGAGCTCAGGTGTGTTCGCACAGTCCACGTGCTGAGTCCGCCAGGAAGTCAGCACTACGCTAATCACAGGTAAGGATGAGCTCCGGTATGTTCGCACCGTCCACGTGCAGAGCCCGCCAGGAAGTCAGCACTACGCTAATCAGAGGTAAGGATGAGCTCCGGTGTGTTCGCACAGTCCACGTGCAGAGCCCGCCAGGAAGTCAGCACTACGCTAATCACAGGTAAGGATGAGCTCCGGTGTGTTCGCACAGCCCACGTGCAGAGCCCGCCAGGAAGTCAGCACTAAGCTAATCACAGGTAAGGATGAGCTCCGGTGTGTTCGCACAGCGCACGTGCAGAGCCCGCCAGGAAGTCAGCACTACGCTAATCACAGGTAAGGATGAGCTCCGGTGTGTTCGCACAGCGCACGTGCAGAGCCCGCCAGGAAGTCAGCACTACGCTAATCACAGGTAAGGATGAGCTCAGGTGTGTTCACACAGTCCACGTGCAGAGCCCACCAGGAAGTCAGCACTACATTAAACACAGGTAAGGATGAGCTCTGGTGTGTTTGCACAGTCCACGTGCAGAGCCCGCCAGGAAGTCAGCACTACGCTAATCACAGGTAAGGATGAGCTTCGGTGTGTTTGCACCGTCCACGTGCAGAGCCCACCAGGAAGTCAGCACAACGCTAATCACAGGTAAGGATGAGCTCCGGTGTGTTAGCACCGTCCACGTGCAGAGCCCGCCAGGAAGTCAGCACTACGCTAATCACAGGTAAGTATGAGCTCCGGTGTGTTCGCACCGTCCACGTGCAGAGCCCGCCAGGAAGTCAGCACTACACTAATCAGAGGTAAGGATGAGCTCCGGTGTGTTCGCACAGTCCACTTGCAGAGCCCGCCAGGAAGTCAGCACTACGCTAATCACAGGTAAGGATGAGCTCAGGTGTGTTCGCACAGTCCACGTGCTGAGTCCGCCAGGAAGTCAGCACTACGCTAATCACAGGTAAGGATGAGCTCCGGTATGTTCGCACCGTCTACGTGCAGAGCCCGCCAGGAAGTCAGCACTACGCTAATCAGAGGTAAGGATGAGCTCCGGTGTGTTCGCACAGTCCACGTGCAGAGCCCGCCAGGAAGTCAGCACTACGCTAATCACAGGTAAGGATGAGCTCCGGTGTGTTCGCACAGCCCACGTGCAGAGCCCGCCAGGAAGTCAGCACTAAGCTAATCACAGGTAAGGATGAGCTCCGGTGTGTTCGCACAGCGCACGTGCAGAGCCCGCCAGGAAGTCAGCACTACACTAATCACAGGTAAGAATGAGCTCCGGTGTGTTCGCACAGCGCACGTGCAGAGCCCGCCAGGAAGTCAGCACTACGCTAATCACAGGTAAGGATGAGCTCAGGTGTGTTCACACAGTCCATGTGCAGAGCCCACCAGGAAGTCAGCACTACATTAAACACAGGTAAGGATGAGCTCTGGTGTGTTTGCACAGTCCACATGCAGAGCCCGCCAGTAAGTCAGCACTACGCTAATCACAGGTAAGGATGAGCTCCGGTGTGTTCGCACAGTCCACGTGCAGAGCCCGCCAGGAAGTCAGCACTACGCTAATCAGAGGTAAGGATGAGCTCCGGTTTGTTCGCACAGTCCACGTGCAGAGCCCGCCAGGAAGTCAGCACTACACTAATCAGAGGTAAGGATGAGCTCAGGT
Source organism: Aquarana catesbeiana (assembly GCF_042186555.1). NCBI lineage: Eukaryota > Metazoa > Chordata > Amphibia > Anura > Ranidae > Aquarana > Aquarana catesbeiana. The sequence continues at coordinate 137,262,738 of NC_133335.1, read as the reverse complement.
GTGTTCGCACAGTCCACGTGCAGAGCCCACCAGGAAGTCAGCACTACGCTAATCAGAGGTAAGGATGAGCTCCGGTGTGTTCGCACAGTCCACGTGCAGAGCCCGCCAGGAAGTCAGCACTACACTAATCAGAGGTAAGGATGAGCTCCGGTGTGTTCGCACAGTCCACGTGCAGAGCCCGCCAGGAAGTCAGCACTACGCTAATCACAGGTAAGGATGAGCTCGGGCGTGTTTGCACAGTCCACGTGCAGAGCCCACCAGGCAGTAAGCACTACGCTAATCACAGGTAAGGATGAGCTTGGGCGTGTTCGCACAGTCCATGTGCAGAGCCTGCCAGGAAGTCAGCACTATGCTAATCACAGGTAAGGATGAGCTCAGGTGTGTTCGCACAGTCCACGTGCAGAGCCCACCAGGAAGTCAGCACTACGCTAATCACAGGTAAGGATGAGCTCAGGTGTGTTCGCACAGTCCACGTGCAGAGCCCACCAGGAAGTCAGCACTACACTAAACACAGGTAAAGATGAGCTCTGGTGTGTTCGCACAGTCCACGTGCAGAGCCCGCCATTAAGTCAGCACTACGCTAATCACAGGTAAGGATGAGCTCCGGTGTGTTCGCACAGTCCACGTGCAGAGCTCGCCAGGCAGTCAGCACTACGCTAATCACAGGTAAGGATGAGCTCCCGTGTGTTCGCACAGTCCACGTGCAGAGCCCGCCAGGAAGTCAGCACTACGTTAATCACAGGTAAGGATGAGCTCCGGTGTGTTCGCACAGTCCACGTGCAGAGCACGCCAGGAAGTCAGCACTACGCTAATCAGAGGTAAGGATGAGCTCAGGTGTGTTCGCACAGTCCACGTGCAGAGCCCGCCAGGAAGTCAGCACTACGCTAATCACAGGTAAGGATGAGCTCGGGCGTGTTTGCACAGTCCACGTGCAGAGCCCACCAGGAAGTAAGCACTACGCTAATCACAGGTAAGGATGAGCTTGGGCGTGTTCGCACAGTCCATGTGCAGAGCCTGCCAGGAAGTCAGCACTATGCTAATCACAGGTAAGGATGAGCTCAGGTGTGTTCGCACAGTCCACGTGCAGAGCCCACCAGGAAGTCAGCACTACGCTAATCACAGGTAAGGATGAGCTCAGGTGTGTTCGCACAGTCCACGTGCAGAGCCCACCAGGAAGTCAGCACTACACTAAACACAGGTAAAGATGAGCTCTGGTGTGTTCGCACAGTCCACGTGCAGAGCCCGCCAGGAAGTCAGCACTACGCTAATCACAGGTAAGGATGAGCTCCGGTGTGTTCGCACAGTCCACGTGCAGAGCTCGCCAGGCAGTCAGCACTACGCTAATCACAGGTAAGGATGAGCTCCCGTGTGTTCGCACAGTCCACGTGCAGAGCCCGCCAGGAAGTCAGCACTACGTTAATCACAGGTAAGGATGAGCTCCGGTGTGTTCGCACAGTCCACGTGCAGAGCACGCCAGGAAGTCAGCACTACGCTAATCAGAGGTAAGGATGAGCTCAGGTGTGTTCGCACAGTCCACGTGCAGAGCCCGCCAGGAAGTCAGCATTACACTAATCACAGGTAAGGATGAGCTCAGGTGTGTTCGCACAGTCCACGTGCAGAGTCCGCCAGGAAGTCAGCACTACGCTAAACACAGGTAAGGATGAGCTCTGGTGTGTTCGCACCGTCCACGTGCAGAGCCCGCCAGGAAGTCAGCACTACGCTAATCAAAGGTAAGGATGAGCTCTGGTGTGTTCGCACCGTCCATGTGCAGAGCCCGCCAGGAATTCAGCACTACGCTAATCACAGGTAAGGATGAGCTCTGGTGTGTTCGCACCGTCCACGTGCAGAGCCTGCCAGGAAGTCAGCACTACGCTAATCACAGGTAAGGATGAGCTCCGGTGTGTTCGCACAGTCCACGTGCAGAGCCCGCCAGGAAGTCAGCACTACGTTAATCACAGGTAAGGATGAGCTCCGGTGTGTTCGCACAGTCCACGTGCAGAGCCCGCCAGGAAGTCAGCACTACGCTAATCAGAGGTAAGGATGAGCTCCGGTGTGTTCGCACAGTCCACGTGCAGAGCCCGCCAGGAAGTCAGCACTACACTAATCAGAGGTAAGGATGAGCTCAGGTGTGTTCGCACAGTCCACGTGCAGAGCCCACCAGGAAGTCAGCACTACACTAAACACAGGTAAGGATGAGCTCTGGTGTGTTCACGCATTCCACGTGCAGAGCCCACCAGGAAGTCAGCACTACACTAATCAGAGGTAAGGATGAGCTCAGGTGTGTTCGCACAGTCCACGTGCAGAGCCCACCAGGAAGTCAGCACTACGCTAATCAGAGGTAAGGATGAGCTCCGGTGTGTTCGCACAGTCCACGTGCAGAGCCCGCCAGGAAGTCAGCACTACACTAATCAGAGGTAAGGATGAGCTCAGGTGTGTTCGCACAGTCCACGTGCAGAGCCCACCAGGAAGTCAGCACTACACTAAACACAGGTAAGGATGAGCTCTGGTGTGTTCACGCATTCCACGTGCAGAGCCCGCCAGGAAGTCAGCACTACGCTAATCACAGGTAAGGATGAGCTCCGGTGTGTTCGCACAGTCCACGTGCAGAGCCCGCCAGGCAGTCAGCACTACGCTAATCACAGGTAAGGATGAGCTCCCGTGTGTTCGCACAGTCCACGTGCAGAGCCCGCCAGGAAGTCAGCACTACGTTAATCACAGGTAAGGATGAGCTCCGGTGTGTTCGCACAGTCCACGTGCAGAGCCCGCCAGGAAGTCAGCACTACGCTAATCAGAGGTAAGGATGAGCTCAGGTGTGTTCGCACAGTCCACGTGCAGAGCCCGCCAGGAAGTCAGCATTACACTAATCACAGGTAAGGATGAGCTCAGGTGTGTTCGCACAGTCCACGTGCAGAGTCCGCCAGGAAGTCAGCACTACGCTAAACACAGGTAAGGATGAGCTCTGGTGTGTTCGCACCGTCCACGTGCAGAGCCCGCCAGGAAGTCAGCACTACGCTAATCAAAGGTAAGGATGAGCTCTGGTGTGTTCGCACCGTCCACGTGCAGAGCCCGCCAGGAAGTCAGCACTACGCTAATCACAGGTAAGGATGAGCTCTGGTGTGTTTGCACCGTCCACGTGCAGAGCCTGCCAGGAAGTCAGCACTACGCTAATCATAGGTAAGGATGAGCTCCAGTGTGTTCGCACAGTCCACGTGCAGAGCCCGCCAGGAAGTCAGCACTACGTTAATCACAGGTAAGGATGAGCTCCGGTGTGTTCGCACAGTCCACGTGCAGAGCCCGCCAGGAAGTCAGCACTACGCTAATCAGAGGTAAGGATGAGCTCCGGTGTGTTCGCACAGTCCACGTGTAGAGCCCGCCAGGAAGTCAGCACTACACTAATCAGAGGTAAGGATGAGCTCAGGTTGTTCGCACAGTCCACGTGCAGAGCCCACCAGGAAGTCAGCACTACGCTAATCAGAGGTAAGGATGAGCTCCGGTGTGTTCGCACAGTCCACGTGCAGAGCCCGCCAGGAAGTCAGCACTACACTAATCAGAGGTAAGGATGAGCTCAGGTGTGTTCGCACAGTCCACGTGCAGAGCCCACCAGGAAGTCAGCACTACACTAAACACAGGTAAGGATGAGCTCTGGTGTGTTCACGCATTCCACGTGCAGAGCCCGCCAGGAAGTCAGCACTACGCTAATCACAGGTAAGGATGAGCTCCGGTGTGTTCACGCAGTCCACGTGCAGAGCCCGCCAGGAAGTCAGCACTACGCTAATCACAGGTAAGGATGAGCTCCGGTGTGTTCGCACAGTCCATGTGCAGCGCCCGCCAGGAAGTCAGCACTACGCTAATCACAGGTAAGGATGAGCTCCGGTGTGTTCGCACAGTCCACGTGCATAGCCCGCCAAGAAGTCAGCACTACGCTAATCACAGGTAAGGATGAGCTCCGGTGTGTTCGCACAGTCCACGTGCAGAGCCCGCCAGGCAGTCAGCACTACGCTAATCACAGGTAAGGATGAGCTCCGGTGTGTTCGCACAGTCCACGTGCAGAGCCCGCCAGGAAGTCAGCACTACGCTAATCAGAGATAAGGATGAGCTCAGGTGTGTTCGCACAGTCCACGTGCAGAGCCCGCCAGGAAGTCAGCACTACACTAATCACAGGTAAGGATGAGCTCAGGTGTGTTCGCACAGTCCACGTGCAGAGTCCACCAGGAAGTCAGCACTACACTAAACACAGGTAAGGATGAGCTCTGGTGTGTTCGCACAGTCCACGTGCAGAGCCTGCCAAGAAGTCAGCACTACGCTAATCACAGGTAAGGATGAGCTCCGGTGTGTTCGCACAGTCCACGTGCACAGCCCGCCAGGCAGTCAGCACTACGCTAATCACAGGTAAGGATGAGCTTCGGTGTGTTCGCACAGTCCACATGCAGAACCCGCCAGGAAGTCAGCACTACGTTAATCACAGGTAAGGATGAGCTCAGGTGTGTTCGCACAGTCCACGTGCAGAGCCCGCCAGGAAGTCAGCACTACGCTAATCACAGGTAAGGATGAGCTCGGGCGTGTTTGCACAGTCCACGTGCAGAGCCCACCAGGAAGTAAGCACTACGCTAATCACAGGTAAGGATGAGCTCAGGCGTGTTCGCACAGTCCACGTGCAGAGCCCGCCAGGAAGTCAGCACTACGCTAATCACAGGTAAGGATGAGCTCCGGTGTGTTCGCACAGTCCACGTGCAGAGCCCGCCAGGAAGTCAGCACTACGCTAATCACAGGTAAGGATGAGCTCCGGTGTGTTCACACAGTGCACATGCAGAGCTCGCCAGGAAGTCAGCACTACGCTAATCACAGGTAAGGATGAGCTCCGGTGTTTTCGCACAGCCCACGTGCAGAGCCCGCCAGGAAGTCAGCACTAAGCTAATCACAGGTAAGGATGAGCTCCGGCGTGTTCGCACAGTCCATGTGCAGAGCCTGCCAGGAAGTCAGCACTATGCTAATCACAGGTAAGGATGAGCTCAGGTGTGTTCGCACAGTCCACGTGCAGATCCCACCAAGAAGTCAGCACTACGCTAATCACAGGTAAGGATGAGCTCCGGTGTGTTCGCACAGTCCACTTGCAGAGCCCACCAGGAAGTCAGCACTACGCTAATCAGAGGTAAGGATGAGCACCGGTGTGTTCGCACAGTCCACGTGCAGAGCCCGCCAGGAAGTCAGCACTACCCTAATCACAGGTAAGGCTGAGCTCAGGTGTGTTCGCACAGTCCACGTGCAGAGCCCACCAGGAAGTCAGCACTACACTAAACAAAGGTAAGGATGAGCTCTGGTGTGTTCGCACAGTCCACGTGCAGAGCCTGCCAGGAAGTCAGCACTACGCTAATCAGAGGTAAGGATGAGCTCCGGTGTGTTCGCACCGTCCACGTGCAGAGCCCGCCAGGAAGTCAGCACTACGCTAATCACAGGTAAGGATGAGCTCTGGTGTGTTCACACCGTCCACGTGCAGAGCCCGCCAGGAAGTCAGTACTACGCTAATCACAGGTAAGGATGAGCTCCGGTGTGTTCGCACCGTCCACGTGCAGAGCCCGCCAGGAAGTCAGCACTACACTAATCAGAGGTAAGGATGAGCTATGGTGTGTTCGCACAGTCCACGTGCAGAGCCCGCCAGGAAGTCAGCACTACGCTAATCACAGGTAAGGATGAGCTACGGTGTGTTCGCACAGTCCACGTGCAGAGCCCGCCAGGAAGTCAGCACTACGCTAATCACAGGTAAGGATGAGCTCCGGTGTGTTCGCACAGTGCACGTGCAGAGCCCGCCAGGAAGTCAGCACTACGCTAATCACAGGTAAGGATGAGCTCGGGCGTGTTCGTACAGTCCACGTGCAGAGCCCGCCAGGAAGTCAGCACTACGCTAATCACAGGTAAGGATGAACTCCGGTGTGTTCGCACAGTCCACGTGCAGAGCCCACCAGGAAGTCAGCACTACGCTAATCACAGGTAAGGATGAGCTCCGGTGTGTTCGCACAGTCCACGTGCAGAGCCCACCAGGAAGTCAGCACTACGCTAATCACAGGTAAGAATGAGCTCAGGTGTGTTCGCACAGTCCACGTGCAGAGCCCGCCAGGAAGTCAGCACTACGCTAATCACAGGTAAGGATGAGCTCGGGCGTGTTCGCACAGTCCACGTGCAGAGCACGCCAGGCAGTAAGCACTACGCTAATCACAGGTAAGGATGAGCTCGGGCGTGTTCGCACAGTCCACATGCAGAGCCCGCCAGGAAGTCAGCACTACGCTAATCACAGGTAAGGATGAGCTCCGGTGTGTTAGCACAGTCCACGTGCAAAGCCCGCCAGGAAGTCAGCACTACGCTAATCACAGGTAAGGATGAGCTCCGGTGTGTTCGCACCGTCCACGTGCAGAGCCCGCCAGGAAGTCAGCACTACACTAATCAGAGGTAAGGATGAGCTCCGGTGTGTTCGCACAGTCCACTTGCAGAGCCCGCCAGGAAGTCAGCACTACGCTAATCACAGGTAAGGATGAGCTCAGGTGTGTTCGCACAGTCCACGTGCTGAGCCCGCCAGGAAGTCAGCACTACGCTAATCACAGGTAAGGATGAGCTCCGGTGTGTTCGCACCGTCCACGTGCAGAGCCCGCCAGGAAGTCAGCACTACGCTAATCAGAGGTAAGGATGAGCTCCGGTGTGTTCGCACAGTCCACGTGCAGAGCCCGCCAGGAAGTCAGCACTACGCTAATCACAGGTAAGGATGAGCTCCGGTGTGTTCGCACAGCCCACGTGCAGAGCCCGCCAGGAAGTCAGCACTACGCTAATCACAGGCAGGGAGACGTTGTCCCAATGTGCGACTGCAGACATCGGGAAATGTCTCATTGCCTGTGATTAGCGCAGAGTGGTGCCGACTTCCTGGCAGGCTCTGCACGTGGGCTGTGCGAACACGCCGGAGCTCATCCTTAGTTGTAACCCTAGTTATGTTTGACATGTGATAGCATTGAACAGAGATGGTCAACTTAAAGCGGTTCTTCAGGCCCCCCACCCCCCTCAGAAACCCAGCAATGTCCTCACCCGGGCCAGTTCTTCGCTAGTCTTCGGGTCCTTGGTGCCAACATGCTAACTGTGGGAATCAAGCTGTGACTCTTTTTGGCTTCCCATTGCGCATGCCACACTGCAATGTGTGAATGGTCCCGCAGACTTCTGGGACTTGTGACGTGTCCCAAGAGGCCGCAGGTATAGGGGAGGGGGCAAACTTCCGCATGAATCGCCTACGTGATCCGGGTGGACTTGGGAGTGAGTACCTGTGAAAACTAGATTCTGCTCCCAAAAGTTGAAGGGGGTGGGGAGGAAGCAGAAATGTGGAAACTTTTTGGTGAAGTTTTACTTTAATAAAGGGGGCTTAAAAAGTGATTCTAAAATAAAATTTTTGTCTTTATAATTTTTCTCCTCCTGAGCTTCCTGGCCATGTCGGCTCCAGGTACAGTAAGTATATGGGTGCCCCCCTGTGACTGGCAGGACCTATAGGAGTCTCTATTATGTGATTGTTCCCATTTAGAACTATAACCTTGCATGCAGCCATCGCCAGCATTGCACACAGAGTCAAATCAAGAGGGACACAGGGACAAAGCCATGCCTCTCCTTCAGTGCCCTTCTCTTTCCTTCAATGCAGTAGTTGACAGAGGCTGCATAGTCAGTCAGGGTGGCTTTGGCTCAGTGTCCCACTTGGAAACCACTGCACTTAAAGTGTCCCTACACCCACAACAGTAAAATCAGCCTGTATATTCAATAAAAGCATGCTTGGTATACTCACTGTGGAATCTTAACCCTGTGCATTGTGTAAAAGACCCAGTCCTCCCCTTCTTCCACAGCCCCCAATCCATCTCCTTATAGTACAGAGCATTGGGGGCACTCTGCACATGCTCAGTTTGGTGTGTATTGCTAGAGATTTTTTTTTTTTTTCGGGGAGGATGCATGTGATTAGCACAGGGCCAATTATCACTGTGCAGACAGAGGGTCAGGGGTCCTGCAGCCTCATAAGACAGTCAGAGTAGAATTAAATCTCCTCCTACAAGCTCTAACCAGACACTGATAGAAGTCAAAAGACTGCTATCTACTGCCGATGAGAAAAGGTATTAAGCAGTTTATATTTACTAAAATAATTGCATTTCCATTTTCTGTGTACTGTGGGAGACTAGATATAGTGAATGCAGGGTCCTGGGTTTAGTCATATTTTAAGATTGTAGTGCTAAAAGGTAGCACAAATGTACTGGAGTTTCTGGCGGTACTCCATAGGACTCAGCCATTTACCTGGACACCCACATACCTGTAGTTTGGGGATGAATACGTAAATTTTGCTATTATGAGCTCATTTAGCAAAAAAAAAAAATCTTGTTACTATAATTGTGGCCCTTGACATACCCAATGGGTCAAACGTAATGCTACTGAAAGCTACAAGATACTGCCTCTGACTATGGAGATGGTCAGAGGCTGTGAAAATTCTTTAACCACTTGACCTCCAGAAGGTTTTACCCTCTTCATGACCAGGGCATTTTTTACTATTCAGCACTGGGCTACTTTTACTGGCAATTGCGCATTCATGCAATACTGTACGCAAATGAAATTTATATCCTTTTTTTTTTAATGTTGAAACAAAACCCACATTTTTATTAGTTTCTGTAATAACAATTTGCAAACAAATACTCTTTATCCATAAATTTAGGGCAAAATGTAGTCTGCTACATTTCTTTGGTAAAAATAACCCGAATCAGTGCGTATTATTTAGTCTGTGGGAAAGTATTGGGACACCTGCCTTTACACGCACATGAAATTTAATGGCATCCCAGTCTTAGTCCGTAGGGCTCAGTATTGATGTGGCCCATCTTTTGCAGCTATAACAGCTTCAACTCTTGTGGGAAAGCTGTCCACAAGGTTTAGGAGTGTGTCTATGGCAATGTTTGACCATTCTTCCAGAAGAGCATTTGTAAGGTCAGCACTGATGTGGACGAGAAGGCCTGGCTTGCAGTCTCTGCTCTAATTCATCCCAAAGGTGTTCTATCAGGTTGAGGTCAGGACTCTGTGCAGGTCAATCAAGTTCCTCCACCCCAAACTCACTCATCCATGTCTTTATGGACCTTGCTTAGTGCACTGGTGCGCAGTAATGTTGGAACAGAAAGGGGCTGTCTGTCATGAATCGTCAGTAATACCTTCATGCCCCGTCTGTCTGTTTACCTCTGGTCTGTATATCAGCCTTGGGCCTGCACTCTCACACCTGCATGGTTAAGTAATCTTCCCTCAGCGTGGCTCCACCCTAGCCTCTACAGGATACACTATATAACACTGTGCTGTGCAAGCCTACCTTGCCGAAGCCATATTGTGTGTTTTGTTTCCTGCTTGCAGTGTGCTCTATGGCTGTTTCTGTTACCGATCTTGGCTTGTTATTTGACTAACCCTGCCTGTGTGTTCACTGTCTATCCTTGTCTGCTAGTTGCCGACTTTTGGCTTATCTCCTGACTATCCCTTGTTTGTCCTGGGCTGCTGCTTCCTCTCTATCCTCCTGTAGCCTACCTTGAGCATGAGCTGGGAGACCCTGGGGGCCACAACCTGGAGTAAGTTGCAGCACAGTCCATCCTCACCACTAGAGGCTCTGGTGAACACCTGCTGGCTCTTAGACTCTTAGGCACCCTGGGGAATCTTATGCTCTAGGTCCCAGTTGGATCCGTGTTGGTGCTCCAGTGGACCTGCTTTCCTTAACCACCCAGAGTTCCATCTGCAGCAGTCAGCCATAGGGTCCACTACCTTAGCGGTGCACTCCTGACCCCAACAGTGTGCATCTGTCACCTGGCCTCAGGACAGTTTGCTCAACCTGCTGTTGACCAGCTGCTGGGCATAGTCCGCAGACTTGAGACACAGGAATCTAATCAGACCCAAGTGATGCAATTCCTGCAAGGTTTGGCCTCCCGCTTTGAACAGCTTCAGGCCTCCTTTGGATCCCAGGTTCAACAACCTCAATCGCAGCCGGCTGTTGTACCTACTCCACTTACGGTCCCTACCACAAATTCGTTGCATCTACCAGCTCATTCTCGTTTCTCTGGTGACTCCAAGGCCTGCAGGGGGTTCCTTAGTCAGTGCACCATCCATTTTGAGCTCCAGCCTCAAAACTTTTCCTCTGATCGTGCAAGAGTAGCAGCCTATATTATCTCCCTCCTGACCAACGAGGCTTTAGCCTGGGCTGCCCCTCTGTGGGAGAGAAATGATCCAGTGGTCTCCAGCTTGTCTAACTTCCTGAAACTCTTCTGGAATATTTTCGAGAAACCAGGCTGTGTCTCTTCCGTGGCCAGTGCCCTTTTATGTCTCCATCAAGAGTCTTCTTCTGTGGGACAGTATGCCCTTAACTTTTGCATTTTAACTGCTGAGCTGGAATAATGAGGCCTTAGTTGCAACCTTTTTACAAGGCCTCTCTGACAGAGTGAAGGATGAGTTGGCAGGAAGAACCATTCCCTCAGGTCTGGATGATGTCATCTCCCTCTGCAATTGGATCGATATTCGCTTCCAGGAGAGGACCCTAGAGAAAAGGCGTCAGTACTCCATGGTTCTTAGCCGGCCCGAGCTCCCCTCTGCTCAATGTGTGGGGCATCCCTCGCCAGCTGTGGAACCTAAGCAGCTGGACTGGACTAGGTTACCTCCTGAAGAGCATGTTAGGTGCAGAACTCTGGGTTTGTTTCTACTGTGGGGGCAAAGGTAATTTTCGGGACACCTGCTCTCTCTGTCTGAGAAACGCGGGTCTAATACATCTGGAAGGTGGCATATTGGACCCAGTAAAATCACCTTCATCATCCCGTCTCTTTCTATCTGTGCTCCTCCATGTCAATGCTTCCCTTCATGCAATCGCAGCCTACCTGGATTCCAGAGCCGCTGGACGTTTGTTTGTTTGACTGTGGAACTGCGTCTTCCATGAAAATTCCTCTTTCACCTCTCACCACTCCGCTGGTGGTCTCAGCGATTGATGGTACTGTTCTTCCTGGGGGGGCCACCCTCTTCCAAACCCTCCCTGTGAAGATGTCTATAGGGGTACTCCACCAGGAGTGGATATCCTTTCTTGTGCTACCTAAAGCCTCAACCCCCGGTGTGTTGGGCCGTCCTTGGTTACAACTCCTCCATTCTCCACACATTGATTGGACTATTGGGCAGATCCTGGCTTGGGGTCCCTCTGTTTCTTGTCCTGCCTGCTCAAGGTTACCCCAAAGGAGAGAATTCCTGTGGCTACCACATCAGTATCTCCTGCTCTTCCTGCTGCATATAGTGAGTTCTGGGATGTATTCTGCAAAAAATCGGCTGAATTACTTCCTCCTCACAGGCCTTTTGACTGTGCCATTGACCTTGTTCTTGGCGCAACCCTGCCCAGGGGCCGGACCTATCCCTTGTCCATTCTGGAGACCCGGGCCATGTCTGAGTATTTTGAGAATCTAAAGAGAGGGTTCATTCCATTCAGTAATCCTCATCCTACATTAACGGTGCACTCCTGACCCCAACGGTGTGCATCTGTCACTTGGCCTCAGGTGACCAGACACTGTCCTCAAACGGTTCCCATAAAGTTGGGAGCATGAAATTGTCAAAAATGTCTTGGTATAGGAGTTCCCTTCACTGGAACTAAGGGACCAAACCCAACTCCTGAAAGACAACCCGACACCAAAATCCCCCCTCCACTAAATGATTTGGAGGGGTGGCCCAATACATTTACTTAGGTTATGAACCTCTGACTTGCGAACGACTCCTACTTATGAACGGGAGGCGGTGTGACATTCTGTACATGCGCGGCCACTTTTTGACAGCGGGCACATCGGAAAACGATGTATGCGCATGCGCGGCTACTTGACAAACCATCGGAAAACATCAGAAAACGACGTCTCTGCCATTCTGCGCATGCGCTTCCGACTTACGAACAAATCCAAATTAAAAACAAACAGGCAGTCCCTAACCCGTTTGTAACTCGGGGAATGATTGTATACACAATCCTTTACCCACAGTTAATCCAGAGGAAGGAGAATAACCCCAGCAAAGCATGATCCAATTTGCTACAGCAGCTGAAAAAATTCCTTCCTGATCCCCTGAGAGGCAATCAGATATTCCCTGGATCAACTTTACCTATAAATGTTAGTACCCAGTTATATTACGTACACCTAGGAAAGAATTCAAAGCTTTTTTTAAAGCAATCTACTGAGCTAGCCAGAACCACCTCTGGAGGGAGACTATTCCACATTTTCACAGTTCTTACAGTGAGGAAACATTTCCGTATTTGGAGATTAAATCTCTTTTCCTCTAAATGTAAAGCGTGCCGCCTTGTCCTCTGTGATGACCTTAACGTGAATAACTCAACACAAAGTTCACTATATGGACCCCTTATATACAGTATTTGTACATGTTAATCATATCCCCCATTAATCTCCTCTTCTCAAGAGAGAATAAATTCAGTTCCTCTAATCTTTTCTCATAGCTGAGTTCCTCTATGACTCTTATCAGTTTGGTTGCCCTTCTTTGTAATTTCTCCAGTTCCCCGATATCCTTTTTGAGAACTGGTGCCCAAAACTGAACTGAATATTGCAGATGAGATCTTACTAATGATTTATACAGGGGCAAAATTATATCTCTCTCTCTGGAGTCCATACCCCTCTTAATACAAGAAAGGACTTTGCTCACTTTGGAAACCGCAGCTTGGCATTGCATGCTATTATTAAGCTTAGGATCTACCAAAACCCCCAGATCCTTAGTCATTATGGAATCCCCCAGTTGTATGCCCCTAGTATGTATGATGCATGCACATTCTTAGCCCCCAAGTGCATAACTTTACATTTATCAACATTAAACCTCATTTTCCAAATAGTTGCCCAATGAAACAGTGCATTGAGGTTGGATTGTAAGTTGGAGACATCCTGTAAGGATGTTATTCCACTGCATAGCTTGGTGTCATCTGCAAAGACTGAAATGGTACTTTTAATCCCATTTGGCAATATAGTGTGAATGAGCGAGTTTGGGGTGGAGGAACTTGACTGTCCTGCACAGAGTCCTGACCTCAACCCGATAGAACACCTTTGGGATGAATTAGACCGGAGACTGAGAGCCAGGCCTTCTCATCCAACATCAGTGCCTGACCTCACAAATGCGCTTCTGGAAGAATAGTCAAACCTTGTGGACAGCCTTCCCAGACTAAGACTGGGATGCCATTAAGGTTCATGTGCATGTAAGGACAGATGTCATAATACTTTTGGCAATGTAGCGTATCTAAAGTATTCAGACTGTGGGACTTTATGATACTTCCGCAGGTCTGGCCAGGCCGGAAAATGATGAACATGGGTTAAACAATGTGAAGTCCACCAGGATTTAGGGCTTTCCATCCTTGGGGGGTTATTGTCAGTAAAGGGTAAAAGGTTATTTCAAGCTATGGAGCATCAAGGGGCTAAGAGAGAGTGGCCAAGCAGACTGTGGGACTGTGTAAAGCAGGAATCTTAAACTGGTGGCCCTCAATCTTTTGCGAAACTACAATTCCCATCATACCTCTGCCTGTGAGAGTCATGCTAATAACTGTCAGCCTTGCAATGCCTCATGGGACTTTCACAACAGCTGGAGAGCCACCAGTTTGAGACCCATTGTGTAAAGCTCTAATTGGAATTCCACCACAATTTTGAAGTTCCAAAACGACACAAAGAGGAGTGTTCTTAGTGGAGTGCAGTAATGAAAGATCTAAGCTGCTCTATAATATTTCTTCACATTAGGGACTAGGTATGGTCCTTACTTTCGACTCGAACATCGGGTGTTTGCTTGCAAATGAACTGAACATATGGGGCATACGTGGCAGATTCGAGCACCACGGAGCACCCCATAATGCACTGCGAGATTGCAGTGCATTTATGGCTGCTGATCGGCCAAAGCATGCACCTGACCTTCATGCTTTGGCCAGTCACATCGCCTTTTGCCAATCATGGCTCAGAGGGCTAAGTCCATGCTGTTGTATATGTTGTAATATGTTCACCGATTTATGTGGGACATTGTTGTGTGTATGTACACATGCAGTCAATGTTGACCAGGCCAGAATGACAATGACAGAATGGTTGATTTGTCCAACTGAATTTTAACAGCTGAAGACTCTTTGATGTGTTAATCTTATGCAAGTCTATTTGAACATCTGAAAGGGTATTCAGGTGGTATCTGTTAATCTAATCTAATTACATATATCTAAAGGGGACTTGTTGATGTTGATATGCGGGAGTGCAAATTGGGGTGGTTCACGGCTGTTCACGGCTGGGGGTTGTTGTCTGTTTGATAGACTAAAGCTTATCAAAGTCCTAAATTGAAACGGCCAATCAAATTGCTCAGCCATTCAATACCTGGTGAATATAACACGGCATTCAGTCTATAGAGTTTAAGTGAGGCTTGTCTGTGTATGGCTGGGAACACACAGGCCTAGGAATATGGGTCTCTGAATTATATCTACTCTGTCGAATTTTTTTGTCATCTGTGGACTTTGGACTTTGTTCTGTGTTGGAAGTCAATAAAGTGCATCTCTCTGGAATAATTGGGTTGCTGCGGAAGAGTACTTACTAATTCATTATCATACCACTATACTACTTCTATATCCACCCAATACATAATATACTCGATCACTACATTGGTGCCGTTCAAGCGACCAGAAGAGCATTTTCGGACTTAGTAACAGAAGTCGGTGGTGACAACAATCCTGTGAGGTGGACAGAAGTCTGATGAAGAACCAAGAGCTGTGCTGTGACTCTAATGTCTGGTTGTGACATAAGAGAGTCTGATCTACAAATTTAAACAAGTTGGGAACCCCAGAATTATTCTCTGGAGACTGGAAACAACAACAAAAAAAGGACTATGTCGTGTACCAGAAGACCTGAAGTGGAAGCCGAAGGAGTAACTAATGCGGTGAGTAAAATATTTTCTTTTTTTTTAAATTATTAGTAATATAGTCAAAATGCTTACTCAGTGTGAAGCTAGTGTCAGTTCTGATAAAGTTAACAGATGGGTATTAAAATGTATTAAGCGCCATGGCGGTCCTTATGAAATTCCAGAAAAATGTAAGCAGACATGGACGATGATGAAGGAATTTTTAGAGAAAAATGTTTTTGATAGCAAAATTTCAGTAAGTAAAAGAAAAGGTTGTATTATACAGGGCTTGTTATCTTGCTGTTTAACAATGGAAAGTTCTTTAAAAGGTAAGGTTGAGGAAATTACCCAGTTACAGAAGGCAGTTGATAATAGCAACAATGTTTGTGAGAGGTTACAAAACCAATCAGACACCGAGACAGTAAATTTAAAATTGCATGCGGTTACGATTGGAGAAGCTTTACTTGAGAAATCTAAACATTGTGATGAATTATCAGAGGAAAATGAGAGATTAAAATTAAGAATTATGGAATTAGAGAAGAGATCTCAGGAATGCAGATATGCATCAAATCTTGGATTCAGCAATCTGCAGCAAACAGAACCTCATATTAAATCTGATAATTCATTACCAGCTGCCCCCACTGTGATTACCACAGTTAATAACAATAATAATAATACAGGTGAAGTTCAGCTTGTAATGAAGCCTTTGAAACCAAAATTATTAGACGCAATTCTTAAAGAAATAGGAATGGTTCCATACCATGATTTAAACAGATTTTTAAAATGGTTTTGTGACGTGCAGCAAGTCAGAGATATGTACAATCTCAACCCATCTGATTTAGAAAGAGTTTTGCAACATTCTGTAGGAAGTGGTCTTTGGATGAGAATTAAACAGATCTGTATTCAGCCTCTGAGGACAAGGGACATATTACTGGAATTATTATGTGTTTTGTATGGTGTACGTTCTGATGTTACTATTCATGGGAAGATCCAACAAATGCAAAGTGAATCTCCCTATGAATTGTCACATAGGATAGCAACTATTATGGAATTATTGGTCGGTAATAATCTTGCATTTGAGCGTGGGGGCTTGATACATATGAGTATGTTTCTAGATGCGTTGCATGAAGATATCAAACAAAATATTTTATTAGTTACCCCAAATCCTCATGATTTAAAAGACATATTGTTGAGAGCAGACCATTTATGGAGAAAGTCAAATGAGCAGGTTGTCAAAATTGATTTAGCCACATTGTTTAGGACAAATACTGAACATAAAGATCAGAAGATAATATCCTATGATAACACCCAGAGAGGAGACATCGGGTCATACATAGGTGATATTAATATGAAAAACAGAGCTGACCAAAATAATAATAAGAAAAGGTCCAAGACTTGGATACCGTTTTCTCAGTTAAAACAGAAATATGACCACCTGAAGATTGAGTATGACAAGAGGAGAGGGGAACGTGATACATTATTAGAGCAGTTGAAGGGGGTACAGGGTGTCATAAATGCAGAAGATGTACATTCTCCAGATCTGTTTTTGAATGCAAATGACACTTCTCTAGCAGTGGGGGTGAATTAGCTCCAAACTGTAAACGTGTAAATAGTGTTTTGTTTTAACTTCAAACAACGTTTAAAGACCTTGCTAATTAGTTTTGTTGGAGAGTTTTGTCTTTCAGGGACGTCTGAAGATGCTTGCATGTGAATAGCAGAAGCACAGTCTGAAATTGCTGGCTAGTGGGGGAGAATTATGGGAGAAATGCTGAATAGACAATATATCACTATACATGGAATTATAAAGTATTCATGGACTCTCTCGAAATTCATCAAGCAATGGACCTTTTTTTTTCTTTTTTCTTCAACGCCCTAATTTTTAATTTTTCTCCCTTTTCCTGATATATTTTGCTTTTCATTTTTTAATTTTCTTTATGTTTTATTTCTTGAACTTTATCTTAAAACCAAAGAGAAGCATTTTAACCTTAAATAATTTTCATAACATCTGTACATATTACATAATGCGTATTGATCAATATATTTGACATCTAAGGTGAGATGCTGCACAATGGCTTGGCATAGCATAAATTATAGTATGTTGGGTGGTTTTCCTAAATTTATAAGAGGGGTGAGTGAAATTCATCACTCTAGTCATGATTTGAAACTTTGTTGATTCAGTTGTTTATAATATGCTAAAGGCTATGACATATATGGATGGAAAAGACCTTTCTACCTTTCATGGTGAAGATACTGGCAAGAATTTCCACTGCCGCTTTGTCTGGATAGAAGATCTGTTAAACACTGATGACTCTATCTGAACCATCGTGTGTGGGTATATCTATATGTATATGTTGGTATACCATTCAGGTGTAATTGTGGACTGAATGATCCAAGTAACTGCTCTATTGAAGGCAATGAGGGGTCGGTCTACAGCAAATTACAAAAGCAAATTGTAACTGGCAATCAACAAAGATGGACTCATGAATGTCAAGTGCAAGAAAATAGTTTGAACCACAGTTTTTACTGCCATATCCAAACCTTTTGACCTTGAAAGTGAGTGCTGGTACATTGATAGTTCTTCTTACTATAAAGATGAAAGTAGAGTGTTTGCGTAAAAGCATCTTTAAAAATGGAAAGCTTGAGCCTGGAGATGAAAAAAATCCTGGACTTATGTGGATTGGAGTTCCCAGAGCATACCAAGTTTACTTTCAGTGAGATGGTGAGAGATGTGATGAAGTCAGACCGAAGAATGGACTGTGATATCAGCTCGTCTTTACGCAACATTCAAGATCTTGATGTGATATAATAAGGCCTAACAGCTATATGGGCCACTGACGTTTACCAAATCCTTTTCTAGTCATGGTCCAAAAGTTATATTATCTAATAACTGTTTCATGGGGATATTTTAGAGGCTGGCGAAGAGAGATGTAACCAGTTTCAACTTCATATTTTATATGAGCCATTGTAAAGCATCCAGTACCTTAAATCATAATGATATTTTTTGTTGTTTGATTTATGGGTCAGTTCTAGTAATTAGAACCGACCCAAGTGGGGGTATATGTTGTATATGTTGTAATATGTTCACCGATTTATGTGGGACATTGTTGTGTGTATGTACACATGCAGTCAATGTTGACCAGGCCAGAATGACAATGACAGAATGGTTGATTTGTCCAACTGAATTTTAACAGCTGAAGACTCTTTGATGTGTTAATCTTATGCAAGTCTATTTGAACATCTGAAAGGGTATTCAGGTGGTATCTGTTAATCTAATCTAATTACAAATATCTAAAGGGGACTTGTTGATGTTGATATGCGGGAGTGCAAATTGGGGTGGTTCACGGCTGTTCACGGCTGGGGGTTGTTGTCTGTTTGATAGACTAAAGCTTATCAAAGTCCTAAATTGAAACGGCCAATCAAATTGCTCAGCCATTCAATGCCTGGTGAATATAACACGGTATTCAGTCTATAGAGTTTAAGTGAGGCTTGTCTGTGTATGGCTGGGAACACACAGGCCTAGGAATATGGGTCTCTGAATTATATCTACTCTGTCAAATTTTTTTGTCATCTGTGGACTTTGGACTTTGTTCTGTGTTGGAAGTCAATAAAGTGCATCTCTCTGGAAGAATTGGGTTGCTGCGGAAGAGTACTTACATCATCATCATTATAATAACCACTAATGAATTATCATACCCACTCTACATCATATCACCCAGTATATATTAATAAACCCGATCACTACACATGCCCCACACTCTATAAGGCTGCTTACATGGCGGCCGTATATAGTGTTATGATTGAGAGAACATTAGCTAGAAGCAGGTTAGTTAGTGGCATATAGGCAGTTTAGTGTGTGTGTGTGTACACACAGCACCCCATATTGGCAGAATAACACAAAATTGTTGACATTTTTGCAGATTTATTAAGAAAAACTGAAATATCACATGGTCCTAAGTATTCAGACCCTTTGCTCAGTATTTAGTAGAAGCACCCTTTTGATCTAATACAGCCATGAGTCTTTTTGTGAAAGATGCAACAAGTTTTTCACACCTGGATTTGGGGATCCTCTGCCATCCCTCCTTGCAGATACTCTCCAATTCTGTCAGGTTGGATGGTAAATGTTGGTGGACAGCCATTTTTAGTTGTCTCCAGAGATGCTCAATTGGGTTTAAGTCAGGGCTCTGGCTGGGCCATTCAAGAACAGTCACGTAGTTGTTGTGAAGCCACTCCTTCATTATTTTAGCTGTGTGCTTAGGGTCATTGTCTTGTTGGAAGGTAAATCTTCGGCTCAGTCTGAGGTCCTGAGCACTCTGGAGAAGGTTTTCGTCCAGGATATCCCTGTACTTGGCCACATTCATCTTTCCCTCGATTGCAACCAGTCGTCCTGTCCCTGCAGCTGAAAAACACCCCCACAGCATGATGCTGCCACCACCATGCTTCACTGTTGGGACTGTATTGGACAGGTGATGAGCAGTGCCTGGTTTTCTCCACACATACCGTTTAATTAATTAATTAATTTAATTAAGGCCAAAAAGTTCTATCTTGGTCTCATCAGACCAAAGAATCTTATTTCTCACCATCTTGGAGTCCTTCAGGTGTTTTTTTTTTTTAGCAAACTCCATGCGGGCTTTCATGTGTCTTGCACTGAGGAGAGGCTTCCATCCAGCCACTCTGCCATAAAGCCCCGACTGGTGGAGGGCTGCAGTGATGGTTGACTTTCTACAACTTTCTCCCATCTGCATCTCTGGAGCTCAGCCCCAGTGATCTTTGGGTTCTTCTTTACCTCTCTCACTAAGGCTCTTCTCCCCCGATAGCACAGTTTGGCCGGACGGCCAGCTCTAGGAAGGGTTCTGGTCGTCCCAAACGTCTTCCATTTAAGGATTATGGAGGCCACTTAAGTGCAGCAGAAAATTTTTTTGTAACCTTGGCCAGATCTGTGCCTTGCCACAATTCTGCCTCTGAGCTCTTCAAGCAGTTCCTTTGACCTCATGATTCTTAGGACCATGTGATGTTTCAGTTTTTTCAACAATTCTGTCAGTGTTTTTCTGTCAATATGGGGTGCTGTGTGTACATTAATGAGGAAAAAAAATGAACTTGAAAAATGATTTTAGCAAATGGCTGCAATATAACAGTGAAAAATTTAAGGGGCTCTGAATACTTTCCGTCCCCACTGTATATAATACAGTGTAGTGTAGACTATATATACAGCGCAGACAGTGTATTAAAAAAACAAATATATACATACACAGTATCTCACAAAAGTGAGTACACCCCTCACTTTTTGTAAATATTTCATTATATCTTTTCATGTGACAACACTGAAGAAATGACACTTTGCTACAATGTAAGGTAGTGAGTGTACAGCTTGTATAACAGTGTAAATTTGCTGTCCCCTCAAAATAACTCAACACACAGCCATTAATATCTAAACCGCTGGCAACAAAAGTGAGTACACCCCTAAGTGAAAATGTCCAAATTGGGCCCAAAGTGTCAATATTTTGTGTGGCCACCATTATTTTCCAGCACTGCCTTAACCAATTTGATGCAGTGTGGAGTGTATGGTTTGAGCACTGACAGGCCGACTCCCCCACCCCTTCAACCTCTGCAGCAATACTGGCAGCACTCATACGTCTATTTCCCAAAGACAACCTCTGGATATGATGCTGAGCACGTGCACTCAACTTCTTTGGTCGACCATGGCAAGGCCTGTTCTGAGTGGAAACTGTCCTGTTAAACTGCTGTATGGTCTTGGGCACCGTGCTGCAGCTCAGTTTCATAGTTACATAGTTACATACATAGTTACATAGTTAGTCAGGTTGAAAAAAGACACAAGTCCATCCAGTTCAACCTTAACCTTAAGCTTAAGTTTCAGGGTCTTGGCAATCTTCTTACAGCCCAGGCCATCTTCACGTAGAGCAACAATTCTTTTTTTCAGATCCTCAAAGAGTTCTTTGCCATGAGATGCCATGTTGAACTTCCAGTGACCAGTATGAGAGAGAGAGCGATAACATCAAATTGAACACACCTGCTCCCCATTCACACCTGAGACCTTGTAACACTAACAAATCACATGACACCAGGGAGGGAAAATGGCTAATTGGGCCCAATTTGAACATTTTCATTTAGGGGTGTACTCGCTTTTGTTGCCAGCGGTTTAAACATGAATGGCTGTGTGTAACCAAGTGACCCTGCCCCTTCTGACATCATGTGCCATCAGAGGGGATGGGATCACTCGGTTACGTCACCGGGTGGCGGCGCCCTTACCTATATAACAGCTGTTACACCAAGAGTCAGCAGTCGGCGTGATGCCTCCCATCGAGTCGGGGCTTTTTTTTTTCCGGGTTACGTTAGGCGGCATGATTGAAGATGGATGGACATTGCGGGACACTTTTTTAACATTTTTTTTCTTTTCTTTTTTAATAAAGGAATTGTCAAAAACCTGTCTTTTGTGGTTTTTACTTTGACACTTTTTGGGTAGAGGGGTAGGGGTACAATGTACCCGTTACCCATTCACATGGGGGGGATCTTATTAAAGGGGGGCTTCCAGATTCCAATAAGCCCCCACCCGCAGACCCCCACAACCACCGGGCCAGGGTTTTGAGGACGAGGCCCTTGTCCCCATCAACGGGGACAATGTGTTTTGGGGGGGACCCCATGTTGGGCATGTGGCCTGGTATGGTTCAGGAGGAGGGAGGGCATTTGTTTGCGCCCCCCTCTATCCTGTCCTTCAGGACCCCACACCAATTTGTTTTTACATTTTGGCGTGGAGTTCACATTTTGGCATGGGGACCCACGCCAATTTTTTTCCTTGACTTTTATCTATATTGCTGGGAGCCGGCAATACATTACAGCCACAAGCAATTTTAAATTACGTTTTTTCCTTTAGAAATATCATTTTGCTGCGGCACTGTAAAACACATCACACAGATGGGATGATGGCCAGTGGGACGAAATGCATTGGGTGACGTTCGTGGCAATCGCTTTTTAACTCCTAAAGAACAAGCTTGTTTTTATCTGAAATCCTGTAAGTGAGAACCCCTCTTTTTTTAAAATAAAAAGATCTTACGGAATTACACTATGTGGATTCATTTGTCTTCCATGTCCAATGCTAATGGGAGGATCTAACATCTGCTGCAGACTTTGGAGTTCGTCCTTTTGAAGCGTGATCACTTGTCCCTTGGGGTCTACCTTCCATCCACGGCTCCATCCACAGATTACTTCATTGAGGCTAATCCCCCACCATGCCTGTTTGACCCATGTTCTATACGGTACATGCGTCCACCTTATCTGGTAAGCATGCCAACCTTACTTCCCTTGACTGCACTTCATGATCAAGCACCTTTCCAGATTTGTTACTGCAATTTACTCACTATTGTTGACTTTTTTTTCACACCATTATGGTTCATCCAATCAAGGTGGACTAACATTTTATGTTATAAAACCTTTTATATTTTATATAGCGATTGTTTTATTTCTCTTTTTTTTACTACAATTTGAGTGCTACACTATTATTGTTTTTATTTGTGTTTCACATTGTGTCTAGTGGAGTGTTGGCTGCTCACCTATTTTCCTATGCGCAATTTTTTCTTTTTTATCCAATTATAACCCCCTTCTGACAGAACAAGAGGAAAAAAAAAAAAAGAAAATGTGTGTGCTATATCTAAGTTGTGTTTGTCTATATTTCTGCTGGCAGGATGCTAACCTCCGCCCAACAGAAATCATGTATAGTGTACAGTTAGGTCTGAAAGTAGGATGTACTATTTGTTTTTGCCTTCCCTTAGGGTCCTATGGGATGGGGGACAGCTGTCCATCCCCACCCTGTGGCTGGAGACAAGAATTTCTGCGGGCGGAGTGTCTTTCTCAAGGGAGAGATGCTCTGGCCTTAATGTATATACTATTAGCTGCCGGGATCTGTAGTTAGCAGCATGTACAGATGTAAATGCCTATCAGAAATTTGTATTTATATTTTCGTATGTAATTTATTTGTACAGTTCCCCATCCAAGTTGCTCCCCTGTCCCCCTTCCAACTTATTTTATGGGAAGCCCTTGCTCCTGGGCCCAGGAGCCATTTTTTGTAAATTTCTCAACTGAGGGACCAGCTGGATTCCGGTGGGTGGTGAGATGGCAACCTCTACTTTAGGTAGGTGCTAGAAGTAGGATTTTTGTGAATGCAGGTAAATCAGGTATGGTATAATATTTAAGGGAGGAAAGAAAAGCGCCTCATAGTGCAGTAGATAAAAAAAAATCGTTTTATTCCATGTGATGGACAACTGACATCATGCAGGCATTTGGCAGGAAAAATATTCAAACAAAAATCACAGCCGCGGCAGAAGCCAGTCAGCTTCAACGTGGTGACGCCAGGTCCTAAAGCTCCACCCAACGCTGCGTTTCTCCGTATTACGCATCAACTGGAAAATGAGGCACACTATGAGGCGCTTTTCTTTCCTCCCTTAAATATTATACCATATCCCACGATTGATCATACTTGGACAAGGAGCGTAGGGAGAACAGTGCAGCCCCTTGAACCAACACTACAGTGTTCCGAATTGCCTGGTGAGGAAGGAATCCTGTTGGATGTCTGAATCAGCTGTCCCTGTCTGAATGATCTGGTTTATCTGAGCCCATAAGATCTCTGTAATAGGGGTCCTACATATCTGAGAAGCGGCCCCTTCTTTTACACCATTATTGCCTGGCTTAGGAAAGTATGTGATGAAGATAATATCCCCAGGTTACAAAAGAATTATTCTTAGTGAAGTCTCATATATATCTTCTGGGTGTCATCTAATAAGGACATTACTAAGCCCTCTGATGGATTTTACATATATATTTAAATGAACGTTTTTTTTCTTTTTATTCACCATTCACTAAAAAATTTTTTATTCAGCCTGCAGCTTAGGTTGATATCTATGTCAGTTTTTTCACTGACGTTTTACAAATGTGTTTGTATGTTACAGGTTGTGCACCTAATTTCACTTATACATCTTGTTAGAACTGTATATTCAGGTTTTTTTTCAGGTTGCAGCACCTACACTAAAATTATATCTTTATCAATTCATTATCTAGTTTGCACTTTGTCTATTTTGGGTTAGCGCAGATTGTTTACATTACACAAGTAAGCATGTAAAGTACTTAATTTTTTTGTGCTGGTACCTGCAATTTTTTTAAGTTGCTGACATGGTTTCTTTATGAACAGTAGAGAATGTAAGAGTCTCCACTTTCATTTCGATGGTGTTGCCTGTGACTAATTTCTATCCTTGGCTAAGTAGGGGAACATTTCTGTTCTGGGCTACTGATACAAAAAGAAAATTGTTGATAAACCAAAACATGTTGCATGAGAAATGGAATACGCTACTTATTTAAAATACATTATTTCGAGGGGTTTATGCAATAGGTATAGTGTCTCTTTCATATCACTCAAGCAGTTTGACTAGGAAGCTATCTTCATCCACTTCAGCACACTCTTCATCCTTCTCTCCACCATCTTCAATCTCCTGCCAGCCAGGGCTCACTAAGACTGCCGTACCAGGTTCCACAATTTCCTTCTCACTGCTTGTCAAAACCTCTGCTGGATAAAACCTCCTGGCAATGGAAACAAACTCTGTCCCCATATCAAGAACGATGAGGCGGTCCTGAAAAACACAATGTAAAAATGTTATAGACACCTTTTAAAGAGGAAGTAAACTCTCCCACTCTAAAGCTGCTTTTCATTTAGTCCATTATAATAAGTAATTATCAAACTATAGCCACTGTAATCCAGCCCAAATCACATATTACTTACTGCTTAAAGAAACTTTAAAAAACTTGTTTCCAAGGGTAAGGCATCTTAAGTATTGTTTTCTGAGTCCACAGTAGAGTGCATTTCCGCCCTTACATTGAGCACTTCCTGTACTGTTAACCAAGCCTCCTTCTCAAGCCAACATTTCTATGGCAACCCTGCTTCACTGCTCATAGCTGACTTGTTTTATTTCATAGTATTTACTTGTGCTGATTATCTAGTGTTTGCCTGTGTCGGTCTTGTCAGCTTCAGCTGATAAGGCTGCAGTAATGCTGTCCGATGCCTAAGTTTACACTCCATGTGATGTCACACGGTCACATGGGGTATAGTAGGAAGCTCTGAGTGATTATGCAGTCTTGTGGGATTTCAGTGTTGTGCTGTAGGAAGATCTGATAATAGACAGACAAGTACACAGAGTGTGCCGTAAATCAGGGGAGATCTGGGCATGCTCAGTGAAGTCATTCTAAAGAACAAAAAGGATTACAACAATACTAAGCAAGTACGGAGATATCTACAAGCAGTGTTCATTAGAGTTTTGTATGCTGATTTACATGGGACAAAGTTGTTGGGGAGAGTTTACAACCACTTAAATGGACAGTAATGTAACCAAATTCTTCAGCATTTCCATTTGGCACTTAGGCCCTGTTCACACCTGAGCAATTTTCAATCATTTCAATAGCAATTGTTCACATCTGAGCATTTTGTCGCCTGTAGCAAAACACTACAAAAAAGTACATGAGCTTCTTTTAGGCAGATTGGAGCCAGACTAGCCCCACAGACTTCAATGGAAATGCCTGGAAAAATGCTCAACATGAGCATTTTACAAGCATTTTGTTGCAAATTTTCT
Source organism: Aquarana catesbeiana (assembly GCF_042186555.1). Classification (NCBI taxonomy): domain Eukaryota; kingdom Metazoa; phylum Chordata; class Amphibia; order Anura; family Ranidae; genus Aquarana; species Aquarana catesbeiana. The sequence continues at coordinate 137,237,227 of NC_133335.1, read as the reverse complement.
GGCAACAGCAGCTCTCCACCCCTAATCTCCTCCCCCTAGTGCTTTCTATTGGCTAAAATAAAAACACCTGAAGCTTGAATACGCATGTAAAATGCTTCTAACACGCTTCTAAAATGCTCATACGCTTGCAAAACTCTCACATAAAACCGCCTAAAAATCACTGTGCTCAGGTGTGAATAGGGCCTTACTAGCTGTGTCTTTTCTGACTGATTATCTGCAGGCAATTACACAACTCGGAACACTGTAGCCTGGGGTTTGGGGCAAGGAACATGAATGGCTCTTTCTGTGCTGTCTAGGAATGTAAATCTACATGAAGAGCATGATTTAACGTTCCACAGATATATATATATATAGTGGGGACGGAAAGTATTCAGACCCCCTTAAATTTTTAACTCTTTGTTATATTGCAGCCATTTGCTAAAATCATTTGTTTATTTTTTTCCTCATTAATGTTCACACAGCACCCCATATTGACAGAAAAACAAAGAATTGTTGACATTTTTACAGATTTTTAAAAAAAGAAAAACTGAAATATCACATGGTCCTAAGTATTCAGACCCTTTGCTCAGTATTTAGTAGAAGCACCCTTTTGATCTAATACAGCCATAAGTCTTTTCCGGAAAGATGCAACAAGTTTTTCACACCTGGATTTAGGGATCCTCTGCCATTCCTCCTTGCAGATCCTCTCCAGTTCTGTCAGGTTGGATGGTAAACGTTGGTGGACAGCCATTTTTAGGTCTCTTTTGCTCAATTGGGTTTAAGTCAGGGCTCTGGCTGGGCCATTCAAGAACAGTCACGGAAGTTGTTGTGAAGCTACTCCTTCGTTATTTTAGCTGTGTGCTTTGCTTAGGGTCATTGTCTTGTTAGAAGGTAAACCTTCGGCCCAGTCTGAGGTCCTGAGCACTCTGGAGAAGGTTTTCGTCCAGGATATCCCTGTGCTTGGCCGCATTCATCTTTCCCTCAATTGCAACCAGTCGTCCTGTCCCTGCAGCTGAAAAACACCCCCACAGCATGATGCTGCCACCACCATGCTTCCCTGTTGGGACTGTATTGGACAGGTGATGAGCAGTGCCTGGTTTTCTCCACACATACCGCTTAGAGTTAAGGCCAAAAAGTTTTGTCTTGGTCTCATCAGACCAGAGAATCTTATTTCTCACCATCTTGGAGTCCTTCAGGTGTTTTTTTTTAGCAAACTCCATGCAGGCTTTCATGTGTCTTGCACTAAGGAGGGGCTTCCGTCGGGCCACTCTGCCATGAAGCCCCGACTGGTGGAGGGCTGCAGTGATGGTTGACTTTCTACAACTTTCTCCCATCTCCCGACTGCATCTCTGGAGTTCAGCCACAGTGATCTTTGGGTTCTTCTTTACCTCTCTCACCAAGGCTCTTCTCCCCCGATAGCTCAGTTTGGCCTGACGGCCAGCTCTAGGAAGGGTTCTGGTCGTCCCAAACGTCTTCCATTTAAGGATTATGGAGGCCATTGTGCTCTTAGAAACCTTAAGTGCAGCAGAAATTTTTTGTAACCTTGGCCAGATCTGTGCCTTGCCACACTTCTGTCTCCAAGCTCTTCAGGCAGTTCCTTTGACCTCATGATTCTCATTTGCTCTGACATGCACTGTGAGCTGTAAGGTCTTATATAGACAGGTGTGTGGCTTTCCTAATCAAGTCCAATCAGTATAATCAAACACAGCTGGACTCAAATGAAGGTGTAGAACCATCTCAAGGATGATCAGAAGAAATGGACATCACCTGAGTTAAATATATGAGTGTCACAGCAAAGGGTCTGAATACTTAGGACCATGTGATATTTCAGTTTTTCTTTTTTAATCTGCAAAAATGTCAACAATTCTGTGTTTTTCTGTCAATATGGGGTGCTGTGTGTACATTAATGAGGAAAAAAAATGAACTTAAATGATTTTAGCAAATGGCTGCAATATAAGAAAGAGTGAAAAATGTAAGGGGGTCTGAATACTTTCTGTCCCCACTGTGTATATATTAGGGTTGTCCCGATACCACTTTTTTAGGACCGAGTACAAGTACCGATACTTTTTTTCAAGTACTCGCCGATACCGATTACCGATACTTTTTTTTAATGTCACGTGACAGTGTTTTTTTTTTTTTTTTTTTTTAGGGGGGGGGGGGGGGGTGAACGGTGTGTGTGTGTGTTTTTTTTTTTTTTTTTTTCATTTACATTTATTATTTTTTACAATTTAATTTTTTTTTATTCTTTATTGCACTATGTGTGTGTGTGTGTTTTTTTTTTTAATCAGCCCTGTTGGGGGGCTTTGGTGAGATATCAGGGGTCTTAACAGACCTCTGATATCTCCCAATTGAGACAGAGAAAGAGACCGAGGATAGAGATTCCCCAGTCCCTTTCTCTACAGCCTCAGCTGCACTGACAATGAATGGAGAGAAGACAGCGGGTCCTCTCCATTCATAAACTGACACATTGTAATCACAGGTGATTACAATGTTTCAGTTATGTGAATAGACAGAGTCAGCTGACTCTGTCCATTCACACAGCGGAGAGACAGCAGAACGGAGGAGACAGAGGAAGAGAGAGGGGGACAGCGGAAAGCCGGAATGGATGGGGACAGCGGAGGGGGACAGAGCAACGGAGGGGGACAGAGCAAAGAAGGAGGACAGCGGAGGGGGACAGAGGAATGGAGGGGGACAAAGCAATGGAGCAGGACAGCGGAGGGGGACAGAGCAACGGAGCAGGACAGCGGAGGGGCACAGAGGAACGGAGGGGGACAGAGGAATGGAGGGGGACAAAGCAATGGAGCAGGACAGCGGAGGGGGACAGAGGAACGGAGGGGGACAGAGCAACGGAGCAGGACAGCGGAGGGGGACAGAGGAACGGAGGGGGACAGAGCAACGGAGCAGGACAGCGGAGGGGGACAGAGGAACGGAGGGGGACAGAGCAATGGAGCAGGACAGCGGAGGGGGACAGAGGAACGGAGGGGGACTAAGGGGGATGAGGTGACAGTCAGCGGTGATCGTGTGTGGGGGAGTTACAAGCACCGATCACCGCTGTATGTCACTAAAGCAGCTAAAAGCCGCGGGGGGAGAAGCTTGTAACTCCCCCACGCGCCAATCACTGCTGACAGTCCAGGTATCGGGGGAAGCATCGGGAGCATTTGCCCAAGTACAAGTACTTGGGCAAATGCTCGGTATCGGTGCCGATACCGATACTAGTATCGGTATCGGGACAACCCTAGTATATATATATATATATATATATATATATATATATATATATATATATATTATAAATTATATATATATATAGGGCTTTTTTTCAGGTGGAACTCAGTTCCACCACCTCTGGCTCAGACCCTTTGGTGCCTGCTCACCACATTCACTTGTAAACACAGAAGTCTAGTTTCTGTGTTTACAAATGACAGCTCTGCACTCTGTATGTAACGCAATCCTGGTATTTAATGCCCCTTTAAGACCCTCCTACTGTTTTCGTGAAATTTGACTGAACACGCCTACTATTTGATGTGATTTGAAGGATGTGTGTAGGGGGAGGGGTTTTGTGGGGCCGTGGTTAAGATCCAGCACCTATTGTTTGAGAAAAAAAGTCCTGTGTGTGTTTCGCTAGAAAATTACTAAGAGCCCCCGAACATTATATATATTTTTTTAGCAGAGAATCTAGAGAATAAAATGGCGATTGTTGCAATATTTTATGTCACACGGTATTTGTGCAGCGGTATTTTAAACGCAACTTTTTTGGGAAAAGGGACACTTTCATGAATTGTAAAAAAACGAAACAGTAAAGTTAGCCCAATTTTTTTGTATAATGTGAAAGATGATGTTATGCCGAGTAAATAGATACCAAACATGTCACACTTTATAATTGCACGCACTCGTGGAATGGCAACAAACTACGGTACCTAAAAATCACTGCATAGGCGACGCTTTAAATTTTTTTTACGGTTACCAGGTTAGAGTTACAGAGGAGGTCTAGTGCTAGAATTATTGCTCTTGCTCTGACAATCATGGCGATACCTCACGTGTGATTTGAACACCATTTACATATGCAGGTGCGACTTCCCTATGCGTTTTCTTTGCTGCGCAAGCTCGCGGGGACGGGGGCGCTTTAAAATTTTTTTTTTCTTATTTATTTTATTTATTTTTATATTAATAAATTGTGTTAAAAAAAAAATGATTACTTTTATTGCTGTCACAAGGAATGTAAACATCCCTTGTGACAGTAATAGGTGGTGACAGGTACTCTTTATGGAGGGATCGGGGGTCCAAAAGACCCCCGATCCCTCCTTTGCACTTCAAAGTATTCGGATCGCTGTTTTCGGCGAATCTGAATACTGTATATTTTTTTAAAACCAGCGCCATTGGCAGCCAAGTAAACGGGAAGTGACATCATGACATTGCTTCCGTGTTTACAATCAGGAGATTGGAACGAAGACATTTCCAGCTTCGTGCCAGTCTGTCCCTAGCCGCCGGAGGTGGCGGATAGTCGATGGGGTCTCCCGGTGAATCATGAGGCCCATTGAGAGGGGCGGGAGGGGGGGATGTCCCGTCCCGCTCCTCCGGTGTAACAGCCGAGCGGTTTTTAGCCACATTGGTTGTTATCCCAGGAAACCCGATTGCCGGCTCTAAAAAATGGTACTGGGATGATGCCTGCAGCTGCGGGCATCATCCCGGTATAAACCCCGAAAGCCGAGGCCGCACATCTGCGTACGCTCGGTGGGATATCTTTTCATGTGACAACACTGAAGAAATGACACTTTGCTACAATGTAAAGTATTGAGTGTACAGCTTGTATAACAGTGTAAATTTGCTGTCCCCTCAAAATAACTCAACACACAGCCATTAATGTCTAAACCGCTGGCAACAAAAGTGAAAATATCCAAATTGGGCCCAAAGTGTCAATATTTTGTGTGGCCACCATTATTTTAAAGCACTGCCTTAACCCTCTTGGGCATGGAGTTCACCAGAGCTTCACAGGTTGCCACTAGAGTCCTCTTCCACTCCTCCATGATGACATCACAGAGCTGGTGGATGTTAGAGACCTTGCGCTCCTCCACCTTGCATTTGAGGATGCCCCACAGATGCTCAATAGGGTTTAGGTCTGGAGACATGCTTGGCTAGTCCATCACCTTTACCCTTCAGCTTGGCATTGGTCGTCTTGGAGGTGTGTTTGGGGTCATTATCATGTTTTTTTTTTTTTTTAAATCAAAAAGTTTTTATTGTTCAAGAAACATTAACACCATACAAGAAGAGTATTGCATTTTGTACCAACAATTATGTCATGTATACATCCATTTAGCCACTTTTCTTTGTTTACACGTACATGTTTAAGAATACAGTTTAAAATAAAAGAATATAGTTTTAACAAACTTCCTTTGGACCAGCAAGTCTTTTTTCCTTTCCCCTCCTCTAGGTACCTAATCAATACCCTTAACATCCATGTCACTGCTCTAGGGTTTACATCATTACTCATCTACTCGTGTTCCCAGGCGTCGCTATGTACATCTAAGCAACCTCATTTGTACCAGTTCTATAGGACTTATACCTGGTGTGTCAAGCCATGCATCCCATATCAAACTTCCCAGGGTTCCCCCTCTGCTGGTATATATACTTTTCCATAACAAGGGTGTTACCCATCTGTTGAATCCATGTTTTGACCAACGGTGGTGTGGCAGATTTCCAGTGCAGAAGTATTGCTTTCCTCGTCTGAAATAATGCTCTGGCAAAGGCCATTCTAGTTATTTCCTCTGGGATGACCCCTTCCAGTAACCCTAAAAGACATCCCAATGGGTCTAGAGGGACATTAGTCTGGAAAACCCTGTTAAGTAAGGTCATAACCCCTGTCCAGTACCTATGGAGTTTGGGGCATTGCCATAGGAGATGTATCAGATCACCTGGCACAGTCTTGCACCTGTTACACAGTGGATCCTGTAGCTTCCCCATTTTGTGTAGTTTTACTGGTGTATAGTGCACCCTTAACAGGATATATATTTGGGAAACTTTTTGTGATACATTTAGCGAACAGGTGTTAACAGCTTGAAGGGCCTCTTCCCACTGCTCCCCTGTGATAGGACCCAAGTCTGCCTCCCATTGTGCGGCTGCTTTTATGGGATGCCCTTCCAGAAAAGAGGAGAGGAGCATGAGATAGCATTGGGATATTATACCTTTGGTATCTGTTGCCTCTTGTAATATGTGAAAAACAGGGGTGGGTGACTGTACCCACTCCACTGCACCACCCTGCACCCGTATTGCATGTTGCAATTGTAGGTAATAGAACAACATATTAGATGGTAGTGCAAATTTAGATTGTAAGTCTGCAAAGGACAGCAGTCCTCCATTATGAAATATATGTCTTAGGTGAGTAACTCCCAGGGGACGCCATCTGGAACCCTGCTGAATTTTGGCCAGTTCCTCATATGAATCGTTTTCCCAAATTGGGCTGTAGGCAGTGTATCCCGTGACATGTTGCAGTTGTTTGACCTTGTTCCACACTTTTTGAAGAAGTGCGTAAGTAGGCATCTGTTTGACTCCAAAGTTAGGCCCTCAGGTATTGACTCCACCACTTCTGCTGACGGAGAAGTTTAGCCGACGAGCCTGCAGGAGATGGAGTCACGGCCCCTATTAGATGTTGTAGTTGTGCTGCCAGATAGTAAATCCAAGGGTTGGGGAGTGCAAGACCACCGCCCTCCTTTGGGTATTGCAACTGTTCCAGCTTGATCCTAGGGGGATTGGTATGCCACAGTAGTGTTCTGAATAGTGTATTAACAACCCTAAATATTTTTAGTGGGATAACTACCGGCGTGTTGTGTAACATGTATAGGAGTTGGGGCATCAAAATCATTTTAATGAGATTTGTCTTCCCCGCTAAGGACATTTTACGTCTGTTCCATATATTTATTTTGTCGCGAAAGCGAGTCAAAAGGGGATATATGTTTAGTTTGTAATAATCATTTAGTTTGGGGGATATGTAGATGCCTAAATATTTAAAGGAGGTCACTATAGGGACTGGGCAGAGGAAGCTTACCGGCAAATCTGGAGTCCCGTCCAGAAACATCAATGCAGACTTGGACCAATTAATAGTGAGACCTGAATAGTGGCCGAAGTCTGCAATTAGGGACATTGCATGGGACAATGAGGCTTCCACGTCCTCTACAAAGAGGAGCATGTCATCAGCGTAAATCATTATTTTCTCATGCAATTCGCCATATCGAAATCCCCTGATCTGCTGACAGTCTCTGATCAATGCGGCGAGTGGTTCAATAGCCAATGCAAATAGCAGGGGGGACAAGGGGCACCCCTGCCTGGTCCCCCTGGCCAGTGCAAAGACCTGCGACATCCTGTCTGACATGCGTATGGCGGCCTGTGGTGAAGCATACAGCAGCCGTACCCATGTAATAAATCTAGGACTGAACCCGAATTTGGACAATACAGCCCACAGGTATCGCCAGCTAACACTGTTGAATGCTTTATTAGCGTCAAGAGACAACAGTGCTCTACTGCCGGCCACATCTGTCTGTGTCTGCATGTTCAAAAAGAGTCGGCGAAGGTTGGTGGCGGAGGATTTCTTGGGCATGAAGCCTGCTTGGTCAGGGTGGATGATGGATGAGATGGCCTTGTTAACCCTCATGGCCAAAATCTTGGCCAATATTTTCACGTCACTCTGCAGTAACGAGATGGGCCTGTATGAGCTTGGGTCCACAGGGTCCTTGCCAGGTTTGAGTAGTAATATAATATTAGCCCTTGTCATGGTTGTTGGTAGACTTCCTGACTTAAAGGAGGAATTAAATACTTCTAGCAGTTTAGGCAAAATTACCTCCCCATACTGCGTGTACACCTCCATTGGGAGCCCGTCATCACCTGGCGCCTTGCACGTAGGAAAGGAGGCAGCCACCTCCTTCAATTCGTCCAACGTAAAAGGGGCCTCTAGCTCCATGCATGCCTGGGATGTCAAGGCAGGCAGGGAGATTGTGTCTAAGTACTCCTGCAGTGTCTCATCTGTGTAGTTCTCACATGGCTTATACAAGTCCTCATAAAAGGACGTTAGTTCTGTAATTATTGATTCAGGGTCATTTACTAGTCTCCCAGTTGTGCACCTAATGGCTCCTATAGCCGGGGAAGACTGTTGAGACTTGGCAATTCTAGCCAGTAGCCGACCAGTCTTTTCCCCTTCCTCGTAAAAAGCTTGCTTGGTAAAGAATCGTTTCCTCTCCGCAGTGGAGGTTCTCAACCGGTCCAGGGAATCCTGTCCCGATATCCATGCCTCCCTTGCAGAGTCGGAGGGGTCAGTAACATATGTTAGCTCAAGCCTCCACACCTGGTCTTCAACCTGTTTCATGAGGGCTGATGAGTTATGTTTAATAGCCGCTATTTCTGTTATAAACGTGCCCCTAAGGCATGCCTTAAAAGCATCCCATTTAGTTGTAACTTCAGGGTGGAGTTGGTTTTCATAAAAGTATTGTTCAATTTGTTTCGTTACTCTTTCTTGTGATGTAAAAAGTTTTAGCCAGACGGCGTTAAGCTTCCAAGGGGCTTTGGGTAAAGAGACTACTGGGCGCGTTATCAGGTGTGCTACTATTGGGGAGTAGTCTGACACCCCTCTGGGAAAATATTCCACTTTGGTGACTAGGTTTACAACATGAGAGGACCCAACGCATAGGTCAATGCGTGAGAGTGAGCCATGTGATTTAGAAAAACATGAGAATTGTTTGGATGCTGGGTTTTTGGTTCTCCAGACATCTGTCCAGCCCACCTCCAGCAGCAGTCGGCTCAAAATAGTGCCTCTTCCCCCTAGCGGAGCCTGGACTGGAGGATGCCTGTCAAGTTTTGGATCTAGATACCCGTTAAAATCACCCTTGATTATGATAGGTATATCAGGCTTGTCAACCAGGTACGCCAGCAAGAGCTGCAATATTTCTCTAGAAAATGGGGGGGGGATGTATACAAAAGCAATAATCAAGGTCAATGTAAACAGCTTGCAGTAAATAAACACATATCTACCCAGGGGGTTAATAACAGATTCCAATTCCTGGTAGGCCAGGGACTTATGAACCAACACACATACTCCACGGGAGTACGCAGTGTGTGGAGTGATAAGCCCTACCCACCCAGGAGTATTGCAGGAGTCCCACTGCATCTTTTGTGAGGTGAGTCTCCTGCAACCCCACAATAGCAGGGTGAAATTTCTTTAAACACGAACTTATCATTGTACGTTTCAGCGGGTCGTGTACTACCCGGACATTCCAGGACACCATCAAAGTGGTAGCCATGTTAGGTATATTGAATTCTTATCCAAGTGGTGCAAAGGCCCTCCGGCCCTGCGCCTGTAAAGAGGGGTGTCACAGGTCATTAAGGATGCAGTCAGTTCCTTTAAACGGCCCATGGACATAAACTGACCAGGTATTAAGTTCAGTGATACATTGCAATAGAGCATGTGACTTAGAGCATGGCACAACTGCGCAACGGAAAGGAAGCGGGGGGAACATTCAAGGGTGTTCCTGTGGCCATCCGTGGCCCAGTTACGAGGGATCGGAGTAAACTGTCCCCTTGCTTCTTCATATTCGTAACAGTCAATCAAACTTATGCCAACCGGGCAACAATTAACCGGTCCCTGGAATTGGGACCTATTGGTATTCTGTGAAATTTTGTGGGTGTAACTCACCCACTGTGGTGTGGAACTCAGTTCAGTGCAGTGTTTGAGCCCATTCAGAACGCTGGTATAGGCTAAGTATAAAGTGTCCCGTTAGACATGTATTGCGGACATCTGCCGACATTTTACAGACCTTGTCAAGTTTGTTCTTCAGACATCAATCACCCCTTTCATTTTCTCGGTGTCTTCTGAGGTCTTGTTCATTATGATCCAACCACGCGGCCGCTTCTGCAGCCGATTCAAAGAAGATAGCCTGACCCCTGGCTGTGATGCATAGCTTGGCCGGAAACAACATTGCATATGTTACTTGGATTTTTTGTAGGCGCTTCTTCACCTCCGCAAATTTAGCCCTTTTTCTTTGCACCTCGGCAGAGAAGTCTGGGTAAAATGAAATTTTAGTCCCATTGAAATGTGAACAGAGGCTCTTTCCCTCGCTAGCTTGAGTATGATCTCGCGGTCTTTGTAATTCAATAGGCGCGCCAGTATGGTTCTTGGCGGGTTGTCTGGGGGGAGGGGTCGTGGCGGTGTGCGATGTGCCCGTTCCACTGCAAACAATGATGTAAAGGCCTCCTTGCCAAAGATGTCCTGCAGCTATTGTTCTATGAATGCCGTTGGGTCCCTGCCCTCCACCTTTTCAGGAAGCCCCACAATGTGAACATTGTTCCGTCTGAGATAGTTCTCGATATCATCTGTTTTGGCGGTGGCTTGCGCAGCTTGCAGCAGTGCTGTTCTGGTGTCCCTTGTGATTGGAGGCATCTGGTCCTCTACATCACTAATTCTGCCTTCCACCACCGTGGTTCTCTCCCTGATTTTCTGGAGGTCTTGTCTCAAGAGGGAGGCTGTTTCAGTGAGACCACCAAACTGCTCTTTTAGCCCATCCACTGAGGCAGCGCATCGGTGTACAGCACGCAGTATATAATTCAGTGTGGGTTGTTGTGTGTCCTCCTGTAGCATGTCAAACATATCAGTGGTAGAGATCGGGGATGATTCCAACGGCACTGTGTCATCTAGTGCTGGAGGACTATGTCCTCTGCTAGGATCATAAGGGAGGGCCTGTGTGGCTGGGGGATTCGAACAGCCTGCCCCTTGCAGTTTCTGCGTGTAGTATAACATGTCTCTAGGCTGGTCTTTCCCCTGGTGTTTTTGGGCAGTGTGTGACTTACCACTGCCTTCATGTTGTTTGGTGGAGCCGCGCGCCGTCCTCTGTGCCTGTGGGGTGTCGGCGCCATCTTGCATCTCCATGTCCGTCCCGATGGCGGTTTCTTTATCCTCCTTGCGGGGCTTCATGGGGTCCGTACAGCCTAGGGTGGACACAGCGGGGATCACGGGAGTGTCAGCTGGCGGATGTGAGAGGTAAGTATCCGGATCGGTAGCAGGAGAAGGATCAGTGAAGGATTAACAGCGGGAGCTCCGTGTAGTGCGACCGCTCACATGCCCTGCTCAGGCCACGCCCCGTCATTATCATGTTGGAACATTGCCCTGCGGCCCAGTCTCCAAAGGGAGGGGTCATGCTCTGCTTCAATATGTCACAGTACATGTTGCAGGGGCGAAAGTATAGGGGTCGCAGAAGTCACCATTGCGACTGGGCACCATGCTGCAGGGGGCCCGCTGGGGCCCATGTGCCCCCCCTTCACGAGCGATGCATATGGGACCAAGCTCCCTGATCCTCAGCTGATGCGTAAATTGACAGTGCAGGAGCTCGGTCACGCTGTCACTCTGAAAGTGAAAAGCAAGGGAGAGGTGTCTTGCACAGTGTGTGCTGTGCTCTCTGCCTCCCCCTACAGTGCAGTACTTGGCATGGAGAGTGAAGGTACAGTGCTGCAGCTGCCGATTTTTAAAAAGGCGATCTATATATGTTTGTTTATATGTGTGTGTCTGCACGTTTGGGTGTGTGTATGTGTATATGTTTATATGTGTGTGTGTGAGCACGCATGTATTTTATGTGTGTGTGTGTGCGCATTTATGTGTGCGCATGTCTGTATGTTTATATATGTGTGTACATATTAATGTGTGCGCATGTCTGTATGTTTATGTGTGTGCACATTTATGTGTGTGCATGTCTGTATTTTTATATGTGTGTGTACATGTTTGTGTGTGTGCTTGTGTGTGTGTGTGTGTGTGTATGTATATGTGTGTGTATGTGCATACATGTGTGTTTACATGCGTGTGTATGTATACACATTACTTTTGATCCTGACCCCCTTTTTTTTTACGATCAAAACAGATTTTTTAAGGTCAGGTTATAATACCAGCAAGAAAATCCCATTCCTCTGAAAAGCGATGCAGGCTTAGATTGCTTTTCAGAGGCATTTGACAGGCAGCAAAGAGGCAATATGTTGTGCCTTAACTGGTAAAATGTTGAGAAACACTGATACAGAGAAACTGATCTCTCCATTTTCCTCCTGCAGCTGCTGAAAGCCTGCGGGAGGGAGAGGAGCAGGAATGGAAAGACCAGTTCCTCTATATGCAGCCGCCCCCACCGCTCGTCCTATGCAGCTTCTTTCTGTTGCCCCCCTGTGTGCTCTCCAGCCCCCCTGTACTTTTTACTGCCCCCCCCATGCTCTCTCCTGGCCCCTCCACTTGTCCTCACAGCTCCGCAGAGTTCCCCTCTCCCCTCTCCTGCCGGCTGCTGCAGGGTATCTGTCAGGATGAAGCCTTTTCTTAATGGAGAGTCAGTGATCGATATCGATGACGGACTCAGTCCATTCATAACTGAACCATAGTAAACTTTATTTACTATGCTTCAGTTTGTGAATGAAGGGGCAGTTCTATACAGAGCTATTCCTGTCCATTCATTCTGTGCAGCTGAGGCTGTGTTCTCAATCTCCTTTCTCAAAGGTGAAACATCAGAGGTCTGTTTAGACCCCTGATATCTCACCAAAGCCCCCCAACGAGACTCTTAAAAAAATGTAAAAAATATTTTTAAAAAACATTATTGTGGAGAGCAGTATGACGTGAGACGTCAGATAGGAAGGGAGGAGTGGGAAGTGTGTCATCCTGCTGGCGCTCCGGCGGGCTCTATCCCATAGCAGGAAAAGTGGACGGGGTAGACTGAGAGGTGCAGGGAGAACCATCGCGCCGGGAGAACCACGGGGCGGCGAGAGAAATGGGAGCCGAATGGATGCAGGACTGCACACGGAGACCTGAAAGGAACTGACGCTGCGACGCCTTCGGCCGCCCGCCCGGGACTCCCTGCTCCCCCTTCCCCCCCTACCCTCCATATCGAAAGTTGGCAGCTTGTGTGTCAAGACCTAGATAGGATACCGCAAAGCCAGGCAAACGATGGAATGCATAGCGCTCTGTAAGTGGCTGGCAGACTCGGCAACCGAATCCAATCGCAGAAAGCACTAAGGAGCAGGCAGAGGTACAACAAGTGGTGGTGGTAAGAGATACACGAAGTTTTATAACTACGAAGGTAAGAGCGCAATAAGACCACTACAGGAAAAGAAAGACTGTTGATTGTGATGTAAGAGACACTGCAGAGCAGCCCTAGTATGGTAATATCTGTTTTTTCTGCAAAACTGAGGGGACGGATTACGGGTAATATAACTCTTGGCTACTCACTGTATACATTTGCTAGCATGAACTCTACCAAAGCTAAGATAATGCTACCTATGTACCTTAACCCTTGGTTGTAACCATATTCTATTGATGCTACACTGGGGAGAAGTTAAAGTGCAACAGAGATAACCACGACGAACATTGTAATTAATTCTCCAGCTGTGGTATACATATCCCATTCAGGAGGGATGGCCGGGTAACAATTAACCAGCCTAATAAATCAATATAAGCTCTATGTTTATATGCCCACCCGCCATCCTAGTGATATATTTAAATTATTGGGAGGAGGCTATGTCAATATTTAAACACTGGGCAGAATAAGTTAAGACATACTTTCATCAATATCCGTAGAAATGCATGATTGACTATTTGAGGTACCTTTTTACCTTAAAGAGACAGCAGGGGCTGCTGCTGGAGGTTGCGAGGTTGAGAGGTTGGACACCGCATATATAGTTAACTATATTAATGTAACTTCACATCAAACCTCCCATTGCTGACTTCACATCCACACCATCAGAAGTTAAAAAGTTCCATAGATACGATTAATGACGCAACTAACTTGATAGATTGTGATACCTGCATCCACATTGGAGGGAAGGTTGGGATATAGTTAACAAAGCCTAATACACCAATGCATTCCCTATGTCTGTATACCGGCCTGGTAGTGGAGGGATACATCTGAAGTACTGGAGAGTGTGACTTGTCGATATCAGTGGACGGTGTAAATATACGTGGGTATAGTCCCAGCAAAAATTGTTGAAACGCACGATAGAGGCAGTGGAAGTGTTTTCATACCTGTAAGGGACTGAGTGGGCAACCTCTAAAAGCCGCAAGGCCAAGGGCTAGACTCTGCACATCCAGTTAAACGGCAGTAAGGTAACTTTTCACCATATGCTATACAACCCTCCTGCTAACATCACTTCCAAAGCATTGGAAGGTAGGTACAGGCTAGCTAAACTACGCTTAGCTCAACACATCCACAAACTACCGCTGCGGGTGCTTTTAGCACAATACCGGAGCGCCAGAAAATATCCTGGAAATAAGCTCGCCAGACACTGCGACACTGTGTCAAACTTAGTACTATAGAGTTTTACTCAATTTGCTAACACTACACTACTAATACTATACCAGTGCCACACTCGTATCCACATTGTGAATCTCAGCTCCACTGTTTAACCAACTGGGGAGAGCCGGCTCTAGGACTATTTTCTTAGTGTTGGACACACGGATCAGAATTAAACTGAGATAGCTCAGCAGGAAAACAATATGAGCCAGAACGCATCCAAAACGGGGAAGGGGGGACACGAAAACCCCAAAAGATAATTTACCAGGAAACGCTGCTGGAAGTTCAATTAAGCAATACCTAGCCAAGGGGGGGAGCCCGGGTAATGCATATCAAGAATCCCAAAAATCAAATATGGCAGACAAAAAGAAGAAGGGATTAAACGAGAGGGAAGATCAGACCCCAGAACACTCAAGAGAGGAAATATCAGCAGATAACACAATGGAGGCATCTAGAATAGATGATCACAGACAGGATCCACAACTACCCTCAAGAAATGAATTGGCAGATATGTTTAAAGCACTTGAGACCTCTATCAAAGCTGAGATTGGCATGTTGAGGTTAGATCTAGGCAACCTCCTGACCAGAGTGGAAGGGGCTGAGGACAAATTAGACAAACAAGAGCAGGAGATCGCCGAATTAAAAGAACAACTTAAAACAACCCAACAAAACCAGATAAAAATATGCTACAGAATGGAAGACCAGGAAAACAGAGATCGAAGACAAAACTTGAGACTCAGAGGGGTCCCGGAAAACAGGGGGGAGGACTTGAGGAGGACTGTAGCGATTATCTTCGGCCCACTTCTGGGAATGCATAACATACAATGTTAAAGGTCTAACTACGGTCCACAAAAGACGAAGCATATTTAACGAGCTTAGACTGCTCGGCCCAGAGGTGGTATTCCTTTAGGAAACACATATATCACATCAATCAAGATTGAGACTATTCTCGGGGGAATACCCGACCTGGTACCAAGGAGATACTATTTCAAGTAGAACACGGGGAGTTGCCATTGGATTTGCAAAAAGAATTAGGTTCATATTGGAAGAAAGATTAGTGGATACAGAAGGTAGATACTTATTCCTAAGAGGTAGACTAAACGAAAAAGAGTATACACTAGCTAATATATACGCTCCAAATAAAAACCCGATAGAATATGTGGCAAAAACTTTGGAGAAGTTGACAGAGTTTAGGAAAGGGCACTTGATAATAATGGGGGACCTTAATTTTTGTTTGGATCCGGGTTTGGACAGTACGGCCCGAGCACAGGGGAAGAATAGTGGGCAATTAAGAAAGATCAGGCAAAAACTTGCCAGCCTTCAATTAGTGGACATATGGAGAGTACAACATCCAAGGAAAAGAGATTACACGTTTTATTCCCCTGTGCACGGGACATACTCCCGGATTGATTACGGTCTGATTGACCATAGGGAAATTGAGAAGGTGGTAGATTCCTGGATAGGAAATATAACTTACTCAGACCATGCACCAATGACCATGGAAATAAAAATAGGCGAAGAAAATAGACACTTCGGGCAATGGCGCCTAAATGAAGAACTGATAAGGGGGGAGGAAGGGTTCAATAGAATTAATTGGGAACTGAAGAATTATTTCGTGCAAAATGATACAGGTGAAGTTTCTGGGTCCACCTTATGGCAGGCCCACAAAGCTTACATAAGAGGAGTACTAATTGAGTTAGGGTCAAGGCAGAAAAAAGAGAGAGGTAAGAAAATTCAAAAATTAACAGAAGAGTTAGCCAGCTTGGAACAGAAACATAAGACACAATCAGGACAACTGTTCCAAGCGACGTATAAACATATAATAATCAAAAGGACTGAACTGAAAAATTTAATGGAACAAGAAGTTAGAGCGTTACATAGGAAGATCACATGAGATAGGTATCGCTGGGCTAATAAACCGAGTAAACACCTAGCAAAAATAGTGCAAAAGCGGAAAGCCAGGAACTTTATAGAAAAAATCCAGACCAAAGAGGGCCACATAGAGTACTCCTCAAGGAAAGTAGCGGAGGTATTTAAAAACTATTATCAGGAACTATATTCAATCCCAAAACAGGGTACTCAGCTTAACAATAGAAGAGAGAGAAACAATAAGTATTTAAGGAAGGCAATGTTGCCCAAAATTACAGAAGTGGAAAGAGAATGTATGGAAACACCAATTTCTGAAGAAGAAGTGAGAAAAGTAATAGCAGGAATGGCCCTGGGGAAAAGTCCAGGTCCGGATGGATTTACACTAACCTATTATAGAACATTCAAAGAAGTTTTGATCCCTAGGTTGTGTCAGTATTTTAATGGGTTGGGTGAAGGATACGAGATGAACAAGGAGGCCTTAAAGGCTTCCACTACGATCATACTTAAAGAAGGAAAAGAGAAAACATTATGCTCAAGTTATCGTCCCATCTCTCTCCTTAATACTGACACAAAACTCTACGCAAAGATTCTCGCTGAGAGGTTAAAGGGATCAATGAATGCTCTGGTTAGCCCAGATCAGGTGGGTTTCGTCTCCTAAAAGAGAGGGGAAGGATAATGGGGTTAGGACATTGCTCTTGTTGCAAAAAACAAGTGAGAGCGGACCCCCAGGACTACTACTGTCGTTCGATGCCGAGAAGACTTTCGACAGGGTAGACTGGGGGTTCATGTTTTTGACTTTGGAGACCATGGGACTCGGACCCAAAATGATCCAGCGGATCAAAACTCTGTACCAACATCCCATGGCAGAGGTGGGAGTGAACAGAGTAATGTCTCAGCCATTTGAGATGGAAAATGGAACGAGACAAGGGTGTCCCCTGTCCCCGCTGCTCTTTGTTCTCACTATGGAACCTTTCTTGGCAACAATACGGGCAGATCCAGAAATAAGAGGTTTTAAGATCGGTAAAGACGAACACAAGGTCGCAGCTTATGCTGATGATGTGTTATTCTATATTTCGGACCCCCTGATCACTATGCCCAAGTTAGTTAAGGCCTTAAAGGAATATGGAGAGGTTTCTAAATTTCAAATAAATTTGGCAAAATCAGAAATATTAAACATAAATTTAAATAAAACAGAAATAGACACATTGAAAAAAGAACATAGCTTTAGGTGGACCAAAGAACTAAAGTACTTAGGAATAAAGCTGGCTAGCTCAATCAAGAAAACTTATACAATAAACTATTTACCTCTGTTAGACACAGTCTAACAGTCATTAGGATGTTCCTACTCCCCAAGATCACATATCTGTTCCAGATGGTACCGCTTCCACTCCCCCTATACTATTTGAGAAAGTTAAAAAAAATTATATTGAGTTTTATATGGAAAAATAAAAAACCGAGGGTCCCCTTCAGGATCTTAAAACAAAAGAAAACACACGGAGGTCTAGCGGTTCCAGATATCCAGAATTATTACAAAGCAGTAGTACTGTCTAGAATGGCTGAATGGGCAAAGCGAGAAAATGAAAAACGCTGGGTAAGAATAGAGGAATTTTTAAGTAAAGCACCATTAGGAAGTGTTATTTGGAATCCTCCACACGCTAGAATTTTAGATAGAGACACACATGTAATAACACGTAATGTATTCAAAATTTGGGACAGGGTATATAAGAAAGTAAATGGAAACCACAAATCACCTTTAATTTCACTAACGGATAACAATTTTTTCCCACCAGGATTAGAAACTATAGGAGGAAAAGATGCACTTTGGGGAAAGACACAATTAGGACACATTATTAGGGGGGGTAAAATCATGACATTGCAGGAAATTAGGGTGGGGAGGGAGCCACGAGGGTTAGACGAGTGGCGGTACCACCAGCTGTGTCATTTTGTGAGCAAACTGCCAGGTCCGATTAGGGCGGGGGATAAACTTACGGACTTTGAGAGGTTATGTGATACAGAAGATCTAAGAAATACAGTATCAAAAATGTACAAAGTCCCGATGAAGATGGATCAGCTGGAGATACCCCCATTCATAAATAAATGGGAGAGGGAACTAGGCACAAAAAAAGATGATAATACAATTAAGAGAATTTTGGAAATGATTTGCAATTCAGCATTAGATGCACGGACGGCAGAAATGAACTATAAATGCATAAGTAGGAGCTATCTCACCCCAGAGATAACAAGCAAATTTCAAAATGGATCGGCATACTGCTGGCGAGGATGCCAGGAGATAGGAACAATGGCGCACCTATGGTGGACATGCCCTAAAATAAAACATTTCTGGGGGGAGATACTCATGTTAATTAAGGAAATAACGGGAAAAGAAGTAGCAGAAGAGCCCTGGGAGGTTCTGTTCCATGGGGGAGGCGGAGACATTAAAAAGTATAAGCAATCATTGGTACCTCACCTCCTGAATGCTGCAAAGCGAATAATTCCGAAGAACTGGCAGAGGAAGGAGAGTCCTGAGATATGGGAATGGATAGATGCTGTGGAGGAAACATACAATATGGAGAGCAAGGCTCATGCAATAGAGGAAATAGGAACTATGGGCTCAGCGGAGTGGGAACGCTGGGTAAAATTTAAAAAAACGTGGTGTAGAATATAGAACTGAAGTTTAGAATAATGAAGGAGAGACGGGAGAATTAGACCTTGGAGAGATAGGGCCCGGGAGGGATGGCGGGATGGGAGGGGGGAGGGAGGTGGGATGGGGATCATAGAAGAGAAGTTGACACTCTCTATTCGGTCACGTTTAGACCCCTGGGGGGGATAAGTTAAGATGTTAGATTTATTAATACCTGGTTATAATCACTTTTTGATATGGCAAAGCGTCACAATGATGAGACAATGGAGAGGAGATGGAAGACAAATGAGCTGCAAAGCTGATTCATACCTCTCAAAATGGTCGACTGAAGTGACAAAAAAAAAAAAAAAAAAAAAAAAAGAAAAAAAAACAAAAAAAAAAAACAAAAACAAAAAAAAAACATTATTGTAAAAAAATAAATAAATGGTAGAAAATAAAATAATAAGAAAAAAAAACAGATGCCAATTGCAGAACTACCAGGGTCACAATCGTCGCACTTGTGACCAGGCCTTGGCATCTCCACCACCACCTTCGAGGGAAGGGCCCCAGCTGGGGGTCAGGGGTCTATTTCCCAAAGACAACCTCTGGATATGACGCTGAGCACGTGCACTCAACTCCTTTGGTTGACCATGGCGAGGCCTGTTCTGAGTGGAATCTGTACTGTTAAACCGCTGTATGGTCTTGGCCACCGTGCTGGAGCTCAGTTTCAGGGTCTTGGCAATCTTCTTATAGCCTAGGCCATATTTATGTAGAGCAACAATTCTTTTTTTCATATCCTCAGGGAGTTCTTTGCCATGAGGTGCCATGTTGAACTTCCAGTGACTGGTATGAGAGAGTGAGAGTGATGACACCAAATTTAACACACCTGCTCCCCATTCACACCTGAGACCTTGTAACACTAATGAGTCACATGTCACCAGGTTGGGAAAATGGCTAATTATGCCCAATTTGGACATTTTCACTTAGGGGTTTACTCACTTTTGTTGCCAGCTGTTTAAACATTAATGGCTGTGTGTTGAGTTATTTTGAGGGGGCAGCAAATTTACACTGTTATACAAGCTGTACACTCATTACTTTATATTGTAGCAAGGTGTCATCTCTTCAGTGTTGTCACATGAGATATATATATATATATATATATATATATATATATATATATATATATATACACACAGGGCTTTTTTTTCTCGGAGAATTGGTCCAGGAACTCCCCCCGTCTGAGTCACCCCTTGTCTCTGCCCCTACCCACCTCTGACCACCGTCCCTTGATTCCACCACCTACCAGTACTGTCCCTTTTAGAGAATACAGAACCAGGTATAATTTTGTGGTGCTAAATCATTTGTATGGAACATGTTGATGATAAAAAGAAAAGCAGTAAAATAGATCTCCTGCAGCCAGAGATAGAATCCCAGCAATAAATCCCCACACAACAATAGGCTCCCTCAGCAACAATGGACTCCACCCCAACAACAATAGATTCCTTGCAGCAACAGTGAACCACCCACAACAAAATATCACATCCAGTAACAAAATATCCACCCAAGCAACATTATACCCCCCCAGCAGCAACAACAGATCTCCCAGCAGCCAGTAAAAATATATCCTCCAGCAGCCAGTAAAAATAGACTTCTCCCTCAACAATAGATCCCTTCCAGGAACATAAGAACCCCCCCAGCAACAATAGATTCCCCATCAGCAAAAATAGACCCTCGCACAAAATCAGATCCCCCAGCAGCCAACATCAATAGACCATCCAGCACACCCCACAACCCATGCTATTACATACATTCAGTGCTGGAGGTACCGGAATTGCGTTCCACCGCGTCCCCGCTGAAACAAAGGCCTGTGTATGTATGTGTATATATATATATATATATATATATATATATATATATATATATACACACACACAGAAAACATAATTTTGTGAAAATCGAATTAGTAGGAAGCAAAAAAGAGGAAATATGGAATGGTGTAGGGAAGGCTTGGATAGATGCATTATTTTTTTCTGTCCCAAAATGTCCATATTGTATAGCTGCACATGGAAGAAAGAAGGTGTTTCCATTAGATTTGGAGTTTTCTTGATTGGCTTGGATGTTGTAACTTGGGCATATTTACAGAAATTACTTCATCCTGGCACAAAAGCATGCAGAGACTGTGTACATTTGGCTGCATGTACATGTAGAAAAAAATGCTGGGGGGGGGGGTCCAATAACCTATATTAGCCAATCAAAATCCATTTTAGAGCCAGTGTACATGACATTTAGTTTACACAAGAATTGCTTTTCTTTCCATTCAAGTCAGTCAGAATGTAAAAGAAGTTTTAAGCTTTGTTGCAGCTTGAACTGAGTTTAACCACTTCGGATCCTGGCAAATTCTGACACTTCGCTCCTACATGTAAAAATCTACTTATTTACCCCAATTTTTTTGTATAATGTGAAAGATGATGTTATGCTAAGTAAATAGGTAGCTAACATGTTGCACTTTAAAATTGTGTTTGCCCATGGAATGGCACCAAACTATGGTGCTTAAAATTCTTGGTGATGATTTAAATGCCTTTACAGGTTACCTGTTTAGAGTTACACAGGAGGTCTTGTGCTAGAATTATTGCTCTCACTCTGACATTCGCGACAATATCTCACATGTGTGGTGCAATCACTGTTATTTTTATATATATATAGTTCCAAAAAGCTTCTCAAACTGCTCTCAAATGCAAGCTGAATGCAACTGAAGGGATACTGCATTTGTCCATTTCCACAAGACCTTGGACTGGTCTGACTTCAGGAATGTAAACTCTGATTAGTTACAATGGGTTACTGTGCATAACACAGCATTTATCCCAAAAACGAAAATGTATTGTATTTCAGCTTACTTAGACCCCTTTCACACTGGGGCATTTTTCAGGCGTTTTTCAAGAGCTTTAGCATTAAAAAAAGCGCCTGTAAAGCGCCTGAAAGAAGCCTCATCTGCAATCTCAATGCTTCTTTGCAGCGCTTTCGTGTTTTTGCCACCGGGCTGGGTGCGCCAATGGCCCGAGCCCTTTTACACTGCCAGCACCCAAAAAACGCCTGAAAAACGCCCCAGTGTGAAAGGGGTCTTAAGCGGCGCTTTACCAGCGTTTTTCGGGCGCTGGCAGTGTGAAAGGGTTCAGACTTTCACATTGCAGATGAGGCTTCTTTCAAGCGCTTTACAGGCGCTTTTTTTAACGCTAAAGCGCCTGAAAAATGCCTGAAAAACGCCCCAGTGTGAAAGGGGTCTAATTCTTAGATGTGGTGGCTGCAATGCATTAGATTTCTTTTTTTAGACTTTTAATAGCAATCCACTGTGGGACCGTATCGCAACTATGAGACAGCTCACGGTTGCAGCAGCCCTGTTTATCTCAATGAAAGACTTTGACAGGCTGTACCAGGGCCATCTTAATGAGCAGACACCCCTGGGCACTGCTGCATGGAGGGCCCCTACACTTTCCCTGTCCCCTTGCAGCTTTGTCAAGTCGATTGAGTCAGCAGGTGGCTTACCTTACCTGCTATGTGTAATGGTTTTGCACAGAGCAGCCCAGATCCGCTTCTTCCTGGGTCCCTCTTCGGTGCCCCTGGCCCCTCCCTCCTGCCGGGTGCCCCCACAGCAAGCAGCTTGCTATGGGGGTATCCAAGCAGGTGCACTCCCAAGCCATGGCTTTGTGTGTCCAGTCACACAGGGCTGTGGCTCGCCCCTGCCCACTCCCTCTCCTGATTGGCTCACTGACTGCGATTGACAGCAGCGGCAGCCAATGGTTCCTGCTGCTGCCAAAAGCCTATCAGGAGTGAGAGTCTCCGGAGAGCCAAGGCTCTTGTGGACATCACTGGTTTGAGAGGGGCTCAGGTAAGTATTAGGTGGGGCTGGGGGGGGGGGGGGGGCTGCTGCACACAGAAGGTTTTTTACCCTCCTGCATAGAATGCAGGAAGGTAAAAAATCTTGTGCCTTTGTTGACCACTTTAATAAAGAATGTCCTGTACTTAGAATGCAGTAGTCAGAAGTAAGAAGTGTAAAACACAGTAAGGGGAATTTATCAAAACCTGGTGGACCTTCCCCCAAAGGCAAATACATATTTGACCAATTTTTTGTAGAATGGGTGTCAGAATAATTTCCCATAACGTCAGAGGGTTTAACTCCCCTCACAAAAGGAAAAAGGCCTTTACTTTGTATAAACGCCTAAAAGCTGGCATTATCCTCCTGCAGGAGACCCATTTTGCTGAGGCCAATCACCCTACCTATTTTGATAAATCATATGGTCTTGGTCATTACACCTTTGGGTCCAGGTCCCGAGGGGTGGCGATCTTTGTTAAAAAAATATTATGTTTGATATTGAATGCATCTACAAAGATCCTGCTAGCAGATTTATCATTCTTAAGGGCTCCATACACGGGAAGAAAATTAATGTTTATGCCCCTAATGAATCCCCAGCTTGCTTTTTTAGGGCTTTTTTTCAGATACTGGATGGATTCTCCTCCCCGCACATGGTGCTTGGAGGAGATTTTAACTTGGTGGCCCACTCCTCCCTGGACAGAAGCGGGGGGGGGGGGTTACCAATGCTTTCCCCAAAACGGTTAAAACTTCCACACCCACAACTTGGGAAACGCTTGTAGGGCTCACAAGGTGTGAGCTAGGGAGTATACTTTCTATTCCCACCCCCCTACTCTTAGCAAATTCAAATGACGCAGCCATACATCCCTGCCCCTGGTCTGACCATCAGGTGGTCTCTCTTGGTATTTCCCACATAGGCCTTAAACTCTCCACTGCAGGCTGGAGACTTAATGAGACTTAAACAGACCCAATCCTAACTCCCAAATCTCTAAATTTATGGAGGAATATTTTATCACTAATAATATAGATGAAACCTCCCCATCCATCTTATGGGCAGCCCATAAAGTGGTGATTCGCGTCCACCTAATTCAAATAGCAGCCAACAGAAGAAAGGAGAAATCAGCGGATGTAACTAGACTTACAGCTGAACTAGATAAACTGTATCATCTGCACTCCCAAAGTCACTCCCCGGGGTTACTCCACCAAATAAATTCAAAGAGATTAGAATTGGATAAAATTCTTACAGACCATACCGAGAAGTTTCTTAGATGGTCGAAAGCTAAATTCCTAATGCACAGCAACTCAGCCTCGGCTATGTTCGCAAGGAAGCTTAATCAGTCGTTTCAACCCCCTCACACTTACAAACTTAGAACTCCTAATGGTAACCTGGTTTCCCATCCGGCTGAAGTCCTGCAGGCTTTTTTCAAATTTTATTCTGACCTACTCTCACCACCCACCTCTCCCATAGATCCTGTCCTCAAGTCTTGGCTGGATGACTTGCCCCTCCCTGCCCTCTCGAGAGAACAACTAGAGGACTTGAATGCCCCATGCTCTGATTCCGAACTCGTTAGTATCATTAAATCCTTAAAACCTTCAAAAACCCCTGGCCCAGACGGTTACTCAGCCCCATATTGTTATAAAAAATTTCAAGGCATCTTAATCCCACATCTAAAATCTCTTTTCAATTATATCCTAAAAGGCAATCTCTTCCCAGACGATATGCTTCTGGCCAATATGTCCCTGATCCCTAAACCTAACAAAGATCACTCCCTACCTCAAAATTACAGACCAATCTCGGTCATTAATACAGATCTAAAGATCTTTGGCCGCTTACTTGCAGACAGACTTTCTAGAGTTATCACAGCCCTAATTTCTCCTGACCAAACGGGCTTTATCCCGACTCGACAAATTACAGATAATATTAGACTGGCTTCCAGCATTATACAAGACGCAGATCTACACTCCAATAAAGTATTACTACTAAGCCTCGATATCCATAAGGCTTTCGATAGTGTGCTTTGGCCTTATATGGAGTGGACGCTGGGAAAATTTGGCTTTGCAGGGGCCTTTGTCCACGGGTTCAGAGCTCTGTATCATCATCCACGCATGCGAATTAGACTACCTGTTTGCAACTCTGACTACTTCACACTGGGAAGAGGAACCAGACAAGGCTGCCCCCTTTCACCGCTCTTATTTACCCTCGCCATTGAGCCCCTTGCGCGCTCCATTAGCATTGACCCCAACATCAGAGGGTATAGAAAGGGCGAACAGGAATTCAAACTCAGTCTGTATGCGGACGATGTTCTCATGTTCCTGTCTGACCCGATAGTATCCCTGCCAAACCTCACCAATACCTTACACATATTCCACGAAATCTCAGGTCTAGGGGTTAACCTCTCAAAATGTGCCACCTTACCAATAAATTTTCCTCCGGACGTCATCTCATCGATCCATTCTCATTTTGGGTTCTCAAAAGAGTACCAATCCTTACCCTATCTAGGCATAAAATTAGCCCCCACGTTTCTTAAAATGTATAATGCCAACTACCCCCCTGCATTCACCCGCATTAAACAACTTCTACATACATGGAATTCATACCATATTACATTTCTAGGACGGATTCAAGCGGTGAAAATGTCCATTCTCCCTAAACTTTTTTTTTTTTTTTTTTTAGGGCCCTCCCGCATTATGTTTCCCGGCTGACGATTGAAAGAACACAGAGAGAGGTGAATAATTTTGTCTGGCAAAACAAAAAACCCCGATTAGGCCGAAAAATGATTTATAGACCCAGAGATAGAGGTGGCTTGGGCTTACCGAACCTCTGGCTATATTTTCTTGCTGCTAGATCTCTGCAGTTGGCACAGTGGCACACTCCCTCACATAGTATCCCCTGGATCAGATTTGAGAGGGCCTCAATAACACCTTTTCTTCTGCAGGGCCTACTGTGGACCTCCTCGGTTCGCTCCAAGGAGATTTCTAACTTAAATGTTGTTGTGGGGCAATAACTTCACCTCTGGGCCTTGTATAAGAAAAGATTTGCATTGCACCCCTCCAGTCCCAGATTAGCTACCTATCTTGGGGACCCTTCATTTAAACCTGCTTTCCCATCTCCTGGAGCATTTGCTTTGTGGATGTCCAAGGACTTGGTTACACTAGATTCCTTTAAAAAAGATGGTGTGTTCCACTCCTTTTTGGATTTACAGAATGCTCACTCCGTACCCAAGACTGAATTCCACAAATATCTACAAATTAGACACTTCTTTAACTCCCATTGCCCCCCTAGGGAGCCGGATGAGAATTTTGTGTTTGAAAACTTATTGTTCCCTTATCTCTGGAAGGGGGACCACATATCTCTACTATATAACTACTTGGGAGGTCTCGGCCTCACAGAAAAATCCACAACCATGCTCGGCTGGGAGGTGGAGACCGGACAGGTGACCTCTCCAGAGGAATGGGGCATCAGGATCACAAATATGCATAAATGCACTAGATCTGTAGCGGTCAAGGAAACAGTGGTGAAACTCCACACCAGATGGTACTACACTCATTCCAAATGCCATAGATTTTTCCCAACCGTGTCTGAGAGCTGCTTTAGAGGGTGCCCTGATAAGGGGGCTCATTTACATATATTCTGGAGCTGCAAGGTACTTTCTAATATCTGGCAGAAGGTATCCTCCAAAGTGACTGAGATCACTGGGGTATCTACGACGTTGACGTACCAAATGGGCCTGCTCTTTGCAGATATTCTGGGTACTTCCCCCCCCAAACAAAAGCTGGCTCATTCGCTATGCTCAGCAGTCCACTGGACTATCGCTCTATTTTGGCGCGCCACTGGGGTACCATGGGAGCAGGTTCTCAGACATATGGCAGCCATACAACTGATGGAAAAAGTATACCACACTATAATGGACACGATGCCAGCTTATGATTCGAAATGGAAGTCGTGGTCCCCGTAGCTCCCTCGGTTGCATTGGTATGGTGACAATTACGCTTTAAAAATATGAATATATGGCTAGATAAGGCTTAGCTTTCAGATGAATCTCCAGATCTTTGTTGTTCTTTTTAGTTTATTTGAGTTTGACTTATGGTCTATTTCAATGTTTAGTCCATAGTTTTCTGCAGTGAAGTTAGTCTGAAAATACGAAGACCGCTTACCGACTTAACACAGAATGAGGTTCTATCCACCAAGAGGTCTTCTATAATGTTCCAACATAGTTGTTTGATCTAACAGGAAGGAAACTTGATAGTTTTTCTTCTCTTTATTTTATTATTTTCTTTTTCTTTTGAGTGTGTATCTCATAGGCAAATATGCTTAACTTCTTATAACTGTATTCGCACCCTATGTAATGCCCACCCAGCATACTATGTTTTTTTTTTGATTGTAACTATTGCTAATTGTTACTGCTATGTCTTTTTTTTTCCAATAAAATGGTTTATATTAAAAAAAAACTGGTGCAGTCAGAATCTAGAACAGCTGCGTATGTCAAACAATCAGTTTCTATCTTTAGCTTGTTCAGCTTTGAAAATGAAAGCTATGAGCTGATTGGTTGCCATGCACAGCTGCTCCAGATTCTGGCTGCTCTAGTTTTGATAAATAAGAGCTCATTCAGACAGGCGCTAAGACAGGTCCTGTAAGCTGAGCCAATTTTTGCTGCATCTGCATTCACCAGAGAGCTTCACCTATAGACGTGGATGCACAGATCTGAATGCAGACAATGTGCGCTCGGATACATGCATCCCTTTCTGTGTGCATGTCAAATTTTGTCATTCGACTATGTCCATGCGTTTCTATTGACTTTGACTGGACTGCCTGCACAGGGATGCACAGAACACCAAGCATTCCCACGCGGTACATGGCCATTACACGGGTCATGGACGCATATGCTCCATGTGACTGAGGCCTAATTATTATGTGGGCCAGATAGCAGGAAAGAGATGTCGGGTAATTAAAAGAGGTATAGGAAGTTTTCTTTTTCCAATCATACTTACCTAGATGGCTGCTCCATCTGTCCCCCGCCGGCTCTAAGGCTGAGAACTGAGTAATCAAACAACGCTGATCACTCAGTTCTCAGGGCCCCCTCAGCAGAGAGCTGGTGACTGTTATTCTGTCCCCCCCCCTGCACATTGGGCTGTGGAGGGCTTCGAGAGCAGCTGGCTCAGGCTCTCAGTGGCACGCTGAAAGGCTGAGCTGGGTGTCAGTCCAAGCATGGGGGCTGATCCCGACCATATGGTTGCTATCTTTCCCCAGCCTGGACCCGAAAAACAATCTGCACTGCTGTGATCCACAGAAGTAAAACCAACACCAACACCATACTGGTCTTCTCTGGACTCACTCCCCCAGATCCCGCGGACGTAAGGGAGGAGGTGTCGGAATCCTTCTAGCCCCACATAGCACCTTTCAGGTACTTCAGCCACCTCCCTCTCTGTCACTCTCCTCTTTCGAAGCACACTGTATTCGCCTTTTCACTCCAATTTCTCTAAGGATAGCTGTGATCTACAGGCCCCCTGGACCAGTATTAACCTTTCTTGAAGACTTCTCTGCCTGGCTACCCTATTTTCTTTCTTCTGAAATCCCCACTATCATTCTTGGGGACTTCAACATCCCTATTAATACTAACACTCCTTCCACTTCCAAACTTCTCAGCCTAACATCCTCCTTTGACCTGAAGCAGTGGATACATGCTCCAACTCACTCAGAAGGCAATATCCTTGACCTCGTGTTCTCTCACCTTTGCACTCCATGCAACCTCTCTAACTATCCATCCCCTCTCTCTGATCACCACCTTATTAGTTTCACTCTCTCCCTCTCCTTCACCTCCTCTCCCTCCAACCACCTTAAAGTTACCCGCAGAAACCTACGTCATCTCAACCCTTCTCTTCTCTACTCTGCCATCAACAACCTCTACGACAAAATCTCTCCCCTATCCTGCACCAACCTAGCCACTTCTGTGTACAATGCTTCACTTCTAGCCTCACTGAACTCACTTGCCCCCCTCACTACACACAGAATCAAGCCCAGACCCCTTCAACCTTGGCAAACAGATGATACTAGAAGTCTGAAAAAACGTAGTCGTGCTCTGGAGCGCCTGTGGCGTAAGACTAAGTCCCAGAGAGATTTCTACCAATATAAATCTGCCCTCCAAAAATACAACTCCAGCCTCCTCTCTGCCAAGCAGACCTATTTTACCACTCTCATTAGCAACTTATCATCCTGTCCCCGTCAACTCTTCTCCACCTTCAACTCTCTACTTCGTCCTCCACCGCCTCTACCCGCCTACTCACTCACTGCACAGGAGATTGCCAATCACTTCAAACAGAAGATTGATACTATTCGCGCTGAGATCCCTACTGTGACGACACCCTCCACGCTTTATACTTCATGCCCACAGGCACAGTCATTATTTCCCTCTTTCAACCCCACCACTACAGACGAAGTTGCAAAGCTACTTGCTAATGTCCACCTTACCACCTGCCCTCTGGATCCTGTTCCCTCACAAATGCTACGTTCACCCTCTGGCCCTATACTACACTCTCTAACCCACATCTTCAATCTCTCCCTCTCTTCTGGCATCTTCCCTAACTCCCTAAAACATGCACTTGTCAGACCCATACTTAAAAAGCCCTCACTGGATCCATCAAATCTTAACAACCTACGCCCCATCTCCTTGCTCCCCTTCTTATCCAAACTCCTCGAACGTCTGGTCTACAACCGACTGAGCGTCCACCTCGCTGATAATGGCCTTCTCGATCCCCTTCAGTCTGGATTTCGTCCTCATCACTCCACAGAAACTGCTCTCCTAAAACTAACAAACGATCTACTGATGGCCAAAACCAATCGACACTATTCTGTACTCCTACTCCTGGACCTCTCTGCTGCCTTTGATACGGTTGACCACCCCCTCCTCCTCAAAAAACTACACGCCTTTGGTCTCCGTGACTGTACACTTCGCTGGTTCTCTTCCTACTTATCCAACCGCACCTTTAGCGTTTCTTATAACTCTACTTCCTCCTCTCCTCTTCCTTTCTCTGTTGGGGTCCCTCAGGGTTCTGTTCTTGGACCTCTACTATTTTCAATCTACACTGCCTCCCTGGGTCAACTGATAGCCTCCCATGGCTTCCAATACCACCTCTACGCTGATGACACCCAAATCTATTTCTCTACCCCTCAGCTCACTCCCTCTGTCTCCTCACGTATCAGTAATTTACTCTCAGATATATCAGTCTGGATGTCTCACCACTTCCTTAAACTCAATCTAGCCAAAACCGAACTTCTAATTCCCCCCCCCCTATGCCTCCTCCCCTGATCTCTCTGTCAAAATCGATGGCACAACTATAAGCCCATCCCCACATGCCAAGGTTCTAGGTGTAGTCCTAGACTCTGAACTCTCCTTCAAGCAACACATCCAATCACTGTCCAAATCCTGCCGCCTCAACCTCCGCAACATCTCCAAAATACGCCCCTTTCTAACCAATGACACAACAAAGCTCTTAATTCACTCGCTGGTCATCTCTCGCCTTGACTACTGCAACTCCCTTCTCATTGGCTTACCTCTACATAGTCTATCACCTCTTCAATCCATTATGAATGCCGCTGCCAGACTCATCCACCTTACCAATCGCTCTGTGTCTGCCACTCCTCTCTGTCAATCCCTCCACTGGCTTCCTCTCGGCCAAAGAATTAAATTCAAAATTCTAACAACTACGTACAAAGCCATACACAATTTCACCCCCTGCTACATCACTTGCTTAGTCTCTAAATACCAACCTACTCGCTCTCTTCGTTCCTCTCAAGACCTCCTGCTCTCTAGGTCCCTCATCACCTCCTCCCATGCTCGCCTCCAGGCCTTTTCCAAAGCCTCTCCAATCCTATGGAACTCCTTACCCCAATCTGTCCGCTTATCTCCTACTTTATTAGCTTTCAGAAGATCCCTGAAAACCCTTCTCTTCAGAGAAGCCTATCCTACCCACACCTAACAACTGTACTTTCTTTTTTTTTTCCCCCCATCAGCTCATCCCCCACAGTTATTACCTTTTGTCTCCACTTGACCCTCCCTTCTAGATTGTAAGCTCTAACGAGCAGGGCCCTCTGTTCCCTCCTGTATTGATTTGTATTGTAAGTGTACTGTCTGCCCCATGTTGTAAAGCGCTGCGCAAACTGTTGGCGCTATATAAATCCTGTATAATAATAATAATAATAATAATAACACAACCTATCTCTCTGCACCTGTTTGGCATTACTTGCAACAATTGATAAATGTCCCCATTTACGTTGTGAACTCACCCTCCAGGGCCCAGGCTTTAGATCCAGGGTCTTTCTCCCTGAAGCTGGCAGGTTCTTCAAGCACCCTCTTTCCTAGTCCAGAGGGCCTCCATGATCTCCCTGTCATAGTCCAGGGCCTCCAGATACCTGCTGTCCTAGTCCAGGGCCTCCAGACATCCCTTCTCCTAATCTGGGACCTCCTAGCACCCCCTCACCTATTTCAGTATCTCCCTTTTACCCCCCATCCAGGGGCCTTTGCCACACAAACCACCACTTCCTAGTCAAGGGACTCTTCTGCACCCCCCATTCCAGGGATTCCTCTGCACTCCCCCCTCCCCAAGTTCAGAGCCTCCTCTGCACCCTGCCCTCCGAATCCAGGTCCTATGCCACACCAGCCCCATTTTTCAAGTCCAGTGTACTCCCCTCCTAGTCCAGGGCCTCCTCTACATCACCCAGTCCAGGGCTTCCTGTGTACTCCCCTCCTCTGCATCCCCTAGTCCAAGGCCTCCTTTGCACTCCCCTGCTAGTCCAGGGCCTCCTTTGCACCTCCCAGTCCAGGGCCTCTGGTGTACTCCCCTCCTAGTCCAGGGCCTCCTCTCCTAATTCAAAGTCTTTGCCACACCAATCCTTTTCTAGTCCAGGGCCTCCTCTGCACCACCCCCACTCCAGTGCCTCCACTGCACCCCCCCAAGTCCAGGGCCTTCACTGCACCACCACCCCCAGCCTAGGGCCTCCTCCGCACCCCACCACATCCCAGGGCCCCATCTGCACCCCCATGTCCAGGGTCTCCTCTGTGCCCCCCAGGACAGGGCCTCCTCTGCACCCCCCTCAGTCCAGTGTCTCCTCCGCACTCATCAGCCCAAGGCCCCCACTGCATTCCCCAGTTCAGGGCCATCTCTAAACCCCCTCAGCCCAGGGCCTCTACTGCTGTTCCAGGAAGGCTCTCCAATGCTGAAGCGTTGCTCTAGAATGCCTTTCTATAGCACAGGTGGGCTGGAGGATCAGAGTGATTCAGCGCTAGTGTGCCTGTGCAGTCACTTTTCTATTTGGTTCTCCAGTATTTGGCATTCTATGCAGCGGGCTGTGCCTGTCCATTACACTTGATCGGGCATCTGTGACACCCTTAGAGCAGCGCTGCTCAGTGTGGGTGAGGGCGGCAACCTTGGTGGCATGCACCCCCCTGTAGTTTTCGGCCCTGCCCTAACCTGTCACTATACTATCCAAACCTGCCACTATACTACTGTCCCCAGCCACTATCCTGCTGCTATACTACTGTCCCCAGCCACTACACTGCCACTATACCACCACTATACTGCCCTAACCTGACACTTTTCATCACTGCACCCTATACTTTACCCTCCTGACTTCCCCTCTACTGTATCCTCTAACCCCACTGTACTGTGCCCTCCTGTCCCCTTGTACTGTGTATAGAGGCCTTTATGACAGAGGGGCGGTGTGTACAGGGAGGGGATAGTTTCAAAAAGGAGTGGGAGCAGTGCATACAGGGAAAAAGAGTCAGTGTATACAGGGGGTCACTGTATACAGGGGGTGAGGGGGCAGTGTACTGTATACAGGGGGGCAGTGTGTAGAAAGGGGGCCGAACAGTGTATATAGGGAGTGAATTTATTTTGGAATAATTTCCTGGTTATGTTTATTTGTTGTTTGTTTGTTGTGTGACTAAAAAGCCACACCAATATGTAGCATCATTTAGCCACACCCACTCCTTGCCACGGCACGCATCGCACACCGCAGGTCACCATCTACCTGGTAGGGGCCCTAGTGCATTACTTTGCCCAGGGGCCCATGATGCTTTTGAGATGGCACTGGACTGTGCTGTACAAATTAACCACTTGACCCCTGGAAGGTTTTACCCTCTTCCTGACCATGATATTTTTCGGTATTTGGCACTGTGCTGTGCTTTAGCTGGTAATTACGCAGTCATGCAACACTGTACCCAAACAAGATTTTTTGCGATATAAACAAAAAAATACCAAAAACTGTTATAAAAAATATCCAATAAACTCAAATATTGTCATACCTATAGGTCAAAATATATTCTGATACATGTCTATTGGTAAAAAAAATTCCAATAGGTGTATATTAATTGGTCTACAAACTATGGAATATACAGTACCTTTAAGTATTCATACCCCTTGAAATTTTCCACATTTTGTCATGTTACAACCAAAAACGTAAATGTATTTTATGTGATAGACCAACACAAAGTAGCACATAATTGTGAAGTAGAAAGAGAAAACGATAAATGGTTTTAAAATTTTTTTGCAAATAAATATCTGAAAAGTGTAGCGTGCATTTGTATTCAGCCTCCTTTACTCTGATACCCCTAACTAAAATCTAGTGGAACCATTTGCCTTGAGAAGTCATCTAATTAGTAAATAGGGTCCACTGTGTATCATTTAATCTCAGTTTGTTAGAGAACCTTAGTGAACAACCAGTATCATAAAGGCCAAGGAACACACCAGACAGGTCAAGGATAAAGTTGTGGAGAAGTTTAAAAAAGGGTTAGGTTATATAAAAATATCCCAAGCTTTGAACATCTCATGCAGCATTGTTCAATTCATCCACCCGAAAATGGAAAGAGCATGGCACAACTGCAAACCTACCAAGACATGGTGTAGCGTCAAATGTGTTCCAACATTGTGGCGATCTGCACTTTGCACTGAATTTTGTGGCCACACCCCCTGAGTCCAGGTTCAAGCCCCACCATCCAAGTGGACATAGAGTTAGATTATAATTATGCCGAACAAAGCGAGGCCATACCCGAACCGTGGTGAGCGTAGCGAGCCCGCGAAGGGCCCTGTGGCAAAGTGGTCTTACAACAGTGTTGGAACGCATACGGCGGCGTCGCGCATGCACACTCCAGCAGGTAGCAAAATGTGATGGGTAGCCGAATGTGACGTGACAATGGCTGTCCACCTAAACTGACAGGCTGGGAAACGCATGCATTAATCAGAGAAGCAGCCAAGAGGCCAATGGTAACTCTGTAGGAGCTGCAGAGATCCACAGCTCAGGTGTGAGAATCTGTCCACAGGACAACTATAAGTCGTGAACTCCACAAATCTGGCCTTTATGGAAGAGTGGCAAGAAGAAAGGCATTGAAAGAAAGCCATAAGAAGTCCCGTTTGCAGTTTGCAAGAAGCCATGTGGGCGACACAGCAAACAT
Source organism: Aquarana catesbeiana (assembly GCF_042186555.1). Lineage (NCBI taxonomy): Eukaryota > Metazoa > Chordata > Amphibia > Anura > Ranidae > Aquarana > Aquarana catesbeiana. The sequence goes on along the minus strand of NC_133335.1, from coordinate 137,203,165 downwards.
GTGGAAGAAGGTTCTCTGGTCAGATGAGATCAAAATTGAACATTTTGGCCTAAAACCAAAATGCTATGTGTGGCAGAAAACTAACACTGCATATCACCCTGAACACACCATCTCCACCGTGAAACATGGTAGTGGAAGCATTATGTTGTGGGAATGCTTTTCTCCAGCAGGGACAGGGAAGCTGATCAGAGTTGATGGAAGATGGATGGAGTATGCAAAAGACCTGAGACTGGGGCGGAGGTTCACCTTCCAGCAGGACAACGTACAAAGAAGGAAAGGGTGAGCCCTGGAATTCGCACATCTATGATGTCCTGCTACGATGAATGGAGTGGCAACCTCAGCCCGGACTCTGACCAGGCCACGCCCCAACACATTTCACTCTGCCCCCCGGAGCTTAGTCATAGGGATAGGGAACTCATGAGTATGCAGAGTATTTAGGCATCATCGGTAGTCACTCATTAGGTGCAAAAAGGTAGCAGGTGTGTGTGATTCGTTGTGATTGGTGATGGTATGAAGGAAAGGATCTCTCAGTGCAATTAGGCTTGGAGTACTACCCTATGTGCAATGTAAACTATTGTAAGTGCATGAAGAAAATATGTAAGCATTTGTTCTCCCAATTGGGCCAATAAGCAAAAAAACTAACACATTTTATTAAAATGTATGCAATAAAAAGAAATAGTTTTTGATTCATGTTTGTGGTTAAAACTATGTATGTAGAGGATTTTTTTTTTTGTTATTGTCTACAATTTCATGTGGAGAAAGAGGAGAAATTAATTCCCTAATAGTTCCAAAAGACATTCTATGTTGTGCAGGGGTAAATCATATATAGGTCTTATGCATAACGATATGTTGAATATGTAAATATAGGAGTATGCGATCACAAATATTTGTGCATGGATAGCAGAAGCAAGTCAGTATATCAGTGTGTTAATAGTTCAGGCACTGTTGATGAGACACTCAATTATAATAATGGGTAATGTCCCACTCATAGTTGAGACCTAGGAATTCTAGAATCCATCCTAAAGATCCAAAACACCTCCATTTTACAAAGAAGGGAAAAGCGGTCTCCGCCACAAATCGGACAGTTGACTTTTTCAATGGTTTGGACTTTGAAGCATGGGCGTCCGCAGAACTTTTTTCAGGGGGGGCACCATTTTAGGGTCACCCATGCACCGCCCCTTTTCGACAATGTCATTATCACATTATCATGGTGAGAGACTGCAGACTTAGTGCAGTCCCTAGGATAAGTAATGGATAATGGCCAACAGGCCCTCTTACCAGACCCAGCGAAACTACAGCAGTGATCCCTGTGGCTGGATGATCGCTCACTCTGGGTTCCCCAGGGGTGACTCTGGTCAGTAGTGTAGCATGTCTGTACCTTGGTAGTAGCTCAGTCTTTCTCTCTCTGGTGGTGCTGGGCAGCGTGGCTCTCTCTGATGGAGCTGGGCAGCGTGTCTCTCTCTCTCTGGTGGCTCTGGGCAGCATGGCTCTTTCTCTGGCTTCTGCCCACCACACTCCTCATTCTTTGTCCTGTAGCACTCTCTCCCTCAGCTTTTTTCCAGTTGGCAGTCTCTCAATCTCTCTCTTGATCGAGCTGTAGCCTCCTCCCTGTGGAAAATGGGGCCGCCAGTCTTTGGGACTACATGTCCCATGATGCTCTCCTCTCCTAGTCTCCAGAGGTGTAACTAGCCCCAGTGCAAGAAACCATGAAGGGCCTCTGACCCGCAGTATGATGGGGGGGTATTGTGAAAGGATGAGGGGCAGTATGACGGGGTATGATAAGTGTGATAAGAGGGGGCACTGTGAAAGAAGGGGGGCAGTGTGACAAGAAGGGGCAGTACGATGGGAGCAGTGTGACAGGAGGGGGCAGCATGACAGGGGGGCAGTGTGACAGGGGGATATTGTGACAAGAGGGGGGCAGTGTGACAGGAAAAGGATACCTGGGAAGTATTACAAGAGGGGGGCAGTTTAATGAAGGAGTAGTGTGAAAGGAGGGGGGTGTTTAACAAGAGGGGGGTAGTGTGACAGGAGGGGGGTAAATATGACAGAAGGGGGCAGTATGACAGGAGGGTATTGTGCCAAGGGGGCAGTGTGACAGGGGACAGTGAGACAGGTGGGGGCAGTATGATGGGGAAATAGTATGACGTGGGCAGTGTGATAAAAGAGGGGCTATGTGGCAGGTGGGGGGCTAGTGTGAGAGGGGACAGGTGGGGGCCAGTGTGAGAGGGGACAGGTGGGGGGCCAGTGTGAGAGGGGACAGGTGGGGGGCCAGTGTGAGAGGGGACAGGTGGGGGCCAGTGTGAGAGGGGACAGGTGGGGGCCAGTGTTGTGCTTAACTTACATGAGAAGCACATATGGAAGAAGCAGCATGCTTCCTTGTGATGTAAGCAGGATGTCCGTCCAGGCAGCACAGTTCACTTCCCGAGTATCATTGTATCCAATGGAGAGGGGAGGGGCCTCTGACCCGAGCATGTATCTGCAAGACTCAGAGTGTACAAACAGAGGGACAAACTTGTGCACTGAATCTGGTGCCTGCTCGGGTCAGAGGCCCCTCCCCTCTCCATTGTACTCACTGATACTCGGGAAGTGAACTGTGTGCTGCCTGGAGGGACATCCCGCAGAGCGCAGACATCACATAGCTGCAGATTTATTTTTTGCTAAACAAATGAAAAAGGACGAAAATGTTAAAAAAAAAAGTTTTTCTTAGTTTCTGTTATAAAATTATGTAAACACAGTGGGGACAGCAAGTATTCAAACCCCCTTAAATTGTTCACTCTTTGTTATATTGCAGCCATTTGATAAAATAATTTAAGTTCATTTTTTCCTCATTAATGTACACAAAGCACCCCATATTGACAGAAAAACACAGAATTGTTGACATTTTTGCAGATTTATTAAAAAAGAAAAACTGAAATATCACATGGTCCTAAGTATTCAGACCCTTTGCTCAGTATTTAGTAGACGCACCCTTTTGATCTAATACAGCCATGAGTCTTTTTGAGAAAGATGCAACAAGTTTTTCACACCTGGATTTGGGGATACTCTGCCATTCCTCCTTGCAGATCCTCTCCAGTTCTGTCAGGTTGGATGGTAAACATTGGTGGACAGCCATTTTTAGGTCTCTCCAGAGATGCTCAGTTGGGTTTAAGTCAGGGCTCTGGTTGGACCATTCAAGAACAGTCACAGAGTTGTTGTGAAGCCACTCCTTCGTTATTTTAGCTGTGTGCTTAGGGTCATTGTCTTGTTGGAAGGTAAACCTTTGGACCAGTCTGAGGTCCGGAGCACTCTGGAGAAGGTTTTCGTCCAGGATATCCCTGTACTTGGCCGCATTCATCTTTCCCTCAATTGCAACCAGTCGTCCTGTCCCTGCACCTGAAAAACACCCCCACAGCATGATGCTGCCACCACCATGCTTCACTGTTGGGACTCTATTAGGCAGGTGATGAGCAGTGCCTGGTTTTCTCCACACATACCACTTAGAATTAAGGCCAAAAAAGTTTTATCTTGGTCTCATTAGACCAGAGAATCTTATTTCTCACCATCTTGGAGTCCTTCAGGTGTTTTTTAGCAAACTCCATGCAGGCTTTCATGTGTCTTGCACTAAGGAGAGGCTTCCATGGGGCCACTCTGCCATAAAGCCCCGACTGGTGGAGGGCTGCAGTGATGGTTGACTTTCTACAACTTTCTCCCATCTCCTGACTGCATCTCTGGAGCTCAGCCACAGTGATCTTTGGGTTCTTCTTTACCTCTCTCACCAAGGCTCTGCTTCCCAAATAGCTCAGTTTGGCCGGAAGGCCAGCTCTAGGAAGGGTTCTGGTCGTCCCAAACGTCTTCCATTTAAGGATTATAGAGGCCACTATGCTCTTAGGAACCTTAAGTGCAGCAGAAATTTTTTGTAACCTTGGTCAGATCTGTGCCACAATTCTGTCGCTGAGCTCTTCAGGCAGTTCCTTTGCCCTCATGATTCTCATTTGCTCTGACATGCACTGTAAGCTGTAAGGTCTTATATAGACAGGTGTGTGGCTTTTCTAATCAAGTCCAATCAGTATAATCAAACACAACTGGACTCCAATGAAGGTGTAGAACCATCTCAAGGATGATCAGAAGAAATGGACAGCACCTAAGTTAAATATATGAGTGTCACAGCAAAGTGTCTGAATACTTAGGACCATGTGATATTTCAGTTTTTTTTTAATAAATCTGCAAAAATGTCAACAATTCTGTGTTTTTCTGTCAATATGGGGTGCTGTGTGTACATTAAGGAGGAAAAAAAATAAACTTAAATGATTTTAGCAAATGGCTGCAATATAACAGAGTGAAAAATTTAAGGGGGTCTGAATACTTTCCGTCCCCACTGTAAGTAGTTTTTCTTCTTTATTGATGTGTGCTGATGAGACAGCACTGATAGGCAGCAATGATAGGAGGCACTGACAGGCATCACCGATGGGCACTGGTGAGAACAGATTGGCAGCACTGGTGGGACCAGATTGCAGCACTGATGGGGACTGTTGGGGCTGCACTGATCATCAGGACACTGATGATCAGTGCCCTGATTGTCAGTGTAGATGTCCCCTGTGTGGATTTGAGGATTATCTGCTCTCCTCTCCTCAGGCGCTGTCAGCAGAAGGGGAGGATTGCCGATAACAGCTGATCACGTGGTAAAGAGCCACCATGATTGGCTCTTTACCCTAATCACATCACAAATCACTGGCGATGCGTGCTGTAGGGGGCACGCAGGCAGCGCGAGCACGAGAGGACATCAACCCATGAAACTCCAAAGGGGACAGAGTCTCATACATTGCATTTTACAGAAAACAGAATTGCTTACTGATACTGATACACGGATACACGGATACACGGTTTATAAACCCAGCAAGGGACTATATACAAGATTTTAGTAATGAAAACGGTATCATTAGCAGTAATCAGCATGGATTCATGAAGAATTGTTCTTGCCAAACCAATCTATTAACCTTCTATGAGGAGGTGAGTTGCCATCTTGACAAAGAAAGGCCCGTAGACGTGGTGTATCTGGATTTTGCAAAGGCATTCAATACAGTTCCCCATAAACTTTTACTGTACAAACTAAGGTCAGTCGGCATGGACCATAGAGTGAGTACATGGATTGAAAACTGGCTACAAGGGTGAGTTCAGAGGGTAGTGATAAATGGGGAGTACTCCGAATGGTCCGGTGTGGAAAGTGGGGTCTCCCCAGGGTTCTGTCCTGAGACCAATTCTATTTAATTTATTCATAAACGACCTGAAGGATGGGATAAACAGCTCAATTTTGATATTTGCGGATGATACTAAGCTAAGCAGGGCAATAATTTATCTGCAGAATGTGGAAACTTTGCAAGAAGATCTGAACAAATGAATGGGGTGGGCAACTACATGGCAAATAAGGTTTAATGTAGAAAAATCTAAAAATAATGCATTTGGGTGGCAAAAATATGAATGCAATCTACTCATTAGGGGGAGAACCTCTGGGGGAATCTAGGTTGGAAAAGGACCTGGGGGTCCTAGTAGATGACAGGCTCAGCAATACTGCTGCAAGCAAAGTCAACGGAATAATGGCATGCATTAGAAAGGGGATTAACTCCAGCCGCACCTGGAGTATGCTGTCCAGTTCTGGGCATCTGTGCTCTGGAGGGATGTGCTGGAACTAGAGAGGGTCCAGAGAAGGGCAACAAAGCTAATAAAGGGACCAGAGGACCTTAGTTATGAGGAAAGATTACAAGCATTGAACTTATTCTCTCAGTAGATGAGACGCTTGAGAGGGGATATGATTTCAATATACCATACTGGTGACCCCACAATAGGGATTAAACATTTTTTCCGTGAAAAGGGAAATTAAAAAGATACGCAGCCATTCACTAAAATTAGAAGAGAATCGTTTTAACCTTAAACTGCATAGAGGGTTCTTTACTGTAAGACCGGTAATCTTCCACAAGCAGTGATTTCAGCGGGGAGCATAGGTAATTAAAAAAAAGATTAGATAGGCACCTAAATGACCTTAACATACAGGGATATACAATGTAATACTGACATAAAAGCACACACATAGTTTGGAATTCTGTCTTTTTTCAACCTCACCAACTATGTAAGTATGTAATATTCTTTTTGTTTTTTTAAACGTTTATTCCACCTCTTGTTTTACTTAGATACTGTAAGGTAAGAATGCTTTCAAAAATTATAAATTATAATTATAAATTTAATTATAATTATATATTTCAATTAACAAACAAAATATAGTGTAGCGCAACCAAAAACTAGTAAATAAAGTCCAAATATTAACAAAATTCCACCGTTGTGCAATTTTCAGTGACAGTTTTCAGTTCTAGTTGGAATGCCTGCTAACCTCCAAAAGTTGACCCCACTACAGAGACACGCACGCCTGTAATTTTATCTCTCAGGATGCCTCGGGGGAAACCACTCCTCCTAGACAGCTCAGACCTCCTCCCAGGATCTCATTCAGTCATGTCTGGCCATATAAAACAAAGGCAAATAACATTTATGCATGTTTTTCACATTCACATTTGTATGTGAGTATTTTATCCCTGATTAAGTTTTAATAAATGTTATTAGCAGAGAGCACTATGGTTTGCCTTTGTTTTATATGGCCACACATGACTGAATGAGATCCCAGAAGGAGGTCTGAGCTATCTAGATACACTGAGATGAGGATTTGTGTTCCCGAAGTATCCAGAGAGATATTGCATCAGGTGTGTGTGACTCTGTAGTGGAGTCCACATAGTGAGAACCCAAGAGGAGGTCTGACTTGTCCAGGAACACCAGGAGGAAGAGTCGTTTCCCAGAGGCATCCTGAGAGATAAAATTACAGGCAAGTGTGACTTTGTAGTGAGGTCAACTTTTGGAGGTGAGCAGGCATTCCAGCTAGAGGTGGTGGTCACTGAAGTGACTGGATATCAATGAACTGTCACTGAAAGTTGCACAAAGGTGGAATTTTGTTAATATTTGGACTTGATTCATTTGTTTTTGGTTGCGCTACACTATATTTTGTTTGTTTGGTAATTACTGAGAGGCACATGTGGATACACTCCAATGCCGCATACACACGATCGCACATTCCGACAGCAAAATCCATGTATTTTTTCCGACGGATGTTGGCTCAAACTTGTCTTGCATACACACGGTCACACAAAGTTGGAAATTCCGAACGTCAAGAACACGGTGATGTACAACACGCACGACGAGCCAAGAAAAATTAAGTTCAATAGCCAGTGCGGCTCTTCTGCTTGATTCCAGGCATGCGTGGAATTTTGTGCGTCGGAATTGTGTACACACAATCGGAATTTCTGACAACGGATTTTGTTGTCGGAAAATTTGAGATCCAGATCTCAAATTTTGTTTGTCAGAAATTCTGACGGAAAATGTCCGATGGAGCCTACACACGGTCGGAATTTCCGACAACAAGCTTCCATAGAACATTTCCCTTCGGAAAATCTGACCTTGTGTACACGGCATTAGTGGTGCGGGCAGCAATCACAGTAAGCCTATTAGTAGGCTAATACATTGATTATTTTACATTTATTTCACAATAAATATTTAAAAATGCAAACTAAGCAACCAGAAGAAAAATCTAAATCAAATCAATATCAAATCAATTTCCCTGAAATTGCAGCAAAATCACGCCAAAATCGCAGCAAAATCACACCAGCGAAATCACACGACTTTCAAGACGCTGCAGTGTGAAAGGGGCCTTAGGCGTTTTTTGATGCATTTTGGAGAAATGCAGGGAAATTTTTTTAACATGGGTTTCTATGGAACATGTTCACATCAATGCATTTTTTGAAAAGAATTACCATAAAAAAAAAAATTGTGAAAAAAAAGGCGTGGGGTCCCCCAAGATCCATACCAGGCCCTTGGGTCTAGTATGGATTCAGAGGGGACCCCCCATGCCAAAATGTAAAAAAAAATGGCATGGGGTCCCCCCCAAAATCCATAGTAGACCCTTATCCGAGCATGCAGCCCGTCAGGTCAAGAAAGACGAGCGAGCGCCCTCGCTCCTGAACCATACCAGGCCACATGCCCTCAACATGGGGGGGTGAGTGCTTTGAGGCAGGGGGGTCTCTGCGCCCCCCCACCCCAAAGCACCCTGCCCCATGTTGATGGGGACAAGGGCCTCTTCCCGACAACCCTTGCCCGGTGGTTGTCGGGGTCTGCAGGTGAGGGGCATATTGGAATCTGGAAGCCCCCTTAAACAAGGGGGCCCCCAGATCCCGGCCTCCCCTCAATGTGAATGAGTATGGCGTACATTGTACCCTTACCCATTCACCACAAAAAAAGTAGTATAGTGTGAAAAAATACAGTAGACAGTTTTTGACAAGTCTATTATTAAAAATATCTGCTTCTTCCCCCGCTTCTATTTCCGGTCTTCCTCCATCTTCTCCCGCATCTTCCTCCTCCGGGCTTCTCCTTCTCCCGCTTCTTCTTCCACTCTTCTTCTTTCTCCTGTCTTTTTTGTCCGGTGTTCTTCTTCCTCTGCCGCTGCTCCCACCAACGACCCTCCTCCGATGCTGCGTCCCACTGATCTGTCCGCGCCAATGTCAAGCATGTCTTAGATAACGATGGGGGCGCGGCCATCAGATAACGTCATCTGGAGCCCCCGCCCCTTATAACGTCATGGACCCATCATGCCCCAGGCTGTGACGTCATCCGATGACCACGCACCCATCATTATCTAAGACATGCTTGATATCGGCGCAGACAGATCAGCGGGATGCAGCATCGGAGGAGGGTTGGGAGCGGTGGCAGAGGAAAAAGAACAAAGCACCCCCCCCTTGTTGAGGGCATACAGCCAGGTATAGTTTAGGAGGGGGCGCTCGCTCGCCCCCTGCCTTTCCTGACCTGCTGGGCTGCATGCTAGGATAAGGGTCTGGTATGGCTTTTGGGGGGGGGGGGGGTGAGTCATCAGCTGTAAGCGGGCTTTCCCGCTGAATGTAAGAAAAAAAGAATTGCCGGATTCGGAGGGGACTTCCTCCTTGCCAAAATAAAAAAATGGCATGTTATGGACCTGGGGGGAACCATACGCTGTTTTTTTTCACGATTTTATTTTAGCCGGCAATTTTTTTTTTTTACATTCAGTGGGGAAGCCCGCTTACAGCTGTTGACTCATCGGTTATTAAGGATGCGGCGGACAGCTTCCCGGCCCCCTCCTTAGCAACCAGCTATATATAGTGTAAGAAAAAAAACGCATATCGCGGCAAAATCGCGGTAAAAATGCGTGTCCAAAAACACGGCAAGCACCGCAAATAGCACTGCAGAAATGCTCAAAAGCAACATTCATAGATGTGAATCGAGCCTAAGTAAGTAATATACAAATAATTATCATATATTATTTTTAAGGTAATTTACTATATTTTCAAAAACTGTATTCAAGCAGGTGGCTTAATGGACAAATTACTGAAGTTTGAAGTCAAACCAGTAATTTCACAGTAAATAGATAAATAATAAATTATTATGTTATAACATATACCATAATAATATATGATTTAGCGTGATTAAAGTGATTGTAAGGGTTAGTTTTTTTTTTAAAATAACAAACATGTCATACTTACCTCCACTGTGCAGCTCATTTTGCACAGAGTGGCCCCGAACCACTTTTTATTTTTTGCGCTATAAACAAAAAAAGCGACAATTTTGAAAAAAACAGTATTTTTTTGTTTTTTGCTATAATAAATATTCCAAAAAAAAACATTTTTAAAAACAAATTTCTTCATCACTTTAGGCAGATATATATTCTTCTACATATTTTTGGTAAAAAAAAATTGCAATAAGCGTATATTTATTGGTTTGCGCAAAAGTTATAACGTCTACAAAATAGGGGATAGATTTATGGCATTTTTATTATTATTATTTTTTTTTACTAGTAATGACGGCGATCAGCAATTTTTATCAGGACTGCGACATTGCGGCGGACAGATTGGACACTCTTTTAGGACCATTGACATTTATACAGTGATCAGAGCTAAAAGTAGCCACTGATTACTGTATAAATGTCACTGTCAGGGAAGGGGTTAACACTAGGGGGCGATCAAGGGGTTAAATGTGTTCCCTCAGTGTGTGTTCTAACTGTGGAGGGATGTGAATGACTAGAGGAGGAGACCTATCGCTGCTCCTAACTAATAGGAACACACAATCTGTCTCTCCTTTCCTGACAGAACTGGGATTCTTGTGTTTACACTGCTAAGGCTCTTAAAGGAGCCGGCGTACCTGTATGTCGCTTTGCACAGGGCTGCCAACCTGCTGACGTATATGTACATGAGCCGGTTGGGAAGTGGTTAAGTAGAAAGCATTTATTAAATGAATAAAATTGCGCTCACAAAAAATGGAATGTGCTAGGCATAACAGTCTGGGTCGCCTGGAAGCTAGAAATGATGAAGTGTGAACCAGGATCCTGCCTTGGCCACTGGCAAGGGTATGAGAGCGAACTTGTGATGAAATAAGGCCACTGTCACTGAAGGAATACTGTTATCAATGCACAACCCTGGAAGTCGAGGCCACCCTACGTAGCCGATTTTCACATGCGCAATAGGAGGGAGATATGAGGGCGCTCTGGTGAGGCTGGGTATCCAGTCTTTAGTAGCAGTGGAGAGATGGCACTGAAGGCAGAACTTTGTAGAGAAGAAGCAGCTCTGGAGGGTCACAAAAGAAAAAGGAAAGGCGCCTCAGGGAGCCGTTCAAACCGGGAGACCACACAGTGATTATAGCACTCAAGTTTGTTTACACCAATTTTGGTTGGTTGAATCAGAGTACATAGAAATACAGATGAAGTAAGACATATCAGTATCCTGTATTTATGACGGTTTGTATTTGGCAGTCCAATTACCCCAGATTTCACCAAATTTCGCACACGTTAGAGAATTGATTGCCAGTATGCGTTCAAAGGTATAGTGTTGTTGAACTATTCTTGTCACATCAGTGATGTTTGCGGTTAGGGCGTTTTTGCAAGTTCATAGTACCAGTGATTGTGCAGTTAGGATTATGTGGGATAACACAGGCCTCATATTGTATGGGAATTTGTCTACGTCTATATGGAGAATTGCTAATGCAGGGTTGGGGGGTGTGATTATACCAGTGATAGAAGAGATCAGTTGGAGTACCTGGTTCCAGAAATTGGTCAAGCATATCTTGTATTTTTTTTTTTTTTTAAACATATTTTATTGAGTTTTCACATAGGTTACAGAAATGAAAGCATGTAAGTAAATGTCACATATTAGCCCATAGCCAAGTAAAACAGTACGTCATATTTTACGACATTGTAAGTACTATAACGTAGTATAAACTAAAGAACAAGGGAGCTACATTCAGAGATTTTGTAGGTGGTTTCCTACCAAGCGGAGGAAGAAGCCTTGAGTTATGGTAAAATATATCTGTGAGATTCCCTTGTCATTAAAATGCATAGCCAGTTTGGTATGAGAAGATGTAAAAATAAAAAAATAAAACATATAACATAAACCATAAAACGCTATCTTCCCAGACGCTATAGGTATTAATGCAATTATATCTACATCTAAGGCAAGGTGTGAATTAGGTTAGTACAATGCAATTATATCAACATCCAAGTCAAGGTGTGACTTAGGTCGTTATAATTGGAATGTAAAGTATCGATTTAAATGAAAATCGTTGTTAAAGCGTATTGTTTTGTTTTCAATTAATTCATATCTCCAATCCTTCCTTTCTCTTCTCCTTATCATCCCGTCTGTAACCTTCTCTATTCCCCTTCATTCTTTCCTAAAGTCTTTCCTTATCCTTAACCGACCTTGTTTGCTCAGTTCCACCTCTGGGCACCCCTATTGGGATCAATCTGTGCCCATTGTGGGACATATGAGGACAGAGGAGTCAAAAGCATGTCAGGTCTGCCTAGTTAGCTTGAAAAAAGGTGTTACTGTGAAACCTATCAGGTCTTTGAACGGCAGCGAGGGATCATTCAGATCATTAGTGATCTCTTGAATGGTAGAGAGGGTCCTATGAGGGAGGGGGAAGGGGGAAAGAATGATGGAAGAACAATGTGAGCCCAAAGATAATTCCATGGATTAAGCAGTCGTTTGTGTGTGCCCCGTCTCCCCAGTCCTCTGAGGGGTGGGGTCAGTGGAAGTGTGCGGGATGTGGGTCGATTTGAAATGGGTCCAGCAGGCCCATATATGTTCATACTTGGATGGTGTATCATTGGATTGATGTATAAGGTGTTCCATTTCAGCTATTCTGTCTACTCTCCGGATCCATTCCTGAATAGTAGGGGGGGAGGTGTCTCTCCAGTGGACAGGGATGCATACGGTAGCTGCGTTGATGAGGTGGAGAACCAGGGATTTCTTGTAGGTGTGTTGTGGAAGTGAGGTGTGATGAAGTAGGTATTGGGCCGGGGTGAAATCAGGCGAGTAAGTCGTAATCTGTGAAATTAGTCGATGTATGTCTATCCAGTAGTTTTGAATGAGGGGACAATCCCACCATATGTGGAGAAGAGTGCCCCTGGATGCGTGACAGCGCCAGCAGAGCGGGGGAAGGTTTGGGTGGAATTTGTGTATCCTATCTGGAGTTCTGTACCATTTCGTAAAGATTTTATATCTGTTTTCCTGTGTGGAGATATTGAGAGAACCCTTGTGTATATGAGTAAGGGCATGTTGCCAGTCTTCTGCAGTGAGGTCTAGATTTAAGTCCCTTTCCCATTGCAAAATCAGGCTATCGGATTTGATTTCTTGTGATGTGAATAAGAGTTTATATATAGACGAGATAAGGTGTCTTTGGGGCTCTGGGTTATTGCATAAGCTTTCAAAGGGTGTAAGATCTCTGTGTAAGTCTGCAATAGGTTGGATGCTATTAGCGAAGTGGCGTATCTGCAGGTATTTATAAAAGGGAATGTGGTAGTCTGGAAATGTCCGAGTCATGGTCTGGAAAGACACGAGAGCACCCTGTTGGAACAGTTGGTGTAGTTTAAGGTTGGGGCGATTCATATCCGTCGTTGGGGTCTTGGTATGTATTCCTGGTACGAAGTCGGGGTTGTTTTCCAGAGGTGTCAAGGGACCTGGTGTGGGAGTCAGTTGGAGTAGTTTGCAGGCTGCTTTAAAAGTGTTTAGAGTTGCATTGATGAATTGGTTATGTGTAGCCCCCTTAGGTATTTTATTTTGCTTAATCCATGGTAAAAGATTTAGAGGTATTGCGGTAAAAGCATTTTCTACGTGTATCCAGTCTTTGTTAGGCCTGTTGTTGTGCCAGTCAACTATCCTAGCGAGGTGACAGACCCAATAATATTTTTGTATATCTGGTATGTGTAAGCCTCCTTGGAGTTTAGGAGACGTCAGTCTGTACCAGTTCAGTCTGGGTTGTTTGGAAGACCATACGAAGTTCCTACATGTTCTCTTAAGTATGCCAAAGAAGGAAGGAGGGAGTTGTATAGGGATGGTTTGGAATAAGTAGAGCAATCTTGGAAGTATGTTCATTTTTAGGATCGCCGTCTTTCCGAACCAGGAAAACGGTCCCGAGCTCCATTTTTGTAGATCTGCTTGAACGGTTTGTAAGATGGGTAAAAAGTTTAGTTTATATAGGTCTGCCAATTTAGAGGGTATTTTGATGCCAAGATACGTGAGCGCATGAGGTTCCCATTCAATCGGGAAGTTAAGTTTACATTGTGCGACTATTTCATCAGGTAGAGATATGTTTAGTGCTTTGGACTTAGAGAAATTTATTTGTAGGTTAGAAAGAAATTTGAAATGAGTAAATTCTTTAAGTAGATTAGGAATGGTAGTGAGCGGGTCAGTAAGGAACAGTAGGATATCGTCCGCATAAGCGGCTATTTTAAAGTGTTTATTGTCAATTTCCAACCCCTTGATGTTCGGGTTATCCCTAAGTTTGCGGAGGAATGGTTCTAGAGTGATAATGAAAATTAGGGGGGATAAGGGGCATCCCTGTCTGGTACCATTGGACATGGAGAAGGCGCTCGACAGGCGACCATTCACCCTCACTTTAGCCGTGGGGGAGGAGTACAGTGTCATGATCATTTGGAGTAAATGTGGAGGTAATCCTATGGAGCGCAGGGTAGCTTCCATGAAGTCCCATGCCACCCTGTCGAACGCCTTCTCCACATCGAGGGATAAGAGGAAGCCTTTGGAGTTGGAGGTAGTGATCCAATGGTGGACGTTTAGCGCTTTGGTGGTGTTGTCTCGGGCTTCGCGACCGGGGACGAAACCCACCTGTTCTGTGGATATTAGTTTGGGAAGTAGAGGTAATAGACGGTTGGCGATGACTTTGGCAAACATTTTAATATCTACGTTTAGTAGGGAGATAGGGCGATATTTGGTGACCATGGTTTCATCTTTACCTGGTTTCGGGATAAGGGAGATGTGTACTTCTAGTGTGTCTCTGGTAGCGATACTGGAAGGCGGGAAGTTGTTATACGCTTTAGCTAGAGGTGGGATTAAAATGTCAGTAAAGGCTTTGTAGTATCCTACCGTAAGTCCGTCTGGACCCGGACTTTTGCCTGGTTTCATCTTTTTTAAAGCTAGTGTAAGCTCCTTTATTGTTAAAGGAGAATCTAGTGCCTCTGAGTCCTCTGCCGTGAGAGGGGTCGGGGCGTACTGGGCTAGGAATTGGTTAATAGCTTCCTGTCTATCCTCTAGGGTATTTGGCATATGGGAGGGTCGTAAGTTATATAATTTTGAGAAGTAGTGGACAAATTGATGTGCTATGGCTTCAGAGGTAGCATGAAGTGTACCAGAAGAGTCTTTGATTGTGTGTATGGTATGTGCAGCTCTCTTGGCCTGCAGTGCTCTTGCGAGGAGCTTTCCTGACTTATCATCAAATTCATAAAAACATTTCCGCTGTAAAATGTATTTGCGCTTTAATCGTTTGTGCAGTTCTTCTAGTAAATCATTTCTGGCTTGCGTAAGGTCGGTAAGTGCCTCAGAAGCTAAGGATTGCTTGTGTTTTTGTTCTAAATGCGCGATAAGTTTAGTCAATTCCTCTATTTTCGCTTTTCGAAGTTTGGTGCGTTGTGCAGCTGCAGATATGAGTATGCCTCGTACCACACATTTGTGGGCTGCCCATACCACTTCAGGTGCGGACTCTCCCTCGCCATTTTCCATGAAGTAATTGGTAAGTTGATGGGAAATCGAGTTTGTGACAGCAATGTCAGATAGGAGGGAATTATCTAAACGCCATATTGGGGAGTGCATTCTTTTAGCAGGCAGTTGTAAAGTTAATGATATGGGACTATGATCTGATAGGACCGTGGGTTCAATGGTGGATTTTTTGACCATTGTTAGGTCGTCTTGGGAAATGAAAAAATAGTCTAACCGTGAGTACTTAGAGTGTGGCGGGGAGTAAAAGGTGAAATCTTTTTCATTAGGGTACAGAGTATGCCAGGTATCGTGCAATAGTAAGCCTCTCAGTTGCTGTTTTATGGCCCGAAGGGCTCTGTATGTGAGGGAAGAGTGACCATTGGATGTATCAAGGTTAGGGTTTAACGGGACGTTAAAGTCGCCTCCAAGTATTAACAAACCTGATCGGAAGGACGTGAGTGTCTGAAGAGTGTCGCGAAAAAAGGAGACTTGTCGCGAATTTGGAGCATACAGGTTTGCTATAGTTATTGGTTGCTCATATAGGGTGCCTTTTAGGAAAATGTATCTCCCAAGGGGGTCCCTATGGGTATCTGAAACAATAAGTGGGCAATTTTTAGATATGAGGATGCACACCCCTTTCGATTTGGCCTCATCATTAGATCCGTGATAAATTGCCGGGAAATGCCGGTCCTGTAATTTGGGAATTTTGTCTGTTCTGAAATGTGTTTCTTGGATCAGAGCAATATGGGTCCGGGACTTGTGTAGAGAGGAAAGTAAGAGGGAACGTTTTTCTGGTGTGTTCAGACCGCGTATGTTGATGGATTGGAGATTTAGAAGAGCGGGAGATAGCTCCTTGTCAGCTGGTGCGTGATTAAGATCCATAGCCTTCAAGCACAAAAAAAAAAAAAAAGTTTTTGATTATCCGAAGAGATTACGGAGATAATCAATACCTTGATTATCTCGCCTTCTCGAGTCTAGAAAAGGGATCGGAATAGTACAGCGTGGGTGCAGCGCCTATCCCGTGGGAAACGGGTTATTATACTGCACCGTTGCTGTGCGGGGGTTGGTGTAGACCCTACACGAATGAGGTGGTGTGTGAGTGAGAGGGGTGTAGGCCCCGCCATCACGTGACCATGAAAGTTAAAGGAAGGAGGGGTACAATAATAGTTCACTAGCCATTGACGTTGGGGTTCACCGGGGAGGGCAAAAGAGGTGATGTTTGAATCACCTCAGTTACCTAGAAGAACATCCAGTATGTGCTTTACTCGAAATAGGGTACCATATTTTCTAGTTCTGTTAAGACTCACTCAGACCTCTGGAATCGCAGCATTGTCTGCGGGGATATGCAGCAAAGATTCCAGGGTGCGAGATTGAGCATAAGACATATTCTATATAATATAGTAAATGAACTTAAGACCTACTCTATGCTTAAGTCTACTAACCATTACAGTATAAGGCTGAACATACCTTTGAAAAACATTAGGTGAACTTTAGAATTTAGACAAAATGCAGTCCATACCAGTAGTGAATGCCTCAGGTAAAGTACTCTATGAGGCGTACCTGTAAAGAAAAAGGTGTTAGTGGAATCATCTGTAGTTAGTCAGCAGCTTTGGTAGTAGGCATCTTTGGCTACGTTGTGTGTCCTTATTTCCCAGAAAATCTCAATAGCTTGAGTAGCAGCTGTTATTCTGAGATCAAAGTGAGAAGTGGGATGTCCTTCAGCATCCGGGATCTGCAATCCAGCAGCCGGTCGGTCTGGTGGTATCAGGGTTCTCATGAGATTAAGCAAGCGAGGCTGTAGGACATGGTGGTCATCTTCTCTTGGCCGTTAGTTTCTAGGTCCGGTACAAACGTGTTCTGCGGTGTATGCTGCAATTGAGCCGTATATCGGATAATCTTTTCCCGAACTTCTTAGAAGGTGGCAGCCCACAGGGGGAAGCATGACGTCAGTGCATGGTGGGAATCCGGAACTTGAAGACCTATTGCCTTTGTTGTGGTAGCGACCGTGAGGTGCGCTAATCAGGGAGCACTTGTTCTTTCCGCTGCCAGCAGGAGGGCAGGTGTTCATTTCCGGGATCAGCGCTAAAGGCATTATGGGGGTTGTAGGCAGCCGCTCGTACCTTGATCCTTCTAGGCATGGGGTAGGCCGCTAAGGGGGAGCATACAATCCCATTGGCGGATTCCATACAAGGCCTAACGGTCTGCGCCTACGCAGCAAATCTAGCCCTGTGATGACCGTTTTAGGAAAGTTATCAGCAATTTGAACACAAGCACTCACTATTCTGTTTTAATAAAGATAAAGGTAACTGTTCGCCTAACATGGCATAACTAAGTGGTTGGGCATCTGTGACATTAGGCGCTTCCCTGACCTGTTATCGGTCCCGTCTGGCTCTCCTCGAGGTGGGCGAGGTTGCTGCACTGAAATCCCGACGATGATAGCGGGTGGTGCCGTGGTACGTCGGGGCAGAAGGCGACCGTCTCCTCCTGTGTCCTGCATTCAGGGCCTCCATAGGTTCTTCAGGCTGGCGTTCTCTACGGACAGCCGAGCGGCGAAATTCCGCATACCACTCCGGTACATCCACGACGGGGATGTTCAAGGTTGCACAGAACTGGGGAAGATCCTCAGGTACTCTGAGGAACGCTGAGCGCCCTTGCGAGGATGCCGCGAGGCAGAAGGGGAACTTCCATTTGTACGGTATGCCTCTGGTGCGTAAAGTATCCAGGAGCGGCTTCAGGTCTCTGCGGTGCTGTAGGGTTATGCCAGAAAGATCCTGAAAGATTTGTACCGTCTGTCCTTCATGGACGATTTGCGGGATGCTCCTGGCCTGGCGTAAGATGTCTTCCTTAACCTTGTAGTCCACCAGACAGCAAATCACGTCCCTGGGGGGTTCAGTGACTTTTCCTTTGGGTCTCAGTGCGCGGTGGATCCGTTCGAATTCAACCGGTGTCTGCTGCGGCCTATGCATTATGCCATTGAACAGGCTAGTTACTGAGGGCAAGAGTTGATCTCCCTCAATCATCTCAGGGAGCCCTTGTATCCTTAGGTTCCGTCTTCTGCCCCGGTTATCGAGGTCTTCGAGATGCCTCTGCATTTCCCTCATTTGGAGGGTATGTGTGTCTACTTGTCTGGTGGTTTTACGGATTTGAAGGTCTTGCTGCTCCGCCGTTCGTTCCGTCAGCGCTACCCTGTCAGTCAAGGCACGGATGTCTAAACGGAGTTCAGATACGGCTGCTGCAAGGGCGTCTTTTATGTCCGTGGCGATCATCTGTAAATCGCTTATGTTTAAATGATGCTGGGGGAGCTCTTCTGTGGCATTCTCCCCTATTTGGCTATTAGGCAGGGCTACAGATGGTGTGCCCTGTGAGGAAGATGCGGCCTGGGCGCTTCTGTGGCGGGAAGACGCAATGTTTCCTCTGCTCGATCGGAACATGTCAGGGATATTGTGCCCGGGGTTGTCAGGCTGTTCCCTCGGCGACCTGGAACGGGATGCGGATGTGTTCCTGGATGCGGTCCCCATGTTTTAGGAAGGTTGTAGCTCGGTTTAGCCTCCGTTATACTGATCGTAGGTCGTGTGATGGCGGGAGCTGAGGAGTTAAGCTGCCATCTTCATGGAAGGTCAGGCCACGCCCCATATCTTGTATTTTTATAAAGCTCAAGGAGGTTGGTTGTTGTCCCTTGTTAATTAGACATTGTATTTTTGAAATGTACCTGCCTACTCACAAACTGTCCTTTTTGAGGAAAAACACATAGGCAAGTATTTTCATATAAAAAAATCCATTTATTCTGGCTCATAACAAAATAAAGAGGAAGGCAACGCTGGAGAAACTTCTCGGATTTGCATTAACTGTTTGTAAATTAAAATTGGTAGCCTGAGAAGTCCGTATAATGGGGAGCACAATCTGGTCCTGGACTCCCAGAGATCACGAACAGCAGCAGATGACATATATGTCCCCAGGCTGTGGTACTACCACAGCCTGCGTTTTCTGTCAGACCAGACTGAACCCAGGCCATCACTTTCTTCTCTTCCTTGCAGCCTTCTCTCCACGCTTCCCTGCAGCCTTCCCTGCAGCCTTCCTTGGAGGCTGTGGCTCTGGAGGTGGACTTGTGGCAGGAAGGGGAGGAGGAGGAGGAGGATGGGCGAGCGCAACTAAGTGCATGTTATCACTCATTTGGCCCCCAACCCCTTATGAATGGCCTCAAAAATAATTTTCTCACAGATGAGGCATTGGCCCTCCTCCATTTGCTGCAATTTTGCAGCTACATTGCAGCCATAGGCCTCTTCAGTGTCGGGGGGGCTTTTCAGGGCCGCATTAGCGTCCTTAACCCTTTCATGACTAGGCCTATTTTTGACATTTGGTGTTTACAAGTTAAAATCCGTATTTTTTGCTAGAAAATTACTTAGCGCCCCCAAACATTATATATATATATATATTTTTTTTTTTAGCAGAGAATCTAGAGAATAAAATGGTGATTGTTGCAATATTTTATATTACACGGTATTTGTGCAGCGGTGTTTTAAACGCAAATCTTTGGGAAAAGGGACACTTTCATGAATTTAAAAAAAAACAAACAGTAAAGTTAGCCCAATTTTTTTGTATAATGTGAAAGATGATGTTACGCAGAGTAAATAGATACCAAACATGTCACGCTTTATAATTGCACGCACTCGTGGAATGGCGACAAACTACAGTACCTAAAAATCTCCATAGGTGACGCTTTACATTTTTTTTACGGTTACCAGGTTAGAGTTACAGAGGAGATCTAGTGCTAGAATTATTGCCCTCGCTCTTTACGATCGCGGCAATACCTCACATGTGTGATTTGAACACTGTTTACATATGCGGGCGCGACTTCCGTATGCATTTTCTTTGCTGCGCTAGCTCGCGGCGACGGAGGCGGTTTAAACATTTTTTTTTTCTTATTTATTTTATTTATTTTTATATTTATAAATTGTGTTTTAAAAAAAAAATTGATCACTTTTATTGCTGTCACAAGGAATGTAAACATCCCTTGTGACAGTAATAGGTGGTGACAGGTACTCTTTATGGAGGGATCGGGGGTCTGCGCACATCTGCGTACGCTCGGCAGGAAGGGGTTAATGAGGCCCAGTGCTGCCTCCTCCACGTTACTCCCCTTCCTAGCCCTTTTTGTTGGAAGGCGGAGGGGAGGCACCTGGGATTGGGTGAGGCTCCTACTGCGCCTGGCCTCCTGACTGCCACTTACCCCTGCCACCTCCTGGCTGACACTTACCCCCGCCTCCTCCTGTGTGCCACATTCCAGAACCTCGTCCTGTGTATGAAAAAGGGACATAGTTTTAGTTTTTAGTTCATCAATTACACACAATTTTTAGCTCATGACTGTTGCAAATTGAATGTTAATAAATAGAAAAGACTATCATACTGAGCCCAGCATTTTTCATTCTTGTCGCAATCATTTTGGCCCCTACTGTCTATTGATATGTAAAACACTTTTTGTTAAATCATTCATTTATTATCAATAAAAACATCTAGTTAACAACAATAATTTTCGGGCAATAATAATGTAAAAATTTTCTATACCTGGCTCCAGCTGGGCTCCTCCACTTCTTCCAGGGTGGAAGGCCCAGGTTGGTCCTCGGAAGCCTCAGCTGGGGTTGAGTGAAGGGTTGAGGGAAGGCTGGATGGAAGTGTAGAAAGTGATTCCCTAACTTCCATCTGGTCTTCCAGAAACCGCATCCTGTTGTAGTACCACAGACTGGGTACATATACATCCTCCGCTGCTGCTCCTGATCTCATGGAAGCCTGGACCTTATTAAGCTCCTTCCTATATGTGCTTCTCAAGCTACCAATTTTCCTCTCCACAAACTTGATGTCTGCATTGGGGACCTGCATCTTCACAAATTGCAGCAGTTTCTCCAGCGATGCCTTCCTAGTTGGTTTATTGCGAAATATACCGTATTTATCGGCGTATAACACGCACCGGCGTATAACACGCACCCCAATTTAGGAGGGAATTTTAAGGAAAAAAAACTTTTAGGAGGGAAGTTGAAGGGAAAAAAACTTACATTTAAATGCCCATCATTGCAGCCTTCTCAGTGCAGTCTTGCCCCAGTGCAGCCTTGTCAGTGCAGCCTTGTCAGTGCAGCCTTGTCAGTGCAGCCATGTCAGTGCAGCCTTGTCAGTGCAACCATGTCAGTGCAGCCATGTCAGTGCAGCCTTGTCAGTGCAGCCTTATCAGTGCAGCCATGTCAGTGCAGCCTTGTCAGTGCAGCCTTGTCAGTGCAGCCATGTCAGTGCAGCCTTCCCCAGTGCAGCCTTCCCCAGTGCAGCCATGTCAGTGCAGCCTTGTCAGTGCAGCCTTGTCAGTGCAGCCTTGTCAGTGCAGCCTTGTCAGTGCAGCCATGTCAGTGCAGCCATGTCAGTGCAGCCTTCCCCAGTGCAGCCTTCCCCAGTGCAGCCTTGCCCAGTGCAGCCTTCCCCAGTGCAGCCTTCGATCCCCTGTCTTCAAAATTGCCGACCGCGATTTGAAAATGGCGCCGCCGGCGCCGAAATACACAGAGCCGGTCCTCGGCTCTTTCCGGCGGCTCTCGTTCACTTTCGGCTCCACTCGTAGTCCCGAGCGGAGCTATCCGAACCTAGCCGAGTAGGTTCGGATAGCTCCGCTCGGGACTACGAGTGGAGCCGAAAGTGAACGAGAGCCGCCGGAAAGAGCCGAGGACCGGCTCTGTGTATTTCGGCGCCGGCGGCGCCATTTTCAAATCGCGGTCGGCGATTTTTAAGTTTTGACAGCTCAGGATCGCATGGTATCGGCGTATAACACGCACCTGCGACTTTCCCCTGATTTTAAGGGGAAAAAAGTGCGTGTTATACGCCGATAAATACGGTATATATATTTTTAACCTCCCACAAATTACGCATATCCCTGTATTTGTCAATGAAATGGCCCATGAAATCAGGGTCTTTAAATTGTTTCATATTTGCTGCAACACAAAATACAAGACAAAAACACTAATATCAGGCTAAACTCTCCTAATCTTATGCCAATATAGGCCTCAATCTTGAATCAGTATAGGCCACTGATGTCCCAAGTTAAAATGTTATATTCATTAGAACGTCCGGCGCTTCCGGTCCTCCTTCCTAGCACGCAGAACGTAGGTACGACACACGCGTGTTAGCTTTATATACACTGCGCATGCGTGAAACTCCACCCGCGCCGCCCGTCCCTGACGTTCTTTCTAGAATATTCCCCGCCCCTTCTCTTTCGGTGCAGTGGGAGATGAACATGGCGGAGACACAGCAGGTGCGTAATAGTAACGAGGAGGAAAGCCCGGAGCCAGAAACGTCCCGATCCCGGAGGAGAAGATTTAAGGCCTCAGATATGGCCTTTGTAGAGATGGTGGATATCTTGTATAGGGCCGACTATGATGGGAAGTATGGACCTTACCTAAACCCAAATGTGAGAAAGGCCAAGATCATGACTAAAGTTGTGAAGAGTCTGCACCAGAATTTTGGGGTACAACGATCCAAGGAGCAATTGAGGAAACACTGGTCAGACCTTAAATTGAGGGAGCAGGATCAGTACAGAAGGATCAAGAAAGTGCTTCTAAAAAGTAAGTACTTGTCATGTGTTCTTTTATTATTATTACTTGCATGCTGCGCCATGTGCTTTTCTTTACTGTTGTATAGTTTAAAATGGCAACTTTCAGGCTCGTGAGCACAGTAATCGTTCGTAGTAAACATCGTTCGTTCACAAACTAAATACAACGTTTTAGGCAGATACAGGGTGAACTACATTTGGTCATGCTAATTTGTATTAAAAGAAGTTTAGGACATTGGAAAGTAGCGATATGGGTAGGTGACAATGACAAAGTTAAAGAAAAAAGCACCAACATCCCTCTAAGTAAATGTAGAAAAAGGAGATTTTTTGGTGGGATTTTAAGGGTGCCAGCGAGGAAAAACAAGGAATTTCAATCCATACTAGGTATAAAAATTACAAGTTTATTACTGTTATATGCAGAACATGATAACAGGTTTGGTATAAGTTATGTGCACAAGTACAAAGATACATCTAAAATTGAAAGTGGATGACAAATTATAATCGCTCAGAGATAGCATTGGGGTGATGGTCCCGACATGTTTTGTCCCTCTGGGCTCATCAGAGGATGATTTAAAGACAATTAGATGTAACACTGCATAAAACCAAACCAAAATTAAAACCATTGCATGGACTAGGAATACAATACAAGAAATTAAAATAATAATGGTAATGGTATATTGGAATAAGCTATTGACTAACATGCCCATCATCAAACGCTCACCCAAATGAGGATCTTTTGTTTGCGACTCAGGGTCAAGTCACGAAAAACCGTCAATGGGTAGTGCACATGGAAAGACGCCAGTTGAGGCTTAAAGGAACTTGAAGGCTGGAATCTAGCCTACAGATTAGTGCAAAAAATGTTAAAAGTAAAATGAAGTGAACATGTAATAAGTCGTGTTGGTGAAGTGGGGGAGGGGTGAAGGAAGAGAACTGGGGGGATAGGGGATGACTGGGATGGGGAAGATAGGGGGAGTGGAAGAGGGAAGAAAAAGAGGAAGGAAAGAAAGGGGGGAAGGGAAGGGGGGAAGAAGGGGAAGGGGAGAGAGGGGGAGGAGGATAGGGTTGGGAGGAATGGGGAAGTGGGTGTGTGTGAAAGTGGAAAATGAACTTGGAATGAGAAGTGATAGGGGCTGGAGAGGGTGGTGGGTAAGATGATTAACATCTAAGAATTATAGAAAGTGTGATAGCTAAGGTGAATATGTATACTATTAATTAATATTAATAATTAAGTTTAGGACATTAATGTCTAGATATGTTTGTAACTAGAATTAATAGCAAACTTGATTCAGTGTAATGTATGGAGAGGACACTCAGCAGCTGTTTACACATCTGGACTCAGGAGCAATAGTGTGGGACACAAGAATAAACTTTTTAGGGTGTCCCACACAGGTACTCCAGTGAATACTAGGGGTGTCTCCATGTCTCCTTGTCCAAAAAAGGTAAGTATTGCAGCTTTGTTATGGGAATAAATAATGTCTTCAACTTGAAACTCTGCCCAAACAGACAATTGTACCCCACTTCCAAGCAATATTTCACATTCATATTTCTGGCCACAAATATCTGTGTGCTAAGTATACCTTTTGTTTCATTCTCATAGGGGAGAAAAGACTCGGAGGACAACAGGAACCCCCCACCTCCTAAAGAAGGGGAACAGAGGACACAACCTCAGGATGTAGAGGAAGGAGAGGTGGTTGAGATAGTCACCACAGGTGAGTGTCTGACACCACAGATTCAGGTAATAGAGGTATGCCTGCATATTTATAATATATGGTGTGTATTTTTTTCTTTTAGGTGATGTGCATATTGTGGAAGAACAATCTACTAATTTCATGACTGACAGTGCACAAAGGCTAATCCAGGACATAATGTATTGTAGTCAGGATTTAGACCTCATAAAGGAAAAAACCAAGGCGACTGAACAAAGAATGAAGAACATGATTGATGTAGGGAGAATCTAAATCAAAAAAAGACAACTTTTTTTTTTTTTCAAAGAAAATTTAAATCTTTTTATACATTTTAAAACCCAAATTTGGAAGATGCACGCGGTGTGTCAACATGTGCTATCTGCCATCAGGGGATATCAATGTACGGGTTTTGTGGATGCAACCACTTCCTCGCAATTTTAGTAGGTGAGAGGAAGAGGTTGCACCCCCAAAACACGTCCATTGATCCCCCATGATGGGAGATAGCACATGTTGACATTAGGCATATGATCAGGAGGGAAATCCCCATTTTTACTCCCAATTTGTGTGCATCTTCTAAATTTGGCTTTTACAGGGGGACATCACCCCATCTGATGAAGGCAAGATCCAGACATTTTTGACACTATAAAGTCTGCTATTGCCTTGAGTTTTTCAATGTTGAACTTTGTAAGTTCCAGAGTTGTGTATGTTATGTTTTGAAAGATGCCTGTTTATGTACCAAAATAATATTTTCAAGGTAAAAATTTATAAAACAAAGATGTTGTAAAACCTTTTTTGTTAAAAAAAAAACAACGCACATGTGAATGTGCACGGAGTAAAAGGTTTTATACTCAACAATGTGTGGCTTCTTCTTTCAATGCTCAATACCAGTTTTTGTATTAAGTTGGTGTTTACAGTGACAATGGGTGTTATTTAATAATGGAAAAAAACACTTGGCACTACAAGTGCACTAGGAGAACCTAGGAGACAGATAAAAGAAACCCAAGCAGTAAATCAAATTCAAGATTTTATCATATCATTTTTTTTTGCAAATATACCTGTAAAATATTCCACATATTTTTGACGCACTTCACGGGTGCTTTGGGGGGGCAAGCCAGGACAGCCAGCTTCCAGGGCCATCATTGTTGGTTCATAAAGTCCGGCCTCAGGCCCAACTGAGGCTACATAATTAGTAGCATTTCACTTTAAAAAGTTGTGCAAGATGCAGCATGCTAACACGATGTGGTTACGTTTGTACCCCGCCATATTTATAGCCATTAGAAATAGGCGGAACAGGCTGGCCATTATCCCAAAGGTGTTCTCCATGAATCTTATGGCTCTGGCCAGCCGGAAATTTAAGAACTGTCTTCTCCGGGGTGAGGGTCCTCTGGGGGAATGGCCTCATCATGTGATCACCCAGACCAAACGCTTCATCAGCAATAAAAACAAACGCGAGTCCTTCCACGTTCTCTTCCACAGGTGGCAATCCCAAACCACCACTCTGGAGACGTGTGTAGAACTCCGTCTGGGCAAAGACTCCACAATCCGACAACCAGCCATTCTTCCCCGTGTCCACATAGAGAAACTCGTATGTCGCTGACACCACCACCATCAACATGATAATATTGAAACCCTTATAATTAAAATAGTATGACCCCGAATGGGGTGGTGGGACGATGTGGACATGCTTCCCATAAATTGCCCCTCCACAGTTGGGAAAGTCCCAATGGTCGGCAAAGTGGGAAGCCACAGTCTGCTATTCCTGTGGCGTTGAAGGAAACTGTGGAGCCAAAACATTAAAAAAAAATGTGTACTTTTGCACATAACATTGCCAGCAGATTAGACACAAACATTCTTGGCCAACATCACTATAACATTTATTTTAAGGAGTATTTAAAGACAAAAATATAAGGTCCACTTATCAGATTCCTCCCCCCTCTGATGGCCCATTGGAAAAATTTTAGGGTGGGGGAGAGTTATAAATGAGTTTAAGGACAACAATAACATTTATACACATTTTAGGGGGTGTTTAGGGTAAAGCAGTACTATGAAGCTGACACAATATATTGTTAAGTGACTAGGCTAGGTGTATATGGGCCCAGGATAGCATGCTGGGGAGGTTAGTGAAGGCAAATATGCATGAAGGACAAAAAAAGGAGCATTAAAAACTTCCAGCATGCATGAGGATAAAAAGGACATTCGCAGCATATTACAATTATGGTAATTAGGGAATGATGAAAGAAATACAATACATTAGCATACATTAAATACATAGAATGTGATGTTAAAGGAGAAAACTTACCCTAATATAGTCCTTCTGCAGCACCTGAATGATGGCAGAACAGGTCTCTGGAATAATAATCCCCAGAGCCTGGGGGGAGATGCGTGTAGAGAACTTGTGGTCCTGTAGACTCCCTGTCACCAAGTACCGCAACGTGGTGACTAGCCTCTGCTCTGGAGTAATGGCTTGCCGCATGCAGATGTCCTGCTTCGTAATATAAGGGGACAGCAAAGCCAACAGACGGTAAAAAAAGGGGTCCGTCATCTAGAGAAAATTCCTGAAATCATCAGGGTTGTTCTCCTGGATCTCACGCAGCAAAGGCATATGAGAGAATTGGTCACGCTGGAGCAACCAATTCTTCGTCCATGAACTCCTCCCCACCCTGTACATGGACTGGACTTGGGTCAAAGTAATAACCCCAACAACCCCAACACCAAGCACCCGCATAGCACAAACTCTACGACGAGTATGTACCCGCAACATGGCTTCAAAACGGTTGGCTGGTCAGAACGAACTAACAGAACGCACTGAAAAAGAGCAAGGCCTGTGAAGAGCGAGCTGAAAATCAGAAACGTGTGGACAAGAACGCACTGAAAAACAGATAAGAACTGACTACACGCACTGAAAACCAGATACAAACCCACAAGCACAAACTGAAGAGCAGTAACGGACTGAAAAGCACGAAAGCTGAAAAGCGCGAATCATCTCTCACCAAACTTCTACTAACACGAGATAAACATGAGATTAGCAGAAGGAGCCCAAAGGGTGGCGCAGTGGCTATTGAACTTCCTTTTTCTAGTGCCGTCGTACATGTACATCACTGCGTTCTTGACGGTCGGAATTTGGTGTGATTGTGTGTATGCAAGACAAGTTTGAGCGGAATCCAGTCGGAAAAGCCATCATACCTTTTTCCGACCAAAATCCTGATCGCCTGTACGTGGCGTAAGTGTATTCTCCCATTTTTTGCTCCATGTGATCCACCCTGCCGCCTAAGGCCTGGACTTCCCTCTGGCAATTATTGATCCCTGCTGTCATATCTGAGTGTAGGGAAGCTTTTAGGAATAATAGCATCTCTTTTAGGACAGTATCCAATACAGATCTGTCAGAAGTAGGGTAGGCCGCAATGGGGTCATTTGTTGAGTGCTGCGAGGTGTTGTCATTGTTAGTAGGCCCACTTACCTCCATTGCTGGGTTGTTCAGCGGCCTATCTGGCGAGGAAATCCTCTGTTTTTGCTTGGCTCCTGGTAGATGGACTAGAAGTCCCAAAGGAGGATCCGCTATTATATACTTTCTGCCATTTGTGGAGACCGCGGCGCTGTATTTCGGCTGTTCTGTGTGGGCACCGTCACCATTTTGTTGGAGCCCGCGCGCTCCGAAGAAGCTCGGTAGCTTCCGTGGCAACTGCGGGTGCTTTCTATTTCTCGGCATGCCTGGGTGAAGCAACGAGGCTCATCGGTCCGATGGAGGCTGGTGTGGCCATGGATGATGCCGTGGACACGGATGATGTCTGATTCTCCCCGGCGGCCGAGCAGAGCTCTCAGCTCACACATCCATCTTGGAGCTCTGTCGCCACGCCCCCCATCCAGGTCTTTTTGTTTTGAGGTTCATACTTATCTAGGTGGATGCAGCATCAGACCGATGCTGCAGCTGTCCCCCGGTGTCTCTGCACTGAGAACTGAACCACCGAACACCGCCGATGGCTCAGTTCTCACAGATCCCCGAGAGGAGACTTGCTGACTGTCAATCAGCAGCTCTCCTCTCTGCTCCTCCACACTCATTGGAGTGCTGAGCTGTGGAGGGACGGGGAGCTCCTGCGATGCTGAGACTGCCATCAGTCAAGGCAGCTGGCCGATCCAGACTTCGGAAGTTGGGATGACGCACTGCCTTGACTGATCCTGGTGACGTCAGTGGAGAGCGAACTTCAAACGACTCACTGCTGAAAGCAGGTAACAGGAGTGCAAAACGAATTGCACTCTTGTGACCCTTAGAAGAAGCTCAGCCTAAAAAGCTCAGTCTGGACTTCTCTTAACCGGTTCCCGACCGGCGCACGACGATGTACGTTGGCAGAATGGCATGGCTGGGCAAATGGGCGTACCTGTACATCCATTTGAATTCCCCGCCGTGCCATTGCATACGCGCCGGGAGCGCCATGAGTCGGGTTGCGGATCCCGTGGACTTGATCGGCATGGGGATACCCACGATCGCCACACGGAGAGGACGAACGGGGAGATGCTGATGTAAACAGCATCTCCCAGTTCTGCCTAGTGACAAGTGTCACTGATCACTGCTCACTGTCATCGGGAGCAGTAATCAGTCTAGTGACACACACACAGCCCAACCCCCCTACAGTTAGAAAACACTCCCCTAGTACTGATTAACCCCTCCCCACCCCCTAGTGGTTAACCCCTTCACTGCCAGTGTCATTTACACAGTAATCAATGCATTTTTAATCGCACTGATCGCTGTATAAATGACAATGGTCCCAAAAATGTGGCAAATGTCCGACATGTCTGCCATAATGTCTCAGTCACAATAAAAATCGCTGATTGCCGCCATTACTAGTAAAAAAAAAAATTATTAATAAAAATGCCATAAAACTATCCTCTATTTAGTAAACGCTATAACTTTTGCGCAAACCAATCAATAAACGCTTATTGCGATTTTTTTTACAAAAAATATGTAGAAGAATACGACCTAAACTGAGGAAAAAAAATGTTTTTTTATATATTTTTGGGGGATATTTATTATACAAAATGTAAAAAATAATGCGTTTTTTTTCAAAATTGTCGCTCTTATTTTGTTTATAGCGCAAAAAATAAAAATTGCAGCGGTGATTAAATACCACCAAAAGAAAGCTCTATTTGTGGGAAAAAAAGGACGTCAATTTTGTTTGGGAGCCACGTTGCATGACTGCGCAATTGTCAGTTAAAGCGATGCAGTACTTAATCGCAAAAAGTGCTCTGGTCAGGAATGGGGTTAATTCTTCCGGGGCTGAAGCGGTTAAAGACCAGCCTCGTTTTGAGATTTTGGTGTTTACATGTTTAAAACAGTTTTTCTTGCTAGAAAATTACTTAGAACCCCCAAACATTATATATTGTTTTTTTTCTAACACCCTAGAGAATAAAATGGCGGTCATTGCAATACTTTTTTTTTACACCATATTTGCGCAGTGGTCTTACAAGTGCACTTTTTTTGGAAAAAATTCACTTTTTGAATAAAAAAATAAGACAACAGTAAAGTTAGCCCAATTTTTTTTTTTTTACATTGTGAAAGATAATGTTACGCCGAGTAAACTGATACCCAACATGTCACTCTTCAAAATTGCGCCCGCTCGTGGAATGGCGTCAAACATTTTCTCCCTCAAAAATATCCATAGGCGGTTTAAAAAATTCTACAGGTTGCATGTTTTGCATTACAGAGGAGGTCTAGGGCTAGAATTATTGCTGTCGCTCTACCGATCACGGCATTACCTCACGTGTGGTTTGACCACCGTTTTCATATGCGGGCGCTACTCACCCATGCGTTCACTTCTGCGTGCAAGCTCGTCAGGACTGGGCGTTTTAAAAATTTTTTTTTCTTATTTATTTTACTTGATTTTATTTATTTTTACATATTTAAAAAAAAAAAAATTGGGTCACTTTTATTCCTATTACAAGGAATGTAAACATCCCTTGTAAAAAAGCATGACAGGTCTTCTTAAATATGAGATCTGGGGTTAAAAAGTCCTCAGATCTCATATTTGGACTTAAATGCAAGAAAAAAAAAAAAAATTGTCATTTGAAAAAATGACATTGAAAAAATGTGCCTTTAAGAGGTATGGGCGGAAGTGAAGTTTTGACGTCACTTATGCCCTGCGGTGTCATGGAGACGGGTGGGGGCCATCTTCCCTTCACTTGTCTCCATGTCAGCTCAGGGGACAGACGCGATCGACTCCGCCGCTGCCGCCGGCTCCGGTAAGCGGTGGAGGGCACCGGATCGAGGAGGGAGTGGGGGTGCCCCTCTCCCGAACCGATAAAAGTGATCTCGCGGCGAATCCGCCGCAGAGACCACTTTTATCTTGTAGCCGACCGCCGGCCGAACACGGGGATACGGAGGTTAATGGCAGCTAGCTGCTGCTATAACAACAATATCCGTCCCCAAAAAAGGGACGTATATCTACATGCGGCAGTCGGCAAGTGGTTAAGAGCTGTGAAAATGTGGAATAGATCCCTCCAGAGTTGGTTCTGGTCAGCTCAGTAGATTGTTTTTAAAAAGGGCTGGATTCTTTCCTAAATGCACATAATATACAATAACTGGGTACTAACATTCATAGGTAAAGTTGATCCAGGGAAAAGCCGATTGCCTCTTGGGGGATCAAGGAGGAATCCCCCCCCGCTGGGGCAAATTGGATCATGCTTTATTGTTGTTTTTTCTTTGCCTTCCTCTGGACCTTCCTCATGCACAGGAACGTGTTTCCAAGCTTCAAGCTTCTTTCCCAGAGGTTCCTGAAGGGAAGCTGAAGAGGAGCTGAAATAAAATGGAAATGAAGGACATACATGGCAGGGTGGAAGTAACTACCAGGCAGTGGTGGCCCATCCATAGGGGGCACTCAGGCGCCACACTCCCAATCTGTAAAAAAAAAAAAAAAAAATGGCCACGTTAAGAGTGACCGGGCGCCGGACATGCGGTCTATGGTAATTGTGCAGATGTGGGGGTGGTAATTGTGCAGATGGAGGGGTGGTAATTGTGCAGATGGGGGTGATAATTGTGCAGACGGGGAGGTAATTGTGTAGACGGGGAGGTAATTGTATAGACGGGGAGGTAATTGTGTAGACGGGGAGGTAATTGTACAGATGGGGGGGTGGTAATTGTGCAGACAGGGGGTAATTGTGCAGATGGGGGGTGTTAATTGTGCAGGGGGGTGTTAATTGTGCAGGGGGGGTTAATTGTGCAGAGGGGGTAATTGTGCAGATGGGGGGGTGGTAATTGTGCAGGGGGGGTTAATTGTGCAAAATGCTATACAGTATACCAGGCTCTGTGAGAAATGTTTTATATACCAGGCTTTGTGAGACATGCTATATACCAGACTTTGTGAGAAATGCTATATACCAGGCTTTGTGAGACATGCTATGTACCAGGCTTTGTGAGACATGCTATATACCAGGATTTACGAGAAATGCTATATACCAGGATTGTGAGACACGCTATATACCAGGATTTGAGAGAAATGCTATGTACCAGGATTTGTGAGAAATGCTATATACCAGGATTTGTGAGAAATGCTATATACAAGGATTTGTGAGCCATGCTATATACCAGGATGTGTGAGACATGCTATATACCAGGATGTGTGAGACATGCTATGTACCAGGATTTGTGAGAAACGCTATATACCAGGATTTGAGGTCTGATGGGGCAGGAATTGGGACTGATCTGAGGGGTGAAGGGACAGGAATTGGATTGATGGGCACAGTGGCGGCAATTGATGGGCACGGTGGCTGCATTTGATGGCACAGTGGCTGCAATTGATGGGCACAGTGGCGAAAATTGATGGGCACAGTGGCTGCATTTGATGGCACAGTGGCTGCAATTGATGGTACAGTGGCTGCGTTTGATGGTACAGTGAGGCTGCAATTGATGGGGATTTTTCAGAATTTTTCAGTTTGTTTGCGCCCCCCAAAAATGTTGAGCACCTGTCGCTACTGCTACCAGGACATAATAGGTTAAGTTATGGGGCTGGTAAAATGGAGAAATAAGCTCTTACCTGATTGGACGAGTTACGGGGTAAGGGGTGTAGACAGATGCTAGTAGTTGAGGGGAGAAGCGAAAGGGGAGTCACTTGCAAACTGGAGAACGAAGTAGGAACGCCCTAGGTCTGTCTTGCTGCTGGGTCTTGGACTACAAAAACACAGAAATTAGAGGATGAGTGAGCTTGAGCAGCTTATGAGCCAGCTACCAGCTGCTGCACTACATGGCCCAGACTGGGTCCAGATGCAGATAGCAGCTTCGCTGCAAGGGGTGAGGCAGGACCCCCCTCAACCGAGGCCTGCCTACACATGTGCTCGGAGGTCCAGACCTCCGGAGCACTTAAGCCCGGATAACGCCCCTCGGTCTCAGCGCCAGCTTGGGAGCCCCAGTTGGGACCCTTCAGGCCCCCTTGCTAAGCAGCTACCAGCTTCTGCATGGGGGACACCTGGGAGAAATCCCCATGGACAGCAGAGCCCACAGGGAGTGGTCACCCACCATGCTCCTGAACCAGGCCCCTCCCAGGACACGCCTCCAGTTCGGGGCCTGGGAGGGCTGGCTGTGGTGTTGCCAGAGCGGAGAAGAAGTCAGAGGCTTGGGAAGATGATGTCAGCTGGAGCAGTAGAGGCCTGAGCCCTCGGGGAGACTCCAGTACACCGCAGAGGAGTCCGCTGGCTGTGTCCAATGGGAGAGATCAGTCGGCTGGCAAACAGCAGAGGTCCTACGGGCAGGCAGCGGTCTGCTCGGAGAGAGCAGCTCTGAGGAGGGGGAGCTAGTGGAGGAGTCCCTGAAGGCGGCGGGGGTGTCTGGATCTGCGGCTAGAGGGGCATACCGCTCAGTGCAGCCTGGTAAATCCTTATCTAAATCTGTTTCTTCCTCCTTTTTCTTCTGTGTCACTGGGTATTAATGTTATGCTGGGGGGTAGTGCTCAGCTTTCCAGTTCCCAGGGGGGGGTGCCCGGGGCTGGGGGGGCAGGGGTCTTTGGGATTGTCTGAGAGAGTTATTAAGTCGCTTGAACAATGGTATGCCACGGGACTTGTTGCCGGTGATGCCGTGGACATCCCCCCTGCCCCAGGTCAGGGAGACGGTGGCTAGTGGCAGTTCCGCCCCTCAAAAAGAACCGTTGGTAATAGACGCAGGCATGCCAGTGGACAAGGATGCTGCAGGATCAATCACCACTGCAATGTCAAAGGACAAGATGCGCCTGGCGGATGTGGCGCGGTGCAAGGTTTATGTCTGCTTCGAGGGACCGCTGGGGGCGCACCTTAAAACTGAGAAAGAGAAAAAGGGTTAAACAACCCCGGGACTTTTAAGGTGCTTATATTATAGGGTAAATAGAGTAGATAGACATGTACCACTTATCCATAAAAAATGTTTTTATTACAATTGATACAAATTACACAACATGGTTAAAAAATATCTCAGTATCCACATCCAATAGTGGGCAGACAGTAGAAAAAATACCACTCAATAGATACCACTCAACATGTTTCGCTCATTTGGAGCTTCCTCATTAGTTTTGGTATAGATTATGATGTACTAGAAATGATAAGAGGAACATGGATGAGATATCATATTACATAATACAATTTAATTTACAATTGAGAATATATAAGTATATATGTGGATAACATCATATATAACTAACCAGCTGAAGAAATCAGAAAAATCAAACAACAATCAGAAAATCAATCCATCAAAATTAGTGATCTTACCAGGCTGCCAAAGATTGAATATGAATTATATTTGGTAAGGGAGTATTACCAATGAATAACATCAGAAATACAAGACATCAGGTAGGTCTCTCAAGCAAATGTTCTAGTCCAAAATGACCACAGAAGGACACAGTATTTATATATCCTTAATAGAAAGAAATAAAAAAGTGTGAGAGATGAGGTAAGGTATCAAACAATTGATGTTAAAAGGGCATCAAATCTGAGCACCATATTAACATCAAAACTCTTTTGCTAGAGGTAAAAAAAAACCTCACTGCAAGCATAAATAGCAGCTTTGAATCACCATGTGGACATTCCTAGCCAGCAATTACAGGGTCATGAAGAACTTAATAGTATCCAGAGATGTGGATGCATAAGGGTACAACTAAAAAACAAAATAGAAAGAGTACTGGTCAAATGAGGTCCATATGTGTAAACCATTCAGAAATCAAACCGAGTCACATATAGTACACTTACCTATCATGATAATTCAAGCAGGCGTGGGATGGAAGAGAAACAACCTCTCCCCTGGACGAGGTAAAACCACATTCTTATAGTCCTTCCATCCCGGTGGCATCTGGCGTCACAACCGGGATGCGGACGCATGATGAGGAAGCCCAGGGGGGCGTGTGGAAAAGGGAAAGGCGGAGGCATCATGGCGTGACGCTAGCCTCGTCATTGTCTACAATGCGCATACACCAAGGGATAAGGTATACAAAGTGCGTCCTTCAGCATGGCAGAAGCCAACAGCGCCATCTTAAAAGAGGGAAATATGTAGGCAGGGTGAAATAGGCCGAGCAAGTCATTTGTCAAGACAAAGGCCAGCGGCTCCATCTTAGCAAAGGGAAGGGTCTAAATAAATAACAATAAAGGTATCGGTTAATTAAAAGATGGCACATTCAAAATATATAAATATAATTGTAATATCCACAGCATGACCATCCATGGGACTAACACCTCTAGGGCTCCCAAGTGAAAGGCGATTGATTACTCACACACTTCATTGGGTGCCCCTGCCATCCGTGTGAGCCAAAAAATAGGAGGACAGGAATACAGATGAATGAGGGCCCAAGTGATGCTTGATTAATGCTATTACTAGCAATGGTGGTTATAATGTTTAGAAATAATTTAGAGGCAGCCTGTAAAGATATTGAGATGTACCAGATATATAGGGAAAAACATGTATAAATGTATAGAAAATTAACAATATTCAAAAATATATTGAAAAAAGAAAAAGAAAAAAAGGAAGGGGAAGGTGTTGGGTTTGGTTATTGATTTTTAAGTATTTAAAGAAAAGGTTTAAAACTAAAGGCATCAGTGAGGCCAGGATACTTTAAAGCTGATAGGTCATGTATCCAACGTGCCTCTCTCTGTAAAAGTAACTTGTCATAATCACCTCCCCTATCACCAGGGGGGATATGCTGTAAGGCAAAAAAATGCATTTTACTGCTATCAAAATTATGATATAAACCAATGTGCCGACTTATCGGGGTTTCCATTCTTTTTTTAAGTATCAGGGAGACATGGTCCCTTATTCGACAGAAAAAAGGTCGTTTGGTCTTACCAATATAAAACATTTGGCATTCACACTGCATGATGTATACAATACCTATTGATTGACATGTTACCAAAAAATTAGGTTTAAATAGGCGGCCATTGGGAAGCAGAATGCTACGTGCAGCGTAAATAAACCTACAATTTATGACAGGGTCTACTGACCTTTTTGAATTTACCAGGAGTCTCGGTTTGGGTATCATAATGGTGTATCAGGGTATCCCTGAGAGATCGAGATCGCCTGAACGTGATTTCAGGGTATGGTTTCAGATGTTTGGAGACTTTTTCATCTCCCATCAGAAGGTACTAGTATTTTCTCATAATGCATCGCACCTGTGGGTGCTGACCCGAGAATCTGGTGATTAGTTGAACAACTGGATTTGCCTTTTTGGGTTTGGGGTCATGTATGAGAGAGGCTCTATTTTGGGTTTTGACCTTCAAATAGGCTTTCTTAAGACATTTGTTGCTGTAGCCTCGTTTTTGCAAGCGAGACCGCAGCAGCTTGGCTTCCCTTTCAAAATCTGAATCTGCACTGCAATTTCGTTTAATTCTAAAATATTGCCCATAGGGCACATTTGCTACAAGAGATGCAGGGTGGGAGCTGGTGGCGTGGAGCAAGGAGTTACCTGCCGAGGGTTTTCGATACAGGGTTGTTCCTATGCTACTGTCTTCGTTGACCAGGATTTGAACATCCAGAAAGGTTAATTTATGTTGGCCGAGTTCAAATATAAAATTGAGATTATATTTATTGATCTTCAAACTATCAAGAAATTAAAGAAGAGTATCCTTGGTACCCAACCAAATAAAAAATGTAATCAATGAACCGTCTCCACACAGGGATCTGTTCAAAGCAAGTTTGCATGTCATCCCTAAAGAAAAGTTCACGCTCCCACCCCCCCAGATACAGGTTGGCATAAGAAGGGGCACACTTGGTCCCCATGGCTACCCCCTGTATCTGGAGGTAGTGGGAGCCGCCAAATAGAAAAATGTTTGAAAGAATAAATAGAAGCAAATCTAGAATTTGTTGTACTGCTTAGGTGCCTCGGGGTTTTCAGAAATGAAGCCCTCCACAACATCCACCCCCAACTGGTGGGGGATAGAGTTGTAGAGGGCCTCCACATCGAGGGCTACCAGCCAGGAGCCCTTGGGAATGGAAATTCCATCCAGGATTCGAAGGAGATCACTAGTATCTTGAAGGTAGGACACAAGTCCCTCAAAGTGGGGTCTTAAAAAGTCATCAATTAACTTGCTAGCTGTTTCGGTGAGACAACCATTCCCAGAAACTATGGGACGACCAGGAGGTTTATTAGAATTTTTATGGATCTTGGGAAGTGCGTATACGGTCGGTGTTCGAGGGGAGGTTACATTAAGGAATTCCCAAGTTTTTTTGTTAATGAGGCCTTTATGATAGGCCGAACCAATGAGATGTTGATAACGGGTAGTTGTTAAAGTAAGATGATTGGGAGATACATTGCGATACCATTCACGATTATGGACAATGGCCAAAACCATGGATTGGTATTGGCAATTGTCCAAAATCACTAGATTTTTACCCCTGTTAGAGGGTTTAATGGTAATGTTTTTATTTTGCTGTAAAGATTTAAGAGCCTCCATTTGGGGGAAGTTAAATTTGATTGGGACAGGTCTTTCCATTTTGTCTTAATAATTTCTTTGGTCACTTGGTTTGTGAAGGCCCACATATTGGGGTTCCCTTGTAAGGTTGGGAAATTGTGAGATTTGGGTTTATAATCTTTGGGTTTAGAGATGATTGAGGGAGGAGGATGAGATGAGGGTGGGGGAGGAGAGGGGTCCGGGCCAGACCAAAGACCCTCGGCCTCGAGGAAATCGGTCTCATCCAGGCCCCCCTCCTCCCACAGCTGCATCAGGTCCTCCGTAGCTTTAATGTCACCAGTGGTCATACCCTTCCAGAGGTGAATTGTCCAGAGTGTGACTCTGTGTTGAGTTATCAGATTTGTAACATGAGCAATCTGCGCTAACCCCAACTTCCTACAACACTATAAAAAATTAGGATTATTAGACATCTCCTCTCCTAGTCGATGCCTCAGCGCAGCGTCGGGCAGAGCTACGGGACCTGACGTCACCACACATCAGCTGGCTAGCTTCATCGCGGCTGAGCTGTTTGTTTCGTTTTTGATTTTCTGCTATACCTTTTGATGTCGGCTACCCATCGTCTTTTAATAAAAGAGTTTTAATCTACTACACTATGGAGGACCCTCTGTTCTTGTAATTTCTCCCTACATATTACGAGTGATCCTACAGAGGTACAGTTCATTATACCGTTACCAAAGGAAGCTCCAAATGAGCGAAACATGTTGAGTGGTATCTATTGAGTGGTATTTTTCTACTGTCTGCCCATTATTGGATGTGGATACTGAGATATTTTTTAATCGTGTTGTGTAATTTGTATCAATTGTAATAAAAATCTTTTTTTATGGATAAGTGGTACATGTCTATCTACTCTATTTACCCTATAATATAAGCACCTTAAAAGATCCGGGGTTGTTTAACCCTTTTTCTCTTTCTCTGTTTGTAAAACTTATGGGATGTGGTGCTAAGCTTTGATTGTTTCTGCCCTCATTATTGTTTTTTTCTTCTGCTTGGGTTTTACCCACCCGTCACGGCTTGAGGACAGTCACAATCATCAAACTGTTGTAATTATTACCCAATTATTGTATCTTGATTAGTAGGGAAGTATTGTAATTCGCATTGGCACTTTCTTATTTAATATATTTTCCACTTTATTTCAAATTTTTTTTGTCCTCTTTTTTCTTAAACTTGTGGTCATCATGGCCAATTACTGTGGAAATGCTTTTGATGGTCTTATGGACCATATCCATAGATCACAGAACGCTGCAAGCGGGGGTCTATCCATGGATCGATTCTTCTTGAGGCGCCAGCGTATGCTCGAGAAGAAATCGAGACTATTTTGGAACAAATGGTACTTTATCAAATATACTGAGGATAATATCTCCCCTTGGGGTTTGAGTATACAAATCTTCCCTACCATTACCCAATTGGAACCTGAGTTCAAATTGGAATGGGAGGAAAACCTTCAGACATGCTCCATGAAAATGATGGAACTCCTCTGTAAACATTACACCAGCGAACTAACTTTGCTAGATAAAGAAATTGAAAAACTATATGAGGATAACCAATCAATCATCTTAGATGGGCTTTTCCCTGCACGTGAAAATGTTTTGAAAACTAACTTGGAAATTTATGTTGCAGAAATTATAAAAACTAAGGAAAAGAAATTTGTCAGGGACAAACTGTCCTATGATAATAAACAGACCTATAATTGGGCCCAAACCAACAGTAAAGGCAGAAGATGTATCAATCAAATGCGTCCTCCTAGGCAATTAACCAGTGAACCTAATGATTCTGACTCGTCTGTTTCCTTTGTTTCTTTTAAAACTAGGCACAGGATTTCACCAGAATCACCAAAACTCAGGAGTCTATTAAACCCAAATACGCCAAAGAGAATGCACTCGCAGGCACTGTAAGATGTACCCCCAGCACCAAAGCACCTATGGTTACTCGAGCAGGTGCTGCTAGAACCCCATCCACTAACGCACCAGGTCACTCTGAATCAATAACTAGCACCTGTTTAACCAATATCGCACCAACACCGGTTTCCAATACACAGGTAAGCAATGCTAACTCTATTCTTTCACAATTGGATTTTCGTCCAGCACCCATTTTCTCTCAGCCGGTACCGGAGTCAAAAAAGACAGGGAACACAGATCCGGTGAATCCAAAATTATTGAAAACCAATTTGAGGTGATCAATTTGTCTTCTTATCCTCTCTCAGCAGAACAAACCTCTGTGTTGAGTCTCGGTCTGAACTTTTGCCCCACGCAAAGGGTGGACCAATTTGAATTAATCAAAGACGTCAATTTATTTTCTAGAAAACTCATGTTCAAAATTCTATATGATAAGTCTGATAACTCAACACAGAGTCACACTCTGGACAACCCCTCTGGAAGGGTATGACCATTGGTGACATTAAAGCTATGGAGGACCTGATGGAGCTGTGGGAGGAGGGGGGCCTGGATGAGACCGATTTCCTTGAGGCCAGTTGGGGGTGGATGTTGTGGAGGGCTTCCTTTCTGAAAACCCAGAGGTACCTAAGCAGTACAACAAATTAATTCTAGATTTGCTTCTATTTATTCTTTCATACAACATTTTTCTATTTTCTATACTACCTCCAGATACAGGGGGTAGCCATGGAGGACCAAGTGTGCCCCCTCTTATGCCAACCTGTATCTGGGGGGGTGGGAGGGTGAACTTTTCTTTAGGGATGACATGCAAACTTGCTTTGAACAGATCCCTGTGTGGAGACGGTTCATTGATGACATTTTTTTTTATTTGGTTGGGTACCAAGGGTACCAAGGATACTCTCCTTTCATTTCTTGATAGTTTGACGATCAATAAATATAATCTCAATTTTACATTTGAACTCGGCCAACATAA
Organism: Aquarana catesbeiana; assembly: GCF_042186555.1. Lineage (NCBI taxonomy): Eukaryota > Metazoa > Chordata > Amphibia > Anura > Ranidae > Aquarana > Aquarana catesbeiana. Next base: position 137,163,065 of record NC_133335.1, on the reverse strand, counting down.
ATTAATATTTCTGGATGTTCATATCCTGGTCAACGAAGACGGTAGCATAGGAACAACCCTGTATCAAAAACCCTTGGCAGGTAACTCCTTGCTCCACGCCACCAGCTCCCACCCTGCATCTCTTGAAGCAAATGTGCCCTATGGGCAATATTTGAGAATTAAACGAAATTGCAGTGCAGATTCAGATTTTGAAAGGGAAGCCAAGCTGCTGCAGTCTCGCTTGCAAAAACGAGGCTACAGCAACAAATGTCTTCAGAAAGCCTATTTGAAGGCCAAAAACCAAAATAGAGTCTCTCTCATACATGACCCCAAACCCAAAAAGGCAAATCCAGGTGTTTGACTAATCACCAGATTCTCGGGTCAGCACCGACGAAAAAGTCTCCAAACATCTGAAACCATACCCTGAAATCACTTTCAGGCGATCTCGATCTCTTAGGGATACCCTGGTACACAGCCATTATGATACCCAAACCGAGACTCCTGGTGAATTCAAAAAGGGCAGTAGACCCCTGTCATAAATGCAACTTTTGTAGGTTTATTTATGCTGCACGTAGCATTCTCCTTCCCAATGGCCGCCTATTTAAACCTAATTTTTCGGTAACATGTCAATCAATAGGCATTGTATACATCATGCAGTGTGAATACCAAATGTTTTATATTGGTAAGACCAAACGACCTTTTTTCTGTCGAATAAGGGACCATGTCTCCCTGATACATAAAAAAAAGAATGGAAACCCCAATAAGTCGGTTTATATCATAATTTTCATAGCAGTAAAATGCATTTTTTTGCCTTAGAGCATATACCCCCTGGTGATAGGGGAGGTGATTATGACAAGTTAATTCTACAGAGAGAGGCACGTTGGATACATGACCTATCAGCTTTAAAGTATCCTGGCCTCAATGATGCCTTTGGTTTTAAACCTTTTCTTTAAATACTTAAAAATCAATAATCAAACCCAATACCTTCCTCTTCCTTTTTTTCAATATATTTTTGAATATTGTTAATTTACTATACATTTATACATGTTTTCCCCTATATATCTGGTACATCTCAATCTCTTTACATAGATATGTTTGCTGTTTTGTTAAAGCCTTTAGAAACAGGACTTTATATAAATTTGTTACTATTGACTGAGAAATGAGGAGTGCTGGCCATCTTTACTAAAATACAAATATAAATAAAAACAGTGTTTGTTAATTTCTAGCAAACATTATACAGTCTTTTTATTATGTTTTCTTGCAGGACTTGCCTTTTGACCTCAGTGTACTCTCAGAAACACTTTATCCTCACGCCCTATATTGGCCTCCCTTCTTCTGGAAGGCCAAGGGAGGATCTATTCCCCCTCCCTCACTAAAGAATTTTTGAATGATTTTTTCATCGTAATATGGATACAAAATAATTTTCTAACAATTGAAAACCATTGCTCCCTTTTGGAACCAAGAATCTTCATGGTAGACAGACCGTGTCCCTGCTGTTTGTTTTTAACACATAGTTATATGGAATGCTAAGTAAGCAACACACTGTAATAACATAAGTGTGAAAAAACACGGAGATAAAACCACATTGTTATATTCATATATATGTTTAAATCTTGACAAATATTTCAATCTCTTCCTATATATTCCCTTTTTTAGAATAGAAATGTTTCTGACTTACACCCACCCCTGAGGAAGGAGGTATAATTACTCCGAAATGCGTCGGGTGCAAGAGTAATTCTGAAACAGTGTATATACATGTAAAAATGTCTGTTATGCATTCCATATGTCATTTGTTACATTATTATTGTTTTTAACGCTGAAATTTAATAAGTTATATTGGTATGAATACATTGTAACACTCCTTTTTCAAGTGCCTAAAAAGTCCAATATTAGGGGATCCCATTTTTTATTGTTTAACTAATCACTGGATGTGGCACAAAAAACACAGTAAGCTGCCGTTCCACAATATAATCTTTAGTTGTACCCATATGCATCGACATCTCTGGATAATATTACGTTCTTCATGACCCTGTAATTGCTGGCTAGGAATTTCCACATCATGTGATTCAAAACTGCTATTTATGCTTGCAGTGAGGTTTTTTTTTACCTCTAGCAAAAGAGTTTTGATTCTACCGAAGGTAACATCTATGTTAATATGGTGCTCAGATTTGATGCCCTTTTAACATCAATTGTTTGATACCTTACCTCATCTCTCACACTTTTTTTTTCTTTCTATTAAGGATATATAAATTCTGTGTCCTTCTGTGGCCATTTTGGACGGGAACTTTTGCTTGAGAGACCTACCTGATGTCTTGTATTTCTGATGTTATTCATCGGTAATACTCCCTTACCAAATATAATTCATATTCAATCTTTGGCAGCCTGGTAAGATCACTAATCTTGATGGATTGATTTTCTGATTGTTGTTTGATTTTTCTGATTTCTCCAGCTGGTTACAGTTATATATGACGTGTTATCCACATATATACTTATATATTCTCAATTGTAAATTAAATTGTATTATGTAATATGATATCTCATCCATGTTCCTCTTATCATTTCTAGTACACCATAATCTATACCAAAACTCCCGAGGAAGCTCCAAATGAGCAAAACATGTTGAGTGGTATCTATTGAGTGGTATTTTTTCTACTGTCTGCCCACTATTGGATGTGGATACTGAGATATTTTTTAACCATGTTGTGTAATTTGTATCAATTGTAATAAAAATCTTTTTTATGGATAAGTGGTACATGTCTATCTACTCTATTTACCCTATAATATAAGCACCTTAAAAGTCCCAGGGTTGTTTATCCCTTTTTCTCTTTCTCTGTTTGTAAAACGTATGGGATGTGGTGCTAAGCTTTGATTGTTTCTGCCCTCATTATTGTTTTTACCTTAAAACTGAGGTTCACAAAGAGATATGGAAAGATGAGTTTGTGGAAATATTTTCCCTTCTCCCACTGGAAAAATTTTATTTAGATTGTGTTAAACCAGATGAAAGCAAAAAGAAGGAAGAAGAGAAGAGGAGGTATCGGCTTATTCCGCGCACGTTTGCAAACTGGCTGCAGGCGTTTCTGGTTTTTGTGAGCGTGATAGGGGAAAAGACCCCAGAGAACTGTTTGGCCCTGCTTTGATACTTAGAGGCTATTAGTGAGGCCCACAGGTGTATGGTGGGCTGGAGTGGCTCCGCTATGACGAACAAATCCGTCAGTATAAAGCCACCCGTCCCTCCATCCAATGGAACCACAAGGATATCAGTCTGTGGATGAAGTTGATGACTTCTCCTAGGACTACAGGTCAGTTTTTTCCCGGGGGGGGTCGGCAATGCATCCTCTTCTGGATCGCCGGCCCCTAGAAGGAAGGGGTTTTGCTGGCAATTTAATGAGGGGACCTGTCGGTTTGGCAACACGTGCCGTTTCAGACACAAATGTTTCGGGCGGTACCCATCCCCTCCTTCGCTATTTTAAACAGGGAAAAGGTTGCTCCAGTGACCCTTCAGGAAAAAGAGAGGACGCTGGTGAGGCTGGAAAAGATGCTCCCTTTTCTAAATAGGTAGCGGATCGAGCGGCAGCGCGTTCTTTTGGAAGCAGGGTTTAGGGAGGGCTTCCGCATCCTGAGCACGGTACGGGAGGTTCCTCCCGTTTCCAAGAATTTACGTTCAAGACTTATTCATCAGGACGTAGTGTCAGCTAAACTGTCTAAAGAAGTGGCTCTGGGTCACATGTGTGGCCCGTTTCCTATTCCACCTTTGCCTGGGCTGGTAGTTTCTCCCGTTGGGTGTAGTTCCGAAGAAAGAGCCGGGCAGTTTACAATGATTCACCATCTCTCGTACCCCAAAGGTGGCTCCGTGAACAATGGTATCGACCCGCAAGCCTGTGCGGTTACCTATACATCGTTCGATGCCGCAGTCTCTTGGGTTAGGAAAATAGTAGGGCCTCACTCATGCCGGAATCCGATGTTGAATCTGCATTTAAGCTGTTGCCGTTCCATCCTCAGAGTTTCCACTTGTTAGGTTGTTGTTGGCAAGATTCTTATTTTATAGATTGTTACCTACAGATGGGTTGTACCATCTCGTGTGCACTGTTCGAAACTTTCAGTTCATCCCTTGAATGTGCCCATTCGGGAGGTTGCTGGGGTGAATTGCATCATCCATTATTTACTGGGGATGTTGCAACATTTGGCCGATTGCTTTGGCATTCCGTTGGCACCCGACAAGACAGAGGGCCCAATCATGGAAATGTTTTTTTTTGGAATCACTATTGATTCCATGGCCATGGAATGCAGATTGTCGACCGATAAATTGGTGGCTCTGAGAGAGGAGGTGGGTCGAACGAGTGGTCGGCACAAAATTTGATTGCGGGAGTTACAATCATTGTTAGGCAAGCTGAATTTTGCTTGTAGGATCATCCCCATGGCCAGAATCTTCTGTAGATGCCTGTCAGCTGCTATGTCCGGGGTAAAAGCCCCCAGCCACTATGTGTGGCTGTCCAAGGAGCTCCAGGCGGACCTTTGTATTTGGGACATGTTTCTTGAATCCTTTAATGGCCATTCCTTGTGGCAGTCAGCAACGCTGATTTGGTCCTTTTTACCGACACGGCGGGTTCACTGGGTTATGGCGCTTATTTTCAAGGAAGATGGGGTGCGGAACCTTGGCTGGATGCATAGTGCGAGGCTGGGTTTTTTAAGAACTTTGTGCTGCTCGAACTTTTTCCCATTGTTCTGTCGGTGGAGCTTTGGGGGGAGGCTTTTAGGGACAAGAAAGTCTGTTTTAATTGTGATAACATGGGGGTGGTGTTGGCAATTCACAACATATCATCAGCGTCTTCTCCTCCGGTGGTTAGGCTATTGTGTTATTTGGTTTTGAGTTGTTTGAGGATTAATACTTTTTTTTATGCTGTACATATCCCTTGGACTACCAACAAATTAGCAGATGCTTTATCTCGTTTCCAGTGGGGCGAATTCCGTGCTTTGGCACCGGAGGCAGAGCAGTTTGGGGTGCCTTGTCCTTGGCGGATGTGGAGGATTGCATTGGAATCGCCGCTGGACTGATACGGGCTTCACTCAGCGCTGGAACTTGGGCGGCCTATTCCAAGGTTTGCAGGGAATGGTACTCTTTACTGGAGGAGGTAGGTGGTGAGTCCTCTGGTAGGGACATGGCATCGTACGTGTTGTATTTTGTTTGCAGGAATTTTTTGCAAGGTGTCTCGGTATCCAGTGTGGATAGAAAATTAGCGGGCATCACCTTTCTTTTTAAGTTGTTGGGTTATGAGGATTTTACCAAGTCCTTTGGGGTCCAACAGGCGCTTAAGAGTTACCTTAAGGGGCGGCGCAGTAATGATTCCCGCCGCCCAGTTTCCTTTAAGATTCTGGGTTCGGTCCAAGACAACTTAGATAAGGTTTGCCCATCCCGCTCGAAGACGGTTCTGTTCAGGGCGGCCTTTTTAGTCCAGCTATGTTTGATTATACTGATTGGACTTGATTAGGAAAGCCACACACCAGTCTATACAAGACCTTACAGCTCACAGTGCATGTCAGAGCAAATGAGAATCATGAGGTCAAAGGAACTGCCTGAAGTGCTCAGAGACAGAATTGTGGCACAGATCTGGCCAAGGCTAGAAAAACATTTCTGCTGCACTTAAGGTTCCTAAGCGCACAGTGGCCTCCATAATCCTTAAATGGAAGATGTTTGGGATGACCAGAACCCTTCCTAGAGCTGACCGTCAGGCCAAACTGAGCTATCGGGGGAGAAGAGACTTGGTGAGAGAGGTAAAGAAGAACCCAAGGATCACTGTGGCTGAGCTCCAGAGATGGAGATAGGAGAAAGTTGTAGAAAGTCAACCATCACTGCAGCCCTCCACCAGTCGGGGCTTTATGGCAGAGTGGCCCGACGGAAGCCTCTCCTCAGTGCAAGACACATGAAAGCCTGCATGGAGTTTGCTAAAAAAACACCTGAAGGACTCCAAGATGGTGAGAAATAAGATTCTTTGGTTTGATGAGACCAAGATAGAACTTTTTGCCTTAATTCTAAGCGGTATGTGTGGGGAAAACCAGGCACTGCTCATCACCTGTCCAATACAGTCCCAACAGTGAAGCATGGTGGTGGCAGCATCATGCTGTGGGGGTGTTTTTCAGCTGCAGGGACAGGACAACTGGTTGCAATTGAGGGAAAGATGAATGCGGCCAAGTAACTAAGCACACAGCTAAAATAATGAAGGAGTGGCTTCACAACAACTCTGTGACTATTCTTGAATGGCCCAGCCAGAGCCCTGACTTAAACCCAATTGAGCATTTCTGGAGAGACCTAAAAATGGCTGTCCACCAACGTTTACCATCCAACCTGACAGAACTGGAGAGGATCTGCAAGGAGCAATGGCAGAGGATCCCCAAATCCAGGTGTGAAAAACTTGTTGCATCTTTCCCAAAAAGACTCATGGCTGTATTAGATCAAAAGGGTGCTTCTACTAAATACTGAGGAAAGGGTCTGAATACTTAGGACCATGTGATATTCCAGTTTTTCTTTTTTAATAAATCTGCAAAAATGTCAACGATTCTGTGTTTTTCTGTCAATATGGGGTGCTGTGTGTACATTAATGAGGAAAAAAAAATGAACTTAAATGATTTTAGCAAATGGCTGCAATATAACAGAGTGAAAAATTTAAGGGGGTCTGAATACTTTCCGTCCCCACTGTAAGTAGTTTTTCTTCTTCTTTCTTCTAATATTCGTGATAAAATAATTGCCTCGTGGTAACTTCTAATATCTGGTGCCCCCCATTCTCCCTTCTCCTTATCTTTAGCCAACTGTACAAAGCTTATACGTGGTTTTTTCCCTCTCCAAATGAATTTTAAAAAAAGTGTATGCAATGTTTTAAAATATGCTTGTGGGAGTGGAATTGGGAGCATTTGCATTTTAAACAGAATTTTTGGTAAAATTGCCATCTTAAAGACATTAATTCTACCTCCCCATGATAACTGACCTCTTGTAATTCTGTTCAACTCCTCTTTAATGTTATTAAGGAGTGGAACAAAATTAGCCTGATACAGTGTCTCTCTTGATCTAGTAATTTTAATACCAAGATACTTAAGCTCTTTTTTCCCCCACGCGAATGGGAACTCCTTTTGAAAAGAGAAATCCCCTTTTTTAACCTTATTTATTTCTAGTATTTCTGATTTGGCCGGATTTATCTTGAAATTAGATATTTCACCAAACTCTTTTAGGGTTGTAAGCAGGTTAGGGAGGGTTATCCTCGGACTAGTAATGTAAAATAAGATATCCGCGAAGGCTGCCAATTTGTGGACCTCTTCCCCGTCGTTTACTTGTCTCTCTGTTTTCTCATGTTGCATTAGGTGTATTGCCGGGCTATCATCCGGTACATTTGTGCAGAGTTGTTTTTTTTTCTTTCTGTCATTTCAGATCCCCCACGGTGTCTCATCTGGATACTGGGACATTCGTATGTGTTCTGTGGGTGAAAAAGGGCGGAGGTCAGGCCAGATAGCAGGCAGTTGGGCATTGCTAGGGAGGAAGGCAGGGTTAGATGGATTGGGATTCCGGGCATGATGTGGCAGAGGGTAATTCCAGAGGTCCACCGCTTTGCACGTCTGGACAGTGTTCCCGACATTTTGGTATTGCATGTGGGGGGACTCCGCCCCATGTGACAGGTTATAAAAGATGTACAGTGGGATTTCTTGCGACTGCGGTCCTCTTTCCCTGACATGATTATTGTATGGTCAGATATTGTGGCTCGCATGTCATGGCGAGGAGCCAGGTCGGTCAAAAAATTAAACAAGGCCTGTATAAAAGTAAACAAGGAGGTGGGCAGGTTTATCGCTAGGAATAGAGGGCTGGTGGTCAGACATGCGGAGTTGGAGGTTGACAGGGGACTTTACCTTAGAGGGGAGGGCGGGCACCTCAATGCGGTAGGCATTGACCTATGGTCCATGGGCTTACAAGATGGCATCCAAAGGGCTATTCTGGTTTGGCAGAGGACACAAGTGTAAGATGTCACACTTGTGCCGCTGTGGCAGTTGGGGTACTAGATGAAGGTATACAACATGTGGTATATTGATGAAACGGTGGGACCCATCTCAGGTATGGAGTCCTCCAGGTTGGTCTGGTTTCAGTCTAGACTGACCGGGTAGTTAGGGTGGTAGGGGTCTGTGGTCAGTTAGGGAGTCCTCAAGGCGGTGTTTGGCAGCTGGGGTCAGAACCTGACTTAGTGGTACCACAGATTCCAAAGTTGGGGGAGATGGTGTTGTCTAGGACCTACAACCAGTTATTCGTATTTGATCTGGTAGTTACAATGTTTATGTCTAACTATGGTTTTGGTTTAAATAAAAGGCCGTACCAGCCATTTTAACTCCAACACTCAGCGTCTCGGCGTCATTAATTAAGTTAAGGGTTATAGTACAAGTTTGAGTATGGTAGTGGGTATCTGAACTACCCTAGTCATGTATCCTATTGTGCATGTGATAAAGGAAAGAGAAAGGTGTCTCTAAGTGCAGTGGTTAAAAGATTTATTACAGGCACAATGAGATTAAAAACACTTACAAGATAGTAAGAGGTCATAGGCATATAATGATTTGTCATCATGCGAATCGCTGTAATCCTCATCTGTCTGGGGGAGAGAGAGCCACAGCTGCAGCTGACAGCTGTCAGAGTCCCTGGTGATGTGGATTGGCGAGGAGGTGAAGATGCGATGAGGCGGCCCGGGTTCTGGAACCAAGCTGGAACGCACACAGCTGATGTGACATCAGGTGAAGGTGGTGGGCGGTAACACGTTTTGGAGCATGCACAGCTCCTTCATCAGACCTACACCCATGCTTGTTCGATGAGCTTATGAGGGGTTGGTGTCTGCTGGGGGAAAAGAGGGGCGACCTGTTGATGGATGTTGGTTGCATAAAGGGCCAAAGTCATGTGACTGGACATGTGACAAATTCAGCATATTGGATTTAGTGTGCCTCTGGTCTTAATGGTCCCGGAAGGAACAGACAGGGTTATCAGGATTAACATAATTTAACAGCATAATAAGAGGCGTGCGTGTATGTATATATATATATATATATACACACACACACGAGTACCTGTCCGTACATTCATATAGGGGGGCTAGATTACAACCAAAGTTACTACATTGGGTGATGAAGGAAATCAAGTACATTTGATGTAACAAAAAAAAATGCTGAATGGAGAGTGAAATTGTCAAGTACAATCGATGTTGAATGGGAAGAGTTTGGTACATTCTATGTTGAGTAGGAAAAAAGCAGGTACATATGAGTACCTGTGCATACATATATATAGGGGGATAGATTATAACCAACGGTGCTTCGTTGGGCGATAATATGTATGGTGATAGAGGGAGTCAAGTACATTCGATGTAAAATGTTGAGTACATTTGATATTGAATGGCCAATGTTAAGTACATTTGGTGTTGATTGTAAATTGTTCAGTACATTTGATGTTGAATGTCAAGTACATTCAATGCTGAATGGATAGTGGGTTTGTCAAGTACGTTCGGTGTTGAATGGAAAAAGTTTTGTACATTCGATGTTGAATGGGAAAAGTCAAGTACATTCGATGCTGGATGAAAAATGTTATGTACATTTGATGTTGAATGTCAAGTTCGTTTGATGCTGAGTGAAGACAGGAATTGTTCACAGTATTGTGAGTTGTACCTTTTCTGTCTAGGTGTGTGTGGCAAATGCAAGGATCGCAGTGGATGTTAATGATGTATGAGGATATCGTATCTCAGCTTTAGAGTATGGTGTTGATTTCTATTTCCTCATTTATATCTTCTGGCGAGAGTACATCTAGGGCATATATCCAGTATCCAGTTTCCCTTTGACAGGGATGTTGAAATCTCTCTGCCTCGTGGAAACTGGCAGGGATGGATTCAATGACCCATACTTTTGAGGCCCACAGTGGATTTTTGATGGTATTTTGCAAAGTGTCGGGGAACGCTATGCTCATCTTTGCCAGCTTCAATGAACCTGCCGTGTTCCCCGAAAGGTTTGCATAAGGTGAGTATCGTTTGGCCTATGTAATGCAGGCCACAGGACTGGTACATCCCAATGATGGAAAAGAATTTGAGTGATGCGGATATATGTTTAGTGGTTTTGAGTTTACTCAGTGCTATTTTATCTTTTATGTTGGGGGCTTTTCTGTAGGAGAATTTTGGTTTTGTTGGTATGCTATCTTTCAGGTGAGGATCTTGCAGTAGTATAAGCCAGTGCTTGTTTACTATGTGTTCTGTGTTTGTTGTGGAACTGGGTGGTGAAGCGGATTACTTTTAATGTATTTTCATTTCTGTCAGCTCGAGTGTCTGGGTTTATTTATGTGGTATAGTGCAGTCGTTGTAGATCTGAGGGGGACATGCAAGGGAAATAAAAAAAACAGCCTTTTTGTCTGCACATGATTGGATGATAAAATCAGCAGCTTCACCTCATTTCAGAGCTTCCCCTTAGATCTGCAGCGATCTACAGCGACTGCACTTCCAAGTGCACTTTCAGTGCACTTGTAGTGCAAAGTGGATTTGCCTTTAGTAAATCAACACCAGTGTGTCTTAGGTAGGACAAAAAAAAAAAAAAAAAAAAAGCAAAATGCGCACTATTGCTTTTGGACTGTACTACGAGTACAAACAACAAATAACATACATATATGTGGTATTGTTGCAATCATCAGGAGCAGGAGAATTTATTTTGGGTTGTTCTTTGGTGGTAGGTTATAGTAATAACAAGAAATATACAGCTAAATTAAAAAAAAATAGCATTATATTGAAGACACCAATTGTTTCACCTTTTTTCTTTGATACGTTTATGGACTTTTTCTTGCTTATCAATATTGAGGACTGTGCATATACACACTGAGCACTTGCACTTTTTTCATCTGCTAATGAGCACCTGCACTATAATTGGGGACATTTTACTTAATTATCATATTATCTGTTTATTTATTTTATATTACCACTTTTAGAGTTTTAGTATGTTGCATAATTCTTAGTGCCGCACATTGGGTATATATACGTTTACATTGTCACATTTTGAGAAAGTGGTGGCATGTTTTTTGAGTTTTTAGTTTTGGCAGCTCACAAGGTTTATATATATATATATATATATATATATATATATATATATATATATATATATATATATCTTTGTTTTTTTCTCATCCTTGTTGGTGGCAGCCATGGAGGTATTTGCATTTATGGAAGGGAGGGAACTGAATATAGATGAGTTGTTCACTGTTCCTGATATAGGTAATAGTGATACACACAAGGGCGGATCCAGGGGGGGGGGGCAACAGGGCAATTGCCCCCCCCCCCGAAATAATAGCACTGGTATGTCATTGTCTCCTCTCCTGCCGGCCCGAGTCTCTCTCTCACATGAGCCAATCAGCGGCGCCGAGAGAGAGACTCGCGTCTATGTGGTTTTGGGCGGCGGCGGTCACTCACTCTGACAAGGAAGGATACCAGGAGGAGGTGGGTGGAGCCTCTTCCCTGCACTCGTTGCTAGACGCCAGGCGGCCCAGGTGTTAGCAACGAGTGACGTCAGTCACAGTGAGTGAGTCACCGTCACGTCGGAGGTCGGACTCGAGTCTCTCAGAGCCGACCGACGTGACAGTGTGACAGGACAGTCACAGGAGATGCTCATGCTGGAGGCTGGAGCAATAGGGCAGACTCACTGTGTTAACTTCCATTTCCGTTCTTCCGCCCCTGTTACACAGTAACTAATTGAGTGCACTAACATGTCCAGCCAGGCTGCCAGCCGGTCCACAGTCAGTGGCGGCAGGGCTTTCTCCGCCCCTGACTGTGTTGGCCCCACCCACCGGCACCCTCCTCCCTCCATGTTGTCCACACTAAAGTACAGGCCACCACCACCCATGAGTTACTGTTGGCTCCACCCACCTCCTCCATCTTCTCCACCTTGGGCAGTCTGCAGTGCAGAGTGCAGTGATACACAAAGACGACTTTATTGAGAGGATTACTGGATCCATCCGATCCATCTCCATTGATTCTCCACTCCATTGCTCCGAAATCCTGCATGGGAACCCCTACCCTCACCAGAGCACCAATTGACTAAATGACTGGTGACAGGCGATGTGGCAAGTGACAATCCGCAACGTGTGGCAGGTGACGTGGCAATTTACAATCTGCATCTGGTGACAGACGATGTGGCAAGTGACAAACCACATTGTGTGGCAGGTGACGTGGCAATTGACAGTCTGCAACTTGTGGCAGGTGATGTTGCAAGTGACAATCCGCATCTGGTGACGGTGGCATGTGAAACACTCAGCGCTCCCACTGATTCTGCATTATGGTGAGTTGAACTATTTCATTTTATATAACAATGCAATAATAGAAATAATGCGCTTCAATCATCCTGACACCATAACAACCATGGTGCCAGAATGATTGAAGCACCAACAAAAGCCATTTCTCCGATAAATTGCCAGAAAAATAATTATTTTCTGGCAGTGCCCCTTCCGAGACTAGACTCTGGATCCGCCCCTGGATACACACTCATTATTCAGGGAAATGGGCCACATGATGGATAAAAAGATTAACCTCTGGTGGGATATCATCACCATTGAGCAGTATTTTAAAGAAGAGATCATCCCTAGGAAATTTAGATAGGATATATATCAACTGAAGATGAGGATATTAAAGAGTGGTATGAATTTTTTCACGGTAAAGGAAAAGAAGCCCTTATATTTATTAAAAAAAGGAGACAGAGGAAACTATCTAGGATAGAAGGCAATATTAGACAGTTGAAAGAAAACCTGGAACCCAATAAAGATACAGCAGAATTTAAAACATTAGCTGAACAATTAAAGAAAAACATGATACAAAAAGATAAAGAGAATAAGCAAAGAAAAATTGGGAAATTCCAGAGAGATTGTAATGATTATAAAATGAAGAAGGTTTTTAAATGGCAACAACAAATTATAGAGAATCAACTGAGCTCTACACACATCACCCCAGAACGATTGACCTATGCGAAAGCAGTGCAAAATACTCTAAACCTCAATGCACCTACTGCAAAAAAGGACAAAGAAAGAGCCCCTAATAATCATCATCCACCCAAACCTTTTTATAATAATCAACCACCTAGGGGGCCATCGCGCCCGCAGAATAATTGGTATTATAATCAAAGCCACAATAGAGGAAAAAATGGGAACTATTACCAGCAACCCTGGCAACAGGGTGCATACTACAACACACAGGGTCAATTTGGAGGAAGAAATGATTATGGCTACACCCCTAGACCATGGAGACCCAATTACAATGTTAATTATTTGCACAGGGAAGGAGGAGGTTATTACCATTCCCCCAAACCCCAAAGACCCAGATGGCAGAGACCATCTGAATTTGAACAACATTATAGTACCCCTAACAGGTATGCCCCATTACAGGGACATCATATTAGTGAGGAACCCAGGGCACCTTTTTTAGACAAAGGATATCCAAGGAGGGACAACTCACAGAGTTATGACTCCACCCGGATACCATTTACCCCGAAGGGAGCCTCCCAGGGAGGGGGGAGAAAGAAGGGATGCAGGGGAGGGAGGAAAATCCAAAAGAAGAAGGGAGCATAGGGGATGGCATCTATAATATTAGGGATACAGAAATTCATAAGGAGTATTAATATAAAGAAACACTTTACTCTAAATCCAACAAGCAGGTATGAAAATAAATCAGAAACCAGAATATATACACAGTTGTGAAATAAATCTATATTTAACCCCTAAATACAAAACAATAGACAAGTGGACATGTTTAAAAAGCTGGCGACCAATGATTTGGAAAAATTAAACATTAAGAAACCCACAGGCGCTGCTATAGAACTAGCGCTTAGGTTGGAGTGTTTGGATAGGCCTGCTTTGAGATTGCATTCTCATCTGATATTAATCTCTGTCTTGCCATTAGGGGCTCGTAGAGCTAGGTGGGTGTGAGATATACCAGATCTAGATATGGAGGATTGGAGGGGTGTGTGGGATTTCCCTCTGCGATCTTTGATATCTTTGAGAGATCATATGATTCAATATAAATTGATACATAGAGCATATATTACGTCATGCAGCCTTAAAAAGATAAATCCTACGTGCTCTTCGGATTGCTGGAGATGTGGAGTAACTCAGGGGGATTTTACACACATCTTCTGGACTTGTCCGTATATAGTTATTTTTTGGAAGGAAGTGGTGGATTTATTGAACTCTATCACCTGTACTTCTTTACCGATCTTAATGTCTGTTTGTTTATTGGGTTTGGTAGAGACTATTCTTCCTACAACGTCTGAGCGAGTGTTTGCTAATATAACACTATTCTACACAAGGAAAGCCATTGCATTGCATTGGAAGAAACCTCGGTCTCCTACACTCTTATATTGGAAACAATTGGTAAATAATAATCTTCCATTATATAGAGATATGTATATGAACAGGGGTTGCCCTAGTAAGTATGATAAAGTGTGGGCCAAGTGGTTGGATAAACCGCTTACAGCATCAAACGGCCATGAGGGCCATTATCCATAACATGAGAACTTTTATGATTATAGGTTTGGATCCATTGGGGAGAGAAGGAACTAATGCTTGTCTCTCTTTTTTCTCTTTCTCCTATAGATGCATTATTGTTATACTGGATCTGAACTTGTTTTTATTCATATTTCCGTTTCAATGTGTATGATGTTTTTTGTTGTGATTTGTGTTGTTTGTTAAGAAAATTAATAAAAAAAGATTTATAAAAACAAAAAACAAAAAAAAAAAACCCACAGGCCAGGGTTAAATTGGGACGGGTATCAAAACCTTAGAAAAGAGAAAGGATTTGGTAATTAGGCCGGCCGATAAAAAGGGGGGGATTGTGGTATGGAATAAGTCCCAATACAAAACCGTGATGAGTGATCTGCTCAACGACAGCGAGACATATCAGGTATTAAAAGGTGACCCCACCCGACAATACAAAAAAGAACTAGAAACACTAGTGAAGGAGGGGGAAAAAAGGATTCATTAATGCGTAAGAAGAAAAATATCTCATCCCGGAAATATGTAGGATTCCTGTTATATATGCAATCCCCAAGATTCATAAAAACAGTACAAATCCACCAGGATGTCCAGTCATCAATGGTATTGATTCTTTATCCTCCAGATAAGGGCAATATATAGACTGTCACCTTCAACCCCTGGTTCAAAACACCAGGGCTTAGTTAAAAGATACAAAACATGTATAGCAGATTATGAATGATATCTGCGTATCGGAAAGCACTATTATGACCACAGCAGATGTGGCATCCTTGTACACAAACATCACAAGGATGCTATCAATGCCGTCAAATGGGCCTTGATGAACAACGAGGATATAAATAGACAACAAAACAAATTCATAGTGGACTGTTTGGATTTCTGCCTTAAACATAACTATTTTTGGCACCAAGACCAATTCTACCTCCAAATCAAGGGGGTAGCTATCGGGGCTATGTTTGCCCCCAGCATAGCAAATCTATATATGGCCAAGTGGGAAGAGGAAGTAGTATTGCATAAATCTCCAAGCCAGTTGAAAATCTATAATAGATTTATCGATAATTTGATTATCTTTTGGGATGTGAGTGCAGAAGATTTAAATACATTTCTATTAGGAATGAATCAGAACAATAAAAATATTACATTGACCTGGGTGAGCAGCCAACTGAAGATACATTTTTTAGATTTAGAAATTATGGATAAGGATAACAAGTTAATTACAAAAACCTATTTTAAGACCATGGATAGGAATTCATATATTCCCCAAAACAGCTGTCATCACAAACCGTGGTTGATTAACAAACCGAGAGGGCAGTTCCTTAGGGTTAAAAGGAATCGCACCTCAATTGGTGACTACGAGGAGCAGTCACTGCAGCTAGCGAGTAAATTCATCACGAAAGGGTATGACCCTGATTTTATTGATAAAAAGAGGAAGGAGCTTGGCAATATGGACAGAGATACATTATTACTAAATAAACCAGTACAGGAAAAACAAGAATTACCCCCTGCTTTAATAATGAATTATAACATTCAACAGGTCGAAAGTATTATTGAAAATGATTGGAATGTATTAAAGTGTGATGACATTCTAAAGACACTCATCCCAGACAAACCTAGGTTCATATATAGATGTGCTACTAATTTAAGAGATCAACTGGTCAAAAAAGTAGTGGACCCCCACAAGTTAATGCTATAACATTATTTAATGGAAAAGGTTTTTATGCCTGTGGCAGATGTTATAATTGCAGGGCAGCTACGAGTAACATCAAAAGAATAGATAAGTTCACTAATACCCTTAGTGGTAAGGAATACACCCTTAGGGACTTTATATCCTGCAATACAGAAGGTGTAGTGTATGCCCTTCAATGTTCATGTGGCATGTTGTATATAGGAAGAACAAAGAGGGCAATGCATTTAAAAAATCAAAGAACATGTCTATCAAATTGTCAAAGGCAAAAAAAAAAAGAATATCTATATCAGCATTTCAGAACCGTACACAATTGAAAAACAACAGGGATGTCTTTTTGGGGTATAGAAAAGTATAAGAAACATTGAAGGGGCAGCCACTGTGCTAGGACACTCAGTCAAAGGGAATCGTGGTGGGTTTATGAGTTGGGTACTTTAGCGCCCAAAGGCCTGAATAGGGAATTTGATCTTAATTGTTTTATAGCTAATTTTTAATATTCAATGTTTTCAATATATTATATAATAATATTTTTCTTGATTAATATTACCTTATGTCCCTATTATAAATTATTTTTCGAGTTTGGCCCCATAAATATATAGGGGTCCTATTAGTAGTATATATGATGTAGGAATTTTTAATCATGTTCCCACCTCTATATTGAGTTAGGTGGGCATAATATTCATTGTGTCATCTCAGTATGCATACTGGCTAAGTTTTTCTTATTTTTATGTCAGACATGGTGCCCGTGACACCGCTATGCTTTAAATGGTGGTTGTCACGGCTCCATGATTACTTTGCACAGGGTATTTCCTCATAGGTATCTGCTTAATGTTATTTTAGTCTTCACCACTAGGTGTCGTTTTACTATGTATATGTATCCATATGGGATCATGATGCCCCATTTATTTATATATATATATATATATATATATATATATATATATATATACATTTTTACATATTTGATTGTTATAAGGATGGTGTGTATAATCTAGAAGAAGTATATGTGAGCCCAATATGAGATCAAGTGGTGTGCATATGCACATTGTAGCTAGATCAGCAGTAATGAACTATTAATAATGAACCTGTGTATGTGGGCTACGACAACATGGCGGCTATCGCCGCTAAAAATAGCATGAAATTTGCATCAGCCAAACATATCTCCCAGAGGAAGTCATGAGGTGTAATGAAACCGATGCACAAGGAACTAGGAAGTGCTGTGGAGAAAATAGGACAGGGGAAATGCCGTACGCCGGGACTGCAGACTGGAATACAGGTGACACCCTTTCACACCAGCATAGCTTAATGCAGTTTTTAAATATATTTAATGTGAGTGTAATGTGATGAGCTTTTAGTTGCCATTAAATCTTTTTAAACGGAATTACACTGTTGCATGCCTCTATTATTCCCTGTATGCATATGAGGTGATCTTTGAAAATACCAGATGGAAGTTGTGGCGTTTTTGATCAGCGTTCCTACAAGGAGGTGCAGTATATTTGGGATCTGCGTTTACCACTAACCAGTCACTATATAGATGATGACCATCTAAGCTGTTACATTTACTACAGGCTTGTTTTTAAAGCCCTAAGGTGAGGGCATGCCTGAAGGGAGAGAGTGCACATTGCATGAAGACACCATTATTGGAAGTGTTTTTATCTATAGGTTGCACAGAGAATAGAATATCTTTTGTGAGTCAATATTGCCAAAAGAAAGTCTTCTTTGTTCAGAGAAAAAAAAACATAAATTTATTACTACAAGAGGGAGACCTAGCAAATATGTCGCAATGGGCAATTTTACTTTGTAATGGTGGTGGACAGCACCTTTCCCATAGGCAGTGTGTGGTCCAAGTGATCCATCCAACACTGTCTGTGTCGTTCCAGTGCTGGGTCAGTCTGTGCTGAGAACAAGATATAGTGATGTAAATGGCACATTTCATGACATAAGAAGACTTCTGCTCAGCTGCACAAGTACACATCCCCGTGAGCTTCATTGTCTTCAGCGCAGGTATCTATATTTCTTTGACCCCAGAATAAATTTAGGCTAGCCTCACATCTGTGCATGCAATAATGCATAATCGGCATTGCAACACGCAATTAATCAACTGCAAATTTAGCCCAAAGCATGTGTACAGGGGGTCCCCGGGTTACAAACAAGATAGGGACTTTAGGTTTGTTCTTAAGTTGAATCTGTTTGTAAGTCGGAACAGGTAAATTTTTTAAGTGTAGCTCCAGCCAAAAAATCTATTTTTAAGCTTTGTAGATAGCATAGGGAAGGGTTATCACCCCTGTAACATTTGTTTTGCTGTCTGTGCCCCTGTTCAGAAGATTTCACCTCACTTTCTGTCCCAATGACAATTGGATTTTGAAAGCATCAGTGGAGACACCTTTTTCCAATGATAGCTCTTACAGGAGTGAATTTCCCTTCCTAGGGGTAGATTTCCTCTCACTTCCTGTTGTCTCCCTCCGTTTGTAAGTAGGAGTCGTTTGTAAGTCGGATGTTTGTAAGTAGGGGACCCCCTGTATTGCTTTTCCATTTTAATGTAATTGTAAAAGTATTTTTGAAGTTACTCTGTTACAAAAAGTAAACCTTTTAATAGCAAAACTTCCCACAAAGAAGATATAATTGCAACATAGTTGGTGAAGTGGTGCAAGCGGAGACACATGCAGGCTGAAAAATCGTATGCATCCAACACACTTCTAGGTATGCTAGATGCTTGGTTCTCTATTGCAAGCTGTGGTTCCATCCATCGGCGCCCTTATTATTGTGTCCTATAGGGCCTTTCAGATTGAACAAAAGCATACAGCTATCTGGAGGTTCTCTGACAAACTTACAGTAGCTGTTCAACAGAGCGCTGACCAGTGGTAGGTTTTAAGACTTTTCTTTACAGGCAAGGCTTAAAAAAAATTACCTAACAACATAGTCGCTTTAAAGATCTTTAATAAAAACACGTTATATCTAAATTGCTATATAAGATGCTGGCACTTTCTGTGAGAAAGGTATCACGCTGTTATGCTGTAACCATGTCTCTGCTAAACATATGTCATAATTTGAAATCATATACCAAGTGTGGATACCTCTTCCCCTCTCCCCGTTATAGCCGAGGATAGCTGAACCTGAAAAATATGTTAAACTCTCCATTTGCTACCCTACTCCGGAAACGTAACAGTTTGCTTCACTGCAAAGAAGTAGGTAAAGGTGGTAACTGGTTGTGCAGCCAGTGACATCAATATATTAAAACTATATACATTATTTTATTTACAGCAAAGCTTTTTTTTTTAAGCGAGTGCGGGAAACATAGGCAATTGAAATGTAAGCTGTGAAATGACAGCGATGTCCCCGCTCTCTGATAATCCGGCCGCCTGCTCTCCTCTCTCTTCCCCTCCGCAATCACTGGGAGAACTGTTACCATTCAACCACGCATGCCGGCGGTGCTCGCCCCCCGCTCCCAGGCAGCCTATGCTCGCCAGCCCTCCTTTTCCACTCGCAAAACGCAAGTAGGCGACTGGAAAATTTGAGGGCTGCATTTGGAGTCTTGTTCGTTATCGGAATTAACCAGACAAATCGCTCCACCAACTAAGAACGGCCATGCACTACCACCCACAAAATCGAATAAGAGCTATCAATCTGTCAATCCTTTCCGTGTCCGGGCCAGGTGAGGTTTCCCATGTGGAGTCAAATTAAAGTGGTTGTAAACCCTTACAACACACTTTTACCTACGTTGTGCCGTTCCAAGTAAAGGTCATGCTGTGACTGGCGGCTCCCACGCACACGAGTGACGTCACGCGACTCTGGCCAGGCACAGAGCCGGAGTCCGCGACCCTGAAAGTAAGATGGACGCTTCCAGCCGGCGAGGAAATCGGGGACATCGCAGGCTTCGGTTTCAGGTAAGCCGATGCATATTAGCCCATTATGCTTTACCTTTGCAGGGAAACAAAGAGGAAGTAAACCCTGCAGGCTAAAATTGGATACCATTTTGTTCTTGAAAATCTATTATTTGCTAAATGGATATATTTGAGGCTCACCCTCAGCTTTTTAAATTTTTTTTTTATTGGTTGAACTATATGGACTCGTGTCTTTTTTCAACCTGACTAACTATGTAGCTTTACATCAGAATTTTTTCTCCCCTGGACATGAACTTTATAGTCATAATAAAATGTATTTTTCTTTTTACATTCGGCTTAAAACATTTACTGGATGAAAACCATACATACTGTTAGAAATTTGTATGAAAAAAATTCCATCCCGTTCCTTCAAATTTTCTCATCACTGCGGGTTGAAAAAGAACATTGATTTGACCCAGCTAACCATTCAAAAATTGAATAATCATATTTAAAGTGGAGTTCAACCCAAAATTGTAACTTCCGCTTATCTGGTTCCTCCCCCCCTCCGGTGTCACATTTGGCACCTTTCTAGGGGGGAGCAGATACCTGTCTAATACAGGTATTTGCTCCCACTTCCGGTGAAAGATCGCCGCAGTATCCGCGGTGATCTATGCCATGTCTGACCCCTCCTCCGTCCTCCCACTGTCTTCTGGGAGGCACACAGGTCCCAAAAGACAGCAGGGACCAGTCAGAACGTGCAGCGCGACTCACGCATGCGCAGTAGGGAAACAGGCTGTGAAGCCGCAAGGCTTCACTTCCTGATTCCCTTACTTAAGATGCCGGCGCATTCAACCGGAACTGAGGGAAGGGTCGGTTTCGGGTGAAGACCTTGCAGGCGCTCTGGACAGGTAAGTATCCTTATTTTAAAAGTCAGCAGCTGCAGTATTTGTAGCTGCTGACTTTTATTGTTTTTTTTGCAGGCGGAACTCTGCTTTAAAATGAAAAATTTAGAACAAAATTCTACTAGCGTATACCCAGCTATTGCCAAAGTTTCCTAATTCTGTTCCTGTCCACTTGGGATTTGTTGGCATTCCTGCCTTCTTTGTGCATTCCAGTGAATGCTGTTGTATTTTCTATCATATAAAATAAAATATAATGTATATATAAAAGTATTTTCTCCATCAGACTAGTTTTCACAGAAACAGAAATCAGGTTTTGTTGAGTTTGTTTGAGGCTCTTTCTCAAACTAATGTTTTGGTAAAGAATACATAGGCTGTCCTAAACAATGGGAACTGTTCACAGTTTCAGCAGTCCATTGTCTCTACAGCTACAGTAAACAGGTATGTTTTCTGTTGTTTGGTAACTATGGTAAACAGCCTGACACATAAAAGGGGTTGTCAGGCATAAGCTAGGAGGGCTCATTATGCTTTAACATCAAAAGACTCATCTGTAACCAGCCATTAAAGAAACAGATGCTTTTGCCTTATTCTCCAATAACTACCAACTGAGTCCTCGTTGTCACTGGAGATCAAGAACACAGTAACCCGGAGTTAAGTAACTTTTAAGTTTATTTCTACTGTTACAGACCATAGGCTGTTTAGTTACTAGGCATTTTACTTGTTATAGATATCTGTCAGTCTTGTATTGTATTACTAATATTGTAATAGATTTGTATGTACAGCATTTTTGTATAGTAAAAGCACTTTTACACACTGCAGAGGTCTCAGCTTCCTTGCTTATACCGCAAAGTAACCTAGCTAGATAGACACAAGCAAAACATTTGGGGGCCAGTGCCTGGATTGTGCTAAAGTTCAACTGAAGCAGACCTGTTTTTCTGTGGCGTGTTGTGTAGCTTGTGCTAGGTAAAAATGCTTCGTAAGCTGTTTAGGAAAAGCAAGGTTGCAGAGGGTTCTGGTGGCCAGAAGAAAGTGTGCAGCTTACCTATCTGCCATAAACGATGAGTGGGAGCCTCTTGCTAAAGAATTTGTAAAGTATGCTTCTTCCTTGAATAAGACTTGGGGTGATAAAATCTCAGATCATTTTGTAGATTTTAGCCTTAAGGGGTTGGATTTAAGTAAAAAAGAGAAGAGGACAATGTCCACAGTGGGTTGGCACTTCCTTCATGCTATTTATACTGAATCACATAGAAGGGAGAAGACAGAGGCAAAAGTTAAGGTATTAAAAGACCAGCTAGCAGTTGCTTCAGAGTGTGTACGTTCAACCGCTAGTTGGGCTGATGATTTGCAAGAGCAGTGTGCAGCCCTCATGGCTAAATCAATTCATGTCTTAAAGAAAAGGAAAGGCCGTAAACCTGTTAGCAAGGCCAGGATACGTGCCATTGCACATCCCAAAACTGTGATTGTGAGGATGTACTCTCCTCAAATGATAGCGAGAATGAGGAGATAATGACCATCCAATGGAAAAGAAAAAGTGTGCCAGTCCTCTCATTACTAAGCATAGGAAAAGACAACATGATAGAGAGGATATGGCAGATGAGGAAGTGCATTATCGCAACCCCAGAGATGTTGAATTTGAAGAAGTACGGGAGTTTACACAAACTGAAATCCACGAGCTGGCAAAACAATACAAACAAAGGTCTGGGGAATCCATATTGAGTTATCAGGTAAGGAAGCAGTGGCTATGGGAGTGTTGACCCATGATCCACAATTGTGTCAGGCAATGCGAAAAGCCAGAGAGTTTAGTGTGAATTTTTCACTGTTAGACCTAGTGAGAGATGGAATAGTCTGAGTATACGCTAGTCCTAGTGCCCTGGAAATATTTACTCCTGGAGAACAATCGGAAAGGGTATTTCCAGGTTACGCGAGATGGGTCGTATAACCGGATTAAATACATTTCCAGATCGGATGGGTCCAGATAGGAAACCCTTTATGTCTGCTCTGTGCTCTAAGCCTTGTGGAGATAGGACGCTATGCTGAGAAGTCACTCCACCTTTGTACAGAGGGAAAGAGATTTATTGTCAGTGGAAGAACATTCCTATTAGCTGTACTGCTGAGATTGTGCTGGACTGGATGCTGCTGGCAGATACAGGGAGTGCCCACTTGAATCGCGCTGGCCAGTACTGTGGAATTGCCAGTGTGATTCCCTCTGAAATGTGACCTGTAATGTTCAGCAGGTTATTTCTTCAAATAATGAGGAGATCTTTCTCAGTCCCCAGCTGTCATGCGGACAGACTGAGACTATCATTGCCAAGAGACCTGTGTTCAAAAGTGCGGTCCTTTGCACCATAGCCTGACTGCCTGTTGCCTGATCACAGCTGTGCCACTTGTCCCCGGAGTTACCCCTAAGAAGAAGGGAAACTGCTGGGAAATGTGTTTCACCCAAGTGATAACATGATGGACTCTGACAACCCAGTGTCTTTGAATCTTCAGCTAGATAGATAGAATAGGCTATGGTAAGGACAGGGGTGAAAGTTCTTACCATGTATTCTGAGTAATGGACTGTTCAGTATCGCATATTGGCCACTAGGTGGTGTGAAGTGCCAACCTGAGTGAACCTTCATTTACATGATGTGTTTATCTATAGGAAACGTTAAGAGAATTTGTAGGCTAGTTGTGAAAGGGGGTGGCATTCTCGGATGAGAATGGGGCCCACTTTAATTTATATATGTAGGCTTTAGATATATTATAGGGTGTACTTACAATGCTATGCTGTTCTTGGCTGAGGAAAATTTACCACTTCCTAAGGTTCACTTATGTATATATTACACTGTATTGTCATAGGGATAGGATGCATTTGCATTGCTGTTTATTTTCTCTTTCAGGTGTTCCTGCACCATTGACAGTGACCCGACATGGATGATAACGTTAATTATTCATGCTCTTTATTACTGTAAATATTAGGTAGATAGTTAAGATAAAAGGCTACTGTTTATGTTTTCCCTGAACTACTTGGGTGGTACACCACACGTTAAATTATATACAGGGGCATAACTAGAAATAGCAGGGCCTCATAGCAAAATGTTGTATGGGCCGCCCCCCCCCACAGCTGCCCTAGTGTCAATGCAGCATGACCTGTGCCACATATAACGTGACCTGTGCACAATGCAGCGCGACCTGTGCCCAATGCAGCGTGACCTGTGCCCAATGCAGCGTGACCTGTGCCCAATGCAGCGTGACCTGTGCCCCATACAGCGTGACCTGTGCCCCATACAGCGTGACCTGGGCCCCATACAGCGTGACCTGTGCCCCATACAGCATGACCTGTGCCCAATGGAGCGTGACCTGTGCCCAATGGAGCATGACCTGTGCCCAATGGAGCATGACCTGTTCCCAATGCAGCGTGACCTGTGCCCCATACAATATGACCTGTGCCCCATACAGTGTGACCTATGCCCCACACAGCGTGACCTGTGCCCAATGCAGCTTGACCTGTGCCCAATGGAGCGTGACCTGTGCCCAATGGAGCGCGACCTGTGCCCAATGCAGCGTGACCTGTGCCCCATACAATATGACCTGTGCCCTATACAGCGTGACCTATGCCCCATACAGCGTGACCTGTGCCCAATGCAGCGTGACCTGTGCCCAATGCAGCGTGACCTGTGCCCCATACAGCGTGACCTGTGCCCAATGCAGCATGACCTGTGCCCAATGGAGCGTGACCTGTGCCCAATGGAGCATGACCTGTGCCCAATGGAGCATGACCGGTGCCCAATGCAGCGTGACCTGTGCCCAATGTAGCGTGACCTGTGCCCAATGCAGCGTGACCTGTGCCCCATACAATATGACCTGTGCCCCATACAGCGTGACCTATGCCCCACACAGCGTGACCTGTGCCCAATGCAGCGTGACCTATGCCCAATGCAGCATGACCTGTGCCCAATGGAGCATGACCTGTGCCCAATGGAGCATGACCTGTGCCCAATGGAGCGTGACCTGTGCCCAATGCAGCGTGACCTGTGCCCCATACAATATGACCTGTGCCCCATACAGCGTGACCTATGCCCCATACAGCGTGACCTGTGCCCAATGCAGCGTGACCTGTGCCCAATGCAGCGTGACCTATGCCCCATACAGCATGACCTGTGCCCCATACAGCGTGACCTGTGCCCAATGGAGCGTGACCTGTGCCCAATGGAGCGTGACCTGTGCCCAATGCAGCGTGACCTGTGCCCAATGCAGCGTGACCTGTGCCCCATACAGCGTGACCTGGGCCCCATACAGCGTGACCTGGGCCCCATACAGCGTGACCTGGGCCCCATACAGCATGACCTGTGCCCAATGGAGCGTGACCTGTGCCCAATGGAGCGTGACCTGTGCCCAATGCAGCGTGACCTGTGCCCCATACAATATGACCTGTGCCCCATACAGCGTGACCTATGCCCCATACAGCGTGACCTGTGCCCAATGCAGCGTGACCCGTGCCCAATGCAGCGTGACCTATTCCCCATACAGCATGACCTGTGCCCCATACAGCGTGACCTGTGCCCAATGGAGCGTGACCTGTGCCCAATGCAGCGTGACCTGTGCCCAATGCAGCGTGACCTGTGCCCCATACAGCGTGACCTGTGCCCAATGCAGCATGACCTGTGCCCAATGGAGCATGACCTGTGCCCAATGGAGCGTGACCTGTGCCCAATGGAGCGTGACCGGTGCCCAATGGAGCGTGACCTGTGCCCAATGCAGCGTGACCTGTGCCCCATACAATATGACCTGTGCCCCATACAGCGTGACCTATGCCCCATACAGCGTGACCTGTGCCCAATGCAGCGTGACCTGTGCCCAATGCAGCGTGACCTATGCCCCATACAGCATGACCTGTGCCCCATACAGCGTGACCTGTGCCCAATGGAGTGTGACCTGTGCCCAATGGAGCGTGACCTGTGCCCAATGCAGCGTGACCTGTGCCCAATGCAGCGTGACCTGTGCCCCATACAGCGTGACCTGGGCCCCATACAGCGTGACCTGGGCCCCATACAGCGTGACCTGTGCCCCATACAGCATGACCTGTGCCCAATGGAGCGTGACCTGTGCCCAATGGAGTGTGACCTGTGCCCAATGGAGCGTGACCTGTGCCCAATGGAGCGTGACCTGTGCCCAATGCAGCGTGACCTGTGCCCCATACAATATGACCTGTGCCCCATACAGCGTGACCTATGCCCCATACAGCGTGACCTGTGCCCAATGCAGCGTGACCTGTGCCCAATGCAGCGTGACCTATTCCCCATACAGCATGACCTGTGCCCCATACAGCGTGACCTGTGCCCAATGGAGCGTGACCTGTGCCCAATGGAGCGTGACCTGTGCCCAATGCAGCGTGACCTGTGCCCAATGCAGCGTGACCTGTGCCCCATACAGCGTGACCTGTGCCCCATACAGCGTGACCTGGGCCCCATACAGCGTGACCTGGGCCCCATACAGCGTGACCTGTGCCCAATGGAGCGTGACCTGTGCCCAATGGAGCGTGACCTGTGCCCAATGGAGCATGACCTGTGCCCAATGGAGCGTGACCTGTTCCCAATGCAGCGTGACCTGTGCCCCATACAATATGACCTGTGCCCCATACAGCGTGACCTATGCCCCACACAGCGTGACCTGTGCCCCACACAGCGTGACCTGTGCCCAATGCAGCGTGACCTGTGCCCAATGAAGCGTGACCTGTGCCCAATGGAGCGTGACCTGTGCCCAATGGAGCGTGACCTGTGCCCAATGCAACGTGACCTGTGCCCCATACAATATGACCTGTGCCCTATACAGCGTGACCTATGCCCCATACAGCGTGACCTGTGCCCAATGCAGCGTGACCTGTGCCCAATGCAGCGTGACCTGTGCCCCATACAGCGTGACCTGTGCCCCATACAGCGTGACCTGTGCCCAATGAAGCGTGACCTGTGCCCAATGGAGCGTGACCTGTGCCCAATGGAGCATGACCTGTGCCCAATGGAGCGTGACCTGTGCCCAATGCAGCGTGACCTGTGCCCAATGCAGCGTGACCTATGCCCCATACAATATGACCTGTGCCCCATACAGCGTGACCTATGCCCCACACAGCGTGACCTGTGCCCAATGCAGCGTGACCTGTGCCCAATGCAGCGTGACCTGTGCCCCATACAGCGTGACCTGTGCCCAATGGAGCGTGACCTGTGCCCAATGGAGCCTGACCTGTGCCCAATGGAGCATGACCTGTGCCCAATGGAGCGTGACCTGTGCCCAATGCAGCGTGACCTGTGCCCAATGCAGCGTGACCTGTGCCCCATACAATATGACCTGTGCCCCATACAATATGACCTGTGCCCCATACAATATGACCTGTGCCCCATACAGCGTGACCTGTGCCCCACACAGCGTGACCTGTGCCCAATGCAGCGTGACCTATGCCCAATGCAGCATGACCTGTGCCCAATGCAGCATGACCTGTGCCCAATGGAGCATGACCTGTGCCCAATGGAGCATGACCTGTGCCCAATGGAGCGTGACCGGTGCCCAATGGAGCGTGACCGGTGCCCAATGGAGCGTGACCTGTGCCCAATGCAGCGTGACCTGTGCCCCATACAATATGACCTGTGCCCCATACAGCGTGACCTATGCCCCATACAGCGTGACCTGTGCCCAATGCAGCGTGACCTGTGCCCAATGCAGCGTGACCTATGCCCCATACAGCATGACCTGTGCCCCATACAGCGTGACCTGTGCCCAATGGAGCGTGACCTGTGCCCAATGGAGCGTGACCTGTGCCCAATGCAGCGTAACCTGTGCCCCATACAATATGACCTGTGCCCCATACAGCGTGACCTATGCCCCATACAGCATGACCTGTGCCCAATGCAGCGCGACCTGTGCCCAATGCAGCGTGACCTGTGCCCCATACAGCGTAACCTGTGCCCCATACAGCGTGACCTGTGCCCGATACAGCGTGACCTGTGCCCGATACAACGTGACCTGTGCCCGATACAACGTGACCTGTGCCCAATGCAGCGTGACCTGTGCCCAATGCAACGTGACCTGTGCCCAATGCAGCGTGACCTGTGCCCCATACAGCATGACCTGTGTCCCATACAGCATGACCTGTGCCCAATGCAGCATGATCTGTGCCCAATACAGCGTTGCCTGTGCCCAATACAGCCTGGTCTGCCTGTGCCCCATACAGCCTCCCCTGAGCAGAGGAAGAAGCAAGCCACCCGGATCAGCAGAGAGCGGGATTGCCCGCTGTAATAGCTTTCATTTGAATTTCCCGTCTTCCCAGGGCTCATCGTCACATAGCCCCACCTCTTGGCCTGACACCTTTGATGACGTCACACGTCCCGCATTGGATTGGCGTTCTGTCTATCAAAGGCGCCGGGCCAAGAGGTGGAGCTATGTGACGTGAGCCCCGGGAACACTGGAAGTTCTAATGAAAGCTATTACATCGGGCAATTCAGCTCTCTGCTGATCCGGGTGGCTTGGCTCCTCCTCTTTGGTTACAATCAGCCGAAACATTCATCATCATCATTATTTTTATTTATCTTTTCTCCCCTACGTCGAATCTTTTCTCCCCTACGTCGAATCTTTTCTCTCTATGTCGAATCTTTTCTCTCTATGTAGAATAATCTTGGACAAATAGAGTTAAGGTTAGGCACATTCGACCACAGGTTTGATGGACACAGATTGTTATTGTCATCATCATGTCAAATCTCCTATCTATATCGAACTGTTGTAGCAATGAAAATGAAAATAAAGCATTTGTTTATGTCGGATCTTTCGTTTTTTGGATTCTGCACTTTCGTTATCGTTTGTTAATACGATAACGAAAATACCTGAAATTCGGACGAAAATGCATTCGGACGAAAACGAATGCACATGTCTAATAATGTCTGATATTTATCTACCCTGTGTGAAATACCATTTGCTCATATATGTGTTACACATGTTTATTTCATGTGGTGCGTCATGTGCATTGTTTCTTATTATTGTTCCTTTCCTGTTTCTCCACGCATCCCACTTTTTGCCAGGATGTTCGCTCTCAGGCTTGAGAGCTCAAATTATTTTCTGCAAACTTAGAGACATAGTTTTGTAGGCAGGGGGTGGATGTAGCACCCTGATGTTTAGGCAGGGTTACTCTTAAATGTATCTGCCAAGTGATAGTTGCCTTGGCCAATTGTTAGGTCAATTGATTTCACCCTAATTCTGGAATTGCTGCACTTCTCTCTTCTAGATTGAATAAGACAAGGGCATTGTAAGTACAGATTAGGAATAAATGGGGTGTCTCAGCCAATAGGCAGGGATTTTCTTGGGTCCCTTGGCCTACTGGGAGAACCTTTTTATTTGGGTGATGTCAGGTGGTCAGGGTTCTGTGCCACCTGGACGGCTGTCTGGGTGGATGTGTGTCGTAGTGCCCTGGGCTGCTAGGCCAGAGACCCGGGGGTATCTGGCTGCTAGGCTATCTGAGGGCCTACCCAGAAGCAAGAGAGCAGCGTAGGGTTGGGATTGCGGCTTGCAGTCCAACCAGAAGTAACGGTTCTGCCGGCCAGAGAATGTATCATGGTTGGAGGTAGAGGAGAAGCTGTCGCCACTAAGGGCCCATCCACCTTGTTACCAGGGACCACTGTGAGTAGCTAAAGAAAGTATCTGAGCAGTATGCTCACCAACCGGGGATGGTGAAGAATTGGGAAACTTCAGCAGAGGTCAAGTCAGGGACCCAGCCAGTGGAGGTGACTGAGCATTATTGTGTGCCAAGCCAGGGACTGAGACTAAGCAGGCCAGTGGGGTGAAGCTTGAAGAGTGTCTGAGTGCCAAGCTAGGGATCCAGCAGGGACGTGGGGGTGACGCTTGAGGAAGACATCCAGTGAGAGGAATTTGAAGAGCTCAGGAGATCCAGTGGCAGTGGATCAGCGGGTCTAATGCCGCGTACACACGGTCGGACTTTTCGTCTACAAAAGTCCAACGGACGCTGACGGACTAAAGCTGGCTGGTAATCCGATCGTGTGTGGGCTTCTCCGGACTTTCAACTGACTTTTTTAGCCTCAAATCCGACGGACTTTAGATTTGAAACATGCTTCAAATCTTTACGTCGTAACTACGACGGACCCCGAAGTCCGCTCGTCTGTATGCTAGTCCGACGGACAAAAAAACGACGCATGCTCATAAGCAAAAACTAAACGGAAGCACTCGGTCTAGTAAAACTAGTGTTCGTATTGTAGGTAGCACATTCCTCACGCTGCAAAATCTGTGATCGTTGAATGCAGCGCATTTAATGTCTTCTTTACGAATGCTATAAAGAACGAAGATGTTTTGCTGTTCATATTCAAACAGAGTTCTCCCAAACAGATTTCTGGATTCTTTTTCTCTTTGATCTCATGAATGACATGGTATGCTTTTTCAAAACAATGTTTCCATACTAATAATACTTTTTAAACTTTTTTTTTTTTTGGTGGAGTCATCTTTTCTTGTAATTTTTATCCAGATATTTATTTTATGATTGTTGTGGAACTTT
This sequence comes from Aquarana catesbeiana, assembly GCF_042186555.1. Classification (NCBI taxonomy): domain Eukaryota; kingdom Metazoa; phylum Chordata; class Amphibia; order Anura; family Ranidae; genus Aquarana; species Aquarana catesbeiana. The sequence goes on along the minus strand of NC_133335.1, from coordinate 137,132,644 downwards.
TTTTCTGTTTATCTCTAAATTTTTTTGTAAAGTTACCACAGGGAACCCATTTTTATATATATTTTTTAAATTTTTTTTAATGTTTGTAAAGTTACCACAAAGAACCCTTTATAATTTTTGTTTTTATAGTGATTTGTTATTTTTTTTATATAAAGTTAACCCAAAGAACCGTTTTTGGTTATGTATCTTTTTTTTTTTAAATACTTACCACTCGAACATTATTAACATTATTTTAATCTATTTTTGTTGTGTTTTTGCAAAATCAATGAGATTGTTGTCCCTTGTTAATTTAAAACATTGTGTCTAAAATCTATGATTTAAAATAAAAAACCTAAACTCAAAAAATATCCATTTATTTATGGTCTAAATAAAATAAAGAGGAAGTCAACGCTGGAAAAAGTATGTGTACAAGAAAATGGGGATCTTGAGGAGTCCATATAAGAGGGAGCACAATCTGGTCCAAGAATCCCAGAGATCAACAGCACCAGCAGATGATATAGATGTCCCCAGACTGTGGTACTACAACAGCCTGCGTCTTCTGTCAGACCAGACTGAACCCAAGTCATCACTTTCTTCTCTTCCCTGCAGCCTTTCCTCCACGCTGCCCTGCAGCCTTCCCTGCAGCCTTCCCTGTAGCCTTCTTTGGAGGCTGTGGCTCTGGTGTTTCAGTTGTGGCAGGAGGAGGAGGAGGAGGAGGAGGAGGAGGAGGAGGAGGGGGGGCTGCCTCATGTAGTTGGGTGTTTCGTGTTAGCGTGCCCTGCAGCCCCTTTTGGATTGTTTCCCCAAATAGTCGCTCACAAATGAGGCGCTGCTCCCAATCCATTTGAAGAAGCCTGCTGGCTAAGTAGCAGCCATAGGACTCTTCCGCTTCGGGGGGGCTCTTCAAAAAACGGGTGGCCTCTTGCATGAGGCGCAGGGATGCCTCCTGTGTGACCGTCCCCTTCCTGGCCCTTTTTTTGGGAAGGTGGAGGGGAAGCACTTGTGATTGGGTCATGCTCCTACTGGGCCCAGCCACCTCACTTGGCCCAGCCACCTCACTGGGACCAGCCACCTCACTGGGACCAGCCACCTCCTGCCTGACACTGGGCCCAGCCTCCTCCAGGATGATGGAGAATCCGCCCTCCTCCAGGCTGTCCATGGGCCCGGTCTCCTCCTGCCTGCCACTTTCCACACATTCCTCCTGGATGGACTCATCCTGTGCATAAAAAAAGGACATAGTTTTATTTATTTATTTGGGGTTCATCAATGCCACACAATTTGCTTCTCATGACTAGCAAATTCAATGTGAATACATCTCTTTAATAAAAGAGTCTAATCAGACACCCTAATTTTTTATAGCAGGTGCCAAACATATTTAGCCACTCCTGTCAATTGATATGTATACACAATTTTGAGGCCAAAATTATTTTAGACAATTATAACATCCAGTTAACATCATTAATATTAGTACAGTAAATATTTGTTAATATAATTTACCTGACTCCAGATGGTCATATCCGGTTCATCCAGGATGGAAGACCCAGCTTGCTCCTCATCAGCCTCTGCTGGGGTGGAGGGAAGGGTGGAGGGAAGGGTTGAAAGTGATGCCCTAGCTTCATTCTGGTCATCAAGAAAACGGAGTTGATTGTAGTACCACAGCCTGGGTACATAAACATCATCTGCTGATGCTCCTGATCTCATTGATTCCTGGATCTTCTTATGCTCCCTCTTATACATATTCCTCAAGACCCCAATTTTCTTGAGCAATGTCTCCATTGTTGCTTCCGGGATGGTCGCCTGGACAAAGGACAGAAGTCTCTCCAGCGTTGACTTCCTCACATGCTTTGCATAATACTGAGGGTGTTTCACCTCCCACAAATTCCTCATCTCTCGATATTTAGCTATGAAAGCTGTAAGGAACTCTGGATCCTTAAATAGGGGATTCATTATATCTGGAAAAGATAAAGTCACAAGACAAAAAACACTTATTATTAGGTTTCTGCTAACCCCTCATCATCTTCTCCCTATGTAGGCCTCATCAATCTATCAAGCCATATAGGCCGCTTGCTACAAAGTCATGACCTAAAACCAAAAAAAAAAATTATTTAAAATTACCTTCGTTTTGTAACGTCCTGGTCCACTATCACCTACGCACAGAACGTACGTACGACACGTGCGCAAGGGCCCTCTTTATACACTACGCATGTGTGAAACTCCGCCTGCGTCGCCCGCCCCTGACGTTCAAAATTAACTCATGTTCTCCGCCCCCTAATTCGACGCACAGAACGTACGTACGACACGTGCGCAAGGGCCCTCTTTATACACTACGCATGTGTGAAACTCCGCCTGCGTTGCCCGCCCCTGACGTTCAAAATTAACTCATGTTCTCCGCCCCCTAATTCGACGCACAGAACGTACGTACGACACGTGCGCAAGGCCCCTCTTTATACACTACGCATGTGTGAAACTCCGCCTGCGTCGCCCGCCCCTGACGTTCGATTTTAACTCATGTTCTCCGCCCATTTTTAGTTACGGCGCGTAGTGGGGTAAATAATGGCGGAGACACCTGACATGTTATCTACCTCAGGTAGCGAAAAAAGCCCGGAGGCTGGAACGTCAACCAGATCTGTGAGGCCTAGATTTAAGGCCTCTAATATGAGTTTTGAAGAGATGGTGGAGATGGTGGCCATTCTTCAAAAAAAGGACTATGATGGGAAGTATGGGCCGTACGCCCGGCCAAATTTGCGCAAGGTCAAAATAATGGCGAAGGTGGTGGACACTTTGCAGGCTTCTTTTGGGGTCCAGCGCTCCAAGGATCAACTTCGCAAAAGATGGTCTGACCTCAAGCTCAGGGAGCCGGATCAATACAGACGGATCCTTAAAGTGCTGAAAAAAAGTAAGTACTTGTCGTGTTTTTCTCTTGTGTTTATTACCTTGTATACTGCTCCATGTGCTTTTCCTTCCTATACGATTTTTTTGCTCATCGTTTCAAACGATCTTTTAATAAACCTCGTTACATATCTATAGATATATCTATATATATGTGTGTATATATATATATATATATATATATATATATATATATCGATATCTATCTATCTATCTATATAGATAGATAGATAGATAGATAGATAGATAGATAGATAGATAGATAGATAGATAGATAGATAGATAGATAGATAGATAGATAGATATAGATATATATAGATATATAGAGAGAGAGAGAGAGAGAGAGAGAGAGAGAGAGAGAGATAGAGATAGGTAGATAGATAGATAGATATAGAAATGTAAAACATTCTTTTGTAATATTTTAAGTTATCTTTTTTTTTTCTTTACATTTAGTTATATATTTAGATTTTGTTCCAGATATAGAGAGAGAGAGAGAGAGAGAGAGAGATCAAAAGATTATTAACTATATTTCGAGATATTGATATCTAGATATCTATCTATCCGATATGTCTTTATAATTTTTAATATTGAGGTAAAATAGGAACTCTACACAAACCACTTCACTCCAAATGTTTGAAAATTACTATGTACTAAAATATCTGTGTGCTAAGTAGATTACTAATTTTTTGTTTCACATAGGGGAAAAATCACTCAGCCAACAAGAAGACAGTCCACCCCAAGCCAAACAACATGATTGGGAAATCAGCCCAAGTCCCACTGAGGATGTGGAGGAAGGAGAGGTGGGCGACATGGGCACCCCACCAGGTGAGTGTCTGACACACCAGCTTACGGTAATCTATGCATGGCTGTCTTTTCTTTAATGTAATTTTTCTACTCTATTTTAGGGGATCTGGTTGTGCTTGATTCAAGCAACAGTGCCACCCCCGAGGATGTGGAGGAATTATGCTACATGGGCACCCCACCAGGTCAGTGTCTGAGACAACAGCTTTATTATGGTAAGGTAAACTATGTATGTGTGCATATTTCTAAACACATTTTTTGGTTTCATTCCACTTTAGGTACAAGAAGTGACTATTTCACCTCAGACAGTGCCCAACGGCTAATTGGTCAAATAATGGCCTGGAACAGGGAGATCGATGAAATGCGTAATCAGCTGGATCGTATGCAGCAGGAAATGAAGGACATGATTGATGTTTTGGGTAGAATCTAAATGCCCTTTTTGAAAGCCCAAAACATTGATCATGTCCTTCATTTCCTGTTTTGCTGACCCCATTCTGGGCCTTCTCTTTTTTTTTTTGGCTGAACATATATGGCTGTTTAACATAATTTAAAAAAGGAGGGCTGTTTCTAGAAAATACATACAAAATCCACAAAAAAATAAAACTTGATTTTAAAAAAACCAAAAAAAAGATAAAACTTGATTTTAAAAAAACCAAAAAAAAGATAAAACTTGATTTTAAAAAAACCAAAAAAAAGATAAAACTTGATTTTAAAAAAAACAAAAAAAAGATAAAACTTGATTTTCAAAAAAACAAAAAAAAAAAAAAACTTGATTTTAAAAAAACCAAAAAAAAGATAAAACTTGATTTAAAAAAAAAACAAAAAAAAGATAAAACTTGATTTTAAAAAAACCAAAAAAAAGATAAAACTTGATTTTCAAAAAAAAAAAAAAAAAAAAAAAAAAAACTTGATTTTAAAAAAAACAAAAAAAAGATAAAACTTGATTTAAAAAAAAACAAAAAAAAGATAAAACTTGATTTAAAAAAAAAACAAAAAAAAAGATAAAACTTGATTTTCAAAAAAACAAAAAAAAAAAAAATTGATTTTAAAAAAAACAAAAAAAAGATAAAACTTGATTTTAAAAAAACAAAAAAAAAGATAAAACTTGATTTTAAAAAAACCAAAAAAAAGATAAAACTTGATTTTCAAAAAAACAAAAAAAAAAAAAAACTTGATTTTAAAAAAAACAAAAAAAAGATAAAACTTGATTTTAAAAAAAACAAAAAAAAAAATATTGATTTTCAAAAAAAAAATAAAAAAATGAAAAAACTTGATTTTCCAAAAAACCAAAAAAAAAAAAAATCAAAAAAAGCCTGTTTGCGAAAATCAAAAAGGCAAAAAATTTTTTTTGTGGATTATGTAGAAATATTTAAATATAATAATATTTTTGCTAATTATTAAGATATCATTATATTTTTGTCTATGAACATTTTCTACTAAATGCATAACTGAATGCATAACAACAATTAATAAAAACATCTCCTTATAGGAATTAAATAAATGTGTGGTTTGTTATTTCAATGCTCAGTATCAGTTTGGTTATAATTGTAAAAAAGTTGTTTACAGTGGCAATGGAGCTTATTTAGACATTTAAAAGGAAAATACAGTTGGCACTACAACTGCTCGACCATAACCTAGGAGAAAGCCCAAAAGAAAGGCAAGCAATAAATATAATTCCAGATTTCATCAATATTTTTTTTATTTTAAAAAATTAAATATCCTGGCCCATTGCAATGGCCACCCTACCCATAAAATAATTAACATATTGCTGTCTAACTTGACGGGCACTTTGGGGGGCCAAGCCAGTACGGACAGTATCCAGGCCCGTAAGGTTGTCATCTATAAGTCCGGCCTCAGGCCCAACTGTTCCTATATAATTTACAGAATGTTTGTGTAAAAAGTTGTGCAGAATGCAGCACGATAAAAATGATAAAATTAAGTTTGTATTCCGCCAAATTAATGGATGTTTGAAACAGGCGGAACCGGCTGGCCAGAATTCCAAACGCATTCTCAACCACTCTTCTAGCTCTGGCCAGCCGGAAATTAAAAACCCTCCTCTCCGGGGTGAGGGTTCTTTGGGGGAATGGCCTCATGAGGTGCTTGCTGAGAGCGAAGGCTTCATCGGCAATGAAGACAAAGGGGAGTCCTTCCACGTTATCCGCATCAGGTGGCAATCCCAGGCCACCACTCTGGAGACGCTGGCAGAACTCCGTCTGGGCAAATACTCCTCCATCCGACATCCGGCCATTCTTCCCCACGTCCACATATAAAAATTCATAGTGTGCCGACACCACCGCCATTAAAACAATACTGTGGAACCCCTTATAATTAAAATAGTATGACCCCGAATGGGGTGGTGGCACGATGTGGACATGTTTCCCATCTATAGCCCCTCCACAATTGGGAAAGTCCCAACGGCTGGCAAAATGGGATGCCACAGTCTGCCATTCCTGTGGCGTTGAAGGAAACTGGGGAATCAAACAAGAAAACCAAAATCATTAATTTTGAAGCTAACATTGCAAGAAAATTATACAATTAAAAACATTATTCCCCAGCATCAGTATAACATTAAATAATTTAATTCTTCTGGAATAACTAATATGGAAAGGCACACTTATCAGATTGCTCACCCCCTCTGATGGAACATTGATTACATTTTAGGGGGTTGTGAAATCCCTAAAAAAGATTACTTTTAGGACACGCAGGAATTTAGGGACTAAAAAGGCTACAAGACTGCAGTTGTCGCACTCTGCAGGTGCAGTTGCTAACCAGCTTACAGTAAATGAGGTAAGGTAAAAAGGCATTCATGTTGCAAGGAGTACACAATCACATGCAAGGGCAATTAATGAAAACACTTTGTGGCTTGCATATGATTTGATGATGGAAATCAGCAGAGCTTCTGCTCATTTACTAAAGCACTGGAACAAATGCACTTGTAGAGTGCACATGCATTTTGCAAAGTGCAACATATATTTGCTTTAGACAAATCAACACCACAGAACATTCAAGCAAATTTTTACGAGGGTGGGGGGGGGGGGGTTGGGAAATCAAGCTAATTGCTAATTATCAGCACACTATTTGGAGTGAGTTTAGGGGGGGGTTGGTAAATCTAGCTAATTGCTAATTATAAGCACACTAAATACACTCAAACAAAATACATTCAAAATGAGTAGACTAGGTGGATATGTTCCCATCATTGCATGCTGGGGAGGTTATTGAAGGAAAATATACATGCATGACAAAAAATAACAGGAAAAAAATTCAGCATGTGTGAGGATAAAAAGGGGACATTCACACTATATTGCAATGATGGTAAGTAGTGTTTGAAGCAAGAAATACATTACATTATCAAAGATTACATAAAAGAACATGTGATGCTAATAAAAGAAAAATATCTTACCTTAATATAGTCCTTCTGCAGGACCTGGATGATGGCAGAACAGGTCTCTGGGATAATGATCCCCAGAGCCTGGGGGGAGATGCCTGTCGAGAACTTGAGGTCCTGCAGGCTTCTCCCTGTCGCCAAGTACCGCAACGTGGCAACTAGCCTCTGCTCCGGAGTGAGGGCTTGCCTCATGCAGGTATCCTGCCTGCTGATATAGGGGGTCAGCAAAGCCAACAAACGGTCAAAAACGGGGTCCGTCATCCGGAGAAAGTTCCTGAAATCCTCAGGATTATTCTCACGGATCTCACGGAGCAATGGCATGTGACAGAACTGGTCACGCTGGAGCAACCAATTCTTGGTCCATGAACTCCTCCTCGCCCTGTTTATGGACTGGTCTTGGTCTGAAGAATAAACTACAGCACCAAGCACATACAATGCACGAGCTCGACGACGAGTACGTACAGGTAACATGGCTTCAAAACGGTCGGCTGGTCAGAACGCACTTAACAGAACGCACTGAAGAACAGCAAGGCCTGTGAAGAACGACCTGAAAATCAGGAACGAGCAGACAATAAAACAAAGGTTTCTCAATGCCAACTGACCAAACGCACTGAAAAGCAGATACAAACCTCACAAGCACAGACTGAACAACAGTTAAAACGAACTGAAAAATACGAGTCTCACAAGCGCGAATCGTCTCTCACCAAACTTCTACTAACACGAGATAAACACGAGATTAGCAGAAGGAGCCCAAAGGGTGTCGTACGGGCTATTGAACTTCCGTTTTATAGTCTCGTCGGACTTGGTGTACGTCACCGCGTACTAGGCTGTCGTACTTTTGTGTGGTCGTGTGTAGGCAAGTCCGTTCGTTAGAAAGTCTGCCGCAAGTCCGCCGAAGGTACGCCGGAAGTATGTCGGACAGGCTGTCGGACTTTTGTAGCTGAAAAGTCCGACCGTGTGTACGCGGCATAAGTGATAGACTGGGAGCTCAGTTGAGTGAAGATTTAAAAAGGAGATTGTGGAGGAAGTGAAAGAGTTCATTACAACTTTTGTTAGAAACTGTTCAAGATTGTTGCCATAGGAGACAGCGTTTCTACACATGTTGACGTGGTGACTGGCTTTGTGCCTTTCCCTGCATGGCTGTCTACCTATAGAAGTCTCTGAGTCTGCTAATTAACATTGCATCTACTAAAGGGTGTCCTGGCCCCAACCCTCTCTCCCACAGTTCTGTTTAAGAGAAAATAAATCTCTTTGCATTCAAGAAGTGTCTGGCGCCCATTAATCTACCTGGCATTACACCCACCACGCCTCGTAACCCACTCTACACAGAAGTATGTCGGCTGTCCCTAGCTCTGAAGGTCACAATTAGGCCTGCAGAGGGTCGAGACTTGGCTACATATGGTACCTAAGCTATAAAACTAACTCAGGATGCGCCGCTGCATTTAATAGTAAGAGACAATCTCTGTGGGCACCATTGTTGCTTATTTAGAGACGTGTGGTGGGTGTGGTATTACTACTTATTAGCAATTAGCTATGGCATAGAAATATAATTCTAGCAGACTGTTATGAAGCATTCTGACATTTTATAACACAGGGCCCTGCTGGTAAGAATAATGGAAATTGTTAATCATGTTTTTGGGGAATTTGGTATATGTATTTTTTGAAACAATAAAATCACATATATTTTTTCTTTGTTGCTTATGTGTTCAAGGCAGTTTGATCCAAGGTGTATTTAATTTATCCCATATAGTATCTACTGCAGTATGTCTGCGGTCTCTGACCACTTCATGTAGCATTACATACTCTCAACGTTATAGGCCATTTACTGATATTAGGAGCAACCCGTGTGGCCCATATATGAAGTAAGTTGACTACCACTGCTCTAGCATTCCAAAAAATGTAAAGATCAGTTTTGGATTGACCTCATTTATTGCTTATTTATATAAACAAATCTGTAATTTATATTATTACCTTATACCAGGGTTTCTCAACTCCAGTCCTCAAGGCACCCCAACAGGTCATGTTTTCAGGCTTTCCATTATTTTGCACAGGTGATTTGATCAGTTTCACTGCCTTAGTAAATACCACAGCTGTTTCATCTGAGGGAAATCCTGAAAACATGACCTGTTGGGGCGCCTTGAGGCCTGGAGTTGAGAAACACTGCCTTATACAGTGACACTAACTCACGTGTACAGCAGTGTTAATTTCATTGACTAAAACGACTAAAACATTTTAGTCGACTAAATTAATACTATTTTAGTCAACTAAAATACGACTAAAACTAAAACAATTGAGATGACTAAAATACGACTAAAACTAAAGTGCCATCTTAGTCAAAAGACTAAGAAAAAAACTAAATTGAAATTTGGCTTCAAAATTAACACTGGTCTGTAGTGCATGTTCATACCTCAATATCATAAATAATAACATAATAGGATTTTTATAACAGCTTACCTGTAAACTCCTTTTCCTTGAAGTACATCACAGGACACAGAGCCATAGTAATTACTATGTGGGTTATAGGCCACCTTCAGGTGATGGACACTGGCACACCCTAAACAGGAAGTTGCCTCCCTATATAACCCCTCCCACCGCTGGGAGTACCTCAGTTTTTGTAGCAAAGCAATACACGTGTATACCAGAAAGAGGGGAGGGAGCTCTGTGTCCTGTGATGTACTTCAAAGAAAAGGATTTTACAGGTAAGCTGTTTTAAAAATCCTATTTTCTTAGCCATAGTAATTACTATGTGGGATGTCCCAGAGCAATGCCAACTGAGGGGAGGGAAACACAACAAAAGTAGGGCAACATGAGATCAGAGGACTTATACTTCTGCCTGCAGCACACTGCACCCAAAGGAGACATCCTCATGTCTTTTTACATCCACCTGATAGAATCTGGTAAATGTATAGACTGAAGACCAAGTTGCGGCCTTGCAGATTTGAGCCATGGAGGCTTGGTGATGCACTGGCCCTGAAGCACTAAGAGCCCTGCAGGAGTCCGCTTTGATTTGAGAGGGTGGAATCTAACTCTTTAAACCATAAGCTAGAATGATTACTTGTTGAATCCATTTAGAGATAGTAGATTTCGATGCTGTCTGTCCTCTTTTAGGACCTTCAGGCAACACAAACAAAACATCCGTTTTTCGAATCTGAGCAGTCGCCTTTAAGTAGACTTTGACTGCTCTCACCACATCAAGAGAATGTAGTAATTTTTCTTCCATAGAACAGGGGTTTGGAAAAAAATGAAGGTAGAACAACATCCTGGTTTAGATAAAAACCTGACAATACCTTCGGTAGAAAGTTAGGATGAGGACGCAATACTACCTTATCCTTGTGAATAATAATATAGCTCTTTACAAGAAAGAGCAGCCAACTCTGATACCCTTCTTGCAGAGGATATGGTTACCAGAAAAAATTGTTTCCTTGTCAAAAGGACCAAGGGAATATGTTGTATCGGCTCAAAAAGGCTGTTTTTGTAACGCCGACAGAACTAAATTCAAGTCCCAAGGGTTCAGGGGTGACCTATCCGGGGGATTAAGCCACGTTACCCCCTGAAAAAAACTACGAGCCAAAGAATGCGAAGCAAGTGGTCGTTGAAACAATAATGATAAGGCCGAGACCTGGCCTTTGAAAGTACTCAAGGTCAGCTTCATTTCTATCTACAGAAAGTCAAGGATTCTACCTATGACATACCTCCTGGGGTGCCAACCCCTGGATTCATCCCAGGAGACATATGCCTTCCAGACTCTGTAATGTGATTCTGGAGGCAGGCTTCCTTGCATTAACCAAGGTAGATACCACTGAACTTGACAGCCCACGTTTCTTCAGAATGTGGGTCTCAATAGCCAAACTGTTAAATTTAGTGTTTGTAAGGTAGGATGGAATACCGGACCTTGCAAGAGAAGGTCTGGACGTGGTGGTAGGGTCCATGGGACCCCTACCGCCATCCTTAAAATCGCTGCATACCAAGATCTCCTGGGCCATGCTGGGGGCCACAAGAATCACCGACTTCCCTTCCTGCTTGATCCTGCGAAGAAGTTGTGGATGCAGGCAGAATAGGAGGGAATGCATAAACCAGTGAGCTGTGATTCCATGGCAACAGCAAGGCACCTGTTCCGCATTCTAGCGGATCCTTTGTTCTTGACACAAAGTTGACGATTTCTTTGTTGAACCGGGACGCAAACAGATCTACATTTGGGATGCCCCATCTTTGATATATTGACAGGAAGATATCGGGGTGAAGGAACCATTCTCCCAGGAACAACTACTGATGACTCAAGTAGTCTGCCTGCCAATTTTCTATTCCTAGAATGAAGACTGCCGATAGGCAAAGTACATTGTTTTCTGCCCAAGATAGGATATGATTCACCTCTCTCTGGGCCACACAACTTCTTGTGCCCCCTTGGTGATTGATATAGGCCATTGCTGTGGCATTGTCGGATCCTGACAGAACAATTCCGTAAACTGAACGTTCAGGCCCTCAGGACCAAGAGCTCTGCCCGAATCTCTAGAATGTTAATGGGCAAGGTCATTTCTGATCTGGACCACTTCTCTTGGACAGTTGCCTCTTCCAGGACTGCTCCCCAACCCAAAAAAGGTTGGCATATGTTGTTACCAGTTCCCAGGTAATGGTAGGAAGGATTTTCCCCTTTGCAGATTTTTGGTTAATAACCATAAACTGAGGCTCCGGTGCACCTTTGGAGTCAGATACATTGGGAAATCTAGAGCTTGAACCTTCTTGTTCCAAGTCAATAGGATACTGTTTTGCAGCAGTCTCGAATAAAACTGAGCATAAGGAACAGCCTCGAATGAAGCCACCATCTTTCCCAACAACTTCATGCAAAGCTGAATAGAAGGATTCATTTTGCTTCGACCACCTGAATCAGTACCTTTTATGGCGCTGATCTTTGCCTGGGGCAAGAATACCCTTTTCTGGGTGTATCTATGATCAGACCAAAGTATTTTAGCCTTCTTCATGGTTTTAAGGAAGATTTCTCTAAGTTGAGAATCCAACCTAGGTATTCCAGGTAGCTGAATGTGGTGACCATACTTTGGTCTAAGCGGGCTACCGACTGGTCTACTCAAGGTGCAGTAGCTAGACGGAAAAGCAGAGCTACAAACTGAAAATGAAGATTTTCTACCTTGAAAAGTAGATATTACTGGTGAGCGGGGAAATAGGCACATGGAGGTATGCATCCTTGATGTCGATTGACGCCAGAAGTTCTCCTCCTTGTAGGATGGAGACAACTGATTGGATTGACTCCATGCGAAAAAAGAGTGGATATTCAGGAACCGATTTAGATTTTGAGATCCAGAATGTCCATTCGGTTTTGGCACTGTGAAAAAAGGTTTGAACAAAACCCCAACCCCTGCTCTTACATGGGGACCACCATGATCACTTTTTGCAAAATGATGGTCCAATGCTTGAAAGAAAGACTTCTTTTTCTCTGGATCCTTAAGAACGTTTGATCTGAGAAAACGAGGAGACGGGAACTCTTGGAACTCCAGTTTGTACCCTGGAGCTATTGGGGAAATCCTCCATCTGTCTCGACACTCTTTCTGCCAGACCATTGAGAACTGCAAAAGTATTCCCCCTACTCAAGCGAGCGGGGGCGCCTCCTCATAAGGAGGCTTTAGTATTTTGTAGGTTTCCACCCCCAGGACTTCTTTTGTCCCTGGGTTGACCCTGAGGAATACCTCTTGTACTTGGTGGCGGAGGCCTTCGTGACTGCCTGGAGGCTGATGCCCCTGGCACTGGAGAAAGAGCTTGTTAAAATGAAATAGGTTTACTCCTTTTCTTAAATGGCAAAGGGGTACTTTTTCCACTAGAAATTCTTTGGATGTATTACCTAAATCCTCCCCAAACAGTTTTTTCACCGCAAAAAGGAAGACTAGCCATGAGCTACTTGCATGGCGCTTAGCAAAAGGCGCGAGGCCTGAAGATAGAATCTCTCATAGCAACTATTGCAAACATAAAGCTGCTAGTAGCTTGCCAGATCCTGGGCATGCTAAACAGGATAACCTTGAGCACCTGTTTATACTGGTCTCAAAGGATTGACCAATTACTGTCAGCGCAGGCTGAAACACTCAACCTGCCAGAGAAAAAAGTGTTTTTTAATAGGAATTCCGAAATTTTATCCGTTGGCTAAGCATTTGAGCATTGTCTGCCGGACAAGTCAAACTTTTAATCAGAGAGGATATAGCAGCGTCAATTGCCGGTATACCACACTTTTGGTGAATTTTTTCCTCCATAGGATAAAGTGTGAAAAACTTTTTAGGAGGGAAAAAATGCTTATCTGGGTGGTCCCACTCAGATACAAAAAGCTTTTCCAGCAATGAATGGACAGGAAAGGCATGCACAGCTTGAGGAGGCTTTAGCGAACCCAAATACTTAGTTAAGGGTACATAAATCTGGAGCGGACCATTCAGTAATAAATTGCACCATCAATCTTTCAGACTGTGAAGCTGATCCCCCCCGCATTCGACCCCTCAGAAGAGTAGTCATCGGCCTCACCACGGTCCCCTGAGGGAATTCATCTTCTCCCGCCCCCAGTTCCTCAGTTTGAGGGTCCTGGGTAATGGAAGGGAACCTGTCGCATTTTGTCCCACACTGGGATGCGATTAAAGCTACTAACCTTTTTTCCAATCCTATCATGGCTTAGGAAAAAGACCTCTTTAGTAATATAGACAGGGGCTGCAGTGTTGAAAACAGTTGCAAACTTTCATGGCCCTGATGCTCACTCTGACCAGCCACCCCCTCTCAGGGGAAAGATGCCATTGTAGAGATGAGTAGGCTTTCCAGAGCTTGAGGGAAACAGGTACTACCAGAAGAAATCGCATCCACTGCTTGAGCAATAGTCCAGCCACTGCCACTGGTATTAACGCTCAGCCTGATGCTATTAGTAAATGTGCCAAGGGAATGTCTGTCACCAACCTCTTACATGCCCCTTTTTTGCTCTTGAGTCCCCCCGACATCTGCAGCCAGCAAAAATTGAGCTTTTAAACATACTCCCACGCTGGACGTTGCAGGACGCCAAGCCCTGCCCGTTCCATCATATTGCGGCCCCCCTCTATTTTCAAAAGGGGGTTTTCCCACGTGAGCACGGGCCTTCAATCCGACGGGATCGGCGTGTGTGTGTGTTTGTGTGGGGGGGGATGGTGAGGAGGAGACCTGTAACAAGCCGCCCGGCAGGGGCGGTGAAAAAATGGAGCGCCATCGCTGATCGTTTTTGGCTTCCCCCTATCCAGGAAGAGGGGGAGAGCTTTGTCCAGGTGGGGGGTGTTTTATTGAAGAAAATCCTCCCCAATCTTACCGGAGGTCTGAGCTGCTTGCCGGAGGGGAGCCTGCTGCTTCTGTGACACAGCGTGATCTTTGAGGAAAGCATGACAAGGTACATGCTCTATACAGCCCCCAGTGGAAACTCCTAGGCATGACAACATTTACTTTTTTAAAGGAGACATTTCATAAGAAACCTCCACTTAACTTTCCCGCTGCAGGGTTTTCTGTAGTAAAAACCAACAGACCCAATCTTCACCTCTCACATTGGGCTCCATTACAAAACCTTCAGGAACCGGGGACCCTCGGGGAACCCACACTCCTGGACCCGTAAAGCACCCCACTAGTAAAAACTTTATGGCTGAAAATACCAAAGTTCTGGATCCCGGGGTCCAGCTCTCTAAAAAGTGAAGCGTTACGGGCTAAACCTTGTTTCTTCCACCACGAGGCCCAGGTACCATTCAATTCGGCCTGAAAAGACACTTTGAATGGATGCGGCTGCATAGCTAGCTCCAGCAAGGATTGCTCCAGTGAAGCTCAGCACAGCACATCTTTACTCGTAACCAGCACCTTAGACACTGGCGAAAAAACTGAGGTACTCCCAGTAGTGGGAGGGGTTATATAGGGACGCAATTTCCTGTTTAGGGTGTGCCAGTGTCCATCACCTGAAGGTGGCCTATAACCCACATAGTAATTACTATGGCTCTGTGTCCCGTGATGTACGATTAAGAAATTTGATTTTTCACTCCAGCAGTATATAATGAGTTTGGAAATTGTAGAGAAACGTTTAACTAATGACAATGACTAAAACAATGTTTTCCGCAATTTAGCATTAGATGATTTGGAGAAGCTACCTATTAAGAGAACTTATCAAGACCCCAAGATGCAGACAGGCCTGAAAACCTTGTGTGAGAAGAGAAATCGTATTATCCGCCCTGCAGATAAAGGGGGCGGAATTGTTATACTTGATAAAGCAACTTACGTTCAATAAATGAAGAGATTACTTGACGATCATACCACGTATAGCCAGCTACCAGGGGACCCTACTTTGAAATATAAGAAAGCCCTGGTGGAAATTGTCAACGAGGGTTTATCTGTGAATATTCTCAATAAAAAAGAAAAAGAGTTTTTGGTGCCAACAGCACCCCGTATCCCAATTATCTATCAGCTACCCAAGATCCACAAGGATCCCATAAACCCACCCGGCCGTCCGATTGTTAGTGGAATCAATTCAGTTACATCCAGGATTGGGAAATATATAGACCACTATCTCCAACCTCTAGTAAAACTCATTCCATCATATCTAAAAGACACAGGAGACACCATTTGACTTTTGGAAAAAGTAACATACCATGATGATGTAATTTTAGTTACGGCCGACGCGTCTGCTTTATACACTTGCATACCAAACAATTTGGGCCTTTCAACTGTTGAATATTACCTGTTGAATTCATCCCTTTCACCAATTCATATTAACTACATTATGGAACTCTTGGTATACGCTACCAAACACAATTATTTTTGGTTCCAGGGTAACTTCTTTTTACAGATTAGAGGCGTGGCTATGGGGGCCAAATATGCCCCCAGCCTAGCCAATTTGTTCATGGCCCAGTGGGAGGAGGATGTCGTCTATGCCCTAAACAGACCCGAACTGTTGGTGTGGGCCAGATATATAGACGACATCCTCCTCCTATGGAAAGGCAGCCATGTCTCCCTTGATTCCTTTATGGCTACTCTCAACAGCTATTAACAATTCAGCTATTAACAATTCCTGTGGGCAGCTGCCACCATCACCAGTGGCTTAAATCTGTCCCCCGAGGCCAATTCCTTCGATTAAGGTGCAATTGTACTCACGATTTTATTTCCCAATCACAAGTTCTCAGGCAGCGATTCATAGAGAAAAGCTATAAGCCCTCTGACCTAGATACGGACATTAGTTTGGTTTCCAGGATTGAGAGAGAGCGACTCTTTTGGAGCCTAAATCCAAGATGGTTACAAACGACAAATTGAAATGGTCCTTCTACATGTCCTTTTTTTCCCAACATAGGGATGTGAAGAGGATCATCAGTAAACAATGGAAGATTCTCCAAAGCGATAGAATTCTGGGTCCCCTGCTCCCAGACAAGGCAGGGGTCACCTTCAGGGGAGCACGTTCTATACAGAACGATATTGCTCCCAATACCATCGATCCCCCTGAACGAATGGCCTTTGTCCTTGAATGTAAAGGCTACTTTCCCTGCAGAAGGTGCAATGTCTGTTTGCATAATGCTCTGGGTAGATGAAAAACCGACACCTTTTCGTCTACAGTAACTTCACGTACATACTCTATGAAACACTTTACAACATGTGTAACTAGGTACATAGTCTATCTCATTACGTGCCCCTGCAAATTACAATACATAGGGAGGACTATCAGGAATTTTAGCATTAGGGTAAATAAACACCTGGCTAAAATTAAAAAGGGATGCCCCAAACATACTGTATCCCGTCACTACCTGGAACATCATGACAAAGACCCCACCGGCACCCAGTTTCAGATTATAGATCGCTTTGTCCCTAACTGGAGAGGTGATTCTTTCTTACGGGGGGTGTCTCGACTCAAGACATTCTGGATATATGAACTAAAATGTTATACGCCCCACGGTATGAATGTGGAGTGGGACCTTAATTGCTTTATCAAACAGGCCTAAGTGCATTTGACAATATAATATGGCATGTGGAAAGAGATAAAGCGATCTAATGCTATCTGTATGTTCAATCTTTTATTAAGGTAAAAAAGATAAGTTGCACTTACATATAACGGCACTCAGGTCTGAGTGCCGACGGACGAGATGGCCGCGGGTGACGTCATGCAAACACCTGACCCCCGTCCGGGGGTCAGGTGTTTGCATGACGTCACCCGCGGCCATCTCATTCACTATCAGTTTCATTTGTCCGCCGGCACTCGGACCTGAGTGCCGTTATATGTAAGTGCAACTTATCTTTTTTACCTTAATAAAAGATTGTACATACAGAGAGCATTAGATCGCTTTGTTATCTCTTTCCACATGCCATATTATGTTGACTGAGACGCATCCTGGAGCGGCTATGTCCAGAGTGTTTGCCTGGATTGCTGTGTCAGCTACACTGACTCTCGCTGTGTGACCTGTTTCAGGTCGAATTTGGGAGGTGAGAGACCATCTGTGTGCGGTGGAGGGATCACTGACACCCGTCTTTGAGATTTGTTTCCTGCGTGTCACTTGCACTTCAATCTGCTCGTTTATCTACACCAACACCACTTATGTTTTTATCAATTTATGGTCTCTTATGAATTGTGCAGCACTTTATTTACTGATGTTTATATGAGGTTTTTATTGAATTAGCCTTTAGCGTCTGCTAGCAGTTTATTATTGCCTAGGTCCTCCTGGGTTAGCGCTGGATACTCTTTTTTGTGTTGGAACTCATAAACACATGTCCGGCCTCCTTTTCAGTTACTGATAGAGTTTAAACCCTTTTTTCATTTTAAAACTCTGGTGTAACATTTATTTATTTAGTTATATGCTATTTAGTGCCACTTATCAATTTGTTTGTTCTGCCTGTGTCACTGGCCATCCAGCTGGGCATCCGGCTCTGCCCCCTTGGAGGATGGATCTCTGGCACATTATTGTATATATTTAATGACAATGTGAGGAGATACAGTTTTGCCCCAGTTGAAGACCCCTTAGTGTCGAAACCGGTAGGGCCAGCATTTCTTGTATCCCACATTGCTTTTATTTTATTATATTACCTGTTTTTGTGATCACTTTTATTACTTTGGAGTCCGCCATTTGACTTTTTATTAATAATAAACCTAATTGGTTTTTGACCTGCACCATTGGAGTCCTTCTCCTTTCTTCTGCTTTTATGATTACTTCCTGGAGCCTTTACGGAACAACTTTGGAGATGACTATCTGGCTGGGGAGCACTTGGAGTCTGCACGGACCAGGAGATGAGGATATTACCTTAAACCAGGTCCCATTCATCTGTGTCCAGTACCCGAGCAACCTCCGATGAATACAGCATAAGACCCTAAGCCTGTTTGACCCCTCTGTTGTATGACATTTGGGGTCCATCACAGCTGGTAAGAGTACCCATTTACCTCTTGAGTTTCGTTGTTATTGACTGCAGACAAGCCTTACACCATTTTCCTAAGGTTGGGACTACCTCCGTCAGAGGGATATACCATTCAACAATTTTTGTGGACACTTTTTTCACATACTTACTGGGCTATCTAGTCCAGCCTGTATGTTTTAGTTTTATATTTAGGTTTTTTCCTTTATTTACACTTTCTAGTAGCACTACACTGTCACTGTATTATCAAATGTTTAACTAATGCATTACAATTTAATTACACCCATTAAATTTTAGAGGACTAAAATCAGTTTTAGTTGACTAAAATGTACTGGAGATTTAGTCGACTAAATACGACTAGAACTATAACAATTGCAGAAGACTAAAATGGGACTAAAACTAAAATGCCATTTTAGTCCTAAGACTAAGACTAAAACAAAATTGAAATTTTCTGCCAAAATTAACACGGGTGTACAGTATATAATGTATGTTTTGCTTACTGACTCAAGGGGTAATAAATCATACTACATAAAAGCCATTTTGTGGGTGAAACCATATTTCAGCAGCTCATGTAACTATATCATAGAGACCTAATACCACAATGGTGTCAACGGGTCCTAGCAATCTGAAATGCAGAAGAACTGTATAGCTTTCAAAATGACTGTCTTAAATGTTTATGAAGGATGGGTACATTCAGGACTGGCTACATTAAGAAGCTCTGTAAGTATAGAGGTGTGGGGAAGATGTCAGTGGTACATACCAGCACAAAGAGGTACCTCTCGGGGGGAATAGTGTGCTGTTCAAACATACTGGTCTCCTGAGCTAGCTGATTGAGCAGGCGGCGAGCCTCTGTGGGATCACGCAGGCTGTTATAGGATGTATTTGAAGTGACAGTGAGCAATGAGTCTGCTTCATTGTGGAAACCTGGGAATGAGAAAAGAAATGTTAAGATGAGAATGAGGTAAGAAAAGAGATTTTAAGGCTAGACATATACAGCTAGATAGAGAAACTGATTGAGTACCCCAAGGAATCTTCCCAGACGACTGTTTTATTATAACAGCACAGAATAAATCTGATTGGATACAGTCACTGTTCAGCCAACAATTTACTACCTGACTCCTTTGATTTTTCAATTGAATTTTGTCGAGCTGGGTGGTGGTAACAGATCCATTCACAGCTTGAATTGTAGCCGATTCAGCTGAAATTTCAGATGTGTACAGCAGGCTTAAGGTAAGGTGACGAGATTTTTAAAATTAAACCCAGGGACATATTTTTGTTTTTTTATTGGCAATTTTTGGGATATGACAACCAAATGAAGATAAGATAAGATAAGAGAAAAAACGTTTCAGGGGTGCGCTATGTGCAGAGATCAGGGGTGCACCCATAAATGGTTGGAATCAGGCAAGATTCTAGTATGTGTAAGATAGACAGTGTAACATTTTTTGGTTTATTATTTTATTTTTTTTTACAATGATATTTCTATTTTTTTAAATAATCTTTTTCACAGTGCTTCGGTTGGGGGGGGGGGACTGTGGACAGTTATGACTGGACAGTGTCAGTAGAGCAGTGGACAGTGTCAGTATTTTTTTTTTTTTTTAATTTCTTCTTATTTTTGTAAAAAAATTTCACAACTCTTTTTTGGGGGGGAGAAGGTTGACAGTGGATCTTTTCAGTAAGGCAGTGGATGGTGTCAGAGAAGTGGACGGTGTCAGTATTTTTTTTATTTTTATTTTATTTATTTTTTTACAATTTTTATTTTCTACAATTTAGTTGCTTTTTATTATTTTTTGTTTTTTTTTCCTTAGAAATGCTTACTTTTGGAGGGGGGATGGACAGTTGTCAGTGTTTTTTTATTTTATTTTTTATTATTTTTACAATTCAATTTTTAAATATTTTTTTATTAAAAATGTTTTTTTTTTAATCAGCTCTGTGTGTGTGTGTGTGTGCGTGTGTGTGTGTGTGTGTGCGTGTGTGTGTGCGTGTGTGTGTGTGTGTGTGTGGGGGGGTCTGAACAGACCCCTGACATTTCCCCTTTGGGACAAGGAAGAGGACTGAGGACACACATTCCCCAGTCCCTTTCTCTGAAGCCTCAGCTGCACTGAAGATTAATGAACAGGAGACAGGAGACTCCTGTTCATTCATAAACTGAAGCATCATATTTACAGGCTCCTTCCTCCACTCTCCATATGGACAGATCGAGGACAGGGAGGGGGGGGGGTCAGAGAAGCACAGAGGGGGAGCAGAGGAAGACCTGGACAGTTGGAGGAAGACATGGGGAGCTGGAGGAGAAACCGGGGGAGCTGGAGGAGGACCCGGGGAGCCAGCGGAGGACTAGGGGAGACAGAGGAGGACACAGGGAGCCGAAGGAGGAGCCAGAGGAGGACACGGGGAGCCAGAGAATGACACCAGGAGCCGGAGGAGGAAGCCAGGAGCCAGAGGAGGGCACAGGGGCCCAGAGATTAAGGGAGGGAGGGAGAGGAGCAAAAGGGGCTTAGGGTCGGTTCTTGTAACTCCCCCCACCACTGCATCGATCATCTGAGAGGCTGCCCGGGCCCCCCCTGCTGAGCTCAGGACGCTGGGCCCGGTACAACAGCTGCCTGGCACCATCCCTGCTGGGGACAGAACCGGGGACAGTGTCCTCAGTCAAGGGACTGTCCCCGGAAATCCAGGGAAATCTGGTCACCCTAGCTTAAGGCCCATGTAACATAGTGATTTTGAATTACGAGGAATGTCTTCTACTTTTAAAGTGGAATAATTATTGCCATAGGAGACAGGAAGTGGGGTGTATTTTAAGAGCAACTAAGGTAACCACCTGAAATTGTATTTGTATCACCCCCTATAATCCCACGACTCATATGGGGGAGTGGTGAACAGCACTAGGAGCAAATCAGCCTCTGCAGAATTGAACTTGCTGACAGAAGAGTGCGCAGTGACCAAAATAATAACCCATCACTTTTCTGGTGCTTCCTCCCTGCAGATTAGATGTATGTTCCTGATCAAGCTGTGCTGCAGCTGGAGTGGAAGAATAATATCTGGCTGGAGTGGGAGGATTAGAAACCTGGCATCAGAAAATTATGTATTCTTTCACAAGTGAAATCTGTATATGTATTTAGCCATTAGAACACAACATACAGTGCATCCGGAAAGTATTCACAGCGCTCCACTTTTTGTTATGTTACAGCCTTATACCAAAATGGATTAAATTAATTATTTTACTCAAAATTCTTCAAACAATACCCCATAATGACAACGTGAAAGAAGTTTGTTTGAAATCTATGCAAATTTATTAAAAATAAAAAACAAAAAAAATCACATGTACATAAGTATTCACAGCCTTTTCTCAATACTTTGTTGAAACACCTTTGGCACCAATTACAGCCTCAAATCTTTTTGAGCATGATGCTACAAGCTTGGCACACCTATTTGTGGGCAGTTTTTCTCATTCTTCTTTGCAGGACCTCTCAGGCGTTATCAGGTTGGATGAGGAGTGTGGGTGCACAGCTATTTTCATATCTCCAGAGATGTTCAATCTGGTTTAACCCCTTCCTGCCGACCGTACGCAGATATGCGTACTCGGCTTTCCGGGGTTATACCGGGATGATGCCCGCAGCTGCAGGCATCATCCCGGTACCGTTGTTTACAGCGGGCGATCGGCTACCCGAGTATAACAACCGATGCGGCTAAAAGCCTCCCGCCGCTGTTACCGGGCCTCCCGTGCGATCGGGAGGCCTGGTGTCTGATCGTGTGCCTTCGGCGGCTGGGGGCGGGCCGGAACGAAGCTGTGGGCAGGTTCGTTCCAGCCTTCTCGTTGTAAACGCGGAAGCGACGTCATGAAAAAATACACGGTATTCAGAATCGCCGTTTTCGGCGATCTGAATACTTTGAAGTGTAAAGAAGGGATGAGGGGTCTTTTAGACCCCCGATCCCTCCATAAAGAGTACCTGTCACCACCTATTACTGTCACAAGGGATGTTTACATTCCTTGTGACAGCAATAAAAGTAAAAAAAAAAATTTTTTTTTTAAAACACAATTTATAAAGTAAAAAAATAAATAAAATAAAAAAATAAATTTTTTTTTTTAAAGTGCCCCTGTCCCCGCGAGCTCGCGCAGCGAAGAAAGCGCATACGGAAGTCGCGCCCGCATATGAAAAACGGTGTTCAAATCACACATGTGAGGTATCGCCGTGATCATCAGAGCGAGAGCAATAATTCTAGCCCTAGACCTCCTCTGTAACTTAAACCTGGTAACTGTAAAAAAATTTTAAAGCGTCGCCTATGGAAATTCATAGGTACCGTAGTTTGTCGCCATTCCACGAGTGCGTGCAATTATAAAGGGTGACATATTTGGTATCTATTTACTCGGCGTAACATCATCTTTCACATTATACAAAAAAATTGGGGTAACTTTACTGTTTGGATTTTTTAAAATTCATGAAAGTGTCCCTTTTCCAAAAATTTGCGTTTAAAACACCGCTGCACAAATACCGTGTGATAAAAAATATTGCAACAATCGCCATTTTATTCTCTAGATTCTCTGCTAAAAAATATATATAATGTTTGGGAACTCTAAGTAATTTTCTAGCAAAAAATACGGATTTTAACTTGTAAACACCACATTTCAAAAATAGGCTTAGTCATGAAAGGGTTAAGTCTGGGCTCTGGCTGGGCCACTCAAGAACATTCACAGAGTTGTCCCATAACTACTCCTTTGTTATCTTGGCTGTGTGCTTAGGGTTGTTGTCCTGTTGGAAGATAAAACTTCACCCCAGTCTGAGGCCCAGAGTGCTCTGGAGCAAGTTTTCATCAAGGATGTCTCTGTACATTGCTGCATTCATCTTACCCTTGATCCTAACTAGTCTCCCAGTTTTTGTTGCTGAAAAACATCCCCACAGCATGATTCTGCCATCACCATGCTTCACTGTAGTGATGGTATTGGCCAGGTGATGAGCGGTGCCTGGTTTCCTCGTGACATGACACTTGCCATTCAGGCCAAAGAGTTCAATCTTTGTTTCATCAGACCAGAGAATTTTGTTTCTTATGGTCTGAGAGTCCTTCAGGTGACTTTTGGCAAACTCCAGGTGAGCTGTCATGTGTCTTTTACTAAGGAGTTGCTTTCGTCTGGCCATTCTACCATACAGGCCTGATTGGTGGAGTGCTGTAGAGATGGTTGTTCTTCTGGAAGTTTCTCCTCTCTTGATAGAGAAATGCTGGACCTCTGTCAGAGTGACCATCGGGTTCTAGGTCACCTTCCTGACTAAGGCCCTTCTCCCCCAGATCGTTCAGTTTGGCCAGGCGGCTCGCTCTAGGAAGAGTCCTGGTCGTTCCAAACGTCTTCCATTTATGGATAATGGAGGCCACTGTGCTCACTGGGAACTTCAATGCTGCTGAAATTTTTCTGTACCCTTCCCTAGCTCTGTGCCTGTCTCAGAGTTCTACAGACAATGCCTTGGACTTTATGGCTGGGTTTGTACTCTGACATGCACTGTTAACTGTGGGACCTTATATAGACAGGTGTGTACCTTCCAAATCATGTCCAATCAACTGAATTTACCACAGGTGAACTCCAATCAAGTTGTAGAAACAGGATGCACCTGAGCTCAATTTTGAGTGTCATGGCAAAGGCTGTGAATCCTTATGTACATGTGATTTTTTCATTTTTTTTTATTTTTAATAAATTTGCAAAGATTTCAAACAAACTTTTTTCGTGTTGTCATTATGTGGTATTGTTTGAGGAAAATAATGAATTTAATCCATTTTGGAATAAGGCTGTAACGTAACAAAATGTGGAAAAAGTGAAGCGCTGTGAATACTTTCCAGATGTATTGTTTGTCTCTCAATAATGGTAAACCTCACAGTCAACTGAATTATTTGTAATGAACTCTTGATCCTTCTGACATCTCCATGCATTAGGTTCACAGATCTGTTCCCATCTAAAATATGTCTTCCAAAGGGAAATTATGTGCTAAAGCATGATTTATGTCAGCCACCCATTATCAACTGATATTTAAAAAAATAAATAAAAATTAGGTAATAACCGTTTTGTTTACTAGGCCATATCTGTAGTGGTTTTATAACCAAGCAAGGGAAGCATCTATGTTTGTGTCAGAATCTATTAAAATACTAATGTCTATGTGTTAATATATGAAGGGTGGAAGATACTGTTCGTCAGAATCAATTTAGGGAATTAAGATGAAGATGAAAGAAATATGATATTCTTTGGAATTTTGCCTGTGTCATTAACCACATAGGAAAGGCAGCAGGAGCAAGAAAGAAGGATTTGCATTTCTAGAGCACAGAGCTGACTATGCTAAAGATGGTTTGCATCTAAGTGAAGGAGGTCTTCTGTGCATTTAATAGAATGAAGGGCAAGACTCAACGCCAGACCTCTGAATGATGCCAAGCTAAATAATTTTAGAGTTGTAGTAAAAGAAAAACCCAGAAAGTGAGAGAGAGCGCTACTGACACTCTCCCTCAAACCTCTTGGCTATCAAAGAGTGGTAGAGGGTGCGCTTTGTTAAATTTTTCTGTCGCAATGCCTCTAGACAACATCTCCACATGCAGACAGTGTGTGGGAGGGTGATCCATCTAAAACTGGTACAAGGGTGACCTCACTTCAGGAAGACATCACTACCTATAGTGATAGGTAGATCCAAGCCTTGGGACTCTTCCCACTTTGTTACTGGCACAGACAAATCTACAGTCAGTCATTAATCTTACAGCACTTGATGCCCCCAGAGTAAAAACAAATATGTCAGCAGTGACCATGTCCTCACTATATATATTGCTTTCTCCCTATCTCTCAGTCGCTCCTGAGTATACAGGTTATGTATGCTCTTTGCCACAATCTTCAACTCTACAGTCAACGTATGCCTGTTCTCTGTGCCTTGCATTAAGTGTTCCACACTTCCTGTTAGTAACACATCGACTACCCCAGACTGGAGTTGCTAAGATCCCTTTTTGTCACATACACTCAATTTATCAGTCTATTCTATCTTCTCCTTTCATTCTTTATCAACTACATTCCAGCATTGTGCCTGCTATTTTCACAAAGAATATGGAACCTTGTCCCCAGATGCCAGTTTTGGTTATTTTTCTTGCATTTTTCTCTTTGGGTTCTGAGACATACCAACCTTCTTGTCGGCACTACAGCAACATGCATAACCCCAATAACTGACACTGCACTGATATGCATGGTCCCACTTGCTGACACAGAAATAATGCACACAAAACATGCGCCCCACCACTGCACCGATGTGCACAACCCCACACACTGACACTGCTTTGACCTATACAAGCCTGCTCACTCCCTCTGCACTGACATGTCCATGCACCGTCCTGTACAACCCTACATGCCGCCACTACAATGATACACACTTCCTCACTGGCTACCATTACACTGACACTCACTTCCCCACTCCTTGTCATTGCACTGACATGCATGGCCTGTATTCTCTACCACTACCTACAGAACCAACACACACTACCTTACTCGCTATAACTGCACTGATTTGCACTTCTGCTCCACCTCCACTGCGCCAACATACACTTCACTTTCCACCACTGCACCGACATGTACTTCTGTATTCATCCTGTTCATTGGCACACTTTTGATAGTGTTCATATAAAAGAAAATATGGGTAACACTTCCCATATTATGATTTCATTTAACTTTAGTTGTAAACAACATGAAAAAAGACACAGTAATCAGAATGATTCAAATTGATTTTATGAAAATTATACTATGAAAAGTATTCCCATGGGCAATATTTTTAGAGAAGGCTGAAAATAAAACCTATGTGGCATATTTCTAATGTTAAAAAGCAAAAAAGAATAATAAAAAGGCATAAAAAAAACAACTAAAGGAAATATTTAATTGTTTGAAAGTAACAAACATTACATCAAAGCTGTAAAATAGTTGGTCATTGTGGACAAAGAAATGCAGAGCTATTAAATATTTTCTTCAACTCTGGCTATACAAATGAAAGCCGTGATGCTGAAGTACAAAATGAAGATGGCATCAACACAATTTTTAATAAACCTCAATGACTAAAAATATAGGCTTACTTTAGACTGGAGGTAGTCACTAACGCTGCTATGAAAAGCAGTCTATGGTGGCCTGCTTTTCAGAGGCAGTTTGCTGGCATTCAGAAAGTTAGTACTGCTGCCTTCTGAATGCCTGTGTATTTTTTTCTTTTACAACCGAGTGGGGATTTTATCTTGACTTACCATGCCACGAACAGGAGCCAAGCATACGGCTTACGGTTGCAGCAAGGGTCTGTTTACTTCAATAAGCAAGATTGGCAAATGGCACTGCAAATGGCACTGCTTGCAAACTCTGCCTGCTGAGTTAAAATTGCATTAATGTATACCCACCCAAGCAGTCACCATGTTTCATTGGGGGTGGTTGGTCAGGGGGCAGCACAAAAGAGGCTGAATTGCTCGTGTGAGCACAGCCTTATATGGTCTACAGGCAGAATTTTGGTTAATAAAGCACATAATCCATGTGTCTTATACACACAAATCCTGAAACAGTTGAGCTCAGTTAAAGTGTATCTAATCTATTGTTTCTAATGCAAGCGTTTACATAAAGGCTAGAAAGGTAACAAAGGATTGGAGTAAGATGAATGTAATGTCCATAAAGGAGCATATCTTTAGCGTTCCATTCTATTGAATGGCCTTGCCTATTTGTGATCTATAGACAGCTGGGGTTTGGTAATACATTCATAATCTTGGTTAAATTACTTTATACTCATCCAACTGCTCGTTTAAGGGTCAAAAACGATATCACAGACTAATTTCCTATGTATCGCGGGAGGGGTGTCCTCTTTCCCCCCTGCTGTTTGCTATTGCCATTGAGCCTGTAGCAGCCATTATTCGGCAACACTCAGATGTTGAAGGATGTATGACACATACCCTGGAGGAAAAAGCCTCCTTACTGTACACCCTGATGAAATGCTTGTGTATTTAACGAATTCTGCCAACTCTCTTGTTACTGCGCTACAGATTATTTCCGGTTTGGGGGATTTTTCTGGGTTTAGAGTTAACTGGAGTAAATCCAGTATTTTACCCTTTGAATCTGTATCCCCACTGGTCCCCACCGGTGTTACCTATAGGAGTTTCTCTACAGGTGGTCTCAAAACTTCGATTCTTAGGGATTGAAATTCAATTGCCCCTGAAGACTTATTTAGCTATTAATGTACTGAAAGATTATTTGGTGAGATGGAAAACCTTGCCATGGAACTTACTTAGTAAAATAAATCTACTTAAGATGTTTTTTTTGCACAGATTTATATTTTTTGGAATGCCCCAATTTATCTGCCCAAGAAGATTTTTGATTGTATCAGTATTATACTAACTACCTTCTTTTGGGGTTCGAGTCCAGGGGGGGAGGAGTGGCACTTACAACATTATTATTTAGCAGCCCAATTGACCCATATTCATGCGTGGTTCTTTCCAGATCTACGTAATGCTTCAGTAACGTCTCAAGCTGCTCTCGTGCTTTCCTATGAGGCCTTAATACCTTGTATAGACGCTGACCATACCCTCCTATGGGAGAAAATATTCTAAAACTTTCCTACAAAATTTTTCATATGTGCCATCATAGGATTAGAGGCTCTGCTCTTACCCAGTCTCCTAACACCCCTCTGTGGTCCAATGAGTGTTCGGCAGAATTCGCTAAGCTTTCTGATAGACATCAATAAGCTTATTTTGGGCTTAATTATGCCCATCAGCTGTTTTCTTCAGGGGTGTTTAAATCTTTTGCTGCTCTGAGGGTGAAGATTGACATGCCAAGAGATTACTACTTTGATTATCTACAACTCCAGCACATGGTAGCAGCCCAATTTGGTCTGCGGTATGTCCTTCTTTAGCCCTCGGAGTTGGAACTTGTACTGTTTAAGAAAGACCACTCAAAGTTGATTTCTAGGTACTATTTGTTACTGACTGCTCCCAGTACCCCTCACAAGCAAAGGCTTCAGACTCAGTGGCAGGCAGTTATCCCTGAACTACAAGATGATTTTTGGGAGGAAGTGGTGGGCTCTCAAACCACAGGAGTTATAGCAGCTAGGGATAAACTGATTCAATTAAAATACTGTACTTACATAGAATTTATTATAACCCACTTGGGCTACATAAAATGGGTAGACTAGCGTCATCAGAGTGTTATAGGTGTCAAGCAGTTACTGGAGATTTTTTTTCCACATGATATGGGATTGCCCTGGAGTCTGCAAATTCTGGTCGTCAATCACTACATTTCTGAATGATAGCTTAGCTCTGTCAGGAACCATGAATCAGACTGAGACAGACGTGCAGTAAAAATCACACTATTTAATAAAATGGTATAAACAGAGCAAACATAGTCAAAACATAGCCAGATTTCGGTAACCAGGACGGCTAGTCAGAACAAGCCAGAAAAACAGGAGTCCAGAGATCAGTGAAGTCGGGTGCAGCAAACAGAATCAGGAACCAGAAGGGAAGTCAGCCAAGCAAAAGTCTTTCACAGGAAAACACAACAGAGAGAGTCCGGATATGATGGCCAAGGCAAAGGCACAGAAGATCTGATCCAGGGAGTTGGATCCAACCAGCAGCTCTAGCGGATGAGCAGAAATGACGACCGGGTGTGTCACTGTGGAGGAAGAGTCTTTGGCAATTTACCAACAGCTGAGCACAGACCTCTGAGAAGGAAGGCCTGACAGTACCCCCTCCCCCTCGGAGGACCACCAGGTTTGAGGGGAAAATGTCTATGGAAGGCACAAAGGAGCACGTACGTCCGAGGATGAGACCCAAGAGCCTTGAACCAGGTACTGTATGCGCCCATGGAAGCTATGGGAATCAATGATAGACTGTATCTCATATTCCTCATGGTTCCGAACCCGAACTGGGTGAGGATGTTGTACCGAAGTGGTGAAACGGTTGCATACCAAAGCTTTTAATAAGGAGACATGAAATATGCATATTAGAAGGAAGGTCTAAAGCGTAAGCCACTGGGTTGATCCTATGGAGATTATGGAAAGGCCCAATAAACCATGGTGCCAGTTTTAAAGAGGGAACACGTAGTCAGAGGTTGTGAGATGACAGCCAGTCCCTGTCCCCAAATTGGTAGGAAGGCGCAGGTAAGTAGTCTGTACATATCATTGGCACATTGCAATGACTATTGGACCTGTACCCAAGTGGAACGAAGACCACGGAGATGCTCCTCCAATGCAGGAATGCTCTGAGGAACAAATGAGTGAGGCAACATGGATGGTTGGAAACCATAATTCGCCATTAATGGAGACAATCGGGAAGATGTATTGATGGCACTATTGTGAGCAAACTCCGCTCAAGGTAAGAGGTCTGACCAGTTGTTATATAAATCAAAAAAGTGCAGTGCTATTGATTATAGTAATAATTAATACAAATGAAATATTAAAGTGCAATAGTACAAATAATGTCCATGACAGTGAATCGTATAAATCAATACCAACAATTAATTGAGAAAAAAGTCCATTATATCAATAATACACAAAATATCCGTATGATGATATAATAAGAAAGTGATTTGAGTTCATGAAAAATCCTGGTGCACTGTGAGGTGAATCATTTATGAATAGTGAAATAAGAAAACTTGACCACGTAAGACTACCACCACAGATAGACAGGAGGCTTACCAGAAATCCAGTGACCACCCTTATTCAGGGGGGGTCATACAAGGCTTGTTGGATCTATGATCTGTTGGAAACGTGACTGAAGCCTGGAATGGTAATTCAATATGCTGAGCCTTCACCTCCGAATGATGTACACAAGCAGTGGGCAATCCAAAAGTGCAAGTGAATGTAAATAAGAAAAAGGAAAAACTCCAATAGCGCAATAATGCTACAAAGGGTGCTTTATTGGAGGGGAATGCACTGCTGCATAAAAACGAGATGACCCGCAAACGAGTCACTCAAGCGGTCAGATAAAAATTGGAATTTTTAGTCAAGATAAAATCACATCAGTGTGTGATAGCGATCGTGCATGCGCAGAGCGTGTGAGCGTAGCGTCCCGACGATCATTTTGTCATACGTGACTTCATCAGGGGTATGCCCACACGCCTGCGCCAACACTCCTAGACAGGACAAAGAAGCACTGCCATTGGCTTAGATTGGATGATCCGAAGGTGATGGCTAAATGTATTTAATAAAGAAGCCAGAGCACAACACCTGTGGTAGTTAGCTAGATGGAAATATCCCTTAGCCAATGAGAGCGCACACTAATGAAAGTATAACACACTCATGTTAATATTTAAAAATGTCGCCATCTTGTGGCCAAAAAATATATGGTGTCTTTAATATTTATTTAAAAAGGGGAAAAAAGAAAAGGGGAATTTGAAACTACATACTTCTGTATACTGCCAGTATAAATAATAAGGGAAACATATAATGATATATATATCGTAATCATCCCTAATATAGAAAAAATGTTAACCCCATAATCACGAGTTAAAAATGGTGGGTACAATGTATTAACCCATCCACAGTACAACACAGTAATAATAATAATCATTCTGCTCCCCATTCTTCATATAATCCATACCCTCTGGGTAACCATTCCCAACGGGATTTTCAGGAGCATACCAGAGGGGGACACAAAAGAAATGGTGACACAAGAGAGGGAGCAGAGGGGGGAAGCGTCTTCACCCCAAAAAGAAGGAGGACTTAGACGCAAGTGGCATCATTAACCTTAGCACTAAAGAGCTTTCTAGGGAAGAGTTGACAATTCTTAATAAGGGACTGAAAAATGCTTCACTGCGGAATTTGAACAATTTTCAGAGCTTTATTAACATACAGTAGTACACACGCAAATTGAATATCAAGAGGTACATTTTGAGTAACCCCACTAGACAGCTGGTTAGAGATTCATCAGCTATAGTGCACTCAGGTTTGTCCAATGCATCATCGTTCAAACCCCCAGGGAATGTTGCACCCAATATCAATGTTTTCAGGGATCTAGTAGGAAAGGACTAGGAAAGTTTAAGGTTGAGGCCTGCACAATTACAATGTGACAATAAGGTGGAATTACAAACCTTGTGTGAGAGGAAAGACATAGTAGTTTGTCCCGCAGACAAGGGGGGGGGGGCAATTGTGATCCTTGACAAAGGATCTTATATGCAAGAAATGACCAGAATTTTGTCAGATACCAACACTTACACCCAATTACTTATGGACCCCACAATTAAATTTAAAAGAGAACTAAAAGATCTTGTAGAAAAGGGTTTTGACATGGGGATTTTGAATAAAAAGGAAAAAGAGCATTTAGTGCCCCTGGCCCCTCGTCTACCAGTAATTTATTCACTACCCAAGGTCCATAAAACCCTATTCAATCCCCCAGGTCGACCCATCATCAGTGGTATAGATTCTATTACGTCACGTATTAGTAAATATATTGACTTTTATCTGCAACCACTGGTGGTTAGGGATGAGCTGAACACCCCCCTGGTTTGCACCAGAACCTGCGAACAAACCGAAAGTTTGCGCGAACTTTAGAACCCTGTTAAAGTCTATGGGACTCGAACGTTCGAAATCAAAAGTGCTAATTTTAAAGGCTAATATGCAAGTTATTGTCCTAAAAAGGGTTTGGGGACCCGGGTCCTGCCCCAGGGGATCAATGCAAAAAAAGTTTTAAAAACGGCCATTTTTTCGGGAGCAGTGATTTTAATGATGCTTAAAGTGAAAAAAAAGTGAAATATTCCTTTAAATATCATACCTGGGGGGTGTCTATAGTATGCCTGTAAAGTGGCGCATGTTTCCCGTGCATAGAACAGTCCCTGCACAAACTGACATTTGTAAAGGAATAAAAGTAATTTAAAACTGCTTGCAGCTTTAATGTAATGTCGGGTCCCAGCAATATGGATGAAAATCAGTGAGACAAACGGCATGGGTACCCCCCTGCCCATTACCAGGCCCTTTGGGTCTTTTATGGATATTAAGGGGACCCCCGCACCCAAATTAAAAAAAGGAAAGGCGTGGAGCCCCCAGGCCCTATATACTCTGAACAGCAGTATACAAGCGGTGCAAAAAAGACAGGGACTGTAGGTTTGTTGTTAAGTAGAATCTGTTTGTAATTTTGAACTGGTAGATTTTTAAAGTGTAGCTCCAGCCAAAAAATCTATTTTAAGCTTTTTGGAAAACATAGGGAAGGGTTATCACCCCTGTAACATTTGTTTTGCTGTCTGTGCACCTCTTCAGAAGATTTCACCTCACTTTCTGTCCCAATGACAAATGTTTTTTGAAAATTTGGGGGTTTTAGTGAAACAAGGATTGGTGATAAAGCATCAGTGGAGAGGAGACATGTTTTTTCCATATTAACTCTTACAGGAGAGATTTTCCCTTCCTAGGGGTCGATTTTATCTCACTTCTTGTTGTCTCCTTCCGTTTGCAAGTAGGAGTCATTTGTAAGTTGGATGTTTGAAAGTAGGGGCCTTCCCTATAAACTCTGCAGAAATTGGGGCCTTAGGTGTTGGTATTGCCACAACACTGTAATGCCCCGTACACACGGTCGGATTTTCCGATGGAAAATGTCCGATTGGAGCGTGTTGTCAGACATTCCGACCGCGTGTGGGCTCCATCGGACATTTTCCATCGGATTTTCCGACACATAAAGTTTGAGAGCAGACTATAAAATTTTCCGACAACAAAATCCGATCGCGTCAAAATACGACCTTGTGTGGCCTGTTCTGAAGCACAAAGTGCCATGCATGCTCAGAAGAAATTCCGAGACGGAACAGCTCGGTCGGGTAAAATTAGCGTTCGGAATGGATACAGCACTTTCGTCACACTGCAATGTTAAAAATGGTTTAATACAGCGCACTCTCTTCTTCTTTATAAAGTGAGAAGAATGAAGTAGTCTTGCTGCTCATATTCACACAGACTTCTCACAAACTTCTTTCTTTACTATTTATCGGGATTCCCCCAATATATTTTGATTTGTCACATCTGACATTTTTTTTGTGTTGGATTTTTTTTTTTTTGTTTTAAGGCAGATTATTTTTTTTTGGTTTGTCTTTTTTTCAAGGCTGATCTTTGTTTTATTGTATTTTTATTTTTACTCCAGAATATTTTTGTGTGTGTTTTGTGTGTCAAGTTACCACAACACTATTGATATGTTGTTCTATTTAATCTGTAGGAGATTGTTTGGTGTTGTCTCTTGGTAATTTCACATTGTACTTTAGAAATGTACCTGAATCGTCACCAACAAACTGTCCTTTTTGGATGAAAACACACATAGGAGAGTATAATTTTCCCAAAAAATTCATTTATAAAGGGCTCACAACTAAACAAAGAGGGAGGCAACGCTGGAGCAGAAATGGGTGAAGCCTTGGACCCCCAGGGCAGACATCAACTATTTTCAAGCAAAATTGGTGGCCTGAGGAGTCTTTATCTAAGGGAGTGCAGTCTGGTCCAGAAGTCCCAGAGATCCGGAAAGCAGCAGATGACATCTATGTCCCCAGGCTGTGGTCATACTAGAGACTGCAGCTTTTGTCAGACCAGACTGAACCCAGGGCCATCAATCTCTGGTCTTCCTTCCACGCTTCCTTCAACGCTGTGGCTCTGGTGGTGGAGTTGTGGCAGCAGGAGGAGGAGGAGGATGGTCCAACTCAATCACGTTGGTCTTGGGTGTGATTTCGCCACTCACCCCCTTAGTTAGGACTTTATAAATAAGTTGCTCACACATGAGGCGTTGACCCTCCTTTTGTATGGAAGGCGGAGGGGAGGAACCTGCGATTCGGTCAGGCTGCGACTGGTCCCAGGCTTCTCCTGGCTGACACTTAGCCCCGCCTCCTCCTGGCTGCCACTAACCCCCGCCTCCTCCTGGCTGCCACATTCCACAGCCTCCTCCTAGCTGAGGTCTTCCTGTGTATGAAAAAGGGACATGGTTTTAGTTTTTTAGTCATCATTCACACACAATTTTCACCTCCTGACTGTTGCAAATTGAATGTTAACAAATATAACAGACTATCATTCTGAGCTCAGCATTTTTCATTCTTGTCCCAATTTTGGGTGCCAACTACTGTCTATTGATATGTAAAACACTTTTTTCAATCAGCAATTAGTGATCAATAATAACATCTAGTAAAGATCATTTCTTTATTGACAAGAAATCTGTAGAAGAATGCTATACCTGACTCCAGCTGGGCTCCTCCACTTCTTCCTGGCTGGAAGGCCCAGGTTGGACATCGGAAGCCTCAGCTGGGGTGGAAGGAAGAGTGGAAGGAAGAGTAGAGTGGGATTCCCTGACTTCAGTCTGGTCTGACAGAAATCGCAGTCTCTCATAGTACCACAGCCTGGGGACATAAATGTCATCTGCTGCAGCTCCGGATCTCTGGGAATCCGTGACCTTCTTGTGCTCCCTAAGATATGTGCTCCTCAGGCCACCAATTTTGTTTTTTAAATAAGGGATGGTTGCTGTGGGGACCACCGGCTTCACCAACTCCAGCAGTTTCTCCAGCGCTGCCTGCCTCTTTTGTTTATTATTATAATGGGGATGTCTTACCTGCCACAGACAGGGCAGCTCCCTGTATTTGTCTATGAACAGGGGGAGGAAGTTGTGGTCATTGAAGCCATCCATTTTCTCTGCAAGACAAACCCTAAGGTCAGGCCAAACTCTCCTAATCTTGTTACAATATAGGCTTCAATTTCGAAGCAGTATAGGCCCAAGTTTAGATCTTACCTTCGTTATCACGATCGGCGCCTCCGATGCTCCTTCCTCCACTCACAGATCGTACGTAATACGCACGCGTGTTACGCTTTATACACACTGCGCATGCGTGTAACTCGGCCCGCCCCTTACATTCTTTCTAGTCTATTCCCCGCCCCTTTTCGTTCTGCGCAGTGGGGGAAGAGCACATGGCGGATACACAGCAGGTGCGTGCTAATTACAGGAACGAGGAGGAGGAGAAAAGCCCGGATCCAGACATGTCCCGATCCAGAAGGAGATTTAAGGCCTCAAATATGTCCTTTGGGGAGATGTTGGAGATGGTGGACATCCTGAAGAAGGCCAACTATGACGGGAAGTATGGACCTTACCCCAACCCCAATGTCAGAAAGGCCAAGATCATGGCGAAAGTGGTCAGGAGTCTGCACCGGAATTTCGGGGTACCACGATCGAAAGATCAGCTCAGGAAACGGTGGTCGGACCTCAAATTACGAGAACATGAGTAGTACAGAAAGATCCGGAGAGTGCTGCAAAAAAGTAAGTAGTTGTGCTGTGTTCCTATTCTTTATGTTTATTACGTTCATGCTGCTCCATGTGCTTTTCTTAAAAGTGTACATTTTAAAATGGCAACTTTCATGTTCATGGGCATATTATTCGTTCGTATCAAACATTTTTCTTTCGACCTATAAAACACCATTGTTTTGGCCATATGCATTTGGCCACATTTTTTTACGCCCTACTTGTATGAAACTAATTTGGTTGTGTAGATGTGTTTGTTACTAGAATGAAATGCAAACTAGATTCTGTGTAAGGAGAGGACACTGAGCAGCTGTTTTCACATCTGGACACTGGAGCACTAGTGTGGGACCCCAGAACACCATTTTTATTGGGGGGGGGGGCACACAGGTGCTCCAGTGTATACTATAGGGGTGACTCCATCTGTGAAGCTTGTACCAAACAGGTAAAGTATTGCAGCTTGCCAAAGGACACTGAAAATGCTACATTTTGGAACTCTGCCAAAATAGACAATTGTACCCCATTCCCAAGCAATGTTTCCTATTTATAGTTCTGCCATCAAATATCTGTGTGCTAAGTATACCATTTTTGTTTTACATAGGGGAGAAAAGACTTAGAGGACACCCCTCATCCGAGGAGACCACAGACCCCCCACCTCTGGAAGAAGGGGAAATACCCCCAACCCCAGAAGAGCAGGAGGAGGAAGAAGATGTGGTGGAAATTGTCACCACAACAGGTGAGTGTCTGCGACCACAGGCTCAGGTAAGAGATGGATGCCGGCATATTTTTGAGACCTGTTTTTGTTTGGTTTCTCTCTTTTTAGGTGATCGTGATGTTGTGGATCCAGATCCTTTCACATCAGAAAGTGCCCAGATCCTGATCGGGGAGATCATGGGGTGTAATTTAGAATTGGAAAACCTCAAGAAAAACATCAATGATGTTATTCAAAAAAATAAAAACATCATTGATGTTTTGGGGCGAGTTTAAAACCCCTCCAAATCTCTTTGTTTTTTGTGTGCTACAATGTTAAAAATGTTTTAGCGATTTTTAGAAAAGCCAAATTTGGAGGATACACACAGTGTGTCAACATGTGCTATCTGCCATCACGGGAGATCAATGGACGCGTTTTGGGGGTGCAACCCCTTCCTCAATAATAAAGGAGCTGTGAGGAAGGGGTTGCTCCCCAAAACACGTCCCTTGATCCCCCGTGATGGCAGCTAGCACATGTTGACATTGGCAAATTTGTGTGCATCTTCCAAATTTGGCTTTTCCTGGGGTGACTTCACCCCATCTGAACGCAATATCAAACACAGTTCCTAAATACTCATGTCTGATATTGCCTTCAAGTTTACCAAATGTGAACTTTGTAAGTTCAAAATTTGTGTCTTTCTTGTTGGTTTTACACATGCCTGTTTTATCTTAAATGGACATTTCTATTTTTTATAATGCCACCCCAAAAATTGTTATACAACAAACATGTTGGTTTGTTTTAAAAAACCTTTTCTAAATGCACATGTGATTGTGCAGGTATTAAAAAGATTGTTAATCAAGAATGTGTGGATTATTGTCTCAACGCTACAACACTTTTGTGGTGATGTAATTGCTGCTTTCTGTGAAAATGGGGGTTATTTCCTAAGGGCAAATCCTCTTTGCACTACAAGTGCAGTTTCAGTGCAGTTTCAAGTGCACTTGTAGTACAAAGTGTCTTTGCCTTTAGTAAATAACACCCAACAGTGCTTTGTATAAGGTTACACAATCACGCCATTTTCAGGACTCCACACATTTCTGTCAGGGTCAGCTAAAACAAACACAAGCAGTAAATGTCACCAAAGATTTGCTTTTTTTTTGTTTTTATTTGATAAAGGCTTCACAAATTGTCTGGCATATTGATGGCCCCCTACCCGCAAAGAACTCAAGATATCTTAACCGGACATCACGGGCACTCAGGGAGGGCAAGCCAGGACGGCCACTTTCAAGCGCCGTCAGGGTTGTTTCATTTAGAATTCTGGCCTCAGGCCCAACTGAGCCAGCATAGCTGGCAGAATGTTGGCGTAAAAAGTTATGTAGAACACAGCACACCAGGATTATATGATTAAGTGTATACTCCGCCATATGGATGGGTGTCAGAAATAGGCGGAACCGGCTGGCCTTGATTCCAAATGTTTTCTCCACCACTCTTCTGGCTCTGGCCATCCGGTAATTAAAAACCCTCTGTTCTGGGGTGAGGGTCCTCATCAGGAATGGCCGCATAAGATGGTCCCCCAGCGCAAATGCTTCATCCGAAACGAAGACAAATGGGAGTCCTTCCCCATTCTTTTGTGGAGGTGGCAAGTCCAAGCTGCCATTCTGGAGATGCCTGTAAAACTCTGTCTGGGCAATGACTCCACCATCGGACATCCGGTCATTCTTCCCCACATCCACATACAGGAAGTCGTAATTAGCCGACACCACCGCCAACATTACAATACTATTGAACCCCTTGTAATTATAATAGTACGACCCCGAGTTGGGTGGTGGGACGATGTGGACGTGTTTCCCATAAATTGCCCCTCCACAGTTAGGAAAGTCCCACCGCTGGGCAAAGTGGGAGGCCACAGTCTGCCATTCCTGTGGCGTGGAAGGAAACTGTTGAGGAAAACAAAAAAAACTTAGTATTTTTGCACATAAACATGGAAAGCAGATACCCCCCCCCCCTCGCATGGGCCATTTCTGACATTATAGGGGGGGGATCTTGGACAGGTAACCCTCTTCACTTTATTGAGACATGAATGCCTAAATACAGGGTATTACTTGGAACAGCCCCTCCTTAGTTACACTATTGGCAGCCCACTGGACAGGTAAGAAGTGTCAGAATACAAAGATATAAATACACACTGTACACATTTGAGCACATTTGGACATTCTGCTATTACCTATCAAGATAATAGGATACAAAAACTTTAAACAGTACCATTTGAAAGTATACCAGCAGGCCCTTGCACTACATGCTTTGGGGAATTCATCCATACATCTGACCACAAAAGAGGTGGGTATAGTGTGTATGGGCTTGGCAAAGTCAGCAGATAGATGATTGAGGATAGATAGAGAATTGGTATCAGCTGACTTAGCAGTTGGGGGGAGGGAGGGTTAATAAAAATGATTTGGGGACACTACAAAAAAAAACCTCTGGCACTCTGCCTGAATTTAAAGCACAAATCACATTTCTAAACATTTTAGGGGTTGTTTGGGGTAAAGCACTACTATGGAGCTGATAAAATACATTGTTAAGTGATTACATGAGGTGAATATAGGGCAGGAGACCATGCTGAGGAGGTAAGTGAAGGCAAATATGTATGAAGGACAAAAAAAATAATGACATAAAAATCCAGCATGCATGAGAACAAAGGGGACATTCACAGCATATTACAATCATGGTAATTAGGGAATGAGGAAAGAAATACAATATATTAGCAAACATTCAATACAATAAAATGTGATATTAAAGGATAAATCTTACCTTCATATACTCCTTCTGCAGGACCTGGATGATGGCAGAACAGGTCTCTGGGATAATGATTCCCAGAGCCTGGGGGGAGATGCCTGTCGAGAACTTGAGGTCCTGCAGGCTTCTCCCCGTCGCCAAGTGCCGCAAGGTAGCGACGAGCCTCTGCTCCTGAGTGATGGCTTGCCTCATGCAGGTACCCTGCCTGCTGATATAGGGGGTCAGTGAAGCCAACAAACAGTGAAATACGGGGTCCGTCATCCTGAGAAAGTTCCTGAAATCATCAGGATTATTCTCACGGATCTCACGGAGCAAAGGCATATGAGAGAACTGGTCACGCTGAAGCAACCAATTCTTGGTCCATGAACTCCTCCCCACCCTGTTCATGGACTGGACTTGTGTCAAGGTCAGGACCCCAACACCAAGCCCCCGCACAGCACGAACTCTACGAGGAGTACGCATACGCAACATGGCTAGAAAACGGTCGGCTGCTCAGAACGAAGTAACAGAACGCACTGAAGAACAGCAAGGCCTGTGAAGAGCGACCTGAAAAACAGTAATGAATGAACAAGAACACAATGACAAGTCACGCGTAGCTTGCTTGCACGCACTGAAGAGCAGATACAAACCCACAAGCACAAACTGAACCGCAGAAAACGATCTGAAAGCCACGAGTCTGAAAAAGCGTGAATCGTATCTCACCAAACTTTTACTAACACGAGATTAGCAAAAGGAGCCCAAAGGGTGCCGTGCTTGGTTCTGAACTGGCCTTTTCTAGTCTCGTCGTACGTGATGTGCGCAACCTCGTTGTTGGCGATCGGAAATTCTGACAACTTTTTGCGACCGTGTGTACGCAAAACAAGTTTGAGCCAACATCCGTCGGAAAAAATCCTAGGATTTTGTTGTCGGAATGTCCGATCAATGTCTGACCGTGTGTACGGGGCATAAGCCCTCACAGTTACTCTTGGTGGGCGCAGGAGGTGAAATATTAGATCAAGAATTGTAATTACATGCCATTGTTGGACAGTGGTAGAAAAATTGGGCCTTTGGTGGTGGTGCTGGTGCCACAACACTTTAAGTCCTCACAGTTACTCTTGGTGGGCGCTGGAACGGGCTCTGCTGTGAAATATTATTTCAAGAATTGTTACATGCACCTGTTGAACAGGGGCAGAAAAATTGGGCCGGTGGTGGTGGTGTTGCCACATCACTGTAAGCCCTCACAGTTACTCTTGGTGGGCGCAGGAATGGGCCCTGCTGTGAAATATTAGATCAAGAATTGTAATTACATGTCCCTGTTGAACAGGGGCAGAAAAATTGGGCCTTGGGCACTGGTGCTGGTGCCACAACACTGCAACCCCTCACAGATACTCTAGTTGGAGCGCAGGAATGAGCCCTGCTGCAAAGTATTGCTTCAAAAATTGTAATTACACACCCCTGTTAAACAGGGGCAGAAAAATTGGGCCTTAGCCACTGCTGCCACAACACTGCTACCCCTCACAGATACTATAGTTGGAGCGCAGGAATGAGCCCTGCTGCAAAGTATTGCATCAAAAATTGTAATTACACGCCCCTGTTAAACAGGGGCAGAAAAATTGGGCCTTAGCCACTGCTGGCGGTGCCCAGAACCAAAAATGTTCTTACAAGCTATCAGCATGAAAATTGAGGAGGAAGAGGATTGTCACTCAGGATAACAGGATAGTCACTCAGCATCAGCATAGGCAGTCTTGAAGGGATCTCACATTAAAAAAAATTTATTTGGTTACATCAGCATAAGGTGCTTGGTAGCTGGTGATCCAAGACTGATTCATTTTTATGAAGGTCAGCCAATTGACTGATTCGGTGGACAGGCGCACCCTGTGATCGGTTACAAAGCCTCCAGCAGCACTGAATGTGCGTTCCGAAAGAACGCTGGGTGCAGGAAAGGCCAGTAGCTCAATTGCATACTGTGCAAGCTCTGGCCAGTGATCCATCCTCAAGACCCAGTAACCCAGAAGATTTTCGGTGGGAAAGATGTCCAAGTCTGATCTTGCCCCTAGGTATTCCTGCACCGTGTGAATCAGACGCTGGCGATGGTTGCTGGAACCGATCATACCTTGGGGCTGCGGACTAAAATATTATCTGAACGCATCGGTCAGATGGCCATCTTCTCCACCGCTCCTTCTGTGACTGACCAAAGCCTCAGCAATACGTTGTCCAGGAGGACCAGGAAATTGTAACCTCCCAGGCTCTGGAAACGCATTGCACAAACCTTTCTGCAAGGCCTCCCGAAGATGTTTCATCCTATGCTCCCTCTGTGACGGCAAGATAAGGTTCACCACCTTACCCTTGTAACGTGGATCAAGGAGGGTTGCCAGCCAGTAATGATCCCTCCCCTTGATACCACGAATATGAGGATCCTTCCACAGTCTTTGCAGGATAAGGGGAGGCCATGCAGCGTAGGTTTCCTGAGGCATTCGGTCCAGAGTCCTCTGGGTCACTAAGGATGACATGATCCGCAGCCATCTCCTCCCAGCCACGTACAAGTCCATGGGTTTCTTCGGACTGTAAATGATCCTTTGAAGACTGCTGCTGATGCAGAGTGCCAGGCTCCACCTCAATGCTGACACAATCCTCCTCCTCCACCTCATCCTCTTCCTGTGTGATCGGCAGGCACGCAGGAACACTGTCTAGATAAAGGGGGCCTTGAGAGGTAAGGAAGTCCTCTTCTTCCTCCCTCTGTTCTGCCTCAAGTGCTCTGTCCATTATTCCATGCAGCATGTGCTCCAACAGGTGGATAAGAGGGACAGTGTCACTGATGCATGCACTGTCACTGCTCACCATCCTTGTGGCCTCCTCAAATGGTTACAGGACAGTGCATGCATCCCTGATCATAGCCCACTGGCAAGGGGAAAAAAAAACAAGCTCCCCTGACCCTGTCCTGGTGCCATAGTCACATAGGTACTCATTGATGGCCCTCTGCTGCGTGTGCAGCCGCTGCAGCATGGCCAACGTTGAGTTCCACCTGGTGGGCATGTCACAGATTAGGCGGTTCTTGGGCAGGTTAAATTCCTTTTGGAGGTCAGCCAGCCAAGCATTGGCATTACATGACTGGCGGAAATGCACATAGACTTTCCTGGCCTGCCTCAGGACATCCTGTAAGCCCGCGTACCTGCCCAAGAACCACTGCACCACCAAGTTAAGGACTTGAGCCAAACAGGGCACATGGGTCAGTTGTCCCTGTCGGAGGGCGGAGAGGAGGTTGGTGCCATTGTCGCAAACCACCATTCCTGGCTTAAGCTGGCGTAGCATCAACCACCTCAACCTGCCCCAGCAGAGCTGACAGAATCTCTGCCCCAGTGTGGCTCCTGTCCCCCAAGCACACCACCTCAAGCATCGCATGGCATCTTTTTGCCTGCGTGCTTGCGTAGCCCCTTGAACGCCTACGGAGCACCGGTGGTTCCGAGGACAAATCAGCACAGGAAGAGGCCATGGAGGAAGAAGAAGAGGAGGGAGTGGAGGAGAGAGGTGTGGCAGAATCACCACTAGTAGAATTTTGGAGGCGTGGTGGCGGAACAACCTCCAACACTACTGCACTCTGTCCTGCATCCTTCCCAGCTGCCAGAAGAGACACCCAGTGTGCGGTGAAAGATAAGTAACGTCCCTGTCCATGCCTGCTGGACCATGAGTCAGCGGTAATATGCACCTTACCACTGACCGCCCTGTCCAGCGAGGCCAAGACATTGCCTTCCACATGCCAGTAGAGAGCCGGAATCACCTTCCATGAGAAAAAGTGCAGTTTGGGAACCTGCCACAGAGGAACCGCACATTCCACAAACTCATGGAAGGGAGCAGAGTCTATCAACTGAAAAGGCAGCAGTTGAAGCGCTAGCAATTTAGCCAAGCTAGCATTCAACCACTGGGCATGTGGATGGCTGGAAGCGAACTTCTTTTAGCGGTGCAGCAGCTGGGGCAGGGAAATTTGCCTGGTACAATCTGACGTCGGCGTACCAATAGCAGATTGCCTTCATTCCTCTCAGTGCAGGTGTCAGAGAGGACTGAAGGTATAGTGGGGTTGGAGATCCCAGCTGATGAAGAGCAAGGAGAGGTCCGCTTTGTTCTTTGGTGTTGGTCTTTTGGGTACGCTTGCCAACGAACTGCATGACAGGTCAACATATGTCTGGTCAAGCATGTGGTGCCCAAGTGGGTAATGTTTTGGCCACGCGAGATACGCTTGAGACATATGTTGCAAATAGCAGTGGTGCGATCTGATGCACTCATCTCAAAAAAGGCCCACACCAAAGAACTTTTGGAATAACGCGCAGAGACAGCAGCGCTCTGCACATCCGGAGCTC
The DNA here is from genome assembly GCF_042186555.1 of Aquarana catesbeiana. Taxonomy (NCBI): domain Eukaryota; kingdom Metazoa; phylum Chordata; class Amphibia; order Anura; family Ranidae; genus Aquarana; species Aquarana catesbeiana. The sequence goes on along the minus strand of NC_133335.1, from coordinate 137,089,227 downwards.
TGTGGTGTGATGCAGTCGGTGTGCTGCCCTTAAGCTGGCCCCTAGAGGGCATCCTGCCTCATTGGAGATGTGCCTCCTCCTCCCTCCTATCAGGCACCCACGTGGAGTCAGTGACTTCCTCATCATCCCCTCCCTCCTCATCACTGGAGCAAACCTGGCAGTATGCTGCAGCTGGGGGAACATGACTGCCAGATTGCTGTCCTTCTTGGGTACCCCCTCTCTCTGGGCTCACATTACTGCCTTCCTATAGCTGGGTACCATCATCGGAGCCTTCAAAACGCTGGGCATCCTCCTGGAGCGTGTAGCCAACACTGTGGTCAAACAGTTCGGGGGACTCCTCAGGAGGACATGGTGGGGCTAGGGAAGGAGTGACTGATGCCATTGAGCAGATGGAAGAGGCCGCATTGGCAGCTGCTTTGCCAGACAAATTACCCTCAGCCTGGGTGAGAGAGGATGAGGAGGATGAGGATGGCTTGGTCATCCACTCTACCAAGTCTTCGGCATGTTGTGACTCACGGCCAGCTGCCGAAAAAAAGGACAAGCGTGTCCCGCGGCCATGTGCTGATGAGGATGCACTGTGTCCACGACCAGCACTGTTGCCTCTAGACACAGAGCCTGCTTGCCCTCTTTTATTGGCTTGTGACTGTCTGCCTCTCCTTGTTGGCCTTCTAGACATACTAATGGCCTGCAGTGAGATGTATCTGCAGTGAGATGACTGTCTGCCTGTGGTATTAATAGGATCAGAACAACAGCAATTGTCTTTAAGTAGCTTTAGGTGCACACTGTGCAGAGAAAACAGTACACTAACTGTAAATACTGCAGCTGCCTGCCTGTGGTACTAATAGGATCAGAAGAACACCAGCAATTGTCTTCAGGTAGCTTTAGGTGCACACTGTGTAGAGGACACAGTACACTAACTGTAAATACTGCAGCTGCCTGCCTGTGGTACTAATAGGATCAGAAGAACACCAACAATTTTCTTCAGGTAGCTTTAGGTGCACACTGTGCAAAGGACACAGTACACTAACTGTAAATACTGTAAAAACACCTGCCTGCCTGTCAGTATATTAGGAAGAGAATAACAGGAAAGGATCTAGCTAAACTGAATACAGTGTATATATACACCTAGGATGCATATATATATACACACAATACACTAAGTGAAGCTAACTGACTCGCCTGCCTACTCTATCTAACTTAAATCAAATGACACTGTCTCTCTGTCTATCTCTCTCCGCCACCGCAACACACTACACAATGCCGCCACACAGGCGGCCTTATATAGTGTGGGGCGTGTGCTAAACCCCCTGAGCCACAATTGGCCAAAAACCACCCTGGCTTTGGCCAATTACGGCTCTCTGTACAGACGGCGCTGTGATTGGCCAAGCATGCGAGTCATAGTGCATGCTTGGCCAATCATCAGTCAGCAATGCACTTCGATGCCGCATTGAATTATGGGCCGTGACGCGCCACTCGAATTTGGCGCGAACGGCCCATAATGTTCGCAATTGGACGAACGATCGAACAGGCGATGTTCGAGTCGAACATGGGTTCAACTCGAACTCGAAGCTCATCCCTACTGGTAGTGGGTACCCCTTCATTTTTAAAAGATCCCAAGCATGTTATTAATATCCTAAATACCATGGAGTGGCAACCAATGTATCTATTGGTCACAGCAGATGTTGCATCTTTATATACATCAATTTCGCAGCAATTAGGACATGATGCGCTGCAACACTTTCTCCGTAGAGATTCTACCATCTCTACCACACAGGGTAACTTTGTATTAGAATTGTTGGATTTTTCAGTGACCCACAATTATTTTTGGCATAATGGAACAAATTTCCTTCAAATTAAAGGTGTGGCCATGGGAGCCAAGTTTGCTCCAAGCATGGCCAATCTTTTTATGTCGAAATGGGAGGAAGATGTGATTCTACACAACAGGCGCTCAGAGCTTGTTGTGTGGAAAAGATTCTTCGGTGATATTATCTTTGTCTGGGATGGGGATATTGAATCTGTTCAGGTTTTTCTGTCCCATTTGAATGATAATGATAGAGGAACTGCCCTTACCTATGGGTTGAGCTTTACTGAGATCCATTTTTTGTACATCAAGATCTCAATACAAAACGATAGCATAGTCAACTCAACCTATTTCAAGCAAACCGATAGGAATGGGTACATTCCTCTAGATTCTTGCCACCATTCCTCTTGGTTGACTGCTATACCTAAGGGGCAGTTCCTACGCTTAAAAAGAAACTGTACTGACCCTGTTGATTATTTTAGAGAAGCCTCAGTCTTGAGAACAAAGTTCTTGGCTATTATGGATTCCCTCATAATAGAGATTGGTAATAGAGATCGCCGAGAACTTTTGTGGGATAGAGTGGTGTCAGATGCCAATACGGAGGATTATGGCCTTTTTCACCACTTTCTCCAGACATCATTGGGTGATCAAAAGGATTATTAAAAAACATTGGCCCATTATTAAAAATGATTGGGTTTTAGGTCCTCTTTTGTCAAACTGTCCTCGTGTTATCTTTAGGGGGGCACCTAAGCTAAGGAACTCAATAGCACCTAATGTCCCAGACCCCCCTACTAGACCAACTTTTTGTTGGTGACTTGAAGGGGTATTACTTATGTGGTAAGTGCCATGCTTGCCACACAAGTCAATACTCATCAAGGTAGAAGGATCACCGAATTTACATCAGTTGGTACAGGTCAAACTTACCCTATAAAAACATTTATCACATGCACGACGAAGTGTGTGGTCTACCTTCTCAGGTGCTCTTGTGGCCTTGAGTATGTGGGGCGCACTATTTGCATGTTGCATGTTAAATTAGGGGAACATATAGCGAACATTCGTAGGGGCTTTGACAAGCATAATGTTTCAAAGCATTATGCTTTGAAACACAATTGTGATCCTAAAGGTACCACTTTTGTGGCTATTGAAAAATATGTACACCACTGGCCCAGCAGCAATGGTAGGCATAATATCTCTAGAAGTGAAACCAAATGGATATTTAAATTGGGGTCACATATTCCTGAGGGCCTTAATGTGGAGTGGGATATCAACTGTTATCAATAACAGTTGATGTCCCCCCCCCATTGAATTTAAGTTGGGATATTTATTATATATTTTTTACATCTTTTTTCATTGCATATATAATTTTTAATTTTATTTCTATTTTTAATTTTATTCTTTTGATTATATACTGTGTTGTACTGTGGATGGGTTAATACATTGTTTGCACCCACCATTTTTAACTCGTGATTATGGGGTTAACATGTTTTCTATATTAGGGATGATTACGATATATATATCAAAAAAGGAAGGGATTCCGGTGCTCCAAATATTGTAATGTCTTGGTAAAATGGTGCAATATTAGCCTAAATAGCACATTTAAATCAATCAGTATTTATTTAAAAATGCAGAGGCAGCCATCCTCAGAGGGTGTCCATAACCTCTGTTGGCAAGCAAAAGGAAAAAGAAGAGGGGGTTGGAGGCACCAACTCTAATAGTTCTGTCACATAATTACATGTTAGTGTAACACTTACTGGTTCACAGGTTCACAGGGTGGCGGTGCCCATCAGGGGCATCCTGGTTTTTAGCCGCTATTCCAAGTTGTCCATGGTGTGGGAAGCTACACGCTAACCACTCTGCAACGCGGAAGCGGAAGTGACGTTAGCAGTGCTCGGAGGACATTCAGACACGAAGTGAAGAACGTACAGGCTACGCGCTCGGGGCTCACAGCTCCTTCTACTGGCCTCCAGAGGCTTCATGTCTGGATGTCCGCCGAGCACTGCTAACGTCACTTCCGCTTCCGCGTTCCAGGGTGCTTAGCGTGGAGCTTCGCACACCATGGACAACGCGGAATAGCCACTAAAAACCAGGATTAAAACATCTCCACAGATAAAGGACTGCCAGCGGAGCCTGCACCCCAGCACCAGCACACCCTAGGACATTTCAACCCCTGATGGGCACTGCCACCTTGTGAACCTGTGAACCAGTAAGTGTTACATTAACATGTAATTATGTGACAGAACTATTAGAGTTGGCGCCTCCAATCCCCCTTCGTTTTCCTTTTACGATATATATATCATTATATGTTTCCCTTATTATTTATACTGGCAGTATACAGAAGCATGTCGTTTCAAATTCCCCTTTTCTTTATTCCCCTTTTTAAATAAATATTAAAGACGCCATATATTTTTTGGCCACAAGATGGCGACATTTTAAATATTAACATGAGTGTGTTATACTTTCATTAGTGTGTGCTCTCATTGGCTAAAGGATATTTCCATCTAGCTAACTACTGCAGGTGTTGTGTTTTGGCCTCTTTATTAAATACATTTAGCCAGCACCTTCAGATCATCCGATCTAAACCAATGGCAGTGCTACTTTGTCCTATCTAGGACTATTTAGAGCGTTGGCACAGACGTGTGGGCATACCCCTGATGACGTCACGTATGACAAAACGATCGTCAGGGTGCTACGCTCACACACTCTACGCATGCGCGATTGCTATCACACACTGATGTGATTTTATCTTGTCTGGAATTTTATCTCACCGCTCGACTCGTTTGTGGGTCATCTAGTTTTAATGCAGCAGTGCATTCCCCTCCATTAAAGCACCCTTTGTAGCATTATTGCTCTATTGGAGTTTTTCCTTTTTTCTTTTTTATATTCATTTGCACTTTTGACCGTGGATTGGAGTGGACTATCGCCCAGTGCTTGTGTACATCATCCGGAGGTAAAGGCTCAGCATATTGGATTATAGTTCCAGGCTTCCGTTTTCAATGGATCACAGATCCAACAATCCTTGTATGACCCCCCCGAATAAGGGTGGCCACTGGCTTTCTGGTAAGCCTCCTGTCTATCTGTGGTGGTGGTCTTACGTGGTCAAGTTTTCTTATTTCACTATTCATAAATGATTCACCTCACAGTGCACCAGGATTTTTCATGAACTCAAGTCACTTTCTTATTATATCATCATATGGATATTTTGTGTATTATTGATATACTGGACTTTTTTCTCAATTAAAGCGGAGTTCCACCCAAAAGTGGAACTTCCGCTCATCTGATTCCTCCCCCCCTCCGGTGCCACAATTGGCACCTTTCAGTCGGGAGGGGGGGGTGCAGATACCTGTAGTATTAGACAGGTATCTGCACCCACTTCCGGAAATAGACTCCCGCGGGAGTCACGCCCCCTCCCGCACACCCATGCTGTCTCCTGGGAAATACACAGGTCCCAGGAGATAGCGGGGACCACTTAGGGCGCGACTTGCGCATGCGCAATAGGGAACCGGGAAGTGAAGCCGCAATGCTTTACTTCCTTATTCCCTCACCGAGAATGGCGGCGGCAGCAGCCGAGAGCCGAGCCATTGCCGACATCGCTGGACTCCAGGACAGGTAAGTGTCCATTTATTAAAAGTCAGCAGCTGCAGTATTTGTAGCTGCTGGCTTTTAATATTTTTTTTTCAGGTGGACTCCCTCTTTAATTGTTGGTATTGATTTATATGATTCACTGTCATGGACATTATTTGCACTATTGCACTTTAATATTTCATTTGTATTAATTATTACTTTAATCAATAGCGCTGCATTTTTTTGTAATATATTTGCTTTTGTGCCTACTATCTGGGTTATAGTGCATAGCTGCTGTATGTTATTGTGGTTCATTTTAGCTCAGATATTTCTTTTGTTTTTTTTATTTTTTGTTATGGTGGTCAGAAATGTAGAAACGTAAAAACTGTTCCAAGGACTGGTTGGCTCGTTCTGTGACCACATTGGACTGCGGGTGATACGCAGAGGAGAATGAAAGCTGAATTCCCAACTCTGCACAAAAGGCTTGCCAGAACCTGGACACAAACTGGCTACCCCTGTCCGAGAAGATCACCTTGGGTAACCCATGTAAGCAAAAGAACTCTTGAGCAAAAACAACTTCTTAAGTGGAACACAGTGAGACATTTTTAAGAACCGGTCAGCCACCATAAGGATAACCGTGTTGCCCGGAGAGTTGGGTAACTCCACAATGAAATCCATTGACAGGTGGGTCCAAGGCCTCTAACCATTGGGTATGGATTGTAGGAGGCCCACTGGAAGGTGTCGTGGTGTCTTACTCTGAGCACACACAAAACAAGCAGCTATGAAGGTGGCTACATCAGCACGTAGACTAGGCCACCAGAATTGTTGGGAAATGGCCCAAAAGAGTCGATTCTTCCCTGGTTGGCCAGCAGCCTTGGGAGAATGGTAAGCCTAGAGCACGGCAATACAGGGACTCTCAGGGACAAAGAATCGGTCACAAGGTTTCTCTAGAGGAGAATGGATCTGAGCGGCAAGAATTTTGTCGCCCAAAGGAGAAGTGATACTTGTGCGAACCCTAGCCAGAATACGATTGGGAGGAATCACAGGAACAGGAACCGACTTCATCTTGGAAGTGGAGGAAAACTGTTGTGACAAAGCATCAGTCCTTACATTCTTAGTACCGGGTAAAAATGAGACTATGTAATTGAAACTTGACAAGAAAAGAGCCCATCACGCCCTTCTGGGAGAAAGGCGTTTAGCCTCAGACAAGAATGTGAGATTCTTATGGTCAGTCAGAATAAGAACCATTACAGTGGTACCTCGAGGAGATGCCTCCATTCTTTAAGGGCTAAAATGATCACTAACAACTCTCTGTCCCCAATCTCATAATTGCATTCTGCAGGAGATAATTTCTTGGAAAAATAGCCACAAGGCTGCATAGCTTTCTCAGAGGTAGAACGTTGAGACAGCAGGGGACCAAGGTACCGTAGGATCAGGATGTACCAACACAGGAGCAGAAGCAAAGGCAGCCTTGAGACTCTGAAAGACATTAATGGAATCTGGAGACCAATTCTGTGGGCTACCGTCCTTTCTGGTCATATCAGTCAGGGGTTTGACCAGAGACGAGAAGTTACGAATAAACTTCCGATAATAATTGTCAAAGCCAAGAAAACGCTGCAATGGTTGTAAACCCACGGGTTGGGGGCCACTGAAGTACTGTCGAAAGTTTCTCTGGGTCCATCGAAAAACCAGCAGTGGAAATGACATAACCCAGGAATTTAAACTGTTCACAATGAAACTCGCACTTCTCCAATTTGAAATACAGGTTATTATCTCTCCACCTCTGCAGCACATGGCGGACATCTGTGTGATGGCTCTCTAGGGACTTGGGAAAATATGAGGATATCGTCGAGATAAGCCACCACACATAGCTGCAACAAATCTCGGAGGACATCGTTGATGAATTCCTGGAAAACTGCCGGAGCATTGCAAAGATCAAACGGCATAACTAGGTCTTCATAATGGGCTGTTCTGGTATTAAATGCAGTTTTCCATTTGTTGCCCTCCTTGATCCTCACGAGATTGTATGCCCCTCGCAAATCAAGCTTCATAAAAACCATTGCTCTCTTGAGGCGGTCAAATAACTCCGTAATCCTAGGAATCGGATACACGTTCTTAATCGTGAATCAACTGTCTCAGTTCACCATTCTTCTTTTTCACAAAGAAGAAACCAGCACCAGAAGGAGACGAGGATTTGCGGATGAAACCTCGAAAGTGCATCGGCCACATACTCCTCCATGGCTTTGTCTTCCGAGACAAAAAAAGGGTAGACCTGACCACGAGGGGGTATGGCACCAGGCTGAAGGTCAATTGCGCAATCATACGACCGATGCAGAGGCAAACTAACGGCTTGACCTTTGTCAAAGACATCGCAAAATTTGCGGTACTCCTCCGGCAGGGCGGAGAGTGAAGGAGAGCACAAGACCTTAGCCAATTTCAGAAAACATGTCTCCCTGCATTGTGGAGACCAGGAAAGAACCTCAGCACGAAGCCAATCAAAAGAGGGGTTGTGGCTCTGTAACCAAGGATAACCAATAACCACTGGAAAATGAGGTGAGGAAATGACTTGGAATTGGATTATCTCATGGTGAAGGGCCCCCACAACCATGGTTAATGGAGCAGTCTCATGAGTCACCTGGGCAGGCTGTAGAGGTCTCCCATCAATAGCCTCAATGGCAAGTGGAGTGGCACAAAGCTGCAGTGGAATCGAGTGCTTGGACTCAAAGGCACCATCTATGAACAGGCCTGCAGCCCCAGAGTCGATTAGAGCCATTATCTTGATGAATGACTTGGACCAACAAAGGGTAACTGGTACCAGGGGCTTATCCTTTTGGATAACTGGGGACATAAAAATGCCACCTAAGGTCCCCTACAGGACCTCAAGCGTTTCCCGGACGGGTAGGTCAAGACTTCAAAAAGTGACCTGCCTGGCCACAATAAAGGCACAATCTCTCCCTCTTCCTAAAGGCCCTCCCATCCGCAGAGTGACATGTGAAGCCCAACTGCATGGGTTCTACCTCACTGGCAGACTCGGTACCAGTAGGTATGGGAGGTGAGGGAGGCAAGGGTTGGGACTGCAAAGCTCGGAGCCAAGCGTACAGGAGGCTTCTGCAAGCACTCCTTAAAAGAGGGTCTCTCTCAGAATCTGGAGTCAATGAGGATGGCAAATGTGATGAACTTCTCCAGCTCAATAGGTATGTCTCGGGCTGCTATCTCATCTTTGATATGATCCGAGAGACCATGAGAAAAAGCAGCCACGAGGGCCTCATTATTCCAAGCAACCTCTGCTGCCACAGTATGGAACTCAATGGCATAATCGGCAACAGTTCTCGTACCCTGTTTGACAGACATCAGTCCTTTGGCTGCAGACGTGGAGCATGTGGGAGCATCAAATACCCTCTTAAAGGAAGCCACAAACTCTGGGTAACTCTGGACAATGGGTTTTTGCGTCTCCCATAGAGGGTTTGCCCAGGCCAAGGCTCTCTCAGAAAGCAAAGATATCATGAAGCCTACTTCGCTTCTGTCCGTGGGAAACACCTTGGGCAGCATCTCAAAGTAAATCTCAACCTGGTAGAGAAACCCTCTGCATTGAACTGGATTGCCCCCGAATCACTGGGGAAGTGGAGTGGAACCAGACATACCTCTTATAGAGGTAATATTCGAGGCGGGTGCCAACATCGAGACCGGCGCAGCAACAGGGATGGCCTGCAACACAGGTTGTTCTGGAGCAGCCACAGTGGGAGGCTCCAGGTGAGCAGTGCGATTCAGGAGCGTCTGTAACTCTATGGCAAACTGATCCATGCGGTGATCCTGCTCATCCAATCTGGAAAAAATATTACCAACAAGTGAATTGTCTGCAACTTCTGAATTCATGGCCTTTGCCTACTGTCAGGAACCATGAATCAGACTGAGACAGAAGTGCAGTAAATCACACTATTTAATAAAATGGTAAAATGGTATAAACAGAGCGAACAGATTCAAAACATAGCCAGAGTTCGGTAACCAGGACGGCTAGTCAGAACAAGCCAGAGAAACAGTGTATCAATACAGTGAATACAGTGCAACAATATCAATGAAGATTTGAAGCAGAACGACAATCAAACCTTACATATTTCACTATGAGTCCTTTCATCCTTATGTCGGTGACTCTGTGAATCGACCAAGTTCATGCTGTCCAAGGGATGTGGATATCCAGCTGGAGACTCATTTTTAAAGCTCCGCAAACAAGGAGTAACTATCACGGTGCCTGTTCCTGTATTTGGACCTTCTGCTGATCATCGGAGAAGCTCTGTGATCTAAAGTTAAGCCTTTCATTACCTACCCTCTGGTAAGGGTATTTGATACTAGCATGGTGGTATGGTGTGTGGGCTCACACACTGAAGTCGGTGCAGGGTTTCTGCCTTCATTTACCACTTTTCCCTCTGGGTCTCATCCACCTACTTTTCTAGCACTGCATATGAACTTTTATATAATTTCTATTGTAATCAACAATTTTTATGCTAGCTGCTGTATTTGTTTTGTTTTTTGTCTTTTCATCATGAGAAACTGTTTAATCATAGTTCTACCTCATTAATTGTGAGCGTGAATATTTCTACATTTATACATAATATTTACACAGTTACACAGTAATGCCATGTACACACGGTCGGATTTTCCGACGGAAAATGTGCGATCAGAGCTTGTTGTCGGAAATTCCGACCGTGTGTGGGCTCCATTGGACATTTTCCATCGGATTTTCCGACACACAAAGTTTGAGAGCAGGCTATAAAATTTTCCGACAACAAAATCCGATCGCGTCAATTCCGACCGTGTGTGGCCAATTCCGACGCACAAAGTGCCAAGCATGCTCAGAAGAAATTCCGAGACGGAACAGCTCGGTCTGGTAAAATTAGCGTTCGGAATGGATAGAGCACTTTCGTCAGGCTGCAATGTTTAAAATGATTTAATGCAGCGCACTCTCTTCTTCTTTATAATGCTAGAAGAATGAAATCGTTTTGCTGCTCATTTTCACACAGACTTCTCACAAACTTCTTTCTTTATTATTTCTCGTGATTTCATCAATATATTTTGATTTGTCACATCTGACAAAAAATATATATATTATTATTTTTTTGGTTTGTATTTTTTTCAAGCCTGATTTTTTTTTTGGTTTTTATTGTTTTCAAGCCTGATCTTGTTAATTATTTCTATTTTTTGAATTTACATCCTGAATATTTTTGTGTGTGTTTTGTTTGTCAGGTTACCACAACACCATTATTATCTTGTATTATTTATTCTCAGGGAGGTTGCTTGGTGTTGGTGTCTCTTGTTAATTTCACATTGTATATTTGAAATGTACCTGCCTCCTCACAAACTGTCCTTTTTGAAGGGAAACACACATAGGTGAGTCTAATTGAAACAAAAAATCCTTTATTAAGGGCTCATAACCAAACAAAGAGGGAGGCGACGCTGGAAAAACAGCAGAAATTGGCGAAACCTTTGACCCCCAGGGCACACATCAATTATTTTACTGCAAAATTGGTGGCCTGAGGAGTCCATATTTAAGTGCAGTCTGGTCCAGAAGTCCCAGAGATCATGAAAGCAGCAGATGACATCTGTGTTCCCAGGCTGTGGTCATACAAGAGACTGCATCTTTTGCCAGACCAGACTGAACCCAGGGTCATCACTCTCTGGTCTTCCTTCCATGCTTCCTTCCATGCTGTAGCTGTGGTGGTGGAGTTGTGGCAGGAGGAGGAGGAGGAGGAGGATGGTCCAACTCACTCAGGTGGGTTTTGTGTGTGATTTCGCCCCTCACCCCCTTAGTTAAGACTTTATAAACAAGGTCCTCACACAGGAGGCATTGGCCCTCCTGCATGCCCTGCAGTTTGGTGGCAGCCATGCAGGCAAAGGCGTCTTCAGGAGTGGGGGTGGCTCTGAGGGACGCAGAAGCCTCCTGAATCAGCCTGAGTGCTGAATCCTGCATGTGACTCCCCTTCCTGGGTCTTTTGGTTGGAAGGCGGAGGGGAGGAACCTGCGATTCTGTCAGGCTCCTACTGGGCCCGGCCTTCTCCTGGCTGCCACTTAGCCCCTCCTCCTCCTGGCTGCCACATTCCACAGCCTCCTCCTTTGTACCACATTCCACAGCCTGCTTATGGCTGAGGTCTTCCTGTGTATGAAAAAGGGACATAGTTTGAGTTTTTTATTCATCAATCACACACAATTTTCACCTCATGATTGTTGCAAATTGAATGTTAACAAATATAACAGACTATCATTCTGAGCCCAGCATTTTTCATTCTTGTCCCAATTTTGGGTGCCCACTACTGTCTATTGATATGTAAAACACTTTTTTCAATCAGCAATTAGTGATCAATAATAACATCTTGTAAAGATCATTTCTTTATTGACAAGAAATCTGTAGAAGAATGCTATACCTGGCTCCAGCTGGGCTCCTCCACTTCTTCCTGGCTGGAAGTCCCAGGTTGGACATCGGAAGCTTCAGCTGGGGTGGAAGGAAGAGTGGAAGGAAGGGTTGAGAGGGATTCCCTGACTTCAGTCTGGTCTGACAGAAATTGCAATCTCTCATAGTACCACAGTCTGGGGACATAAATGTCATCTGCTGCAGCTCCGGATCTCTGGGAATCCGTGACCTTCTTGCGCTCCCTTAGATAAGTGCTCCTCAGGCCACCAATTTTGGCTTTTAAATAGGGGATGGTTGCTGTGGGGACCACCGGCTTCACCAACTCCAGCAGTTTCTCCAGCGCTGCCTGCCTCTTTTGTTTATTGTTGTATTGGGGGTGTTTGATCTGCCACAGACAGGGCAGCTCCCTGTATTTGTCTATGAACAGGGGGAGGAAGTTGTGGTCATTGAAGCCATCCATTTTATCTGCAAGACACAAGACAAACCCTAATGTCAGGCGAAACTCTCCTAATCTTGTTACAATATAGGCCTCAATCTAGAAGCAGTATAGGCCCAAGTTTAGATCTTACCTTCGTTATCATGATCGGCGCCTCCGATACTCCTTCCTCCGCTCACAGATCGTACGTACTACGCACGCGTGTTACGCTTTATATACACTGCGCATGCGTGAAACTCTGTCCGCCCCTGATCTTCTTTCTAGTCTATTCCCCACCCCTTCTCGTTCGGCGCAGTGGGGGAAGAGCACATGGCGGAGGCACAGCAGGTGCGTGCTAATTACAGCAACGAGGAGAAGGAGGAGGAAGGCCCGGAGCCTTAAACGTCCCGATCCAGAAGGAGACGATTTAAGGCCTCAAATATGTCCTTTGGGGAGATGTTGGAGATGGTCGACATACTGAAAAGGACCGACTATGACGGGAAGTATGGACCGTACCCCAACCCCAATGTCAGAAAGGCCAAGATAATGGCGAAAGTGGTCAAAAGTCTGCAGAATAATTTCGGGGTACAACGATCGAAAGATCAGCTCAGGAAGCGGTGGTCGGACCTCAAATTAAGGGAGCACGAGCAGTACAGAAGGATCAGGAGAGTGCTGCAAAAAGGTAAGTAGTTGTGCTGTGTTCCTATTCTTTATTTTTAGTATGTTCGTGCTGTTCCATGTGCTTTTCTTAACTGTTGTACAGTTTAAAATGGCAACTTTCTTGTCCATGGACACATTATTCGTTCGTATGAAACATTGTTCGTTCGGCCTAGAAAACACCACTGTTTTGGCCATATGCATTTGAATACATTTTTTTATGGCCTACTTCTCTTAAAATAATTTGGTTGTGTAGATGGGTTTGTAACTAGAATGAAATGCAAACTAGATTCTGTGTAAGGAGAGGACACTTAGCAGCAGTTTTCACATCTGGATGCTGGAGCACTAGTGTGGGACACCAGAATACCCTTTTTATTAGGGGGCCCACACAGGTGCTCCAGTGGATACTATAGGGGTGACTCCATCTGTGAAGCTTGCACAAAACAGGTAAGTATTCAAGCTTGACAAAGGAAAAAAAATATTTCTTCATCTTGGAACTCTGACCAAACAGACAATTGTACCTCACTTCCAAGCAATGTTTCATATTCCGATTTCTGCCATCAAATATCTGTGTGCTAAGTATACCTATTTTTTTTTACATAGGGGATAAAAGACTCGGAGGACACCCCTCATCCGAGGAGACAACAGACCCCCCCACCTCAGGAAGAAGTGGAGACCCACCAAAGACAACAGGAGGAGGAGGAGGAAGGAGATGTGGTGGAAATTGTCACCACAACAGGTGAGTGTCTGCGACCACAGGCTCAGGTAAGAGATGGATGCCGGCATATTTATAATACATGGTGTGTTTTTGTTTCTTTTTCGGTGATCGCGATGTTGTGGATTCAGGTAATTTCACCTCTGAAAGTGCACAGATCCTGATCGGGGAGATCATGGGGTGTAATAGGGACTTGGAAAACATCCAGAAAAACATCAATGATGTTCAAAAAAAAATGAAGAACATCATTGATGTTTTAGGGAGAGTTTAAAACCCCTCCAAATCCCTTCCCTTTTTTGTGCTTTTTGGGATCTAAACATTTCTAACATTTTTTTACATATTCGAAAAAATTTTGAAGATGCACATAGTGTGTCAACATGTGCTATCTGCCATCATGGGGGATCAATGTATGCATTTTGGGGGTGCAACCCCTTCCTCAATAATAAAGTATGGCGAAAAAACAAACACTAATGCGGCCGAGGCAGCAAAGTGTAGCAAGGAGGGTGGGACTTTATATGAAGCTTGTGGTGACAAAAAGAACAAAATGGTGGGAAGTAAAAATTGTTTAATATTGTTTAAGAACATATTTAACAAACAGAATTGCACATATATGAAGATGCACCCGTAACTAGGCGCCACAATCTACACTGGCAAAAACTAGTAATAACATGTTTACAGTCATGTACAATAATGGTAAAATTTTAGGGGTCCACCAGTGTTCATAAATTGTATAAACGCTAAAAAGGTAACAACTGCACGGTCAATAGTTCTTGAATCCTTAATGGGTAGAATTATCAATGCTTTCATATCATAATAGATGTATAAATGGAAACAATGGGTGGAATAATGGGATTATTACGGTGCCAAAGATACAACAAAATGAAATATTAAAATAAATTAATTTTATTATTATGTGTAAATGGTTCACAACATCAATTATCTTGATGCGTTTTGCAGCTTAAAACCGCTCTTCAGGAGCAGATATGTGAATTGTCTGCAATAGAAAATGTGTAGATGAGGGCGTGGCTTGGCAATGGCGCTGTGAGGCTGTTTTCCCTGGGAGCTCCGTGCCTCGTTTAGCCTGAGAACCGGACCTAGCGCACGTACCGGCTTTAAAACTACATGTCCATAACGGACAGACCTCCGGGATCACCCGCAGCTAACAGAACCGCGGACATTGCTGCCTATTTTCTACGGAATTCGGCAACTCCGTCACAGGCCCCGGAGTCCAAGATGGCGCCGCCACGCACTGGCAATGCAGGCACAGCATCGCTCAAGAAGACAGGCAAGGGGCTCCCTAATGCCCCCCAAGGTAATGGGTCTCTTCCTAACAGACCGGACTCCCCGATCCTGTCCCCAGAAATCCCAGGGGCTGATAGCTGCTCATCCATACAGTCTGCTAACACCCAGGAGCAATCATTCCCTGAATGCTGGAAAGGGATAATCGCCCTCCTCCCCACTAAACAGGACATCACTGAATCTGCAGCTACTATTGTGAATACCCTGTCTAAAGAGATTCATGATCTAAAGCAGAGAATAGATACTGTAGACTCCAGGGTATTAGAGGTAGAAACATCTACTTCTCTGCTGGAGTCAAGAATGTCAGACATGGAAAAAGCTCATGTGGATTATAAAAGGCGCCTGATCCTGATGCAACTTTCAATAGATGATGGCGAAAATCGCAGCAGGAGAAACAACATCAGAGTGCGAGTCCTGCCTGAAGCCACTTCAGGAGGTGATCTCAGAGCAACGATTGTGGCCATATTCAATCGACTACTGGATAAGCCCCCTACAGCGGAAATAGAACTGGACCGCGTACACCGTGTGCAGGGTCCTAGGGGAGGAGATGATCTCGCACCGAGAGACATATTAGCGAGAGTTCACTATTACACAATTAAGGAAGAAATCCTGAGAAGGGCATGGTCCCAGGGCCCCTTGGACTTTGATGGGGTGTCGGTGCAACTTTTCCCTGATCTATCGCGGCTTACCCTGCGCATGAGAGGCCAAATACGACCATTGCTTGAAGCAATCAGAACGACAGGAGCCACCTACAGATGGGGTCACCCCTTCCACTTGATCGTACTAAAAGGGAACAACTCCTTTGTGCTGCGTTGGCCAGACCAACTTCCGGACTTGTTCAGGTTCCTGGCGATCCCCGGGTTCTCGATACCCAACTGGTTGGACTTCCCGATCACCTTCAACAGCTCGCGATCTATATCACCAAGACCTCAAAGAGCCAGCAGACGACAATGGCGCTCAAGATCCAGGACAACTCCAAGAGACAATCCTACTTACTGGCTACTTACTGAGAAGCAAGAAGGGGACTCCTGTGGTCCTCAGAATTCTAGACCACACTGATATCCTTTTTTGACCGCACATAAAAAAAAAACCCTCTGAGTTTTATGAGTAGGACATAAGGTGCTTCAGGGGTATATTATATGCATTCGGGAGGGACTTTTTACTCCTCCGTGAAAAGATGAAGTGCCTTGGATTGGTGTTTTGATTTAAATGTTGCGGGGGAGTCTCGCCGTACCTCCACCTCATTGTTCCACAGCTTTATTGAGGGCAGTTTTGACACCCTTTGTTATTTTTCTTTTTTCCCTTTTTGTGTGGGACATGAGGTGGAGGGTTAGGGGGGGCCCTAATTCAAAAAGGCACGGAGTCGTGTTTCGTTTTTTACCCTCTTGCTCCTTGTCAAGGGCGATAGTTGCAATACTTCTACTGTATTAGGAATGTTGGATCACATAGATCTCTTAACTGATATACATTTTATTGTAGGTGGTTGCATTCACACAATCTGAAGATTCTATAGCATAGAATCAAGTTGTTTATGGATTTTTATTATTTTTTTTTTTTTCTACTGTTTATAACGGTAATAGTCAGGTATTGCTCATTATGCCGGTTCTCTCCTGACGACACGTCTCCCGTTGTGTCGCAGAATCTAGTCTTCCACACCCACTAATAGGAAGCGCATATTTGCGCAAGGCTTAGTATAGCAACAGTTGGATAATTGATTTATCCTTCCTAGTATTGTTCTTCATCCTTTATCAACTCCATTTCCTCCCTTTTTCCTGCTCTTCGTCCTTCCCTTTATATCTAGTCTTCCTTTTCTTCTCTACCCCATCTTTCCACCCCCTTCTTTTTCTTTTCATTAACCCTCCCCCCTTTCTTTTTTATCCCTTCCCTATACCTCTCTGATTTATTTTTACCCCCCCCCCCGATTTGATATTGGTGCGCGACATGGCCCCCCTGAGAAGGCATCCGGGGTTCACACTCTGGAGGGGAGATAAAATTTACCTCCCTCAATGTCAGAGGCCTAGCGACTCCCGAAAAGCGCTCCAGACTGCTTTCAGATCTCAAAAAAACGCGCACACAGGTGGCGCTCATTCAGGAAACGCATTTCAAACAGTCGGCAGTCCCCAGACTCCGTAACAGGGACTTCCCCAATGTATACCATGCTCCCTCCCCTCTATTGAAATCTAAGGGGGTCAGCATATTGATAGCCAGATCACTGCCGTGGACGCTATTAGAAGAGAGAGCTGACCCACTTGGCCGATTCTTACTCTTAAAAGGCAAGATCAGAAATACCACAGTGACCCTGGTAAACGTCTATTTCCCTAATTCTGACCACCTGTCTTTTTTGCGATCTCTCATTCCCCTAAGCTTAGATTTCCGGGAGGGTTTGTTCCTGATGGGCGGAGATTTCAATTTTGCTCCAGAACCATTATTAGACGTGTCGAGAGGGGCATCTCATTTGTCTTTTTCGTACCTTAAAAAACTCAAGGTAGAATTGACCAATCTACAGTTGGTTGACCCCTGGAGGATCATGCACCCTGGGGAGAGAGATTTTACCTATTTTTCTGCGGTGCATGGTACATACTCCAGGATAGATTTCTTTCAGATTCAACATAAAGATCTACCGTATGTCACCGCATCCCAGATTGACTACATTTCCCTCTCTGACCATGCCCTCACGCACGTGACCCTGTGCTGGGATACATAACTCAGGTCCCCTCCAACTTGGAAACTAAACGAGTCACTACTACAAATCCCAGAGGTACGTGAGGAGATAAGCAGGACACTGACCAACTACTTCTCAGAAAACATAGATCCCTCGCTGTCTCCAATGACAGTTTGGGAGGCCCATAAATGTGTAATAAGAGGGGAATTAATTAGGATAGGGGCAGCGAAAAAAAGAGAAAGGACTAAACAGATTGACCTTTTGATCTCCCAGGTGCGGACTCTCGAGCTACTTCACAAGAAGTCTTTAGCGGAAACACACCTCAAGGCTTTATTGAAGGCCAGGGGTGAATTGAAAGACCTCTTGTACCATAAAACGGTACAAAATCTGACCTGGGCTAGAAGGTCCATGTTTGAGTTCTCTAACAAGCCAGGTACCATGCTGGCCAGACTACTTCGTGGCCCGAGACAACGCACCTACATTCCTTCTATAGTGACCTCACAGAGATCTACAGTCCACACCTCCAGGGATATAGCTAATGAATTCGCTGCATACTATAAACAATTATATAACTTACACAAGAGGGAACCTGCTGGGCTTTTGACAGAGAGGGAGGTGGCAGCGGGTGAATACATCAGGTCTTCGGGTATGCCTACTTTGCCAGCTGATGTAGGAGACTCCTTTGAGGCGGACATCACCCCTGAAGAACTCTCACTAGCCTTGGCTCAAACGAAGCCCAGGAGGGCACCCGGGCCGGATGGCTTCACCCTGACCTACTACCAGACCTTTGGGTCTAACTTATCGATACATTTTCTGAAAGCCTACAACACATTAAAGGAAGGTGGCATCAATATGGTAGACTCCCTACGGGCATTTATTTCTTTGATCCCAAAAGAGGGGAAAGATTCTAGCTACTGCAGTAATTACCGCCCAATTGCTCTACTAAACGTAGATCTTAAATTGTTCTCCAAAATTCTGGCTAACAGAATACTGCCACATATCCCACATTTGATCCACTTTGACCAGGCAGGGTTTGTGCCGCTGAGGGAGACGAGGGACAATACCATAAGAGTCCTCAACCATATCCACGAAGCGCGGTCCGTCAAGAAGCCTTTTCTGCTACTTTCTACAGATGCAGAAAAGGCTTTTGACAGGGTGGCCTGGCATTTTATGCGGGCCTCTCTGGAACATATTGGTATTGGCCCAAACATGAGAGGCTGGATATCGTCTCTCTACTCGGCTCCCTCGGTGGCGGTAAGGGTCAATGAGTGGCGGCCGGACTTTTTTGACATTTCTAACGGGACGAGACAAGGGTGCCCCCTGTCTCCACTGATTTTTATTTTGACTCTTGAGCCGTTCCTGTGTAGTGTTCGTAGGAACCCCAATATAACGGGGATCACAAAGTCCTCTGGACATCACAAAATCGCAGCCTTCGCCGACGATCTGATTTTCTTCGTCTCCAACCCACGAATCTCATTACCTAACATCTTGGCAGCTCTGCGGTTGTATGGCGAAGTTTCAAATTTCAAGGTCAACTGTGCCAAGTCCGCAGTGTTGAATATCACAATACCAGCCGCGGAAGCAGTAAATATGAGCAAATCCTTCCCGTTTCGATGGGCGGAGAAATCTATCCGCTACCTGGGGGTGGACATCACTCCGGACTTGGCACACCTGTACACATGTAACTTCCAACCCTTACTCCGGAGACTGAAAATAGACCTTCAGACTTGGCACAAACTCACTTTGACCTGGTTTGGACGATGCAATGTCCTGAAAATGACGGCCCTACCCCGGGTTTTATACATACTTCAAACATTACCTATAGAGCTGCCAATGACCTTCTTTAAGCAAATACAGTCCATCGTGAGGGAGTTTATCTGGTCTCATAAATCCCCCAGAATAAACATGCAAACACTGTCCAGACCCAAGGAGAGGGGGGGCATCGGTCTCCCAGACATCTCCCGGTATTACCGAGCTGTACACCTTGCCAGGATTGTTGATTGGCTTTGCAACAAAGATTCAAAACAATGGGTGGGAATGGAAATTGAGGACTCCTCTATCCCCTTGCTCCCGTCCCCGTGGCTCTTGTCCCCACTTCCAGAAGACCAGAAAACTCACCCGCTAATAGGAGCTACCCTTCAGGTAGCGAGGAAAATATTCCGTAATACAGACTTATCACCGTTACCTTCCCCCTTGACACCTATCATAGGTAACCCAGATTTTACTCCCGGACTTACAAGTCGTAGATTGAGACAATTAATTACTTATGAGAAACAGTCTCTGGGTGAGGTTTGGCCCCAGGGGGAGCTTCCATCTTCTTCCACCATCTCTAGATTCACAGAACCTCCGTTAGACAGCCTCAGTACCATCCAGCTTAGACACTTTCTGCAGACTCTTCAGAAGGCTCCCTATGTCCCACGGGGTCACACTCCTCTGGAATCTCTGTGTAAATCGGGAGAACCGATAAGACACACACTCTCATTTTTATATAGCCTCCTCACTACTCAGGGGGAGGACAAGACGCCAGAGTTTTTATTGAAGTGGGAAAGAGACCTGTAGACTCAGTTTACCACACAACAAAGGGAGAAGATCTTGGCTTTGGCTCACAAGTCCTCGATTGCAAGCCATTATCAAGAATCGGGATACAAAATCCTGACCAGGTGGTATAGAGTCCCATATATGTTGCACAAAATGAACCCTACGCTGTCGGATAGATGTTGGAGGTGTGGCACAGAGGTGGGAAATATGCTGCATGTCTTTTCGTCGTGTCCGGTCCTGAGACCCTTTTGGGAGGAGGTGACTTCGACCATTCAAAGCTTGACCTCGGTCGAACTTAAAGACAACCCAGCTGCATGCCTTCTACACCTAACCACCAGATCTACTCGTAAATACAAGAAAACTTTGACAATGCAACTCCTGAACGCAGCGAGAGCCTGTATTCCCGTGTTATGGCGGGATCCCCTCCCACCTACCAGTGTCCCATGGTATTCGAAAGTAAACTGTATCCTACGTATTGAGGAACTGACCGCAACTCTACAAAACAAGAAGGAACAATTTATGGACAAGTGGAGACCCTGGAGATATTTTGTTGGTACTAACACATATCTACAGGAGTTGGCACAAGCACAAACCCAACCTACTTGAGAGGGCATCCCTGTAGGTATTACTAAAACAGGCACCTGTACTTGCCCCTTTGGGGTCTGGCAGGGGGGTTCGATGGGGGGCGGTGTCGCAGGCATACCCTTCCAACCCCTTCTTAATTTCTTCTCCCCCTCCTCCCTAAGCCTTTCTTGTCTTTCCTTCTCCCCGCTTTCCCTCTTATTCTTTACTATATCCTCTTTTTTCTGTTTTTTTTTGTTCTGATAAGCTCATCGGGTAGCTGTAGTGACGGCGTTAACGAATTAATGAGAGTATGTTATTCACGATGAGCAGGAAATACTGACTCGTACAGCATTAGACACATCTGTCTTAAAATATTTTAAATATTACATTATATATCGATACTGTTTAAGATCTGTTGCAAGGCTTATGCAAGGAGGCCCAGTGTAGGCTACCTTGCTTTATTATGTTTAGGAATGATGTATAGTTGGCTGGAACACACATGTATTACCCCACTTGTTTGCTGGATAACCTAATTTGGGTCTATGGTCTCAATCTACCGTATCCAAAACATGTTAATGTATGAAAATGTATGACCTGTTTTATACTGGACTATGTATCCATGCCTTCTTTATAATAAAATAAAGGAATTTAAAAAAAAAAGAAAATGTGTAGATACTCAATATCAAAGTTGGGGGAATATTGGTAAAATTCCACCCAAGAAACCCGGGTAGGGCATATAAACTTACGAGGTATGTGCACCAGACTACATGATGTCCAGGTCAGCAGGCCAGCCAAAAGATCAGTATCGGGAGCCTAGAGGGCGCGTCCAAAAGCGGCAACCACCACAGATAGCGGACACGGCAGACCAGTACTCCCGGGCTCACCTAGTGTGAGAGATTGTGATGAGAGACCTAAAACTATGTGTAGAAATGTGAAGGAGAAAAATTGTGTGAATGCAATGATGAAGTGATAGGAGTGAGGGTGGACTGGAGGGGAAAGTGATGAGGGGTGGTGTGAAGGGATGGTGGTCAATCGGGGGTGAAGGTGAAAAACCATGGTGGAAGGTCAACACCAAGACGCCCGATGTAGGGGAGGAGAGATAGGTAATGAGAGAAGTTGGGAAGTGTACCTGAGTGAGAGGGAAGGAAGGGATGGACCAGTCCAATCAAGATTGTGAAGCCTATCTGGTAGGGAGCCCAAATAATCCTGGAACACGCCGAGGCCGCCGCCCGTATAAACGTGCCGCCACGGACCCGACCCCTACGCCACACCACGTGAGTGTAAAGGGAAGGGGCATCTGGATGCCGACAACCAGGCAGGAAGTTGCCCGGCCACCGGTGCCGAACCGACCCCTCCCACCGCTCACGCAGATGGACAGAAAACAGCTGGAAGGACCGCGTCAGAAGACACCGCACATCCGGCGTGCATGTGTGACGTCGATGCGCAGTGGTGGCGTGGCCACCCCCCAAGCGTCAACGACGGGCGGGGGGAGGAGGGCCCCAGTGCGCTTCGCGGCTCCCGCACTGAAACATCACGGGCAGCCATAGGGCCAGGGCCATCGAGTGGCTGCTGCAGAAATCATCAAGGTATAAATAGGTATCAGACACACTATAACGTACTCCAGGATATATAACAAAAAAGTTAAATAATTATCCACATAGTCAAGGGAAGATAACTATTGAGCCAATAAGGCTGATTGCAGAATTAAGGTTACAACAATGTAAAGGTAGATGTCACCAAGAGCTTCCATCCCTAATGCATATGAAATGAAGGAGGGAATTGGGGGAATGGGACTTTAAATGAGGCCATGGCTGGGTAAATGGCTGGGTAGATGGGAGGAAGGGGTTGCACCCCCAAAACACGTCCCTTGATCCCCCAGGATGGTAGGTAGCACATGTTGACAATCGGCAATTTGTGTGCATTTTCAAAATTTGGCTTTTCCAGGGGTGACTTCACCCTATCTGAACGCAATATCAAACACAGTTTATAAATACTCATGTCTGATGTTGCCTTCAATTTCTTTAAAAGTTGAACTTTGTAAGTTCAAGATTTGTGTCTTTCTTGTTGGTTTTAAACATGCCTGTTTTACCTTAAATGGACATTTCTACTTTTAGTAATGTGACCGAAAAAATTGTTATACAACAAACATGTTGGTTTGTTTTAAAAACCTTTTATAAATGCACATGTGATTGTGCTGGTAATAAAAAGATTGATAATCAAGAATGTGTGGATTATTGTTTCAACGCTCCAAAACTTTTGTTGTGCTCAAATTGGTGTTTTCTGTGATAATGGGGGTTATTTCCTAAGGGAAAATCCACTTTGCACTACAAGTGCAGTTTCAGTGCAGTTTCCAGTGCACTTGTAGTGCAAAGTGTCTTTGCCTTTAGTAAATAACACCCAACAGTGCTTTGTAATGTTACACAATCACACCATTTTCAGGACTCACCACATTTCTGTCAGGGTCAGTTAAAAGAAACACAAGCAGTAAATGTCACCAAAGATTTTAGTAGTTAAAATGATTATTTTATTTTAAAAATGTTTCAGACATTGTCTGGCATATTGATGGCCCCCCTACCCGCAAAGTAATCAAGGTATCTAAGACGGACCTCACGAGCACTCGGGGGGGCAAGCCAGGACGGCCACTTTCAAGCGCCATCAGGGTTGGTTCATTATGAATTCTGGCCTCAGGCCCAACTGAGGCAGCATAGTTGGCAGAATTTTGCCTTAAAAAGTTGTGTAGAACACAGCACACCAGGATGATATGATTCAGTTTGTACTCCACCATGTGTATGGGTGTAAGAAATAGGCGGAACCCGGCTGGCCATGATTCCAAATGTGTTCTCCACCACTCTTCTGGCTCTGGCCAGCCGGTAATTAAAAACCCTCTGGTCCAGGGTGAGGGTCCTCATAGGGAATGGCCGCATAAGATGGTCCCCCAGCGCAAAGGCTTCATCCGCAATGAAGACGAATGGGAGTCCTTCCACATTGCCTTCTGGAGGTGGCAAGTCCAAGCTGCCATTCTAGAGATGCCTGTAGAACTCCGTCTGGGCGATGACTCCACCATCGGACATCCGGCCATTCTTCCCCATGTCCACATACAGGAACTCATAAGTAGCCGACACCACCGCCAACATCACAATACTATTGAACCCCTTGTAGTTGTAATAGTATGACCCAGAGTTGGATGGTGGGATGATGTGGACGTGTTTCCCATCAATTGCCCCTCCGCAGTTAGGAAAGTCCCACCGCTGGGCAAAGTGGGAGGCAACAGTCTGCCATTCCTGTGGGTTGGAAGGAAACTGTGGAGTCAAACAAGAAAAAAAATGAATCATTTTGCACCTACACAGGGAAAGCAGATTAAACACAAACATTCTTGCCCAACATCAGTATAACATTTATTTTAGGAAGTTTTGAAAGACCAAGGTATAAGGTCCACCTATCAGAAATCCCCCTCCCCCCCCCCCTCTCATGGGCCATTTCTAACATTTTGGGGGGGGAGATCTTTTGGACAGGTAACCCTCTCCACTTCACTGAGAGATGAATGCCTAAATAATGTGTATTACTTTGGCCAGCCCCTCCTTACTTACACTATTGACAGCCCACTGGACAGGTAAGAAGTGTCATAATACAAAGATATAAATACACATTGTACACATTTTAGCACATTTGGACATTCTGCTATTACCTATCAAGATAATAATAGTATACAAAAACTTTAAACATTACCATTTGAAAGTATTCAAGCAGGCCCTTGCACTACATGCTTTGGGGAATTCATCCATACATCTGACCACAAAAGAGATGGGTATAGTGTGTATGGGTTTGGCAAAGTCAGCAGATAGATGATTGAGGATAGATAGAGAATTGGTATCAGCTGACTTAGCAGTTGGGGGAGGGAGGGTTCCAAACGATTTGGGGACCCAAAAAAAAAGCCTCTGGCACTCTGCCAGAATTTAAAGCACAAATCACATTTTTACACATTTTAGGGGGTATTTAGGGTAAAGCATTTCTATGGAGCTGACAAAATACACTGTTAAGTGACTACATGAGGTGAATATAGGGCCAGGAGACCATGCTGGGGAGGTAAGTGAAGGCAAATATGTATGAAGGACAAAAAAAAAAATTACTTAAAAATCCAGCATGCATGAGGACAAAGGGGGACATTCACAGCATATTACAATCATGGTAATTAGGGAATGAGGAAAGAAATACAATATATTAACAAACATTATATACAATAAAATGTGATGTTAAAGGATAAATCTTACCTTAATATACTTCTTCTGCAGGGCCTGGATGATGGCAGAACAGGTCTCTGGGATAATGATCCCCAGAGCCTGGGGGGAGATGCCTGTCGAGAACTTGAGGTC
The DNA here is from genome assembly GCF_042186555.1 of Aquarana catesbeiana. Classification (NCBI taxonomy): domain Eukaryota; kingdom Metazoa; phylum Chordata; class Amphibia; order Anura; family Ranidae; genus Aquarana; species Aquarana catesbeiana. The sequence goes on along the minus strand of NC_133335.1, from coordinate 137,064,245 downwards.
CTGCAGGCTTCTCCCCGTCGCCAAGTACTGGAGGGTGGCGTCTAGCCTCTGCTCCGGAGTGATGGCTTGCCTCATGCAGGTGTCCTGCCTGCTGATATAGGGGGTCAGCAAAGCCAACAAACGGTGAAATACGGGGTCCGTCATCCGGAGAAAGTTCCTGAAATCATCAGGATTATTCTCACGGAGCAAAGGCATACGACAGAACTGGTCACGGTGGAGCAACCAATTCTTGGTCCATGAACTCCTCCCCACCCTGTTCATGGACTGGACTTGTGTCAAGGTAAGGACCCCAACACCAAGCCCCCGCACAGTACGAACTCTACGAGGAGTACGTATACGCAACATGGCTAGAAAACGGTCGGCTGCTCAGAACGAAGTAACTGAACGCACTGAAGAACAGCAAGGCCTGTGAAGAGCGACCTGAAAAACAGCAACGAGCGGACAAGAACGTACTGAATAATCCAATACGAACTGACTACACGCACTGAAGAGCAGATACAAACCCACAAGCACAAACTGAACAGCAGAAAACGTTCTGAAAACCACGAGTCTGAAAAAGCGCGAATCGTCTCTCACCAAACTCTTACTAACACGAGATTAGCAAAAGGAGCCCAAAGGGTGCCGCGCTTGGTTCAGAACTGCCCTTTTCTAGTCTCGTCGTACATGGTGTACGTCACGGCGTTCTTGACAATCATAAATTCCGACAACTTTGTGCGACCATGTGTATGCAAGACAAGTTTGAGACAACATTCGTCGGAAAAAATCCATGGATTTTGTTGTCGGAATGTCCGATCAATGTCCAATCGTGTGTACGGGGCATTACAGTTAGCCAGGTTGAAAAAAGATCCAGTTTAACCCATAAAACAGGGCAAAAAAAAATCATACAATCCCATATACACAATCACATACCCACAGTTGATCCAGAGGAAGGCAAACAACCCCAGCAAATCATGATCCAATTTGCTCCAGCAGGGGGAAAGAATTCCTTCCTGGTGGTAGTGTCCTTAAGAACTGACTGCACTTATTTCAGGCAAGCATTTGTGACAATGTCATTAATGTTACCAACATGTGGCAAATTTAGTTAGTTCTTACTATTCCCTCTTTAAGAACATGTCACTATGGCAGAGACAGGTTTTTAAAAAATTACCACCAGTTTTCACATTAGAATATTGGCGGTAATTAAGACCAGCTCTGAGTTCACAATAAAGGTAAGCCAGTGCTCAAAGTGGGGAATGGCTGTGCAGGGAAGTATCGCATATCTGACAACTTCCCACACAATACTGTATCCCCAGCTACATTCAGCTGTCTGGGCCAGAGATATAGGTGATGCCATTACCCAAATATTGCAATGGCCATATCTGGTAAATTACTTGTCACTATGTGGATGCACAGAAGTGGGCAGCTTCAATACCTGCTATTGGACTGAATAGTGGCTTTAGATCCAGCCACTACAGTGCTGCCATCAACAAGCCAGGTGGACCTGATGGGGAGCTAGTCGCTCAGTACTCCATCAGGCTCCACCTAACCCTAGTACAAACTCCTCAGCCATGTGCCTGTCAGTGTCATGGGCACAGTGGCTGAGAAGGGAAGGACTGCACTAACTTCTGGTGCTTTCTAGTTCCTGGGCAATGAAACTCATTGCAGTGAAGCTTGTTAGGTTCACTTTAGCAGAGAATGTCCACTATGTGTAGGATGACAGATACACTTCATTATAACAAACAATTTCAGAACAGAAGAATACATACTTTTGGAAGCATAGATTTGCTTACCTAAGTTTTCCAAAAGAACCCTCCAGCGATCCTTTACCTCTTTGCGGACCTGTCTATGAGCGCTGATATCAAAACTTAGTCTCCGGTAACCCTAAAGGAACAAAACGAAACCATCAGAAGCTTGTCAATACTTTACTCCATATCTCTGAATCCTAGCTATTGTTGGACCCCATGTACTTTAGTGGGGAAAAAAATAGCAAATAAAAAAAGAAAGTAATAATATAGCATATACAATTGCGACACAAGTCATATTATAATTGAATGTTATTAGAAATTACCTTTCCCTTTTCCCTGCAGCACTGTAATTTTCTGTATATACAATGCAATATGGCTACCTGGAGGTGTTCTGTACACAGAATGTATACAGAATGCCTCCCAGAAACATAATTTCCTGCTTGTGTGATTGGCTCACTGATTTTCCCAGAAGTCTGCACTAAGATACAAGTCAGATTTCAGGCATCCCCTGCAACAAGAATGTCATTTTTGATGAGATACTCCCAGTAGGAAATCATGTTTAAAGGGATGCAGACCCTGCAATTTTCCTCATTAGAGCCCCGCAGGTGCAGCAGCTGGTTGATAATTATGAAACCACTCCCATTAGATTTACTTGCATGGACGCAGATAAACACACAGTGATTTCTTCAGAATAACAAAAGGTAGTAATCTGCAACGAAATTTGTTAAAATCCTTGCAATGTACATTGAACACCCAGAGGGAAATGTTTTTTCTCAACAAAACAACAACAGCTTTAAAAATGCATAGTAACTGCCACGATCAAGACCTCCTTAAGATCCAAACATACTGTAAATTTGATATGATCCTCTCTTCCTCATTATCTATGGATTGCCTATTAACTAACTGGCAGTCGCTGGCCAGTGTGTTGTGTCGCTGTCATGACAGCATATCTAGGGGAGGAATGGGACAATTTGATGAGTAAGACAGCTAAGGAGTTATACTAAAAAACTCATTGAATCTGAGCTCAGGTTTACTTTTTTAAATTTAACACACACAGTACAAAAGAAGGCCTCACTTTTTTGGCATATAAAATCATTTGAGGATTATCTAAAGAATGATATCAACCCATTTGGACTCCGGGTTCAAATTTTCCCCTCTTTTGAGAGGATTGATCCGGAGTTCAATCGCCTGGGAAAAAGTACTCAAACAATGTTCAGCTCACCTCATTAATCTATTAATTCAGAAATATTGCAGGAAAATCACAGAGCTTGATACTAAAATTGACACCATCAATCTCCAACTTACTACATTTAAAACACACCTTTTGTATGATCAGTTAGAAGCCCAACTCAGAGAGAGAGATTTGATAAATTTAACAAGGATATTCTGATTTAAAACGATAAAAAGATTTTTAGGGACAAAAAATTTTTTTAAGAGGAACTAGCCTATAGATGGCTCAATGGACATCGGATGTCTCATCCCAAATCTATAGTCCCCCAACCTGAGCAAAAACATCCACTACTACCAGTTTTCCCAATATTTCCCAACCTGTATTAGCTCAAGCTAATGGACGTAGACGCCAGAAACGTGGTTGTCCAAGAAATATTTCGGGCGATGTCGTCTTTGACACTGATGATTCCTCAACCTCACAGGTTCGAGAACGTTCCAATTCCATACACAAAGCTAAAATTTCTCATACTCATAGCAATGTCTCACACCAATCTAACACTCCCAGATCAAATTCACTTCCAGCAACATCGCATTAAAGCGATTTTTTAGACCGCTTGTGGGCACAAAACAAAAAGCACCAAGAAAGTACAAACACTCACTCTCACAAATCCAAGAAGAAATTCCCATCACCTCACAATCATTAAATATTATCAATCTCTCTGATCACACCTTATCCACCGATGAAATTTAAGTTTTGGAAAAAGGTTTAACTTTCTGTCCTGTAACACACATTGACAAGTTTGAGGTCATCGAAGACATACATTTGTTTATTCGTAAACTTTTGTTGAAGTGCCTTTACACAAAAACAAATTGAACTGATTGCTTACTCCATACCTCCATTGAAGCTATGGCCCTCCAAAATCTCATCAACTTATTGGATGAAAATGAGCCAACCGAGCTCATAGCTTCCATAGATCTTGAAAGCCTATTGGCTGAGGTAGAAGGTACCACTTCTACTTTGACACCTTCTCCACCTAAAACCAAAAATGTCTCTTTGAAAAAAAAGTCAAGTTTTTATCCTCCACCTAGTACAAATCCCAATGCTGCAACATTCCTGAAACTAGTTTCCAAGGACATACGGGGTTTAAAATACTCATCTCGTGGACATAAAAATCTCACATATAAGGAACAATTAGCACTGCAATCATTAAAGAACAACTCTGTCATAACCATAAAGCCGGCCGACAAAGGTGGCAATATTGTTATCCAGAACAATGCAGATTATGTTAACATGTGCCAAGATAGCTTAGATAATTCACAGTGGTATAAACGTATACTTAGATCTTTATTTGATGGTTATACACAGGAATTCTATGTACTGGTAGATCAGGCGTATAATCAACATATCATTAATAGAAATACCTGGGAATTTGTGAGAACACCGTTCCCACGTGAGGCACCTTTTTACGTGCTTCCTAAAGTGCATAAGAATGTTCACAGACACCCAGGTAGACCTATCGTATCTGGCAGGGGCAGTGACAATTTGAGTAGATACATTGACAGGTTGCTCCAACCACTGGTTGAGGTATTACCATCTTATATCAGAGAAACTACTCACTTACTTCAAATTTTGGATGGCCTCCATGTCGATGGTGACACCTTTTTGGTCGCCATCGACGTGGAGGCCCTATACAGTTCCATTCCACATGATCGTGGCCTTTCAGTAATTCGTCACATTTTGTCAAGTTCAAGTAAACACACTGATCAATCGGTTGATTTCGTTGTGGCAGCTTTGAAGTTTATTCTAAAGCATAATTTTTTCTCATTCAATGCTTCCCACTACCTCCAGGTACAGGGCGTTGCCATGGGCACTTGTTGTGCACCGGCATAAGCCAATCTGTACCTGGGGGAGTGGGAATGACTACTATTCATGGATACCCAGGCAGCCAGTTATACCAGGCATGTGGTAACATGGTATTACTACATAGATGATGTCATGCTGATATGGGATGGTCCAACTACACTTCTGTTGACATTTTTGGAACACTTGAATTTTAATAATACTTTCAATCTTCAATTTACATTGACTTTTGATCTGTCTAAAATTTTCTTTTTGGATTTGACTATTACAAAAGACAGTGATGGCTCTTTCCAAAGTGAACTTTTTAGAAAATCTATGGCGAGAAATACGATTCTGGCAGCGTCCAGTTTCCATCCCGTACTGTTGTTGACATCTATTCCTTTTGCCCAATACATTAGGGCTAGGCGTAACTGTTCTAGCGATGCCCTTTTTGATCAAGAAGCTGCCACACTTAGACAGAGATTACGTGCTCGGGGATACTCCAATAGCATCCTCAAAAAAGCATACAAAAAGGCAAGGGATAAATGCAGGAGGGATCTCCTCTTTTCAAAAAGACCGATCTGTGAAACTCCTCCTACACGTGTCATTACCAGATACTGCCAACAACATCAACAAATTAGAGATATTTTACAAAAATACTGGCATCTATTAAGTATGGACACCACCTTGGCACCTTATGTGTCAAAACAACCCCTCATTACCTATCGAAAAGCCCCCTCTTTACGAGATAAATTGGTCCATAGTGAGTTCAAGGCTAACACACATGACCATAGCACACTAACAGGCACATGTAGATGCGGTAATTGCAATTACTGCCAATATATGGATGTAAATAAGGCCGTGGTAGTGCCCAATAGAGAGTCATTTAGATCCAAAAACTTTGTAAATTGTTGCACTGCAGGGGTAGTTTACCTAATGCAGTGTGAATGTACTTGTAGGCAAAACCAAATTACCTTTTTGGCAACTAATTTATCGACATATTGTGAGCATTAATAAAAAGGATCCGGATCCCCCCATTGGCCGACACTGCCGCACAGTGCACATTGATAGCACTCCTAAAGTGCGTTTTTTAGCCTTTGACCACATCCCTATGAGCCCTAGAGGGGGTGACTTCAAAAAAGCACTTTTACAGAGCGAACTGATGTGGATATTCCACCTCAATGCCTCTGCACCCCCAGGCCTCAATGAGGCTTTCAACTTTAAGCCCATTTTGGAGGGCTTTCAATCAGGGGTGTGCGAATTGGATCTCTAATCAGACGCAGTTCTTTCGAGTACTGACACTGTATTTCCCCTGCATGCCCCACCACAATAGGTCAGCTTTGCCAGTCCCTTTTACATCTGTAAAAAAAATTTTTAAGATTAAACCCGCGCCGTGGAAAAATAAAAAATAATGAATAAATGCTATATATATATATATATATATATATATATATATATATATATATATATATATATATATATATATATATATATGTATGTTTACACATACATATATATGTACATATGTAATAGGGCTGCCGCTGTAGTGCAAGGTAAGTACCCCAAAAAGTGACAAAAAAGGAATTTATACTCAGTGCTGCCTCTCTAAACCATTAATATACATATACCCACATCAAATATGTGTCATATAACATAATGTATGATAAAGTGCCAATATAGTGCAAAAAAAAGTGCAATCAATAAAGTTCAACAGATGTGCAAAATAAAGTGCAATCAATGTTCATCAAGTATAGGGTACAGGGCTGATGACACGTTAATATAATCTTGGTGACTTCCTGTGCTCCCCTCCTGTGTCCCCACTCACCAGATAAAGATGAAAAATGTGCCTGTATATATCAAGATGGTGCCTCCTGTCCAGCGAATATGTAGATTGATCATGGGATCTCCTCTTCTCCACCACATGATGTAAGTCCTACACACTTTACTCAGTCAAAGACGGTCGGGATAGTAAAGTTTGGGCAAGTGAAGAAAAGAGGACATATAGTGTTAGGCCCCTTTCACACGAAGCGGACTCCGCTTCCACGGAGTCCGCCTCGGTCCGCCGGCTCAGCAGGAGATCTCTCCGTTGATCTCCGCTGAGCCGGCGGATGACAGGTCCCTATCTGCTCACTGAGCGGGGAGGGGCTTGTTAGGCGCTGCTGCTGCCTATGGAGGGATCGGATGAAAACGCACAGCATGTCCGGATCCGGACGTAGGGCCATCCGTCTGCTTTTTGCGGATCGGACCGGGTCGGATGTCAGTGGACATGTCTCCGCTGACATCCGTCGCTCCATAGGCTAGCATGGAGCGCCCATTCAGGTCCGCCGCCAAAACTGACAGGCGGACCTGAACGGTCCGATTGTGTGAAAGGGGCCTAATACTGCAAGATTTATTAAAAGATTTAAAATCATTACACTTACATCAGAATCTTTAAAAATGTGCAAAATTGCCGCCTTGGCATCCAAACAGCCTTCACAGATTATCCTTAGCTTGACATGTTTCACACCTCCCACTGGGTGTCATCAGAAGAATAATTTTACATCAGTGTATGTATTGTGTTTGATGCGATTTCTTATGCGATTTTTCATGTTCCTTTTTGGTTATCTCTATATGGGATTGAGATATGTAGAGCACAGAGAACATCCTCTGTATGCCCCATCTTACTAGGTAGCTTCACCGATCCACTTCATGCCTGTGCATATATCATGTCCAATGCGATTTTTCATATTCCCTTTTAAAACCATCTCTGTATTTTGATTAAGATATGTAGAGTGCAGCGTTGTTTTGCACATTATTAATTGTTGTTTTTGCTGTTCTAGATATTTCCTCGAAAAAATGGTAATGTACTATTATACTGACTCCCGGGCTTGGGCTGATCACTCCTCACCACTAGGTGGCGCATTTCTTCCTCCTGACGGCACCTACCTGGTTGCCAATGTCTACGATATATTTTTTTTATCATTACATTGCTGTGGGATGCTTGGGTTGGCCATCCCACTTGTTTGCCCGGCGCGCGGGAGATTCTGATCCCTGCTTTAGTGGCGGTGGTTTGGGGTCCCTTTGCCCTTAGGAGCCCAGCCTTCGGGCTGCGCTCCTTCCTGTTTGCGTTCCACTGTGGAGCACAGAGGGGCGGGCTACACGCGCGTCGGTGACGGGGCGACGCAGCTCCGCCCCTTCCTTTGTGGGCGGCCTGTGCCGCTCTGCCAGAGAACTCTGAGGCAGATCGTTGCAGCCCTCTAGCGCAACGATCTGCCTCATCGGCCACAGCTGATTTGGTTGCTTAGAGCAACCTGCATTCAGCTGTTTGCAATAGCCTTAAACATTCGGTCACCAGCAGTACTCACACTGTTGGTGCTGGGACCCAGTGACCTACACATACTCTCAGATGTGGTGAGTTTTAAGTGTAACTACTTTTGCAAACTTGTTTATACTACTAACATAGGCGTGCCCATGGGGTGTGCCGGGTGTGCCTGGGCACACCCTAATCACTCCAAACTGTCTCCAAAGATCTGCCCCAAAATGTTGCATTAAACAGTAGGTAGCTTGCGCTGCCAGGTAGCCCAGGCAGCAGATTGTGAAACTTGCCAGAGCCACTGCGCTGAGTGTGTGAACTGACAGTGCGGTAATGTCACTGCTTGCAGAGAGAAAGGCCATCTGTCAAAACTGAGCTGTGATTTCGGGGGTGGGCGGGCCGAACAGCTATCAAACACCAGCCAATGGGAAGGGGTCTGGGCGGGCTGCTTTATGTCGCTCCGCCTCTTTCTTAAGCAGCCGAATTATTGGCTGGTGGTTGTTAGCTCCTCGGTCCCGCCCACCCCCGACATCGCGGCTGAGTTGTGACAGCTGGTCTTTCTCCCATTACATGACAGTGTCACACACAACGGCTCTAGCAAGCCTCACTACCTCTCCCCAATCAGTGCCACTCTGTGCTGACAATCAGTGCCAATCTGTGCTGACACTGACAATAAGTTCTGCCAATCTGTGCTGCCAATCACTGCCATTCTGTGCTGACAATCGGTGCCAATCTGTGCTGACAATCAGTGCCACTCTGTACTGCCAATCGGTTCCAATCTGTGCTGACACTGACAACCAGTTCTGCCAACCTGTACTGCCATTCAGTGCCAATCTGTGCTGACACTGACAATCAGTTCTGCCAATCTGTGCTGCCAATCAGTGCCACTCTGTGCTGACACTGACAATCAGCTCTGCCAATCAGTGCCACTTTGTGCTGACAATCGGTGCCACTCTGTGCTGCCAATCGGAGCCACTCTGTGCTGACAATCACTGCCAATCTGTACTGCCAATCGGTTCCAATCTGTGCTGACACTGACAACCAGTTCTGCCAACCTGTACTGCCATTCAGTGCCAATCTGTGCTGACACTGACAATCAGTTCTGCCAATCTGTGCTGCCAATCAGTGCCACTCTGTGCTGACACTGACAATCAGCTCTGCCAATCAGTGCCACTTTGTGCTGACAATCGGTGCCACTCTGTGCTGCCAATCGGAGCCACTCTGTGCTGACAATCACTGCCAATCTGTGCTGCCAATTGGTGCCAATCTGTGCTGACACTGCCAATCAGTGCCACTCTGTGCTGACAATCGGTGCCACTCTGTGCTGACAATCACTGCCAATCAGTGCTACTCTGTGCTGCCAATCGGTGCCAATCTGTGCTGACAATCAGTTCTGCCACTCTGCTGACAATCGGTGCCACTCTGTGCTGACAATCAGTGCTGCCAAGCTGTGCTGACAATCATTGCTGCCAGTGTCCATCAGTGCTGCCAATCAGTGCAAATCTGTGCTGACAATCTGTGCCCAGTGCTGCCAATCAGTGCCCATCAGCGCTGCCTATCAGTGCCAATCAGTGGTCATCTGTGCTGCCAATCAGTGGCCATCAGTGCTGCCAATCAGTGGCGATCAGTGCCCAACAGTGCGGCCTATTGGTGCTGCCTATCAGTGCTGCCATAATACTGGTCTCTGTGATATGCAACTTTATATATAATACACATCAGTTTGAAAACAAGACATAATAGAAACTTAGCAGGGATGACGGAAACGCCTCTATGGATAATTGCAATACAAATTAACTTCAAGTGCAACGACTTTTTAGCTGCGAGGTTCACACCATTATACTTTGGAATTTTTGTTTTTTAAATTGTTACACTTAATGTTATATGTTTTAGTTACTATTATAATGTAAATTATTGCACTTGAAGTTAAATTTCCACCACCCTTCCTAAGTCCATGTCTTTATGGACGTTGCTTTGTGCTCTGGTGCGCAGTCATGTTGGGACAGGAAGGGGCAGTCCCCAAACTCCTCCCACAAAGTTGGGAGCATGAAATTGTGCAAAACTAAGGGGCCAAGCCCAGCCCCTGAAAAACAACCCCACACCATAATCCCCTCCCCCAAATGATTTAAACCAGTGCACAAATAAAGACATGGATGAGTGAGTTTGGGGTGGAGGAACTTGACTGGCCTGCACAGAGTCCTGACCTCAACCTGATAGAACACCTTTAGGATGAATTAGAGTGGAGACTGCGAGCCAGACCTTCTCGTCCAACATCAGTGCCTGACCTCACAAATGCGCTTCTGGAAGAATGGTCAAACATTCCCATAGACACACTCCTAAACTTTGTGGACAGCCTTCCCAAAAGAGGTGAAGCTGTTATAGCTGCAAAGGGTGGGCCAACTCAATATTGAACCCTACATGTGTGTAAAGGCAGGTGTCCCAATACTTTTGACAATATAATGTGTGTATCATATTATATATATACACGTATGTGTGTTTGAGCTTTGGGGTGCACACCATAATGCAATAGGCTGTGCACGCCTATGAATACTAATCTGTAACTCAGATCCCTACACTCACTACCATCATCTGTCTCTCTGTCTTTATGCAGACAGGAAGTTACAAGTCTTACTTTGTTTTTGCTGGCCGGCCATATACTGAGTGGAGTAGTCACTTCCATCAGTGGGAGTTCTTGCAACCATTGTGGGTCTGTCCAGCCCTCGTCTTTCCTCACCTTGGCTTACCATCTCAGCCACACATCCTTAATTTTGCACCGCAAGCCAACACCTGTACAGGCATTTTCCACACTGCCGTCCCCCTGTCCTGGGTAGTGAACAGCTCAGCCATCTGAGTATACTGTCATTCTTTTTGTCATTGTTTATTATGTTCAATGATCATCCTATTTCTGTTCAAAAACGATCTCTAATGTGATTATACTATTGTATTAATGCTTAAATATGTTTACATCACAGAAAATGTATGCTCTTGATGACATAAAGCCTATGAAGAAGGACATATGCACCAGCATGAACAGAGCTCTCTCAGGATTGGTGTGAGATCAAAGCGACTGGCCAGTAATCCTCCACCGGCGTCGATTAGTTGTGACATGTGCACATTGAATGGGGGCCGTGAGCACGCTCTGCTTGTGCTGTGCACGTAGTCTGGGCTGAACTGCGTACACTTTTCATTCTCCAGGCATGAACGATGGCCTCGTAATGCTGCCTGGCGAGGGGGAATGTAGTGGTGGGCGGGGAGTCGTGTGACATCATGACTCCACCCCCAGAGCACCAGCAAAGAGACCCGCCCCTTGATTCCAGCATTTTACGGGGCTCCTACAGCTGAAGGGAGTGAGATTGCAAGGGTAAGGACACATGCATCATGTTTATACATATGGATAGTTTATAATGTGCCTTTCGTTTATACAGGGCGATCGGTGGGTTTACATCTACTTTAAGGTTTTATAACTACTTTGACTCCCATATGTTAGATCCCTTGGAAAAATTTAGTTGTGTTTCATGCCCTATCTACCTACACCAGGTGTCTACCCACATCAGGTGTCCCTATACATGGACCAACTAATGCCAGGTTTAGTCATAAAGGCTTACCGATTTTTTTTTTAGTGTAAAGTATTTTACTGAATATTTTATTTGTTTTTAGATCAGGAGTAAAATAACATTTCTTAATTTTTCTTAATTTCTTAATTTTTGTTTCTTTCCGTCTCTCTAATCACTTAAATATGAGGCAGTAGGGGCATGGCTTGACTGTGGTCTGAATAGGACCTGTTGTTGTAAAGCTCCTGCTATCCTGATACATATTCTTGGCATCCATCCTCCAGTAGACCCATCTTGCTCCCTACACAGCACCCAGGGCTCACAAGACAGCCGACGCGCCACTCGAGGACGATATCGCAGCGTTTCTCCATGTCTGCGGCCACCTGGGAGACAGACCGTGGCTCCGGCCTAGCTCCAGGAGCGGCGGCCATCTTGCTCCACCCGGCCGAGGCATCAGTGCTCACTCCTAGCCTCACAGATCACCCTGCACTTAGCTCTTCCTCTGCACAGTCACCGGAGCCCATCCACATGCTAACCACTGCCTTCAGCACTCAGTGACACTCCTTCACAGTGGCCTGCAGGAGGAATATCAGATCTGGCCCTGTGAGCGGCGGCCATCTTGCTACACCCCGACGCTCACCTGTCTCCTCTACGATTGATAAGCCACCCATGGAAGCCAGAGCACTTTAGCCGGCCAGGCCACGACCCCTAGTAGCGAATAGCAATATTAATCTGTGACACAAGTTGAAACCGCAGCCCTAGTCCCAGCTCCAGAGCCACGTGTAGTGGCCATCTTGCTCCACCCTGCTACAATGTCCACAAGCAGCCCTGATCTCCTTGTCCCCTCTGCACCTGGCTACCTCCCTACACTGCCACCAGAGTTATCCAACCTGTCAGATTGCCAACTGCAGCTTCCATAGAAGTATTCCTCTGCTTCCGCAACCGCATGACAGACAATTCACAGCACTAGCTCTGGCTTCCTCACCTGTTAAATTACCATCCGATGAGGAGCGTGGCTGACTACCGGGATGTGAGGAAGCAGTTTGCCTGAGCTCCGTCTGTCCCGCTCTGATCCTAGCCTGATCCTGCTGACCCGATCGCCCCTGTGGGAACTCACCAGCCTTCTTACCCTCCTGAGACCACCGGGAACACCTGAGGATGGTGAAATATGGCCCCTCGCTGGAGGATATCGCAGAATTCCTGCCGCTGCTCTCTCCATGTGAGCCGCAACAAAATGGCGCCGGCCAGCATCATGGAAGGGATCAAAGCAACCCCTCCTCTTCAACCATGGTAGCGCAACACAAACCAGGGAAGGGTGAGTCACAAAACCCCCCCGCTTCACAGCCTGAGGACACAACACCTCTCTCCCCCAGCGCTGACCATGCGGACACAGGCCCTGCAGAACCCACGCTGACACAGATCATGGAGGCTATTCAGCACAGCCATGCTTCCCCCAGCACTCAGATAGACTCTATCAGATCATATCTGTCCTTTCTGAAACAAGATGTGCATAATCTCCGCCATAAAGTGACCAATGCAGAACAACGCATAGGGGATTTGAGGATGATACACGCCCTTTGCAGGCCTCTGTAAGAGAATTACACCAACCCCCAGAAGACTATACCATCGATAAGCCAACAGACATGGAGGACCGCCGGAGGCATAATAATCTGCGTTTTTTGGGCTTTCCGGAGGGTTCCGAAGGTACGGCCCCTGAGGCTTTCATGGAGCAGTGGTCAACATCTACTTTTGGCGCCTCCACCTTCTCTCCACTATTCGCCATAGAACGAGCGCATAGAGTTCCCCTGCTCGCTTTACCTATTGGGGCACCCCCATGCGCTATGCTGATCAAACTTCAGGGACAGGGAAGCGGTTCTCAGGGCCGCCCGCACAAAGGGCCGCATATCCTTTAATCTCCTTGATGTTGTCCTACTGAGATAACTGACACATCCCTGTAGGGCCCAGGTCATCTACCATAATTCAATGTGCAGGCACAGATGTAGCCTAACTGTTGCGAACTCTATCGCCGCCCACCACGGTTTGTTGGATATGGGACTATACCATGTCCTCCATGTTTTGCAGTTCTGTTTCTGGGATCAAAGCCCCCAAGTTTTGGGGATTGGGGGCCGGGAGGGATAGGGCCGTTCTACTTGTTTCCCTTGTTTTTGGGTCATGCTCCTCCCTTTTCTATTTTTATCTTTACTTTTTGTCTTTTTTTCCCAGGATCGATCATCATGATATCCAGTCTACAGTTTTAAGAGAAATACTGTACCTTCTTATCTATGTATTGTTATCAGCGACTCATGCTAGGTTGGGGTTGCAGGTTTATAAAGCCTGGTTAACCTCACTACAACACAGAAAATATTCTTCCCTATGGTATACATTGCATGGTAATGTCTAAACTACGTATAGTTTCATGGAATGTTAGGGGGCTGAACTCTAAAGTCAAACGTTCATTGATGTTTGAAGACCTGGCGCTAAAGAGGGCGAAAATAGCCTACGACGCCCTACCCTCCACATACTCCCGGGCACATCTCTTTTCTAGCTAAATTAGCCCCGTTACTATTAAGCATAATAAGCTAGATTCCGGTGGCTGCTACGTAATTGTGTTAGAACTCCTTGGTAAACCATACACAGTGACTAGCCTGTATGCCCCACCACCCTTTACTAAAGAATTCTTTGATCGTGTACTTACTTCCATCCTGGAAATTGCAGAAGGCCCTTTATTGATAGCTGGAGATTATAACATGGTCCATGACAACTCTCTTGACAGATTTCAATGCTCTACTATACCCCCCACTCCTTTAGGCACTTATCTGACCCAATATGACCTAGTAGAGGCCTGGAGATGGAAACATGCGGATGGGAGGGAATATTTCTGTCAATCTGACTCTTATGGTACACTATCCCGTATTGATCTATGTTTATTGTCCTCCGATTTACTCAGCATGATGAGTAATGTCAGATACCTTCCTAGGGCAGTGTCTGATCACTCACCACTGTTGGTGGACCTAGCTTTGGGAGTGTCACCCTCCTTTTGGGTTGAGCCTGCTTTGACTGGTGGACCAGGCTGTCACAGATCGGGGAACGGCAGATCTGAACTCCTATTGGGCCACCAATACACAGAGTGCACCCATCCCTGTGGTCTCTGATACCTTCAAGGCTACCATGTGTGGCTCATTTGCTGCGGCCATAGGGTAAGCCCGCAAGGCACCTCACTCCAGGCTGGTGGACGCAGAGGGAGAGCTTAGAGTGGCGGAGGCGGCTTACCCCGCATCCCCTACGCCCGAAAAACACACTATCTGGCGACACAAGGCCAGGGAACTAGACATGGTATTACTCGAACGAACCCATAAAAAACGGTTATATAAAAATTAGCGATTCTTCGAATTTGGAGAAAAAAACATTTGCCTGCTAGCCTACCTGTCTAGACCGGACTACCAGCCATGCAGCATCTCTAGAATTCAGAACTCGGAAGGCATAATAGTGGAACAGACGAAGGATGTAGTAGAGGCTTTTGTTACATTCTATTCCACTCTATATTCCACTAGGGCCCATTACACTATTGTGGAATTAGATGACTATTTGCAGGATATTTCACTTCCAAAATTACTAGATTCTCAGGTCTCATTGCTGGATGCCCCATAACGACCGAGAAAATAGGAGAAGGCGTCCAGTCCTTCGCTAGAAATAAGACACCAGGGTTGGACGGATTCCCTATAAAATGGTATACACAATATAGAAAGTTACTGATTACACATCTCCTCAGGGTATACAACTATGCCCTGAAGACAAGACAGCTACCGCTCTCCATATCTGAGACGCTAATTGTCCTTATCCCCAAACCTCACAAGAACCATCTTCTCTGCGAATCTTACCGACCAATATCCCTAATTAACTCGGATATAAATATTTTAGCCAAAGTACTTGCCCAGAGATTAAATACGGTCATCACTACTGTCATTGGAGCGGATCAGACAGGATTTGTCCCTGGAAGATCTACTTCAATTAATTTACAGCGACTCTTTACCAACATGCAGGCCACTCATGACACAATGGGCTCCAGGGCTGTTCCAGCCCTGGATGCTCATAAGGTCTTTGACTCGGTTGAATGGCCGTATCTAATGTAAGTTTTAGCAAAATTCGGATTCGGTGACACGTTTATTAAATGGGTTCAGTTACTATATTACAAACCTACAGCTAGATTGAGAGTAAATACAACATCTGCCCTCTATCGCCACTACTATTTGCGCTGGCGATAGAGCCACTGGCAGCGCTGATCAGGTCTAGTGGGGAGGTCATGGGACCGATGACTGGGGGCCAGGAAGAAAAGGTATCCTTATACGCGGGTGACATGTTGATATATTTGGCTTTGGGGACTTTTCTGGCTTCCAGGTAAACTTGGACAAATCCCTGTTGTTTATGCTAAACCAATCCACCCCAATTACACTACTACCTTATGTCCATTACAGATTGTACATACCTTTCGCTACCTAGGAATTGAGATACAGCGGCCCATCTCCTCCTACATTAAAATTAATTTAGATCCGCTAATTAGTAGAATGAGGAATACGCTTAAGACCTGGACCAATCTTCCACTGACGCTGCTTAGTCTTAGTCTTTTTACCACGCTTTCTATATATTCTGAGTAACTCCCTAATATACATCCCAAAAAACAAAGAAATTGACACAATTCTTATAACATTTATTGGGGGGGGGGGGGGGTGGCAAGAATAGCAAAAGACAACTACCTATTCTAGAGGGGGGATTGGCGCTCCCCTGCCTTTATGCTTATTATGTGGCCTCTCAGCTGGCCCATGCACATTGGTGGTTCTACCCCAAGGAAAACAATGCGGCAACAGCATTGGAGGCAGCCATTCTCACTTCCTATGAATCCCTTCAAAATCGAATACTTCATCTCTCCACCAGGGGACAGGAGGGTACGACAGTTCTATCTATGAATGTATGGATATTTAAACTTTCAAAGATACTACCACCCCATACGCATATTACGTATTCCCCCAATGCTCCCTTGTGGGGTAACCCAGGTCTACCAGAATTCTTCCGCAGAACAGATGGGAAATTCTGGTTCAAGCAGGGGGTTAGACTGATTTCCCACCTATTTATATTTATAGTGAACATTTTTTGCTCCTTTGCCGAATTCCGCAAGGACTATGACCTTCCTCCTACGGCCTATTTCCAATATC
This sequence comes from Aquarana catesbeiana, assembly GCF_042186555.1. NCBI lineage: Eukaryota > Metazoa > Chordata > Amphibia > Anura > Ranidae > Aquarana > Aquarana catesbeiana. The sequence goes on along the minus strand of NC_133335.1, from coordinate 137,047,464 downwards.
TGCAGATACGCCATACCGCCACGACACAGTTTGGCCTTCGAAACATAGACATCTAACCCTCCCCACTCAAACGTCTATTGACTGACCCGTCTCACACTAAACTCGTATCCACGTACTACAAAACTCTCCTTCATACTACAACAACTAGGATTAGCACCACAGAAAATAAATGGCGCTCTGACATACCGGAGCTGACGAAGGATATTTGGCGGGAAGTGCTTCCCCTCCAGGTATAGTCTGTCATCTCTACCCATGATAGTCATTCAAACCAAATTATTATACAGGTCCTACTTTACCCCTTGTTTACGTCATAGATTAAAGAGACTGCCCTCCGCAACATGTTCTCGATGTGGCATGGCTGATGGTAAATTTTTCCACTTAATGTGGGAGTGCCCGCCGATTACCGATTAGGAAATTCTGGTCGGGGATCACGGCCCTTATCAGCTCCCTCACTCAGTTGCCTAACATCTGTAATCCCCTGAGATGCCTGCTGGGATATACAGTCAGGTCCATAAATATTGGGACATCGACACAATTCTAATCTTTTTGGCTCTATACACCACCACAATGGATTTGAAATGAAATGAACAAGATGTGCTTTAACTGCAGAGTTTCAGAGGATTGTCATGAGGACCTTGCAATCTCTTGACAAGCCTCAAGACTACTGGTTTAGAGGAGAGAGGGAGGAGTCATGGCACCGGAAGGCTGCACGCCGTGAGGAATACATGATCTCTCCCCCTGCCTCCAGGATGAAGGATTGCTAACATTGCTACCCCCCCCCACCGTCCCTGCCGTCCCAGCTTTCTTGCGCCCCTCACACAGACATTGCCCCCCCCCCCCACTGAGAGAGGAGAAGACGAGGAATTATTTGTTACCGGTATGGAAGAAGGGAGCGCTCGGAGCTTCTAAACCACCCCTTCTACGGCTACCGGCTGTTGTGCTCTGGTGTCACTCTTGGCGAACTTCGTTCGGCTGTCGGGGGAGCCGACGGGGAGCGAAGGGAGATAACGAGTAGCGCCGTGAGGAGCCGAGAGGAGCCGAAAAGGACCCCAAAAAGACCCGAACGAGTGCACGGACAGAGGCTGCGGGACTGAGGAAAACAGGTGCCGGTGGATGCGCTCTCCTACCCTCCCCTCCACAGATAAGTGCATTTTTTTAAAAATTTTTTTTTAAAGTGGGAAAGGAAGAGAGGAAGAACGAAAGAAAAACAATAAATAACTAATACAATAAATGAATGAAAATGCGTCCGTAGTAGAAGACTGGGAAGAAAGAGAGAAAAGAGAAGAGAAAAACAGGGAGAAGAGAGGAGGAGGAGGTGAGAGAAGGAAGGAGGAGAGAAGAAAAGAAAAACATAAAATAGAAGAGTCTCTGATACTGTGATATTGAAGGAATGAGTCTGTAGAGGAAATTTTGAGAAAAAAAAAGGCTTATGTATTAACATAATATATTAAAACAAAATCAGATGGTACAAAATGATGGAATACAGATGTACACATACTAGCACATATGCACGTATGCTAAGGGTATGCCGTGGTATATTTGCTTGAATATTTGTTATCGGCAACAGAGTAATCCAATGAAAATGATCAGAGACTGTTTGATAAACAACAAATGATTAAACGATCAATTTAGGATTGGAAGGACATAAGAACGATAAACTGCAAAATTTTCTTCTATATATTGGTGGTCTCATGGAGTTGTGCGTACAAGGGGAAGAGAAAAAAGGGATAGAATCTTGGTGGCATAAAATGGCAAAAAGTGCCGGAGCGGTAGCTAAATCACATCGGACCAGCTTAGGCCCCAGTCCTGGCCCCATGAACAGATACTTATCACAAGGAAATGGGGAGGGAGAAAGACAATAGGGTACAAAGGGCCGACAGACACTAAGGAGAAGAAGGAGAAAAGAGAGAAAAAGGGTCAGAACAAGACAGTAGTTGAGACCAGCTTACTCTCAGAATTCAGAATGGAACAAGATCTGAAAGTAGATGTTGAAGGAGAAGGTGGAAGGGAGGAAGACCAGCATGCAGCTCAATTACCAACAAAATCTGATATGGAAAAAATGTTTGCGGCCTTGGAAAATTCTTTGAAGACAGAAATGACAACAATACATAAAGATTTGGGCCATATCCTCTCAAGAGTTGAAGAAGTGGAGATAAAAGCAGATTCCCACTTAAGAATGATAAAAGAGCTGAGAGGTGAAATAAATATATTAAAAAAGGAACAGGAACAAATCTATACAATAGAAGATCAAGAAAATAGAGAACGAAGGAAAAATCTGAGAATCCGAGGCTTTCCTGAACCTACACAAACAGAAAACAGAAATAATGAATAAGATTTTTAACCCTATCTTGGGAAAAGAAGAAACCAACATAATAAAAATAGAAAGAGTACACAGAATAAGAAGACCCCAAGGGGTCTCAACGGAGCAACCAAGAGACGTCGATTTAAATATTGGGAAGAAAAAATCAAATCTGGATGAACTTGAAGAGAAAACCACCAATTGATTATGCAGGAAATACAATACAAATTTTTCAAGACTTATCTCAAGAAACATTAAGAAGAAGGAGGACGCTAAGACCTTTATTGAAAATCCTTCAAGAATAGGAAATACAATACAACTGGGGTTTTCCTGCATGCCCGATCGCAAGAAGAAATGGAAGAAGTGCTAGACCAAGATTTACAGAATAGATCCCGGACTTCTGTAATAGATTATAAATCCCATCACCAGAAAATTCTAGAGATATAAGTACTAGACAAGAACAACTAATAACACAAGATGAAACACAATGGCAACTGAGCTCAAGAAACAGAATACATGAAATAGCGTCATAAACTGAAGCTGAGCTTAAGAAAACAGAGCTATAGATTTATAATGACAAGATTTCCTATTACTTAGAGAGGGAGGGGGGAGAGGGGTGGGGGTGGGAGAGGAGGGAGTGGGATGGGGGGAAAAGGGAATGAAAAGAGAAAAGAAAGAGAGAAAAAGAAGAAAAGGAAAACATGGTGGAGGCAGGGAGGAGAGGCCGGGACCTACGGTGTGTTCAGCGGGGTCACTCTTAATATGAGAGAGAAGGGCCCAGATCGCCTTATAGATTTCCACCTCGGCCATAGGAGAGTAGAGGGGGCAAGGGTGTGCCCCACAAAATAAAAGTGTTCTCTGCTCTAGAGACCATGAGGTCAAACTATCAACACCAAAGAGGGGGTGGGGGGAGGAAAGGGGAGGGGGATTAGGGGGGATGAGGAAGGGTAAGGGAGGGAGGAGGTTTGTTTGTATAAGTGGATACAGTGCCCTGGAATAAAATTAAGGTGCTCACGCGTGTCGACCCGGGGGGCCCCCCTCCCGGTCCTCTGGTCAGACCAGGGGAGAGGGCCCTGGGAAGACACGTGGGGATTAGAAAGGAATGGAAAATATGAACAGTGTAAAAATTTTGTCATATAATGTCCGAGGATTAAACTCCCCTGGGAAGAGGAGCATAATGCTTCGAGAATTGGAAAGAAGTAAGGCTGAAATAATATTTCTCCAGGAGACACATATTACCCAAAACTCAAATATTAAGATATACTCAAGAAATATTCCAACATGGTTTTATGGAGATTCACCAATAAGGGCTCAAGGAGTGGCTATTGGAGTGGGGAAAAACATTAGTTTCATAATAGAACAAAGAAAAGTGGACCCAGAAGGACGCTTCCTCTTCCTTATAGGTTCCATACAGGGTATAAAATACACACTTACTAATGTATACTGCCCCAATACAAATCCTAAAAAATATTTGATGGAAATATTAAAAGATCTAATGGAATTTAAACAAGGTAAATTAATACTGGCAGGAGACTTCAATTTTTCCATGGAGCACAGATTAGACAGTACCTCCAATGCAATAGACAGAGAAATAAGACAACTAAGGAAATTAAAAAAAAACTATATGAATATCAACTAGTAGATCCATGGCGAATACAACATCCAAGTACAAAAGACTACACTTTTTATTCAACTGAACACGGAACATATTCCAGGTTGGATTATATCATGATAGAACATAGAAACTTGGAGGAAGCAACAGAAACAAAAATAGGAATAATAACAGCTTCAGATCACTCCCCAGTAATGTTGAAAATTAAACTACAAGGAGAATCCTCTGGGAAAAGTACATGGAGAATAAACAAAGACATAATTGAAGATAGGGAAACAGAAAAAACTATAACAGAAGAGATCAAAAAATTTTTCCAGGAGAAAGACACCCCAGAATTATCAAAAGCAACTATCTCGGAGGCACACAGGGGTAAATTAATATCTATTGGAGCAGGAAAAAATAAGGAAAGAAGAGAAATATGATGAGAATTATAAAGGAAATACATGAACTGGAGCAAAGACATAAAAAGCAATTAGAAAAGGAAATATACCGGACTTTAATCCTAAAAAAAGAACAATTAAAGGAATGGATGGAACAAGAAGAGAGGAGGGAATTTAACAGAGTACTACAGGAGAGATTTAAATGGGATAACAAGCCAGGAAAATATGTCGCAAAAATGATAAGAAAAAAGAAGTCTCTAAATTACATTGAAAAGATCAAGGAAAAAGGAGAGAAGGAGAAAGGAGAATTAGTAAATAAGACAACGGATATTGCAATAGCCTTTCAAAAATATTTTAGCTCATTATACGTGATAAAAAAAACAGGAGACACAACTAGAAGAAAAAGAAAAAAGAAGATACAAGACTATCTAAAGAAAGCAAATCTACCAAAAATACAACTTGAGCAATTAAAAGAACTGGAAAAAAAATAACGCAAGAGGAGATCAAATTGGCCCTAAAAGAAACTCCAGTAGGAAAAAGCCCAGGACCAGATGGGTTCACGATCAAATATTATAAAAAATTCCAAGAACAATTGATCCCTAAGATGCATGAATATTTGAATAACACAGGAGATGAAGAAGTAGTAAGACGAGAATCGCTATTAGCCTACATTACAATTATACCCAAAGAGGGGAAAGATACAACCAATTGTTCGAGCTACAGGCCTATCGTTCTATTAAATGCTGATACAAAACTTTATGCAAAAATCTTAGCCACTAGACTAAAAAAATGAATACCACTTTGGATAAATCCCGACCAGACTGGATTCGTTGCGGGCAGAGAAGGAAGGGACAATAGCCTAAAAACAATTCTGATGTTACATAGGGGGAAAGCAAGTGAATTCCCAGCTCTACTCTTGTCAATAGATGCAGAGAAAGCATTTGACAGTGTAGACTGAGAATTTATGATGGACACGTTGTGGCATTTGGGATTGGGACCAAAAATGATGAAGTGGATAAAAAACTTATATACTGGTCCAACAGCAATGGTCAAGGTCAACGGGAGACTCTCACCTGTGTTTGAGATGCAAAACTGAACACGGCAAGGATGTCCGCTTTCCCCACTATTACATGTACTGACAATGGAACCATTCTTGGTGGCACTCCGAAATAATCCAGACGTGGGAGGGGTGAGAGTTGGAGAAAAAGAGCACAAAATCGCAGCATACGCAGATAACATTCTGATGTTTGTAACCAACCCAAGAGTGACTCTGCCAAATATAATCTAAGAGGTAAAAGAATACGGGGAACTCTCAAATTTTAAAATAAATCCAATAAAAACAGAAATATTAAATATTGGATTAGGAAAAAGGGAAGTCCAGACCCTCCAAAAAGAATTCCCATTTACATGGGTAAAAGAAGAACTTAAATATTTTGGAATTAAATTAACATCAACGGTTGAAAAAATCTATCTGGCAAACTATATTCCATTAATTAATGAGATCAAGGAAGAAATAAAAAAATTAAGTATACAACCAATATCTTGGATTGGAAGAATAAATATGTTTAAAATGACGATACTATCAAAAATAATATACAAATTTCAGACGTTGCCAATTGGGATTCCACAGAGTTTTTACAAGATAATAAAAACAATATTGATAAAATACATCTGGCATAATTAAAAGCCGAGAATTAAGTTTACACAAATCACGAGGAAAAGGGAACACGGAGGATTAGCAACTCCAGACATAAGTCGATATTATAAAGCAATAGTTCTGTCACGAATGGTTGAGTGGACAAATGGAAACAGTGAAAAAAAAGTGGGTGGATATGGAAAACACAATAAGTAAGACCACATTGCACAAAAACATATGCATACCACGAAAGTTTAGAAAAATTGATTCGGAAACTCACTAAATAACTAAAAATGTTTTTAAAATGTGGGACATGTACACGTAAAGAATGAATGGACATATAACTCACCGTTAATGGCCCTCATGGGAACAAATTTTTTTATAACGGGGAAGGAGATATTCGCCGGACATGAGATAAGAAATCCACAATTGAAAGATATCATCACAAAAGGCAGGATAAAAACACGATTAGAACTAGAAGATCTCAACGGGTGGAAGATAAGTGAATGGAATTTTTATCAATTAAGACACTTAGTAAACACATTACCACATCCACTTAGAGAAAAAGAGAAATTAAGCCCATTGGAAAAACTCTGTTTTACCCGAACGCTAGTGAAAAATGGAATATCAAAAATCTACAGAATATTGACAGACCTAGAAGGACAAGGAAGACCCGATTACATTGAACAATGGGAAAAAGAACTGGATTTAAAACTAGAAGATTAAAAAGTGGAAAAGATGATAGGAATGGGATACAATACAGGGGCGGATCCAGGGGGGGGCAACGGGGCAATTGCCCCCTCCGAGAAATGCGGGTGAGTGAGCCGGCGGGCGGCTCCTTAATTAAGAGAGCCGCCGGGCGGCTCGGCGGCTCCATAGGTGAAAGAGCCGCCGGGCGGCTCCGCAGAGACAGACAGCGGTAGTGGCGTTCATTATTAGGTGGTGTGGGGGTGTGCGGTCCGCACCCGGGTGACACCCGCCAAAGGGGCGACACCCGTAGGTAGCGGCACGCACCGCTAACACCGCCCGCTGACCTGATCTGCTTCTCAGGTCTTGCGCTGTATGCCTCAGCGCAGCGGACTGAAGCCACCTCCCCCTCCTCTCTGTTTACATTCACACAGGAGGAGGAGGAGCCAGAGGGACACGGCTGTGTGTATCGTCCGGTCCACGCTGTTCTGAGGTCTATATTAATGGGGGCTCTGCACTGAGGGGGATTCTATACCAATGGGGGGCTCTGCACTGAGGGGGATTCTGTACCAATGGGGGGCTCTGCACTGAGGGGGATTCTGTACCAATGGGGGGCTCTGCACTGAGGGGGATTCTGTACCAATGGGGGGCTCTGCACTGAGGGGGATTCTATACCAATGGGGGGCTCTGCACTGAGGGGGATCCTGTACCAATGGGGGGCTCTGCACTGAGGGGGATCCTGTACCAATGGGGGGCTCTGCACTGAGGGGGATTCTATACCAATGGGGGGCTCTGCACTGAGGGGGGTTCTATACTAATGGGGGCTCTGCACTGAGGGAGATTCTATACCAATGGGGGGCTCTGTACTGAGGGGGATTCTATACCAATGGGGGGCTCTGCACTGAGGGGGATTCTATATTAATGGGGGGGCTCTGCACTGAGGGGGGGTTCTATACTAATGGGGGCTCTGCACTGAGGGGGATTCTATACCAATGGGGGGCTCTGTACTGAGGGGGATTCTATACCAATGGGGGGCTCTGCACTGAGGGGGGATTCTATACTAATGGGGGCTCTGCACTGAGGGGGATTCTATACAAATGGGGGGCTCTGCACTGAGGGGGATTCTATACCAATGGGGGGCTCTGCACTGAGGGGGATTCTGTACCAATGGGGGGCTCTGCACTGAGGGGGATCCTGTACCAATGGGGGGCTCTGCACTGAGGGGGATTCTATACCAATTGGGGGCTCTGCACTGAGGGGGGTTCTTTACTAATGGGGGCTCTGCACTGAGGGGGATTCTATACCAATGGGGGGCTCTGTACTGAGGGGGATTCTATACCAATGGGGGGCTCTGCACTGAGGGGGATTCTATATTAATGGGGGGGCTCTGCACTGAGGGGGGGTTCTATACTAATGGGGGCTCTGCACTGAGGGGGATTCTATACCAATGGGGGGCTCTGTACTGAGGGGGATTCTATACCAATGGGGGGCTCTGCACTGAGGGGGGATTCTATACTAATGGGGGCTCTGCACTGAGGGGGATTCTATACAAATGGAGGGCTCTGCACTGAGTGGGATTCTATATTAATGGGGGTTCTGCACTGAGGGGGGATTCTATACTAATGGGGGGCTCTGCACTGAGGGGGATTCTATACCAATGGGGGGCTCTGCACTGAGGGGGATTCTATACCAATGGGGGGCTCTGCACTGAGGGGGATTCTATATTAATGAGGGTTCTGCACTGAGGGGGATTCTATACTAATGGGGGGCTCTGTACTGAGGGGGATTCTATACCAATGGGGGGCTCTGCACTGAGGGGGAGTCTATGCTAATGGGGGCTCTGCACTGAGGGGGGATTCTATACTAATGGGGGGGCTCTGCACTGAGGGGGGATTCTATACTAATGGGGGGCTCTGCACTGAGGGGGGATTCTATACTAATGGGGGCTCTGCACTGAGGGGGATTCTATACTAATGGGGATTACAACATCTCTCTGCTGCCTGTCTCTGGGACACAAGAGACCACCTTAGCAGGTGGCAAGTGACAATCTTCATCTGGTGACAGGCGACGTGGCAAGAGACAATCCGCAACATGTGGCAGGCGACGTGGCAAGTGACAGTTTGCATCTGGTGACAGGTGACGTGGCAAGTGACACACTCGGGGCTCCCACTGATTCTGCATTATGGTGAGTTAAACTATTTCATTTTTTATAACAATGTAATAATAGTAATAATGCGCTTCAATCATCCTGACACCATAACAACCATGGTGCCGTGATGATTGAAGCGCCAACACCAGCCATTTCCCCGATAGATGTACCCCAAAAAATTATATTTTCTGGCAGTGCCCCTCCTGAGACTAGACTCTGGATCCGCCCCTGATACAATAATGTCTGTGGATATGAATACCATTGAAATTAATTACAAATTCTTAGCAAGGTGGTACCTGACACCAGTGAGAACCCATAGATACCAACAAGAGAGAACATCTTTGTGTTGGAGAAACTGCAATCAAAGAGCAACGATGACACATATATGGTGGGAGTGTCCAACAATAAAGGACTACTGGCAAGAAGTGGTAAATAATATAAGGGAGATAACTGGTGAGAAAATGGAAAAAAAATATATGGACCTGCTTATTCCATGATCATAAAATTACAAAGAAACAATATATGAGAACAATGGTCCCAAAACTCCTGAATGTCACAAAGGGTTTAAAAAGTGAAAAACCAGATATAAGAGAGTGGTATGAACAAATAGATTACTGTTGTAAAATGGACCTGTTGAGTAGTAGGGAGAGAGGACAATATAACAAGTATATCAGCACCTGGGAGGGTTGGAAACGATTTAAAACCTCGGACACATATCTAGACAAGATGAAGGAAGGAGAAGGGCTATGAGTTAGAAATTTAAGGGACCTGAGGAAAAAACAAACCAGATAGAAGGGGGAGGAGGGACGGAGAAGGGGATGAGAGAAAGAGAGATAAGGAATAGATATAGATAGTAAGAGTAGTTTTAAATCTTTATATTCTTTCTTTTTAACTAAAATAAATTAAATATTTAAATAACTAATAAAGATAATCTTGAATAAGCCACTATGATGTGAATACGAGATGGGACAAAATTGAACTGCAAAGTTGAAATAACATCTCTCTGAAAATTTCGCTGAAGTGGTAAAAAAGAAGAAAAAAGGGAAGGGAAAGGAAAAAGAAAAAAAAACTGCAGACTTTCAGCTTTAATTTGAGGGTATTTGCCTCCAAATCAGGTGAACGGTGTAGGAATTACAACAGTCTGTATATGTGCCTCCCACTTTTTAAGGGACCAAAAGTAATGGGACAGAATAACAATCATCCATCAAACTTTCACTTTTTAATACTTGGTTGCAAATCCTTTGCAGTCAATTACAGCCTGAAGTCTGAAACGCATAGACATCACCAGACGCTGGGTTTCATCCCTGGTGATGCTCTGCCAAGGCCTCTACTGCAACTGTCTTCAGTTCCTGCTTGTTCTTGGGGCATTTTCCCTTCAGTTTTGTCTTCAGCAAGTGAAATGCATGCTCAATCGGATTCAGGTCAGGTGATTGACTTGGCCATTGCATAACATTCCACTTCTTTCCCTTAAACTCTTTGGTTGCTTTTGCAGTATGCTTCGGGTCATTGTCCATCTGCACTGTGAAGCTCCGTCCAATGAGTTCTGAAGCATTTTGCTGAATATGAGCAGATAATATTGCCCGAAACACTTCAGAATTCATCCTGCTGCTTTTGTCAGCAGTCACATCATCAATAAATACAAGAGAACCAGTTCCATTGGCAGCCATACATGCCCACGCCATGACACTACCACCACCATGCTTCACTGATGAGGTGGTATGCTTTGGATCATGAGCAGTTCCGTTCCTTCTCCATACTCTTCTCTTCCCATCACTCTGGTACAAGTTGATCTTGGTCTCATCTGTCCATAGGATGTTGTTCCAGAACTGTGAAGGCTTTTTTAGATGTTGTTTGGCAAACTCTAATCTGGCCTTCCTGTTTTTGAGGCTCACCAATGGTTTACATCTTGTGGTGAACCCTCTGTATTCAGTCTGGTGAAGTCTTCTCTTGATTGTTGACTTTGACACACATACACCTATCTCCTGGAGAGTGAACTTGATCTAACCAACTGTTGTGAAGGGTGTTTTCTTCACCAGGGAAAGAATTCTTCGGTCATCCACCACAGTTGTTTTCCATGGTCTTCCGGGTCTTTTGGTGTTGCTGAGCTCACCGGTGCGTTCTTTCTTTTTAAGGATGTTTCAAACAGTTGATTTGGCCACACCTAATGTTTTTGCTATCTCTCTGATGGGTTTGTTTTGTTTTTTCAGCCTAATGATGGCTTGCTTCACTGAGAGTGACAGCATTTTGGATCTCATATTGAGAGTTGACAGTAACAGATTCAAATGCAAATGGCACACTTAAAATGAACTCTGGAAATTTTATCTACTCCTTGTAAATGGGATAATGAGGGAATAACACACACCTGGCCATGGAACAGCTGAGCAGCCAATTGTCCCATTACTTATGCAAACATATACAAATTGTTGTAATTCCTACACCGTTCACCTGATTTGGATGTAAATATCCTCAAATTAAAGCTGAAAGTCTGCAGTTATAACACATCCTGTTTGTTTCATTTCAAATCCATTGTGGTGGTGTATAGAGCCAAAAAGATTAGAATTGTATCGATGTCCCAATATTTATGGACCTGACTGTATAGGCGATGAAGGCATATCTAAGAATGTACAAACCTTTCTAAGAATTATCCTGTTTTATGCAAAGAAAACAATAACTATGCATTGGAAATCCCAATCCTCACCTACTATAGCCTTCTGGCTCACAATAGTCAATCAAGCTATACCTCTATATAAATTGATGTATGAGGCCAGAGGATGCCCAAAAAAGTTTCATAAGATCTGGAATCCATGGGTTAGTTCAGATTGCACTATACCACCTGCTCCTTGAGTTCCCTGAAAATGTTAGTTGACTTCTAGTCGTCATACTGGAATTTAGAAGGTAACATTGAAACTCCTCTATTGATCTGTACTCACTGACTGGATACCATGTAACTGTACCTCATTGCTGAATGAGCACTGTTTTCTCCTTTAATGCTATATAGGTATTTGTGTATTTGTTTGTATGTAAACAACAATAAAAACTTATACCTTTAAAAAAAAATTAGACATTACATACTGTACAACATTTAATACAATTAAAAAACTTTAATAAACATTTTAAATAAATTTAATCAGAAAACAATTGTCCTTAACTGACCTCTGATCCTCGTCGTGTTCGTGATCTCTTTTGCAGCAAGTTGTACAGTTCTCTGTCATCATCTCTTTCAGTGTGTGACACGTCTTGTGGCTCGTTCCATAGATTTGCCTCTTCTGCTCTTCTCCTCTTCACTTCCCGATCAAAGTACAAGAGTGTGTCACTAGTGTAGTCATAGGAAAACAATAACAGTAACAGAAAATATACATTCAGAAGGAACAACAAACACGCCAAGAAAAAACACTAGTTCATGCGCTGGTCCTCACATCCCATTTAAGCTGGTCTGATAAATACTTGTGTGCCAAACAGTTCATAGACACTTGGCCGCTGCAGCTCTCAATAATTCCTTTGGGTGGCAGGAACAGATCTGGACCAACAACAAAACAGAGGGAATGCACACTAGCCCTTGTGTAAAACCATTTATTAAATAGATAGTTAAAACTTTTTTTCTAAGTTTTAATGATCTACAGTATTTAATAAATGGTTTTATACGAAGGGGAGTGTGTGCTCTCTCTTTTGTTTTTTGTTGGTCTACATTTAGAAGGAAGTATTAAATTTGGGCCTTGTTTTTGGCACAAACATCAACAAAGTAGGCTAACTTACAGTATACAGTTTATTTAGTGCAATATAAAAAATACTGTAGGATCTCAGCAAGTCTTCAAGAGGAAGTATCATCACATTTTGAAAATCCTGACAGCGTTGAATTTTCAGAGATGTCTCATAGCATTTATATTTATATCAGCAAAAATTATTATCGCAAAATCTTGGAAGTCGGCTGCCTTGCCAATGGAACAGTTCAAGCACAAACTTTCCTGGATTATGATTAATTGAGCGTATGACAGCTAATTTGAATGATAAAATGAGGATGTTTGAGAAAGTTTGTGACCCATGGGTCAAGTATTTGTCTAGAGATCCTCAATCCATACCCGATTAGGGCAGCTTCAGGATGGTGGGATGCGGTGCATGGGGTCATACCCTACTTTCCCCCCTTTTCTTTCTCTCTTCCCAGTCTTTGCTATTGACTCTATAAAGGTCTTCTCGCCTAATCCCTATACACCCAGAGCAGTAGCTACTTTCTTAGAGTGCAGATCGAATTCTGGATGATGGGGGATGCGGCTTCCTTTTCCTGAAGGTGTAGACCCCCTTTCCGCGAATGTATACAGCCTATGCCTAGCGCGTCTCCAATCCACTAAAATTTATGAGCCAAGCCTCAATTTGGAATTACAATATGTAGCTGCTCTGTCCTTTAATGTATAATGCGATTGAGATGTGCCCTGTTAATGTACCATTTAGAGTTTGAATGAGTTCTGGGGTTACTCCGCACTGACATTGAAAGTACAATCTATATTGACAGTGAAGATCTTACTTGAAGAACCCCCCTTTTTTATATGTACTTTTATGTTTCAAAAAATGTCTCTTACTCATTCAGTATGTATTTTACATTGTGGGAGATATGCATTCTTTGTTATAACTTTTCTATTACTTTTTGTGAAATACTACAATAAAAACATTGAGGCTGGGTTCACACTGCCGTACAGAGCGGCTCGCAGCAGGGGTCTGGTGTGTCCCTGTTCACCGTTTCAGGTCCGATTTCAGTCCGAATTTTCAGCTGAATTCGGACCTGAAACAGACCAGAAGATGCATAGGACTCCTGTGCAATTCACTCCAAGGCCTCTCCGGAGATGTGTGAACCATAGAGAGACGGTCACAATCCCCTGACATGCGAATTGGATGTGGGGAAACCTGCATCCAATTTGCACTAGTGTGAACCCAGCCTGAAACAGAATATCCTAGCTGAATCACCCAAGGGACTAAGTGCATGTAGCATTTGGTCCTGTTCTGATCTGCGCCTTGGTTGAAGAATATTTAATTAGGTCTGATTGACAGTGCTGTTCTCTGGCAGATGCTGGAGAGGAGTAGGATCATTCAGCACAGCAGGGGGAGGAGTCAGAAAAACACAACCTCAAGAGGGGCTGTTGGCAAACATTTGCCCTGGAATTCATAAAGAGTGTGGTAGATACTCTTTAGAATTCTGTCTAAAGAGTACCAAAAAATGTTGGTGCCTTTCACAAATGTATGTACTTGTCAGAAACAGGTACATGAATTTGTTGAATGGAGGCATGGTAGGTGCAGCACTGAACCCGCAGTGTCCATACTGGACACTCCATTCTCAGTGCAAGCTGAGCCAAACAGATACACAGTCTGCTAATCATGGGTGCAATGCTTCACAGTTCCCTTCCAAAAAATTAACTCTGCAAAAAAAATGTGCATTTATAATTTTTTTTTGTAAAGGTGAACTTATCCTCTAAGGCTTTAGAACCACTTTGACTCTCTCATATGTTAGATTACTTGGAAAAAAATAGTTGTGTTTCATGCCCTATCTACCTACACTTGCATCAGGTGTCCCTATACATGGACCAAATAGTGTCAGGTTTAGTTAAGGCTTACTGATTTTTTAGCATTTTACTGAATATTTTATTTATTTATGTACTAAAATCAGGAGTAAAATAACATTTCTTAATTTTTGTTTCTTTCTCTCTAATCACTTTAATATGAGACATTACATATAACATTTCATACAAATGATAAAAACAACATATACTAATTGCTAAACACATAAACTTTAATAAAAATGTTATCAGAAATCGAATGTCCTTAGCTGGCCTCTGATCTTCCTCATGTTTGTGATCACTTTTGCAGCAAGTTGTACAGTTCTCTGTCATCATCTTTCAGTGTGTGAGCACCCCTTCCCTGCTGTACAGCAGCATTGGTTGCTAAGATACTGTCGACAGCGCCATGACAACCAATCCGCAGCTCCACTTAGCTGCCGGCTGGGAGATTCCAGACATCCAAATGTGGCCATTGCCATATTTGGGTATTGATGTCACCAGCATCCCCGCCCCTTAGTTTACATTTAGCTGTTGGCTGCGGGAATCTCCTGGCCGCCAGATGTAAAGGGCCAAGGATAAGTTATTGGTTGCTAGACAGCCTGCGGTCGCTGGTGTCCTGGCAACCACGGTTCCTGCATGATAACCTGTCAAATTCATGATAACTTCCTGGCAAATACATGCCCCACTCTGAATACTGGCATCTTTCTGTACACCACTACAGCATTGCTTTTAATTACCTCCAGTTTTTAAAATCTGTTTCAGCCGTAGGGACAGATTCTAAAATTTACAGCAATAAGAAGTACCTAAACCTGTTGCATGTGTTGGAAAGCATTACAAAAATTGTCACAAGGTTTTCATGAATACAAAATAGCTGGCATAACTTCCCCAAAAGCGTATCAAGGCAACTGCATCTCTACAGTCAAGGCACCCCCATCTCTGTGCTGATCACTGCCAAGCTCCATTGTCTGTTGTCCCTGTTTGATTTCAGTACCTATATGTGTGCAATATGTCCAGAAACCTGTCACCCACCTCCAAAACCTTCTACATCACAGCTCATTTTCTCTAGCTATAGCACACTGCACCCCACAAGTCTTATATATAGTACATCTTCTAAGCATCCCAGTTGGCAGGTAGCCACTTTCTTCTGATACATGTTGTGTCTCAAAGTCCAGAGTCCACCTAAACAGCATATCCCACCACACACAAGCACAAGAGTGACTGCTAGTAAACTTGGCATCCAGATTCATTGCTGGCTGGGCTATGTGATCAGCTGGCTGTTAGTAAACATTTGCTGGCTGATCACACAGCAGTGAGGATATATGGGATTTGGCAAGCTCGGACACTGCACAATCTGAGAATCTGAGAGCGGGGACAGTGGCTGTAATCCAATTTTGGGGGTTGTTATTGCAGTCACTGACACCTGTTTTGGGGGTTATGTCAGCCACTGACACCAATATTGAAGGCTGTAATTCCTGTCACTAACACCAGTCCTGGGCATTATTATTGCAGACATTAACACCAATGCTGGGTGTTGTTATTGCAGATGCTGACAGATGTTGTGGGTTTTTGCAGAATCTATTTTATAGCACCCTAATTTACTTACGAAATATATCTGGCACTCAATTTCTTACAAACCTTTTTCAGCATTCTACACTCAAAAAGTTGCCTATCCCAGATGTACAGTAAAGTGCTGGAGGGAAGTAAATCCCGTTTTTTCCCTTGAGAAAGCTGGTACCAGCAGATAAGTCGGTACGGATGTACATACTGAGTGCTAACACCCTCAGTGGATTTTTTTTGCTTAGCTCTTTTGAAAGCATCCTCTATGTAATGCCATATTAAAGGCTAAGTTAGTTTACCTTTCCCAGAATTTAGAAAACCATTGGACGCTCTTTCCCAGCATTACTGGAACAAAAACCAACAGTTTTCATGTCCTAGCCACAAGACAGGGTGTGGGGATTGTCACCTGGGAGTTTTTCAGCCAGGCTTTGAAGAGGGCCCAAATGGACCACAGGCATGACAACAAATTTAATGAGCATTTTACAAAGGTGCACGATTTACCTACATGGGCCGCCTTAATTGCATAGGCTTTTTTTTCTGGTAAAGATGAGCATAGCCTTTAGGGATTCGCTAAACTCTCATAGATAGATTTGTACTGAAAATTAATCTTGCTACCATACTAATTTGAAGCACAGAACTTGTAGCACGGACACTTTGTTCCAGCCAGAAAAAAAAAATATATATGGGCTGGTAGTCCTGAGTGGAGAAACTACTGCAAATTTACCTCAATTAAAGTGGGGCCCACAGTCAGTGAATTACATACAGTAGCTATTTGGTTTCTGCGATCATAGCACCTGTCATATGACATGTAATGGGAGTTAATGCGGGAAGATTATAAAACTGTGAAATTTGTTGTGTTTATTTGTAGTAGAAAGGTGAATGATATACAGTAGATTATTTGGGATGATGGCGGTGTATTTTATTTAGGTGAGTCTATGTAAGTTTCACAGAGCAGCAGTCATTTTCTTTGGCTCATTTGTTTACAATTCATCCCTTACAATCCACTTTTTTTATATATGTAAAAAAGTTTGTTCTCATGAACTAGTTCACCACGCCCACCAACTATTTGTGTAGTGCGTTTTCTTTTCACTAACAGAAAACTGTTCTTTCCATGAAAGGGCCACACATGAATCCCCTGAATGGGAGCGAGGAGATGAGAGACAGAGGGAAGGGCACAAGAAGTGTCAACAGTGGCTGATCCCCTCCTAATATTTTGCATGACATAACATGAGCAGTAACATGAGTTATTTTTTGAGGTTTTCCCTACAGGGGACATTAGAATGTAAAAAGGGGGCACAATATGGGTCCACTTTCTTGAGATTGTGGCCTCCCCTTCCCTATGTAATTAATAATTTAAGGTTTTGTTGCAGTTAGTTATTTGGGTCTTTAAGGGTGCTGTCCCCTTTAAGAATGCGGGGATACGTTTTCCAGTGGGAACCAATGAGAATCCCGGGAATTCTCTGGAAGACCGGGAGAGGCTATTTAAGGACAGTGGGATTGGTGCTTGCCCTCTTTCCCGACGATCAATGACTGGAAGAAAAAAAGCTCCTACCGCGTCACCATGGAAGGTCTTGTCAGACAGTTCCTTGAGAAGGCAAGCAGCAAGGGGTGAGAAGCATGGCTTCATCGCTGAAGATGACCGTGTGACGCCAGCGAGAGGAGGCTCTCACAGGCTCAGCAGGAGGCTGATTTAGTGCAGCAAGGCACCTGGCATCCTGAAGTGCCACAGGTTTTGCCAGCCGGGCAGGCACCACAAGTCCCAGAAAGGAGAGAGCTGCTGGAGTGGGAAGTTCAGCAGGAGACAGTGCAGCCTCCAGCAGCTGGTGAGTCAAATCATTTAATTGTGTTGTCTGGATTAGTGGATTCACTGTCCTCCTTGATAAAATCATTGTCTCCTGTGCCACCTAATGGTCCTGTTAATACTATAACTCCAGCTCCAATCTAAACAGTTAACCCTTCGGCTGCTGCTGTGTCTGTATTTCCACCTGTTAATATGTTTTCTCAGCATGTGCCAAGGGATGGTTTGGCTGCAGGAAGTCAAAAGGAGTTAACAAGTCCTGAGACATTGCAGACAGCTGCGCCTGTTAGGTATAATGTCCCTGCAGTTTGTATGAAGGATGCCATGCCTTGTGAGATTTCCCCACTTGGCTATCATTTAAGCTCGTCAGTAAAGGAGAAAATATGGAAAGGAGAGTTTATAGATAGACTTTCACTCCTTCCTTTTCACAAGGATTTCACAGTTAAGTCGGATAAGAGTGCTGAGGATAGGCACAGGCCGATAACCAGGTCTTTCCACAATTGGCTACAGGCATATTGCGTATATTGTGGAGTAATGGTGCAAAAGCACCCGGAAATGTGTGGGGGATTATTCCAGCACTTGGATCACATTTTGGAAGCCTATAAAAATTTTGAAAAAATTTACGATGAGTCGTTTAGGCAAAAATTGTCCATCCACTTGTCACTCAAATGACGGATGAAAGATGTGGGGTTGTGGTTCAATTTGATTTTACCACAGAAGCAAGTCATGACTAAGCAAACCACGGTTAATCCGTTGAACCCGACATATAGAAAAGGCTGTTGTTTTGCCTTTAACGAAAGCCAATGTGGTTGGAATGCCGCGTGTAGGTACAGGCATGAATGTTTCTATTGTGCTAGTCCGCACCCGGTGGCAAAGTGTTTCAGGAGGAATTTGAATGCGGGAACCAGTCAGGGGATGAAGGATATTTTTCAAAAAAGCCTGCACTCCAGCAAGGCTGGAAAAAATGCACCCGTGGCTGGTCAGGTACCCAAACAAGGAGAAGGCATGTTTTCTCATTAACGGTTTTACCAATGGTTTCCCGTTGCCCTCCTTTTCAGGAGAAGGTTGTTCAGTAGTGGGTAATTTAAAATCAGTTGGGGTTTATCCCCAGGTGGTGAGGGAGAAAATGTTCAAAGAAGTTGAAGAGAGAAGAGTAGAGGGACCTTTTGAAATTTAGGAATTTCTGCATTTCTCCATTAGGTGTGGTGCCTAAGCGGGAGCCTGGACCCTTTCGCATCATTCATCATTTGGCTTTCCCAAAGAGCGGGTCTTTGAATAATGATATTGACGGGAAGTTATGTTCGGTTTCATATGTGACTTTTGAGGAGGCAATCATCAAAATTAGGTCTTTTGGTACTGGGTTGTTATTGGTGAAAGCAGATATAGAATCGGCTTTTCGCCTACTGCCTATTTCCCCAGCAGTGTTCAATTCATTAGGTTTTTTTTTGACAATTGCTATTTTTTTTTACAAGTGCCTCCCTAAGGGATGCTCTTTGTCCTGCTCATATTTCGAGGCATTTTCAACCTTCCTTCACTGGGTTCTTTATTGTCATTCAGGTCGAGATAGTGTGGTTCACTATCTGGACAATTTCTTGTTTATAGGACCTCCAGGAGATACTCTCTTGTTTTCATTTGTTGCAAGCCTTTCATGACATGGCCCAGGAGTTTGGTATTCCGCTGGCTGAGGAAAAAACGTGTTTGCCTAACATGTCATTGGAATTTTTAGGCATCCAAATTGATACCCGCAGTATGGAATTTCTCTTGCCGGAGGCAAACGGGTGGAATTAAAATCTTTGGCACTGGTATTGCGGAAGAGAAAAATACTTTTGAAAGAGATGCAATCACTCCTGGGTGTCCTGGCATTTGCTTGCAGGATTATGCCAGTGGGTTTGGGTTTTTTCTCGGCAACTCTATCTTTCCATAGCAGGCCTGAAGTCTCCTTTCGCTCATATTAGACTGACCAGTGCTCTCAAGGAGGATTTTTTGGTTTGGGATAAGTTCCTAGAAATTTACAATGGGAGATCCTTCTTTCAGATGGATTTTGTTTTTGCCCCGGATTTTAGTTTTCTCACTGATGCGGCTGGATCCAAAGGTTTTGGTGCTGTATGGAAAAACCCACTGGTGTTGTGTGGCATGACCTGAATCATGGATTAGCAGTCAGGCCACGAAGAATGTGGTCAGACTAAGTTGTTCCCTATTTTAGTTGCTTTAGAGTTGTGAGGTGCTGAGTTTGCGAATAGGCGTATCTTGATGGTGACTGACAATGGAGGAGTCCTGTTTGCGGTGAATTGCCTCTCATCAGGTTCATGGTTGGTTATCAAGGTTTTTAGATAGATTGTGTTTTTGTGTTTAAAATGTAACATTTGGCTTAAAGCCAAATATACTCCAGGAATTCTGAATAACATAGCCGATGCATTATCTCGGTTGCAGATGGACTGGTTTCGTCGGCTGCTTCAAGAGGCAGACTAGGAGGGTCTCTCTTGTCTGGAGCATCTGTGGAAGGTGATATGATCGTGGTGACAGAAGCCATCAGGGGCTCGGTAGCCCCCAGGACCTGGTCGAGTTATGCAGCGGCTTGGAGGTTGTGGTTGTCCTTTACGAGTGGGGACAGTTTCAAGTTTGCTGTTCCATTGGAAGGAGCTATTTTGGCATTCCTATCTTTTCTAATGCAGCTGAGTTTTTCGAGCAGTTATGTCATGAGAATGTTAGCTGGCATCTCATTCTTCTTTAGGTTAAGGGGACTACCTCCTTGTATATCATATTTTTTCTGTGAAACAGGCACTTAAGGGTTACAAGAGGATGACTTTTGTAGCAGATAGCAGAAGGCCAATCTCCCTTGACATCCTTAGTGGCCTTTGCGAGGTGGCGAAAGTGGTTTGTTTTTCACCTTTCGAGGCTTTGCTTTTTAGAACCGCATTTGTGCTGGCATTTTTTGGGGCTTTCCGAATCTCAAAGATAGTGGCAAGTAATAAGCTGGAGGGGGGGTTACCTTGCAGGCGCGCTTCCAAGTCCAGCATTTGCATCTATAGACACAGAATGCCGGACTCGGCCCCGCCTCCCAGTGCCCTCGTCATTGTATTTGATTGACAGCAGCGGGAGCCAATGGCTGAGCTGCTATCAATCTATCCAATCAAGAGCCAAGAACAGAGAGGAAGAGCGCGTCTCCGCCGAGGGAACAAAGGGCTCAGGTGAGTAAAACGGGTTGGGGGGATGGGGGAACAGTCAGTGTCAGAAGTTTTTTCACCTTAATGCATAGGTGAAAAAACACAGGGGTTTATAACCCCTTTAAATTTTCCTCCCACTCCTTTAGAATTGGCGCAGCTTCAGAGATGGCCCAGAGGGGTTTGCAGGAATAGGCCATTATGGAGATGGGGAGGTGGAAATCTAAGTGTTTTAAATTGTATGTCAGGCCTAACCTTTTTGTTTGAATTCTTTAGGTTTACAGCACACAGTGTGGATTCTGGGTCATTCTTTTATATATATTGGGCACGTAGGAAAGCGGCCCAGAGAAGTTACACTATGAATTAGTCCCTGCAGCCAGAATCCTTTCAGCTTTATTGGAAAGGCCTTCAGTGGTGTCAGTTTTATTTCCATTTGTCTATGTTATATCAATTTTGGCCCCCACCTACTATCTTCGTGGTTCATCTAGGGGGTAACGATTTGGGGAATATTAGGACATTTTCTCGCTTGGCTGTCCTCGACTCAGAGGAGGGTCATGGAGAAGATGTGGAAAAGAATCAATAGAGCTCTGGAAAAGTTCATGCCCACGATTGGTGGGCTATCTTATCGGCATGTGGATTTGGAAGGTGGTGTACCAGGAGATTGGGTCTACCTTTCAGGATGTGGGTGTGCATATTTTCAATTTATACCTTCAAAACAGTATTGAGATGGCTGCGGCAGTGGGGTGGGGCTGGCCTTGAGTTTTCAAGTTCAGCTTGTGGGGACTGGTTATTTGTAAAATGTGTGGTACTGCTGCTCGAGTTCTAAAAACTGAGCAGAATGAACTGATGTTTATATTTATGATGTCATTTGGTTGACAATAAAAGAGTATTGAAGAATATTAATGTGTTAAAAAACCAATAAAGTGCTGTTTGCTGTTTATTTATTTAATTTGGTTGTATCTGGAGAAACAACCAAATGGGTGTAATTTACATATGAAATCCAGCTTTGAATCAATTTGAAGCAGTATTATCTAAATGTATAATGTGACAATATAAATAGCAGAGGT
The DNA here is from genome assembly GCF_042186555.1 of Aquarana catesbeiana. Classification (NCBI taxonomy): domain Eukaryota; kingdom Metazoa; phylum Chordata; class Amphibia; order Anura; family Ranidae; genus Aquarana; species Aquarana catesbeiana. The sequence goes on along the minus strand of NC_133335.1, from coordinate 137,025,578 downwards.
GGGTGACTCGAGTCACATGACTTGACTCGAGTCGGACTCGAGTCACCTGTTTGAGGACTTGCGACTTGCTTGACAAAATTAAATAAATGACTCGACTTGACTTTGACTTGCCACTAATGACTTGCGACTTGACTTTGACTTGGACTATTTGACTTGCAATGACTTGCAATGACTTGGCACCACCAGTGCTGTGTCTTGGCCTAGGCAAAAGCCGCCCCCCCCCCACAAAAGAAAGCTCCCCCGAATCCCGGCTTCTGCCCGCACAAATACAGCTTGCTAACATTGTGGGAGGGGATCGCATAGGTGTCCGCGAGCGGCGCTTGCAGTGTTCGCGGCCGCCGCAGACTTTTTTTTATTTGATGATGACTGCGCTGCAGTCTCTCCTCCTAGGCTGTACAGGTCTCTGTATTCCGTCCGGCCAGGCCGCGGCACCGCCCCCCTCCTGCTGCGGAGTGATCTCTGAGGGAGGGGCTGGGCTTCTGTGCAAGTGTGCAGAGCCAGCAGCGTGAGTCGCGGGCCTCACGGTGGGGGAGGAAGAAGGAACTGGAAGTTGCCCAAGGAGCCAGCCAAGCCTAGCCGACTGACTGAATCTGAGTGGAGTCCAGTCCAGCAGCCATAGAGTAAGTCATGGCAGACTATTATTCTTCTACTGAGGGGGCACTGGAGCAGGGACAGTCACACGACTCAGGGAGGAACTGGTCTGAGAATGGGGGTCAGTGCAGTGGTCGTTGCAGCACAGAAGAAAAAGCACAGAGCCCGGAGCCGAGGAGGAGGAAACAGATTTGCAGAAGCTGCAGGTTTGTTTGATGCAGTGCCAAGCAAATGCTTCCCTGAAAACTTCCCTGCAAACTTTGCAGGGAAGCATTAGCTTGCTTGGCACTGCATCAAACAGACCTGCAGCTTCTGCAAATCAGCACTAGTGATGTAGCAGCTAGCAGGGCCCTGGGCGCAGGGCCCTGGCCAGTAGCCTGTACTGATGATTGCAGGATGCAGATATGATTGCAGATGCAATCAATCATCAATATCATTTCACATGCTAAAACTATGAAACCTAGGTAGGTACAAACCTTCTTTCCTTGTTTTCTCCTCCTCCTCGGCTCTGTGCTTTTTTCTCCTGCGCTGCGACGGCCACTGCACTGACCCTCAGTCCCAGACCAGTTCCTCCCTGAGTCCTTCATTAACTATTACTTGTGCGAAGTACACAGTGCTCAACGTGAATATTACATAAAAATCATATTGCTGAATTAAGTTCTCCATGCGTACTACAAACTCATTAAACAGTCCACATCCAGTGAAAGTTCATGTACTGCAGTGCTCCATGCATGCTGAAATCAATGCAAACTTTAGCACTGGTCACTGTATTGGTGTCACTGGTGCCCAAAAAGTGTCACTATTAATCACTAATGTAATATTCTAATCTGGAATGATAAACGTGTCACTGTTTTAAACAAGGTTAGGTTAGGACCATATATATATATAATACATTAAAAATAGTTCTGTAAGTACTAGTGTACTAAGCAGCAACACCTTATTTTCTGGCAGTGCCCGGGCCATCCCGACAGCAAACTCTGGATCCACCCCTGACAGATCAACGCACAAGGCAGCTATAATGGAGGGAGCGATTCCAAAAATAATTAAATTTGGATTTAAGGATTATGTTTTAGATGTTGGTGAAAAGAAGAGAACGGCGATATGCAAGGTCTGCAACTCAAAAATAAGAGACACGTCCACCACAACATCCAACTTCATCCGTCACTACAAAACCCACAAAGAAAAGTAGGTACAGTAACGTCACGTGTATGTATATATATATATATATATATATATATATATATATATGCAAATTAGGCTTACATCCCACTTTAGGTGGGAGCAGAGTCTATTGTTGTTCAAATCAATAAATCACATAGCTAACTTTTTTTTCTATCTCTCTTCTGTTTACTCTATAGATATGAAGAGTACATCCATACCAAAGGGACTTTTGATGATACCCAGCCTCAAATCTCACAATTCATCGCACAGGGGACTGTGCAGCTATACCACTGCAACCACCAGCAGCAAAAGGCAATTACAAACTCAATCCTGTCAGACCTCATTCTAAACTGCAACATGCCACTGTCCATCATTGAACATCAAAGCTTTCGTCGCTTTTTGTCAATAGTAGACAACAAGTACTCTCCAGTAAGTAGAAGAACAATTACTGGCAAGCTTGACAATCTGGTGGCAGATAGGAAAATGAAGCTGAAAAATGAACTCGAAGTGGTAGATCATCTGTCAGTGACTGTAGATATATGGTCAGACCGCAGGATGAGAGGCTTTCTTGGAGTCACAGTGCACTGGATCAACATTGAGGATGACCGTCTTCAGTTAAAATCACAGTTGCTTGCTTGCAACCGCTTCAAAAGGTCCCCATACAGGGGAAAGAATTTGTGAGGAATTTGAGCATATATGTGAAGAGTACAAGATTAAAAAAAATGTAGACCCCATCATCTGTGACAACGCCGCAAACATGAAAAAAGCATTCACTACATGTTTTCCAGGACAGCTAGATGAAGACGATGACCTTGATGATTCAGACATTTGGAATGACCTGTCAGTGGAAGAACAGGAGATGTTTGACAATTATTTGAGTGCAAAAACCCAGACTAGACTTCAATGTTTTGCACACACGCTTCAATTGGTAATAGGTGATGGACTTAAAGAGACTAAATTAGTCAATGCAGCTCTCGCCAAAGCTTCCAGGTTGAGCTCCTTGTTACACACAAGCACCTCTTTCAAGGAAAAATTTGAGGAGGAGTTTGGACAGCGTGGAATCCCTGCCTCTGTTACCACACGCTGGAATTCCACACTGAGGCAATTGAAATCAGTGGTCAGCTGTGACCAGCTGAAACTGACTAGAATGCTTGAAGATGGGGGACACAAAGAGACTGTATTCACAGCTAGAGAGTGAAATCAGATTAAGGAACTCGTGGATGTCCTTCAACCTTTTGGAGAAGCCACAGACCTCTCACAGGGAGAAAAACTTGTGACAATAAGTGCTGTTGTACCCTGTATCCTTTCTCTGAATCACCACTTGGAAAATCATAAAGAGAGCGTGCGCTACCTTGGTGGCTTGATCCGTAGCCTGCAAGAATCACTCCAAAGACGATTCGAAGGGATCTTTGTCAATGTGAGGATGGCAGATGAACAGAATGATGTAGCACTAGCAACCTTACCCTTCTCTGACCCTCTATACCTAAAAGCTGCTCTGCTGGATCCTTCATTTGGCACCATGTGGTTGACCCATGATGTTTTGGCTACCGAAAATGTCAAGGAGGCTGTGTCTGCGATGATAAAAAAGTATGTTATGTTTTTGGTAATAACCCGTTTGCAGTAATAACACCTGAGTGCATTGAGTCACTGTTTTATGCTTGTGTTTTTCAGACTTGATTCTCAAAGAGGACTGCAAGCCCACCCCAACAACCACCGATGAAGACAAGCAAATGCCAGTGGCAGAGTCAGAGAGTCAATCTGGGCTGTTCACAGCATACCGCAAAAAACAGAAGAGAGATTCATGTTCCAGTCCCCAAATACAGCTGAACCAGTATTTAGACATTTGTGATGGACAGAGCTGCCTTCAGTTTTGGGCCATGAACAGGCACATGCTCCCCTCTTTGTTCAGGGTAGCGGTAAGAGTAATGTCAGTCCCTGCATCAAGCGCACTTGTTGAACGTGTGTTTAGCCATGGTGGGGTGATAATGCGACCCCATCGCTCACAACTGAGTGAGAAAGTACTTTCAAATTAAATTTTTTGCAAATGCAATGCATGTTAGGTGGCTATTCTGAGAATAGCCACTTAACATGCATTGCATTTGCAAAAAATAGTATTCTGAGAAGTGAGAATACTATTTTTTGCAAATGCAATGCATTTTAAGTGGCTATTCTAATAACTAAGAAAAAAGGAATAGAAGTAGATAGGCGCTGTTTCCAAGCCTGGTGAATTCAAATGTGTTATTCCCTTAGTGGGAGGGCAGTATGGAGTGGGAAAGATTGTAAAGATATTGCCTATAGTATTTAGTGAATGTTTATCCCGTGGAATTACTATAAAGGTCCTGGATGTGCATAAGTCAAGTTGGTTGTCTGACTTAATAAAGTGCAGTGTGTGCTCTAAAAAAGATATAACTTAATCCGTATAAATATAATATATCCATATATAAATGAACCCTATTTTTAAATTAAAAATATTTGTGCAAAATTATGTGATCCATAACGTAATCGATAATGTACATATGTAGTGAACAAACAAATATATATAATCAAGTGCTTTCAGTGCTGCTACAAAAAAAACCCCTGGATTCTGATGGATATTCCAATGAGTAAACCTTTCAGTGCGTGCCTTAATCCGTGTTCTAATAGTGATTGATTGCACTCACCAGATCCTAGCAGCACTGAAAGCACTTCATTATATATATTTGTTTGTTCACTTCATATGTACATTATCGATTTACGTTATGGATCACATAATTTTGCACAAATATTTTTAATTTAAAAATAGGGTTCGTTTATATATGGATATATTATATTCATACGGATTAAGTTATATCTTTTTTAGAGCACACACTGCACTTTATTAAGTCAGACAACCAACTTGACTTATGCACATCCAGGACCTTTATAACACATTTGAATTCACCAGGCTTGGAAACAGCGCTATCTACTTCTATTCCTTTTTTCTTATATCTTACTCCACCTAGTGGAAGTAATCGGTAGTGGCAGCAGTTCCAACAACATTCTTTAATTTTTCAATTTTTATTCCATTGCATGCATCCCATTGCGCGGGTGTTTCTCCCTCTTTTTTCTATTCTAATAACTAAGCTCAAAGTTTGAACTTGACACAATGCCAAATTGCCAATATCTGGACACTTGAAGAATGGTGATGAGAATACTATTATTCTCATCACCATTCAAGTGTCCAGATATTGGCATTGTGTCAAGTTCAAACTTTGAGCTTAGTTATTTTCCCCCTCGGCAAGGACTACATTTTTTTCAGGCTTGTTGGCCATTTAATTGCTGAGTGTTCTGCTCCTTGTCTGCTGTTTGGGCATTCAAAGTGTTTCTTTAATATGCCAAGAATAAAGCACTAAGCAGTTTTGTTAATGTTGAAAATAAAACAAAACCTTTCCTGAAAACTGATTTTTAACTCATTTAAAGGATGGAAATGGGGTAGATCAGTATTTTGACTTAATTTGTGACTTGACCAAAATAAATGACTTGACTTGACTTGCTTGCCTTCTAGCAGGGACTCGACTTGGCTTGCTTGCTTTTCGCCACAGTGACTTGGGACTTGCTTATGACTTGAAGGTTAAGACTTGAGACTTGCTTGCGACTTGCACATGTGTGACTTACCCCCATGTCTGATAAATAGTGGGATGAATAAACTTAAAATGTAAACAAAAGGTAAAGCCTTATTTTTTTTTATTTGGAGAGAGTGGTAAGCATGGTCAACTATTCATCACTGTCTCTCCTGTTAGGGATATTCACTCTCTCCCACTGTTCTGATTGTTAATGTCATGGTAAATCCCATTTTTTGAGCTGTCAACAGAACAGGAATAGTTTGCAAATCTATTAATGGGGACACGTGTTCCTGTGGCAAATGTCTAAGAGGGGATTTCCCTCACACTGGAAAGATATCCTCTCTTGCTGAGTCTACAAGACAGGAAGTGAAGGGAAATCTGCCTAATGAGATTCTGATGGCAAGAGGGGTTGTTTTATTTTTTCCCAACTCTATCCAAAATGGAATATAACGTTTTAGCTATACTTTAGGATGGTTAGGGGCCCAGAATCAGTCCTCTGAAAATAAACCACCATACTTAACAATCAACTGAAATCTTTTATGTTGAGGGAAGTAAAAATAAAAAAGCAAACTATTATGTTGCATAAGTGTGCACATCCTTAAACTAAGACTTTGTTGAAGCACCTTTTGATTTTATTACAGCACTCAGTCTTTTTGGGAATGAGTCTATCAGCATGGCACATCTTGACTTGGCAATATTTGCCCACTCTTCTTTGCAAAAACACCCCAAATCTGTCAGATTGTAAGGGCATCTCCTGTGCACAGCTTTCTTCAGATCACCCCACAGATTTTCAATCGGATTCAGGTCTAGGCTCTGGCTGGGCCATTACAAAACTTTAATCTTCCTCTGGTGAAGCCATGCTTTTGTTGATTTGGATGTGATCTTTGCATCATTGTCATGCTGAAAGATGAAGTTCCTCTTCATGTTTAGCTTTCTAGCAGAAGCCTGAAGGATTTGTGCCAATATTGACTGGTATTTGGAACTGTTTATAATTCCCTCTACCTTGACTAAGGCCCCTGTTCCAGCTGAAGAAAAACAGCCCCAAAGCATGATGCTGTCACCACCATGTTTCACTGTGGATATGGTGTTCTTATAACGATGTGCAGTGTTGTTTTTGCGCCAAACATATCTTTTCGAATTATGGCCAAAAAGTTCAACCTTGGTTTCATCAGACCATAACACATTTTCCTACATGCTTTTGGGAGACTTCAGATGTGTTTTTGCAAAACTTAGCTGGGCTTGGATGTTTTTCTTCGTAAGAAAAGGCTTCCGTTTTGCCACTCTACCCCATAGCCTAGACACATGAAGAACACGGGAGATTGTTGTCACATGTACCACACAGCCAGTACTTGCCAGATATTCCTGCAGCTCCTTTAATGTTACTATAAGCCTCTTGGCAGCCTCCCTGACCAGTTTCCTTCTCGTCTTTTAATCAATTTTGGATGGACGTCCAGTTCTTGGTAATGTCACTGTTATGCCATATTTTCTCCAATTGATGATGACTGTCTTCATGTTTTCCATGGTATAGCTAATGCCCTGGAAATTCTTTTGTACACTTCTCCTGACTGATACATCTTCACAATGAGATCCCTCTGATGGTTTGGAAGGTCTCTGTGGACCATGGCTTTTGCTGTGTGATGCGACTAAGAAAATGTCAGGAAAGACCTACTAGAACAGCTAAACATTATTTGGTGTTAATCAGAGGCACTTTAATCCTTTCGCTGCCAGGCCCTGTGCTCCATTTTGTACACCATTGTAGCCAGACCATTTTTAAAATTTTTCCTTTGCTTTTTAATTTTTCACTTATAGCCTACAGAGTTTGTAAAAGACACCCCAAACCATATAGTTTCTGAAAGCACATGACCAGTTGTATAAAAAAAAACGTTGTGCTACTAATTTTTAAGGTCCCACGATATTTGCGCAAATGTTTATCAAAACAATATTTTTGCTAAAAATCCACTAAAATCACTTTTAGCAGATAAAAACACAGCAAATTTTACAAAATTCCTACTAAATATAAAAGCTTAACCTGTATTTAGTTAATAAATATCAAATATTTGTAACTTTTAAATTGTGCCTTTTTTGCGAAATGGTGAAAACCGAACAGACACAAAAGTATAAATATCCAAATTTCTCTAAAAATCTGAAGGTTATTATTTTTCCCTTACAGCTTTCAGAATTTGTGAAAGACCCCCATATATTTTCTGAACACATATGACCTCTAGAACAAAAAAAAATTGCTACTTATTTTTTTTTTACCCCTCGGTATTTGCGCAAATGTTTATCAAAATAATATATTCACAAAAAATACTCTAAAACCATTATTAGCAGATAAACACACAGCTAATCTTACAAAAATCCTGCCAAATCATAGCAAAACATTTTAATTTTTACATTGCGCCTTCTTTCAAAATGGTGAAAATCAAACGTACGCAAAAATGTAAATGTCCAAATTTTTCTAAAAATCCAAAGGCTTTTATTTTTCCCTTACAGCTTTCAGAATTTTTGAAAGAACCCCCCAAACCATATATTTTCTAAAAGCATATGAGCTCTAGAATAAAAAAAGGAGCTACTGATTTTTAAGGCCCCGCGGTATTTGCGCAAATGTTTATCAAACAATATTGTTGCTAAAAATACACTAAAACCATTATTAGCAGATAAAAACACACAATTTCAAAACATTTCTGGTAATTTCCTGCTAAATATAAAAGCTTATCCTGTGTTGAGTTAATAAATAACAAATGTATCTCCCACGTATACTGCCTTTCCCGCAGTCCCCCCTCCCAGGACCTCCTCAAATAGTGCTGCTGAAACTTACTACCTCCGAACCCATATCCTAATGTGATGTAACTTAACAGCTCCACACATCTCTCTCCTGTTCAAATGTGCAAACCAATCGTCTTGTGACATTTCATGCAATAATATATCTGTGAACAACTGTGTATATGCATCGCTTGTACTGTAAAAATTGAATAAACATTTTTCTTGTGAAAAAAAATAAATAACAAATGTTTGTAAATTTAAAATTGCACCTTTTTGTGAAATGGTGAAAATCGAACGTACGCAAAAATGTCTCTAAAATGTTTATTCATTTATCACTTATGACCTGTAGAATAAAAAGAAGGTGCTACAGATTTTTTTAACCCCACAATACTTGCGCAAATGTTTATCAGATCGCTATTTTTCACAGAAAAAACGCAACAAAAAAATCCTTATTTGCACATAAAACTACAACATATATTACAAAATTTCTGCTAAATTCTTACTAAGGCCTCATTCAATGGGGTGTGCTACATTGTACACCCATATAGGGCTGTGTTTACCCACACATACACAGAACATCTGTGCATTCCTGTGCAGCCGCTGTGTCCCAATTGACATCAATAGGATTGCCTGCATAGGATGCATGGAACACCCTTGCATCCCTGTGCAGCTAAACATGGCCTTGCTGTAGTATACCCCGCGTGAACAAGGCCTTTGGTCTTGTTTAGACTTGCAGTTGGGGGCAGCAAAAATGCGCAGTTAAGCTGCATTTTTTCTGCCTGCCAAACGCCCCCGCCCCTAAAGAGGAGCTCCAGTCTCCCCCCAAAAAATTAAAAGTCAGCAGCTATACAAATACTGTAACTGCTGACGTTTAATTAAGGACACTTACGTGTCCAGGGATCCAGTGATATCAGCACCCAAGCTGATTCTTTAATCGGCTTCAGGTGCAGGTGCCGGTGTCTTGCTGAGAAAGTTCTCTCGGCGGATAAGGACCCCCCCGTACTGCGCAGGCGCAGCCCCTGCGCAGTACGAATTACTATGAGCCGCCGAAGATAGCCTAAGCTCAAAATCTTCAATCAGCTGTACACGGCGCCTGCGCCCTAGGTCCAGGTTCAAGCCCCACCATCCAAGTGGACCTAGAGGGGGAATAAAAAAGAGCCGAGCAAAGCGAGGCCGTGCCCGAAGTGTGGCGAGGGGCCCTCTTACAGGCGCCGTGTACAGCTGATTTTCAACTATTCACCTTCGGCTATTTCCGCCGGATCCTACTGCGCAGGCGCAGCGCCTGCACAGTAGAGGGGGGTCCTTATCCGCCGAGCGGAACTTTCTCGGCAGAACACCAGCATCTTAACTAAGGGAAACCGGGCCGTGAAGCCTTTCGGCCTCAGAGCCGGTTTCCTTCTGCGCATGATTGAGTTGCGCTGCGCTTTGTGAATGGTCCCACATTCTTCTGTGTGTATCTCAGAAGGCTGCAGGGGGGAAGGAGGAGGGGCCAAACAGTTTTGTAGATTGCCGTGGCGATCTTATCCAGAAGTGGGTACCTGTCAAAACCAGGTACCTGCTCCCCCCTCCCCCCCAAAAGGTGCCAAATGTGGCAGTGGAGTAAGGGAGGGTGCACACAAGCAGAGCTTCCCCTTTTGGGTAGAGCTCTGCTTTAAGCTGTAATAGACAGCGGACAGGGTGATGATGCTGCGATGCTTTGTGCCCGCAGCAAACTTGACCCAACTTGTAGCGTCGAACACTACGCATTCTTCCGCCGAACACTACACATTCATGTCAAGGGGGTGTGCCGCAAACTCCCCGCAACCTTGGGCAATGCATGCTGTTGCGGTGCATTTGTTGGTAAAATGGGGCTAAAGTTGGCGGTGAGGAGGCGTCGCATTGCTTCCTCACCGCCTGTCAGTAGCCTTTGAAGCTCGATCCAAATGTGGATTGGGCTTCAGAGGCAAGGGACATTAGGCCCCCTTTTACACTGGGGCGCTTATCAGGTGTTTTAGTGCTAAAAATAGCGCCTGAAAAGCGCCTCTCAAGCCACCCCAGTGTGAAAGCCTGAGGATGGGAAAAAAAGTCCTGCAAGCAGCATCTTTGGGGCTGTGCGGGAGCGGTGTATATGGCGTTCCTCCACTGCCCCTGCCCATTGAAATTAATACTTTTTTGAGTATCTGAGCTGCACTGTATATGGATGAATAAGGAGTCTGTATAGACTCCTATTGATTCAAAAAAAGAAACATTGTTTCATTCACAAACAATGTGCTAGAAATAGTGCAAATCAATATTAAGCATGTGACCAGTGAAAGACCAAAAAAGACGTGCACATAAACATATAGCAACTTTCAGTTGATAAGTTCCTTTCCCAAGTTCCTTTCAAAAGTGCTGCTGTGCTAAAAAAAATACGATGCTGTAAACGGGTGCATACAGGATCCCCCCCCCCCCCCCCCCGCACATGCTTCATATTGATCACATGCTTAATACTGATTTGCACAATTTCTAGCACAGCAACACCTGTAGAAGGCACCTGTGAAAGGAACCTTCCAACTAGAAGTTTATGCTTATTTGCACATGTTTTTTAAGTTTTCACTGGCTACATGCTTGATGTATTTTTTGTATTTTTGGATTAATTTTGCACTTAATTTTAATTGCACTACAGTTGCACTTTATCGTATTTATTCAGGCTGTCAGCGCTGTGGTACTCATACCCTTCCATTCTGCTACATTGCTTTGGTAAAAATAACCCGGAGTACATTATTTAATCTGTATGAAAGTCTACAGACTATAGTATATAAATATATATTTGAAACTTGATCAGTGCTGATGTACTGACTGCCTACCTAGCTCATTTCTTGAGGCTCTAAAATGCCAGACAACCCATTTTTGGAAATTAGTCAATCCAAGGTATTTGGTAAGAGGCATAGTGAGTTTGAGGTTGTAATTTTTTGTCACAATTTTTTGGAAAATGAAGAAAGTAAATAATTTTTTCCCCACAAAGTTGTAATTTTAAGTTATTTCACACACACATCATACTTAGAAGTAGACAAGGACAGTGGAAACACCCACAAAATTACCCCATTTTGGAAAGCAAACTGACTACCTAATAAATAATAAGATGTGGTGCTACCTCTAAGAAAGTAAACATCAAAAAAATGAGTAAATAATAACCCACTTAACTCCATTAGGAGGAATCATTGACTACTAAGCGCTGATAGATCTGTGTAGTCTATATCTGAGATCCAAGGTAAAGAGAGTGTAGAGAAAACTGACATGAGCACTCCTCTTAAAAAGAAGCGTGACAACACTCCAGGCTCATCTCAGAAAAATGGGAGAGATGGCTCCTTTCCTTCAACCCCTGTAGTTCATAGGGTATGCATTCAGGGCTGACGGCCACATCCACACTGGCTCTGGTATCACCTGCCTACTACCACATTGATGTCGGTCTCTGAGTGCAGTTGTTCTTTCCCTCTTGGATCTCAGACACTCAGTTCTCTTTCAAGTTATTGTTGTCTCTAGACTTTTATTTTTATTTTCATTTTCTTTTTCTCGGACTGTTCCTCAAATTGTTCACAGCCAGAGGTTTATACCTTTAATTTAACGGTTTATTTCTACAGTCAGGTCTGGTCGAGACCCCAAGCTCCCAAACCATGCGTAGTTTTTGCTACTGGCACATATCCTATGCCCCCCTCCTTTTCTTCTCCTATTGGGGTTGTTGGGGGTGAGAGGCCCCAGCGGATTTTTCGGTGTCCCCCTAACTGGGGTCACATGGGTCGCTCGCCCCCACCGATCCCCACCTTAACACTGCGGAACACCGCGTGAGTATATAATATTTCCCATTGGTTTACTTGTATTGCTAACCGTGATTTACTTCCATGTTTACTTTTCCCTCCTCGTCCTTTTCTCTCCTTCTTTTCCCCTTTCCTTGCTCTCCCCTACTCTTTGCTGGTATAGATTGCACCAGATTCTAAAAGTGCATGTTCCAAACTCCCAATGGCTACTTTAAATATCGTATCATATAATGTTAGTTGCTTAAACCACACTACCAAACACCACCAAGTGTTAAGAGAATTGAAACAGGCTTCTTGTTCCATTGCTTTTATACAAGAAACGCACCTGACACACACTACCCCGGTTAGGCTCTTTTCTCCACAGTTCCCAAAATGGTATTATAGCCTTTCGGACACAAACAAGGCCAAAGGAGTAGCCATTGCGTTCAATGGAAATGTTTCCTTCCAGCTTGAGGAGATGATGGCGGATAACCATGGTAGGTTTTTGTTCTTGAAGGGTTCTATAGGAAACACCCAATGCACATTAGCAAATATTTATTGCCCAAATCATAATCAACCCTCGTTCATGTCCCAGGTCTTGACCAAATTATCAGCTTTTACAAAGGGTATTACTATACTTGCTGGTGATATCAATATGCCACTTGATCCCATTATGGACACATCCCAGGGTCGATCCAATATTCCGTTCAAACACCCTTCTTTCATTAGGAAATGTCTACATGAGCTTCAGTTTATAGACGCCTGGCGCACACTACATCCTAAAGACAAGGATTTTTCCTTATATTCCAAAACTCATCACTCTTATTCCAGGATAGATAACATTTTCCTTGACCACTTTCACCTTCCCCTTTTAAAGGCTGCCTCAATAGGTATAGCTTCCTTATCCGACCATGCCCCAGTCTCTATTTGTCTGGCTATCCCCTGACTACCCAAACGTACCACTAACTGGAAGCTCAATGACTTGCTCCTGTCTAATCCCGTGGGCACTTCTTTGTTAGCTACTGCCCTGAAACAATATTTTATGGATAATGGGTCAACTGATACTGCTCCTTCTTTACTTTGGGAGGCCCATAAGGCCAAGATAATGGGCAGACTTATCGAGCTGGGAGCTAGAAGATGGAAAGAACAAGGTCAGCAGCTTAATGATTTACTACTGCAAATAGCAAACCTAGACAGACAACACAAACTCTCCCTACATAAATGTCATCTAGAAAGCTTAATGCAGAAAAGAGAGGAACTGAAGACTCTCCTGGATTCCCAAACTAAAAGACAATTCCAAATTTTCTCCCAAAAATTATATGAATGGGGTGATAAACCCGGTAAACAACTTGCTCGCTCCATTCGTGCGAAGAAATCCGCTTCCTTTATATCCAAAGTTAAATTCTCTTTGGGAGAAATGGCCCATTCCTCCCCCCTAATTGCCACAGCATTCAAAGAATTTTACACTGATCTATACAATGTTAAAGGGGCTCTAGATACCCTCTCCCCTATGGAGAAACATACACACATACTGTCCTACTTGAAGCAGGCAAATTTACCTAAACTTCCCCGCAAAACTCTCATACAATTGAAAGCTGACCTTAAGATAGAAGAGTTTCGAACCGCATTGAAAAGTACTCCTTCTGGTAAGGCCCCTGGCCCGGACGGATTCAGTGCACTATGTTATAAAACTTTTAGCGACATTCTCCTCCCCCATTTAACATCTTATGCCAACTCTCTCTCTAAAACTACAGGGTACAGACCCGCATCTTAAGCGGGCCATATCACCATCATTCCAAAACCTAGTAAAGACCCTACCCTCTGTGGCAGTTATCGCCCCATATCCTTATTGAATCTTAAAATTAAACATATTGCCAAAGTTATGGCCGCTAGATTGTTACCTCTTCTGCCCAGATGGTTATCTGCAGACTAGACGGGGTTTATTCCAGCTAGGGAGGCCAGAGATAACTCCCTGCGCACCCTTTCGTTAATTCACCATGTTCGTAGGTGCTCCCAGCCCACCCTCCTAATATCTACTGATGCTGAAAAGGCTTTTGATAGGGTGGACTGGGAGTACCTTAAGGTGACTCTCCGATATTTCGGTTTGGGCCCCAAAATGTTCCATCGCATTTCCTCCTTATATTCCCTCCCAATGGCTCAAATTCGAGTTAATGGAACATTGAATGACCCTTTAAGACTCCATAACGGAACTAGACAGGGGTGCCCACTTTCCCCCATTAGCTATTTCCCTTGAACCTTTTTTGGCACACATCAGGCATAATGACAATATCCAGGGAGTCACCGTGGGCCATAAAATACACAAATATGCAGCGTATGTGGATGATATCCTGTTTTTCATCCAACAACCACAAATTTCCCTCCCAAACTTCATGTCAGCCTTCCAATCCTTCCAAACACTGTCTAATTTTAAGATAAATTTGTCCAAATCAGAAATTCTAAATATTAATATCCCCAATTCTACTGCTATGCGATTTAAACCTCAGTTCCTTTTTCACTGGCAAACGGACAAACTGAAATACTTAGGTATCCATCTTACTCCTCATCTTCACTCCCTCTTTAGAAACAATTATATCCCCTTGCTCAACAGTATTAAGTCAGACTTGAGACAATGGTCTTCCCTCCTACACTCTTGGCTAGGTAAAATAAACATCATTAAGATGAATATACTCCCCTGGGTTCTCTTCATTTTTCAGATGTTACCTTTGGGTGTGCCTGTAGGGTTCTTCTCAACTATACAGACCATGGTGTCCTGCTTCGTTTGGAAGGGCAGACACCCTAGGATCTCCCAAGCGACCCTTTTTTGTTCCAAGAGCACAGGAGGTCTAGCCCTTCCAAACTTCAAGGCATACAATAATGCTATTGCATTATCCAGGATTAGTGATTGGAAGTATGCTAGGGGTAATAAGCTGTGGGTACAACTGGAATTTGAGATGAGTGGCACTGATCTGTCCATTATGCCTTGGATCCCCCGCTCTTTCAGAACCCTCTCACCTAACGTCTCACCACTAACTGCTTCTACACTTGCAATATGGGACTCTCTGCACAAAAAATTCTCCTGGGACTACAACTCTCCCTTATTACCAATACTGAACCACGACTTTTTTCTCCCCGGCAACATGGACTCTGGTTTTCAATCTTGGTCACCTGAAGGCCCTCTCCTACTTCACCATCTCTCTCACTCGGACAACCTTAAACCCCCGTAAATATAAAATTAAAATATATACCGCACTTAGAATAAATAGAGTAGCAACAAAAAACCATCCAATATCTAATGGTGCCAATGTACAATTATAAATAAAGTTGTGCTAGATTGAAAATCTCTTATAGGAGACCAAGTGAAGGTGAAGCAAACCAAACAGAATCAATCAAATGGTACAAGCATGTGCAGTAAATAAATAAATTAAATTAATAAATTAAATAAATAAATATTGAAAATAAGTATCCAAATGCATCAATAGTGATATAAAAATAAAAATAAAATTGTAAAAAATAAATTAATGTCCATATACACCAATGGTGCAAAAAATAGTGTCCTTAAATTTGTATACACAGTTGATAAGTGTATGGAGGAGTGGGTGGATGTGGATAATGAGGACCACAACAAGTAGAATTCCGGGTGACCACCTTCGCCCTATAATGCCACAACTGGCAGAAAGGGTCTAAACTAGGAAGTGAGGCTCTATATGTGAGAACCCTTACCGGAGTTGTTGAACCCCCTGAGGAGCAGGGTCATACAAACAGGCAGATTAAACCCTCTGCAGGGACACATAGATCTTCCAATGTCTCCGATCGTTTGATTGCCTCAGGTGGTTGGTTAGTGGGGAGTTCGCCAAATGCGATAATGCACTCCTCGGATGGAAGTTCACAATCTGTAAGAAACACAATTGGGCTTCCCACCAGAGGAACACCCGGCGCTCTCCTCTCCGCTCTCCTCTCCGCTCTCCCTGAGCTCACCTTCCAGTCTGAAAGATGATTGTGGTGTATACGGACATTAATTTATTTTTCACACTTTTATTTTTATATCACTATTGATGCATTTGGATACTTATTTTCAATATTTATTTATTTAATTTATTAATTTAATTTATTTATTTAATGCACTTGCTTGTACCATTTGATTGATTCGGTTTGGTTTGCTTCACCTTCACTTGGTCTCCTATAAGAGATTTTCAATCTAATGCAACTTTATTTATAATTTTAACCTTAAACCCCTAACAGATATTCTGGATTACAAACAGATTTCCTTCATGGACAGATGGAGACACAAACAATTACAACAGTTTGTTCATTCCTTACCGCGTCCAATAAGAAGCACTCAAGAACTAACTCCGATTGAATATATGTTCTTTCACAAAGACCCACCCCTTCACTGTATATCGCAATTTTATAAAGCTATCATTCAATTGCTCAACCCTTCATACCCGGAATTCCTCAACAACGGGAAACCCATCTGAATTCTCATATGTCTGATGATTAGAGAGATAAAATATTACAGCTTGCGCATGTGTCTTCTACTTCTTCCAAGACAGCCGAAATGAACTACAAGCTGTTGACAAGGTGGCATTATACCCCAGCTAAACTGCACAGTATGTTCCCCAACAGTTCCCCGCTGTGTTGGAGGAATTGTGGGAACACAGCATCTCACGCCCACATCTGGTGGTCATGCCCGGTGATTCAACCTTTCTGGTCAAGTATTATTCATCTAATAAATCGGATAACAAATTCCCTCTTACCCTCGGACCCATGGGTCATACTTCTGCATAATACAATGGACACGGTGGGTTCTTATAAACACTCCCTCATCCCACACCTGTTGAACGCTGCCAAGTGCCTCATCCCAGCCATCTGGGGTCAACCTGCTGCCCCATCTTTGAAAAGCTGGATACAGGTAGTAGAAAACACCTGTCTCATGGAAGAACTCACGCTCATAGCTAGGGATAACCTCAAACGACATACTGCAACCTAGACCCAGTGGATCGAATTTAAAAATTCAACTGAATATAAGGGTATTATGTTTGTGTCTTCTGCATGCTCATAACAAGCTTCTTTCCCACAACTAATCTATTCATAGATCTGAAGAAATTAGCCTGTAGTTCTGTAACTTTAATCTTTGATGATATGTGAAGTCCATCGACTACCAGCCTCCCAATTCCATTTCCTCCTACTTCCCCTCTTACTCCCTCTAACCTCTCCTCTTCCTTCGCTCTGCCCCTTTAGAAATACTCTAGTACTTGATCATTTATTGTAACATGTGCAATTGCACCAGTTATCCTCTAGCCCACCGGGACCCAGGTTAATTTAAAGAACTATTTGTCTCTTAATATCTGTTTACCCGTTCCTGTGTGTCTTCGGACAATATTATTTTCTTAGGTGTATGCACATATTCTTACCGTAAATTTTTGTATGCCTTCTCTTCAATCAATAAACAAATATTAAACAAAAAAAAGATAAGCACCTGAACGACCACAACATACAGGGATATACAATGTAATACTGACATATAATCACACACATAGGTTGGACTTGATGGACTTGTGTCTTTTTTCAAGCTCACAAACTATGTAACTATTTGTAACTATGTAACACACACACATGTACACACACACACACAAAGACACACACAACCCCCCCCCCCCCTTACTTGTAGAACAGCCCTTACTTGTTAGGTGGTGTTCCTTGTCCCAGCTCTTGTGCAGCACACACAAAGGATGCACATGCAAGAATTTACCAGAGGTGGCAGAAAAGAGCCCGGTGTAAGTGCTCAATGACACACACATTCTGAAAGCCAGCGCAGCCACAGAGCTCTCCTGCACCCACCCCTGCCATCTCCCATCCCCGCCAGACAGCAGGGCCCTTCTAGACGCTCGGGGGCTTCGGGCCCCTTACTATTGTATGAGCTCTGTACCCCCCCTGATGGTGGCCCTGCCTGCTGGACTGCCTGTGCCTGCTAGACCGACACCCTTGCCCCACTGCTGCTTCTATTTGTCTGGCTCTGATGGGGCCCCAGATGAGCCTGGGGCCCCTGGGCAGTGCCCAGGGGTGCTCGTTTAGTAAGACGGCCCTACTCCTTTGTTGCCTTGGCGGTATGTTTTGGGTCATTGTCATGCTGGAAGACCCATCCACGACCCATCTTCAGTGTTCTGGCTGAGGGAAGAAGGTTCTCAACCAAGATTTTACAGTATAAGGCCTTGTCCTTTGGCCCCTCAATGCGGCAAAGATGGCCTGTACCTTTAGTAGAGAAACAGCCCCAAAGCATAATGTTTGCCTTCTGTGCTTGACTAGGGATGTTGTTCTTAGGCTCATAGCATTTTTTTTCCTCCAAACACAGCGAGTCGAGTTAATGCCAAAGAGTATAATTTTGATCTCATCAGACCACAGTACTTTCTCCCAATCCTTCTCTGAATCATTTAGATGTTTCATTGGCAAACTTAAGATGAGCCTGTACGTGTGCCTTCTTGAGGAGGGGGACCTTGCAGGCACTGCAGGATTTCAATCCATGGCGGCGTATTGTGTTACCAATGGTTTGTTTGGTGACTGTGGTCCCAACTGCCTTGAGATCATTCACAAGTGCCTCCTGTGTAGTTCTGGGATGAACCCTCACTTTTCTCATGATCAGCCTTACCCCATGAGGCAAAATCTTGCATGGAGCTTCAGACCGAGGGAGATTGATGGTTATTTTGTATTTCTTCTATTTGCGAATAATCGCTCAAACAGTTCCCATGCGCTTTTTTGGGTCGCTGATTTTTACATGTATGTCACACAATTTTTATCAGAATCAATTGTAAATTCTATATACACTTTTTTATTTTTACATTCCAGAACCACGGAGGCTGGTGCAAGGTTTCCACTGCTGCAATAACCTCCAATACACTCCCCACCCTTTTTTGGAACCCATCTTTTTGAATCTATTTAATTATTTTTAGAATGACTTAAGGTAAATATTAAAGTTTTATCTTTTCATTACCACACCTCCCCATTTCATTAGCCCTTAGCACGTTTTTCGGCACTTATGTTTATTTCATCACCCACCTGTTAATTATTGCTGTGGTTTTATGCACTTTCCATCCTCACAATTTAGCACACTCCTTACACACATGCAGTATATATCATACACTCACATTTTTCTCATCACTTCATTCACTTATTTTTATATGATGTACCTTTAGTTCATCCCATCACTTTCTTATCACTTTGACCACACAGATTCACCTAAAATGTTGCGGTACATCTTCACCGTAATTCATTAACCAACCATTCTATACATATTGCGCTACATTTTACCAACCTCACACCATTAACACCCAACGACACACATATATTTGGGTGACCAACTAAGTGACTGACCCTTATACATCGTTTGTTATTTAAACAACTGCACATCACTAACAGCCAACTATGCAAATTCAAATGCGCATTAGCTGGTTTTTAAGTTTATCAATGAATTATGTTTAAATTTGGATTTAAATTTAAATTCAAGTTTAAATAAATGGACAACCACCTCATCACTACCCATCTACACACTTTTTATTTATTTGTTCATATATATATATATATATATATATATATATATATATATATATATATATATAAACACCTTGGTCAAATTACATTTAAGCGTGCATATGCAACGACTGACTATCCAATTATAATTCCACTTAATATAGGTTTGATACTGTTCATGTGCAATTACTGGCCACATAATTACTATTTAAACCAATATAGATTTAATATTATTATCTTTTCAACACATGATTTATTAGGCCAAAAACATGCTGCATATGACACTTCTTGCATTCACTATAACTCATAAAAACTTGTTTAAACTTTAGGAATAGAGAAAAGTCAAAGGTGCAGCTGCCTGCCTTCCCTCCTCCCCCCGACCCAACCCCTTGTGTCTCTTCCTGGTCCCTCATAAGGGGTGACTCCTTGTAAGTAGTGTGGAGGTGGTATCCGCTGCCCCCGCTTGATGTTGGAGGAACATTGTGGGGACCTCTTGGTATCGCTGTGATTGGTGGTGTTTTTAGAAGAATAGCAATGTATTCAACTGTGGCATGAAATTTTTCTCGTCAAAGAGTGGTAAATATACATATCCAATTTTATAACATGAAATGAATGTTTTGAATAATTGATCTGTTCATAGATAGTTCAACCTAAATTGTTTTCTCTCTCGCATAGAGTAAATTCCCCTGAAGAAAATAAACAAACAGTATAGGGAGCACCAATAGTACATATTAAACAATTAATTCCGTGTTGACTCTATCAAAATAGAGGTGTGACAATAATGTGCAATATATTGCCAATAAAGTGAATACAGTGCAAAAATAACTCTGTCACACTTAACCGCTTGCCAACCAGCGCACGCCGATGTACGTCAGCAGAATGGCGCTGGCAGGCAATGTCGATGTCCAACGGGTACCTGCGATCATGTCACGGAGAGGAAGAACGGGGACATGCTTTTGCAAACAAAGCATTTCCCCGTTCTGCCTAGTGACAGGACAGTGATCACAACTCTCTCTTTCTCATCGAGAGCTGTGATCACTGTCCTGTGTGTTGAAATCCAGCCCCCTAACAGTTAGAATCACTCCCTAGGATACACGTAACCCCTTCACTGCCCCCTAGTGGTTAACCCCTTCACTGCCAGTGTCATTTACACAGTAATCAATGCATTTTTATAGCACTGATCGCTGTATAAATGACAATGGTCCCAAAATAGTGTCAAAAATGTCCGATGTGTCTGCCATAATGTCGCAGTCCCGAAAAAAATGCAGATCACTGCCATTACTAATAAAAAAAAAAAAATGTTAAAAATGCTATAAAACTATCCCCTATTTTGTAGACGCTATAAATTTTGCACAAACCAATCAATATACGCTTATTGCGTTTTTTTTTTTTTTTTTACCAAAAATATGTAGAAGAATACATATCGGCCTAAACTGAGGAAAAAAATAGGTTTTTTTTATATATTTTTGGGGGACATTTATTATAGCAAAAAGTAAAAAGTATTGCGTTTTTTTCAAAATTGTCGCTCTTTTTTTGTTTATAGCGCAAAAAATAAAAACCATAGAGGCGATCAAATACCACCAAAAGAAAGCTCTATTTGTGGGAAAAAAAGGACGTCAATTTTGTTTGGGTACAACATCGCAGGACCGCGCAATTGTCAGTTAAAGCGACGCAGTGCCGAATCGCAAAATATTGCTCTGGTCAAGAAGGGGGTAAAATCCTCCGGGGCTGAAGTGGTTAAAATTGACAGGACTAACATGTGAACCACATGAGCACATACTATAGCCAGTCTGTCGGAGCCAGAATTATTGTTGGTTGGTAGGGAATCAAATATTTATTTTACTCACTGAAGTGCAACTCAATTTGTACCATTGTTTTCTGGGTTTTTGGTTGATATTCTGTCTCTATCATTTAAAATACACCTATACTCCCCTGCAATTGCCGCTGGCTGACACAAGTTAGGTCATGTGACCAGACTGGAGCAGCATGAAATTAGGCAAGTAAATACATTCTACCTAGGTTGGTTAGCATAGGTAAGAACACAAGTGAGGGAAAGCGCTTTCCCTCAATTGTGTTTTTCCCCTGATCTCATTGGTTTATGAGTTTGGGGAAGCAGCAACCTCCAAAGCAGACTCTATTTTACCCCCAGCTGGGCAGTGATTTATGCACCAAAACATTTGTGTAGTTAGCATACATGTTAGGAGTGGGAAGGTGACAGCTTTAAGGCTAGTTAGATGTAAGCTGGTATTTCACTTTAAGAGAATGCTACTTGTCTGGCTGTTATGCTTATCCTCAAATTTTTGTAACACTTAGTCAGAGGACCAGACCTGTATACTTGTTTCAGGTCAGTGATCCAAAGTGACCGGACCAGCATGACAGAGATAGAATTTGCAGAATGATAAATCAGCAAATGAAGCCCCCATATTTCTTTTAGGAAATGTTAAAAGGCAAACAGTTCTTACTATGATAGATCATGTAAGCAAGTTTTTCTAAAGAAGATCAAAAATACTTGCCATTAAAGTATGTCTGACAAAATAAAAATGCCAAGCACCTGTATAGCTGTGTTTTTTTAAGTGGATAAAAGAAAAGATTGAAGACTTGCAGCAACTAGATTCAGGCAGCTATTTTTCCAGAGCTCTTGTAAAACTACAAGGAAGAACTAGCCGCTAAGGGCAACACCAAAATCACTTTTTCCCCCACCATTATGCAATGCAATAATGGAATATATGGAGGCTGTCACTACAGACCTCTACTCTGCTGGTCGCCTTGCTGTTCCAAGTGCCTTTGGTACTTTTTGAGACCCTCACATGAAACAAGTATTGAGATCAGGAGTTTTGACTTCACGATTACTAGTATTCATTCTTGTTGTGGGTCAGTGACTGGAGACAGCCAGGCAATTAGTATTTTTTAGAAAGATGACAGTAATGGCAGCCCCTGTATTCCCCTAGGGTTTCCTTTAATAATTGAAAAAACATATATGTTGACTTGGTCAGTAGTTTTAAAGGCACCAAAAGCCCCCTGAGTGGTCAGACTACACAGAAGATTTTTTGATAAGCTGTGAATTTGCTGTTCTGCTGCATATTCCCCTTCTAGGATCCTGATTCTTACCTGATTAAAGGACTCTTCTCTGGCAACTCCTCATTGTAACAGCAGCAGCAGAAGAGGCGATAGAAAGTTCTCTGCCCTGCCATGGTAGTGCGAGGCATGGGAGTGATGGGTTGAGGGTCTTATCGTGGGTGGCGAACAATTAATTCAGTGTAATTGAGATGAAAGAACAAGGGAGTCACATGTATGACTGAGCAACACGGAGCCTGCAGCTAAGAAGCATGACAAGAAGAGGGGTGGCTGAAAACACATTTGATCATCATACTGAACGGAAGGTGGGAGATAAATACAGAAAGTTGTGCATTTTAAACAGCTTAGGGAAGAGAATGAGGTTTGTCTGGATTGCCCTATGCACGATGTAGAATACAACCTTTGGATATCTGAAATATATTTACACATGGCCATTAGTCAGATTCTAGATGTATTTTTTTGCTTTGTTTTAGCAAAAGTTAGAAAGCCTGTTCATTGCTAGTATATATGTATTTTTGCACTCTTAAACCTTCAGGTTATACTACCCAAACAAAAAAGCCAAACTGTAAGCTAAGCCATGATAATTACTACATGCGTGCCTCAGTTTTGTAGCAAAACAGTACCAACAGCATGATAATAAACACAGAGGACATGTGTCGCTCACTGGACTCCAGTGGAAGGTTTTTATGGTGAGTACAAAAATCTAATTTTCTTTCTCGTCCATTGAAGGACACAGATATTCCTAACCAAATCCAGGGGGCCAGTGGTGATTTGTCCCAGTGCCATTTTAAAACGGCACCTGGACCTAGCAGCTCCTCACTTGACAAGAGTGCTGAAATTGCCAGCTGGCGGTGACAGCCAGAACCTTGCGCTAATCCCAGGAGCATAAATGATCAGTAGAGAATGTAAACCCAGCGCTTCCATAATGTCATTAAAATGTGAGTGAAGTGACATAACAAATGTCATGGCCCACCTTGTTCATTTATAAGTGGCATAAAAAAATTAACAAATAAATATGCTGTGTGTATATATATACACAGCGGGTAAAATAAGTATTGAACATGTCACCATTTTTCTAGGTAAATGTATTTCTAAAGGTGCTATTGACATGAAATTTTCACCATGTCGGTAATAACCAATACATACATACAAAGAAACCAAAACATGAGTTCAGAAATTACGTTATGTGTAATAAAATGGAATGACACAGGGAAAAAGAATTGAACATGCTAACTGAAATGTATTTAATACGTCGTAAAAAATCCTTTGTTGGTAATGACAGCTTCAAGATGCCTCCTGTATGTGGAAACTAGTCGCATGCATTGCTCAGGTGTGATTTTGGCCCATTCTTCCACACAGTCTTCAAATCATGAATGTTCCATGGGCCTCTTCTATGAACTCTGATCTTTAGTTCTTTCCATAGATTTTCTGTTGGATGCAAGTCAGGTGATTGGCTGGGCCATTCTAGCAGCTTTTTTTTTTTAAAACCAGTTGAGAGTTTCCTTGGCTTTGTGTTTGGGATCATTGTCTTGCTGAAATGTCCACCCTCGTTTCATGTTCATCATCCTGGTAGATAGCAGCACATCTTTATCAAGCATGTCTTTAATGATATGAAATTTGCCAGTACCGTATGCTGAAAAACAGCCCCACACCATGATGTTCCCACCTCCAAACTTCACTATTGGCATGGTGTTTTTTAGGGTGATGTGCAGTGCCATTTGACCTCCAAACATGCTGTGTGATATGGAATTTACAGAGTTCAATTTTGGTCTCATCTGACCAGACTACATTCTCACAGTATTTCACAGGCTTCTCTAAATGTTGTGCAGAAAACTTTAAACAAGCTTGAACATGCTTTCTCTTCAGTAATGGAGTCTTGCGTGGTAAGCGTGCATAAAGGCCATGACGGTTGAGTGCATTAGAAAAAAGGAGGGAGGCGCACCTAAGTGTAGTATTACAAAGTTATTTAATAGCGCAAAAGTAGTGCACTTACACAAGAGAAGACATCAAAGGCATATCTTTCATATGGGAGGCTCTCCTCGAGGGGTGCCAGCAATCCGGTTTCCCAGCGTTCGGTGGTGTTTGTGCCTGTACAGAGCGTCCTGTACAGCCACAAACACCGCTGAACGCGGGGAAACTGGATTGCTGGCACCCCTGGAGGAGAACCTCCCATATGAAAGATATGCCTTTGATGTCTTCTCTTGTGTAAGTACATTACTTTTGCGCTATTAAATAACTTTGTAATACTACACTTAGGTGAGCCTCCCTCCTTTTCTCTTTTGCATTTCTCACAGAGTACTCTGAATACGCTCTGGGGATGACTTGCACCTGAACTGTTTAGAGTATATATGGACAAACTCCAACCACAATAAGGAAAATATTAACATATATATATATATATATATATATATATATATATATATATACAGTGTATGTATATATATATATATATATATATATATATATATATATATATATATAAAGCTGAATTACTATACAAGCTTTCTCATTGTTATGCGCTGGGTAACCCTTTCTCTCTAATGCGGTTGAGTGCATTAAATATTGTTTTCTTTGAAACATTTGTACCTGCTAATTCCAGGTCTTTCTGACGCTCTCCACAAGTAGTCATTGGCTCTTGCAGGGCCAGATTAACATAGGGGCTGGTGGAGCTGCAGCTCCAGGCCCCTCCCTCAATATAGGCCCATGGCAGTGGCTTGTCAATTCCTGTGTGCCTTCCTGAAGGAAGAGGAGGTCTCTGTACACACATGGAGGAGACAAGTCAGTGCAGCCGAGTCCTGTCTCTGCCAATGCCTGACCCCTATCACAGGATCTGTTCCACTCACACAGATCCTCAGTGTCTGGGGGAGGGGCGCTGATGTCCTAACCAGCAGGAGCCCGGGAGGAAGGACATCTCCCATGCTGTTATGATAAGGTCAGTACATTTGTTAGGGGGATGTTGTGTAATTATTGTGCTAGGGGACAGACTGCTGCTTCCCCCCATGTAATGTGCTCTCTTGTGCCCAGTGCCCACCATGTCATGTGCCTTGCAGTGCCCCCCATGTAATGTGCTGTGCCCACCATGTCCTGTCATGTGCATTGCAGTGCCCACTATGTAATGTGCTGTGCCCACCATGTCATGTGCATTGCAGTGCCCCGCATGTCATGTCATGTGCCTTGCAGTGCCCCCCCATGTAATGTGCTGTGCCCCGCATGTCATGTCATGTGCCTTGCAGTGCCCCCCCATGTAATGTGCTGTGCCCACCATGTCATGTCATGTGCCTTGCAGTGCCCCCCATGTAATGTTCTGTGCCCACCATGTCCTGTCATGTGCATTGCAGTGCCCACTATGTAAAGTTCTGTGCCCACCATGTCATGTGCATTGCAGTGCCCCCCATGTAATGTGCTGTGCCCACCATGTCATGTCATGTGCCTTGCAGTGTCCCCATGTAATGTTCTGTGCCCACCATGTCATGTCATGTGCCTTGCAGTGCCCCCATGTAATGTGCTGTGCCCACCATGTCATGTCATGTGCCTTGCAGTGCCCCCATGTAATGTGCTGTGCCCACCATGTCATGTCATGTGCCTTGCAGTGCCCCCCATGTAATGTGCTGTGCCCACCATGTCATGTCATGTGCCTTGCAGTGCCCCCCATGTAATGTGCTGTGCCCACCATGTCATGTGCCTTGCAGTGCCCCCCATGTAATGTGCTGTGTCCAGTATGTCATTTGCTGTACGTTGCAGTGCCTACCATGTAATGCGCTGTGCTGAACAATGTTATGTGCTGTGCATTGCATTGCCCTTCATGTGATGTGCAGTGCCCACTATGTCATGCTGTGCCTTGCAGTGCCCACCATGTAATGTGCAGTTCCTAACATGTAATGTGCAGTTGCATTTCCCACCATGAAACGTGCTATGCCATGCAGTGCCCACCATGTAATGTGTTGTGCCCACCATGTAATGTTATGTGCCATTCAGTGCCCACCATGTAATGCGCTGTGCCCACCATGTCATGTCATGTGCCTTGCAGTGCCCCCCATGTAATGTGCTGTGCCCACCATGTCATGTCATGTGCCTTGCAGTGCCCCCCATGTAATGTGCTGTGTCCAGTATGTCATTTGCTGTACACTGCAGTGCCCACCATGTAATGCGCTGTGCTGACCATGTCATGTGCTGTGCATTGCATTGCCCTTCATGTGATGTGCAGTGCCCACTATGTCATGCTGTGCCTTGCAGTGCCCACCATGTAATGTGCAGTTCCTAACATGTAATGTGCAGTTGCATTTCCCACCATGAAACGTGCTATGCCATGCAGTGCCCACCATGTAATGTGTTGTGCCCACCATGTAATGTTATGTGCCATTCAGTGCCCACCATGTAATGCGCTGTGCCCACCATGTCATGTCATGTGCCTTGCAGTGCCCCCCATGTAATGTGCTGTGCCCACCATGTCATGTCATGTGCCTTGCAGTGCCCCCCATGTAATGTGCTGTGTCCAGTATGTCATTTGCTGTACACTGCAGTGCCCACCATGTAATGCGCTGTGCTGACCATGTCATGTGCTGTGCATTGCATTGCCCTTCATGTGATGTGCAGTGCCCACTATGTCATGCTGTGCCTTGCAGTGCCCACCATGTAATGTGCAGTGCCCACCATGTCATGTGCTGTGCCTTGCATTGCCCACCATGTAATGTGCAGTGCCCACCATGTCATGTGATGTGCCATCCAGTGCCAACCATGTCATGTGCAATGCCCACCATGTCATGGCTGTGCCTTGCAATGCCCGCTATGTAATTTGCAGTGTCCACCATGTCATGTGCTTTGCCATACAGTGATCCCACCATGTAATGTGCAGTGCCCACCGTGTAATGTGCAGCGCCCACCATGTCATGTGCACTTCCTACCATGTCATGTGCTATGCTGTGCCCACCCTGCCATGTGCTGTGCCCAGCATGTAGTATGTTGTGCCCACTGTGTAATGTGCTGTGCTGTTCAACAGTGCCCACCATGTCATGTGCAGTTCCTAACATGTAATGTGCAGTTGCATTTCCCACCATGAAACGTGCTATGCCATGCAGTGCCCACCATGTAATGTGTTGTGCCCACCATGTAATGTTATGTGCCATTCAGTGCCCACCATGTAATGCGCTGTGCCCACCACGTCATGTGCTGTGCCATGCAGTGCCCACCATGTAACGCGCTGTACCCACCATGTAATGTGCTGTGTCATGCAGTGCCCACCATGTCATGTGCAGTGCCCATCATGTAAATTGCTGTGCAGTGCCCACCATGTCATGTGCTGTGTTGTGCCCACCATGTCATGTGCTGCACCATGCAGTGCCTACCATGTAATATGCTGTACTCACCATGTAATGTGCTGTACATTGTCCACCATGGCATGTGCCGTGCAGTACCCACAATGGAATGTGGTGTGCAGGGCTCATCATGTCATGTGTGGTGTCCACCATTTAATGTGCTGTGCTCACAATGTAATGTGCTGTGCTGTGTCATGCAGTGCCCACCTTGTCATGTGCTGTGCAGTGCCCACCATGCTATGTGCAGTACCCACTATATAATGTGTTGTGCCCACCATATAATGTTCTGTGCAGTGCCCACTTGTAATGTCCAGTGCCCACCATGTAATGTGCTCAGCTGTGCCTGCCATGTCATGTGCTGTGCCCACCATATAAGGTCCTGTGCCCACTGTGTGCATGAGCTGTGCCCACCATGCAATGTGTTGTGTTGTGCAGTACCAACCATGTCATGTGCTGTGCCCACCATATAATGTACTGTGCCTACCTTGTAATGTGCTGTATTGGGCAGTGCCAACCGCGTAATGTGCTGTGCCCGCCATTAAATGTGCTGTATCCATGTATCCACCATGTAATGTGTTTTGCCAACCATGTGATGTACTGTGCTATACCCCCCCCTCCCGTGTAATGTACTATGCTGTGCCCCCCACAGACTCACCCCCTCACTCCCACCCCCCTCTCTCTCTCATCCCCTCTCTTTCACCCTGTTCTCTCTCTCACCCCCTTCACCCCCTACCACCCTCTCTCTCTTTCACCCTCTCTCTATTCCCCTTTTTCTCACCCCCCCTCTCTCTCTCTCCCCCCCCTCTCTCTCTCACCCCCTCTCTCTCTTTAATTTAAATTTCACAAAAAATTTTTGCGTTTTCATTTTATTTATTTTCATAAAAAGGCCCACCAACATCCTTAGCACCAGGCCCATGATGCTCTTAATCTGGGCCTGGGCTCTTGGACAACTCTTCTGATAATTCTTTTCCCTCCTCTTTCACAAATCTTGCAATGAGCACCTTGTCGTTTTGAGGGTTTTCAGTGAAATGATGTTCTTTCCACTTTCAGATTATGGCCCTAACAGTGCTCACTAGAACATTCAGAGGTTTAGAAATCCTTCTGTAACCAATGCCATCAGTCTGTTTTGTAACAATAAGGTTGCAAAGGTCTTGATAGAGCTTGTTGCTTTTACCCATCAAGAGATGTTTCTTGTGTGACACCTTGGTAATGAGACACCTTTTTATAGGCCATGAGACCAAACCAAAAATGCATGGAACCAGCTTTCCATGCATTTTTGCACCTCCCTTTCTTCATGTGTTCAATACTTTTTCCTTGTGTGAGTCCAGTTTATTAAACATAATGTTGGAATTATCAAACAACTGTTTGTGCCTGTTCTCCATATATTATAGGCTTAATTAGGACACTCAATAAGTATTGCAAGATGACGAGTATATCCTTCACAAATATAAGCGTTGTTTTTCTTTCCTATAACTATATATGGTAATATTCTAAGATTGTAAGATTTGCTGACGCAGAGAATAAAGTTAATACCCATGAGCTGCCAGCATATGCCCAGAGACTTATGACTTCTGTAACTTCCTCTTTTTACTACTATTAAAAGCTAAGTCTTTGGTCACTGGGTATGACTCCTCGCTTGAATCTATGTATGTAAGGACCTCACCCATATGTATCAATGAATAAAGCTTCTTCCTTGCTGCGGACCGGGAGTCTTGATTGATCTAAGGTGAACAGGAGATTTTCCTGACACATAACTTCATTTCTGAACTTATTTGTTTTGGTTGTATGTATAGATTGCATAGGTGGTTACTGACATGTGGTGAACTTTGCATGTCAATAGCACCTTTAGAAATATATTTACCTGGAAAAATGGTGACGTGTTCAATACCTATTTTACCCACTGTATAAACAGTAAAAAATAGTCATTAAAAAAATTAGCTCTGCTGTAAATAAAATAATGTATATAGTTTTAATATTTTGATGTCATTGGCTGCACACCCAGTTACCACCTACTTATTTGCAGTGAAGCAAACAAAGGAGAACTCTGGGCAAAATCTTTTTTACATGTTCTTTTTGCTCCTACCTTCACTGAATATGCCATCCATCTTCTTCTGCGCTCAGTAGTTTCCTTGCAATAGCCTGGTAACTTTCAAATAAAACCGTTACTTGCCAGGGATTTCCTACTTATAAGATTTCCCTCAGACACAGCCTCTTGGCACAGCCCATTTGTAAAAGACATAAAATGCAGCTCTTATGAGAACACAAACTCCCCAGGATGACCCTTAGGGGTAAGTATTCAGCTGGTGAGTCATAAATAGTGAACAAAATATTATGCCAATACGCACTAAGAATAATGGGTGCATAAATGATTACAAAAAAGATTCAAATATGTCATGAACCAATACTGACAAATGCATGTGAAAATAGAACAAACGCTAAAAATGGTGACGGGTCCGTGATAGACAAAGAGCACATCTGAGAGCTCCTCTATATGATGCTGTATAGTCTATTGGAAAAAGTATAAAATATGTTTCTTCTGATGGTGGTAACTGTGAAAAAGCAGACTCCTCCTTACAGCAATCACAGGTGTCCATATAGAACAGAAGGAATGGATACTCTTACCCCAAAGCGTGGACACACACGCCGTACGGCTGTGGGTCAAACAGGCATCAAACAGTCCTTTTTCAGCAGGCTCTCCAACCGGGACCTTTATGGTATGATGGTATACACCCGCATCTGCATCAGAGAGAGAGAAGGATGGTAAATGTTTCACACCAGGGACTCCAGCTGGTAGGTGTACCTAGTCCCCAAGACGACATCCAGCTGACAGGTGTCTGTAGTCCTCCAAACGACATCAACTCAGCAGCACAAATCATAAAGGAAGAGAAGGGAAAAAAAAGGGCCTCCACATAGTGCAGATGAATCCAAGATAAAAAATATTTATTTAAAAAACCAAAGATAAAAAACATACAGACCATCAATCACGATGCGTACATGGAATCATCACATGAAATAAAAAGAACAGCGTGGTATAAAAAGCACAATAGGCTATAAACCCATATTTCGAACGAGAGTTCTTCGACTGGGGCATAAAACCTATTACTGAATACCACGCTAATATAAGGAATAGTGTAATCATTGAAAACATAACAGCTGGTGCTTGCTGACACTGGGAACTCCAATAGCCAATCACGAGTCTCCAGTGTGCACCAGCTCCTCCTCACTATGTCATGTGCCCACCAGCTCAAGCCATTGCAGCCAATCAGGGGTGGGGAGCGCCACCGTTACGTGATCACATAGTCACGCTGTTGCCATATGACGTCATCGCGCACCCTTACGACCGGTGTCTGCGCTCCAAGCCTCATGCTGCTTCCAATACGAGGAAGCCACATCCCGGATGGTTGGGCAGTGGATCGGTAATGACCAATCGTAGCGCTCACAACCCCTGAAAAAACATCATGTGACATTAAAGTCATCACTGGCTGCGTCTGACATAGAAAAAAAAGTTTCTAACAGACATAGATCCCGCATGTATGTGAGACTACATAGCACAGTGAGGAAATTAGGTTACCACAGCAAATTGCCAGTGGAAAACCTTCTATGCAGAAAAGGCATATATAAAAGCAGTAACATAAAATTTTTTTTAGAAAATGCATGACAGAGAGGGGATGGATGTTAGGGGCCAAGAATACCAACAGTGGGAACTGAGGAATGAGGAATGCATGTACAGTGGGGACGGAAAGTATTCAGACCCCCTTAAATCTTTCACTCTTTGTTATATTGCAGCCATTTGCTAAAATCATTTAAGTTCATTTTTTTTCCTCATTAATGTACACACAGCACCCCATATTGACAGGAAAACACAGAATTGTTGACATTTTTGCAGATTTATTAAAAAAGAAAAACTGAAATATCACATGGTCCTAAGTATTCAGACCCTTTGCTCGGTATTTAGTAGAAGCACCCTTTTGATTTAATACAGCCATAAGTCTTTTTGGGAAAGGTCCAACATGTTTTTCACACCTGGATTTGGGGATCCTCTGCCATTCCTCCTTGCAGATCCTCTCCAGTTCTGTCAGTTTGGATGGTAAGCGTTGGTGGACAGCCATTTTTAGGTCTCTCCAGAGATGCTCAATTGGGTTTAAATCAGGGCTCTGGCTGGGCCATTCAAGAACAGTCACGGAGTTGTTGTGAAGCCACTCCTTCATTATTTTAGCTGTGTGCTTAGGGTCATCGTCTTGCTGGAAGGTAAACTTTCGGCCCAGTCTGAGGTCCTAAGCACTCTGGAAAAGTTTTCGTCCAGAATATCCCTCTACTTGGCCGCATTCATCTTTCCCTCAATTGCAACCAGTCGTCCTGTCCCTGCAGCTGAAAAACACCCCCACAGCATGATGCTGCCACCACCATGCTTCACTGTTAGGACTATATTGGACAGGTGATGAGCAGTGTCTGGTTTTCTCCACACATACCGCTTATAATTAAGGCCAAAAAGTTCTATCTTGGTCTCATCAGACCAGAGAATCTTATTTCTCACCATCTTGGAGTCCTTTAGGTGTTTTTAGCAAACTCCACGCGGGCTTTCATGTGTCTTGCACTGAGGAGAAGCTTCCGTTGGGCCACTTTGTCATAAAGCCCCGACTGGTGGAGGGCTGCAGTGATGGTTGACTTTCTACAACTTTCTCCCATCTCCCGACTGCATCTCTGGAGCTCAGCCACAGTGATCTTTGGGTTCTTCTTTACCTCTCTCACCAAGGCTTTTCTCCCCGATAGCTCAGTTTGGCCAGACGGCCAGCTCTAGGAAGGGTTCTGGTAGTCCCAAATGTCTTCCATTTAGAGATTATGGAGGCCACTGTGCTCTTAGGAACTAAAGTGCAGCAGAAATTTTTTTCTAACCTTGGTCAGATCTATGCCTTGCCACAATTCTGTCTCTGAGCTCTTCAGGCAGTTCCTTTGACCTCATGATTCTCATTTGCTCTGACATGCACTGTGAGCTGTAATGTCTTATATAGACAGGATGTGGCTTTCCTAATCAAGTCCAATCAGTATAATCAAACACAGCTGGACTCAAATGAAGGTGTAGAACCATCTCAAGGATGATCAGAATAAATGGACAGCACCTGAGTTAAATATATGAGTGTCAAAGCAAAGGGTCTGAATACTTAGGACCATGTGATATTTCAGTTTTTCTTTTTTCCTTGTCAAAAGAAGTTTATTGAGTATACAATGTTATAAAGATACATAAAGTAAGTTTACAAGGATCTATAAAGTAAGCTCATTGTTTTACAGTAGGGTTTATATAGGTAAATATCATGAAATTTCAAATATTAAACACTGGGTTCACTTAAACCTAAATTAAAGATATATATCATTTCCTTAGTTACTTTTGTAGGTATTTAAACGATTTATACCTACTATACATATTGTTTACAAGTAGAGTGTATATAGGTCAAATAAATTCTGATAATGAGCTTTAATCGTAAGGTGGAGAAAAGGAAAGAGAAAGAAGAAAAAAGGGTTGAAAGGTAGAGGTATGGTCCACAAGGTTGTCCCGCTCGTCAGTTTATTATTCTTTTTAGTTCTCTTTGAAGCCTTAGAATGGGTGTCTCTGTAAGTCATTTAATCCGTTACCATGGCAACAGGACAGAGTCATTGAAATTTGACAGGAACTGTTGTTTTATCCAAGGATGCCAAAGTTTTTCAAATTTTGGAATTTGATTTTGATCGATGGCTACCATCTTAGCATGGGACATTGTATTATTCATTCTGTGAATTGTTTCTGCTAGTACCAATGTAGGAGATTTCCATGCCTTGGCCACTGTTTGTTTTGCAGCCATTATTAGTTGGATCATAAGTTTGAATTGAGAGAGTGTTAACCATTCCGGTTTTAGATTAAGTAAAGTTAAATATGGATCTGGTTGTATTATTTTTTTAAATATTTTAGATGCAATCACGAAGACTTCCTTCCAGAAGGTTTGGATTACGGGGCACGTCCACCATATGTGTAAATATGTGCCTATTTCTGGGCATCCTCGAAAACAAAGAGCTGAGGTATTAGGTGAATATTTTGCCACTCTAGCGGGTACAAGGTACCAGCGAGTTAGGACTTTATAATTTGTCTCCAGTGCTAAGATGTTGGGTGAAGATGACTTAGATGTGAGCCATATGTTAGACCAGTCCGTGTCTTCTAAAGTTCGTCCCAGAACCTCCTCCCACCTCTGAACGTAAGAGGGTCTATTAAGATTTGCTACTCCATATAATTGATTATAAAGTGATGAAAATGTACCTTTAGCAAATGGATCTTTTGTACAGATTGATTCAAAAATGGATAATTGGGATAATGGTGTATCCCCCTTTAGGAATGGTGTATAGAAATTTTTGATTTGGAGACATCTAAATATCTCAGAGTTTGGTAGATCATATTTTTCTCTAAGCGATGGGAATGAAAGGAATGATTTAGATGCTATGAAGTCATTTAGTGTCTGAATGCCTGATGTTGTCCAAGCTTTAAAAGAATTTGGGTAGATCCATGCCGGATAAAAGGCCGGATTTCTGATAAAAGAAAGGAGAGGATTGTGTGGAGATTGTAACTGATATTTGGTTTTTAGTTTATCCCAGAGAGATAAGAAGTGTTTAGTTATGGGATTATGAATTTTAAAGCGGTCTTTAGGATCAAGCCATAATAAATTTGATATTAATAGAGGGTCATTTTCTGAAGCCTCTATAAATACCCATAATGGGATTTCCTGTTTTGCATGGTATTTGGACAGACTGGCCAAATGTGCTGCTCTGTAGTAGTTAGTAAAATTAGGGTATCCCAGGCCTCCTTTATTTTTGGGAAGCTGTAGTGTGTGTATAGGTATACGTGGTTTAGAAGAGTCTCATATAAACGAAGTTGCTCTTTTTTGTACTATTCTCAAAAAATAGGAAGGAATTGGAATAGGGAGGACTCTGAATAGATAAAGCAATTTGGGTAGAATAGTCATTTTGATTGCATTAATCTTCCCTATCTAGGATAAAGGAAGTTGTGACCATTGTTTTATTAGATTTGTGATCTGTCTTAATACAGGAGGATAATTGGTTGAGAATAAGTCAGAATGAGATGCTGTTAAATGAATTCCAAGATATGGGATTGATTTTTCTGCCCATGTGAATGGGAGTGCAGCCCTAGCCGGGATCAATTCCATGTTTGTGAGTGAAATATTAAGCACTAGGCATTTCTTAGGATTAATCATAAGGCCGGATAGGGCTGCAAATCCATCAAGAGCTGGTATTAAGTTAGAAAAAGTAATATATCGTCTGCAAATATACATAATTTGTGTGTAATACCTGCTACTTCAATGCCAGTTATAGTTTGGTTTGTTCTGATGTATTGGGCCATGGGTTCGAGTGGGCAACCCTGTCGGGTACCTCTTTCGATATTAAAGGCTTCAGATTTGTATCCAGCATATTTTATATAGGCTTTGGGTTTATTATATAATGCTTTGATCCATGTTAAAAAGTGGGGTCCAAAACCCCATTTTTGTAATGAATATTGCATATATTGCCAGGATACTGTGTCAAATGCCCTCTTAACATCGAGAGATAGAAAATATAAAGGGATTTTCCGTTTTTTAGCAATATGTGCCAATAACACTGCCCTGCGTATATTATCGCCTGCCCGTCTATTTGGCATGAAGCCTACTTGATCTCTATGTATTAATTTTCCTATAATGCTATTGAGGCGTTTTGCTATTTTTTTTAATTATTTTTGCTAATAATTTAATATCGAGGTTTAACAGAGAGATAGGCCGATAATTCACACAGGAAGTATCATCAGAAAGGGGTTTTGGGATCATACAAACAATTGCCATTAGTGTTTCTTGCCGAAAAGAATGTCCATCTAGAAGTTTGTTAAAAGTTTCAGTGAGAATGGGAGAGAGTATTTTTGAGAATGTTTTATAGTATAAAGCCGAGTAGCCGTCTGGGCCTGGTCTTTTGTTAAGTTTTAGGTCTTTTATGGCGTTAGCAACTTCATCTATAGTTATAGGCTCATCCAAACTGCTTTTTTGATTCTGAGATAACTCAGGTAAGGTTATTTTTGAGAAGAAGGATTCAGCCTCTGTAGGATTAAATTCATTGTTTGTCTTGTATAAAGTTGCAAGATGTTAGTGAAATTTATGGACTATTTTAACTGGATTACAAGTGTAAACATTTTTTGATAATTTCAAACGTATTGGTTTGAAAGATTTGTTAGTTGAATTTAATGCCCGAGCCAAATATGTACCTGGTTTGTTTGTATTCATGTAGAAATTGTGTTTGGAGCGTTTGAGGGATTTATCAACTGACTCAGTGAGAAATAGATCGTATTCCAATCTAGATTTTTCCAGATGAGATTTTGTACTCTGAGATGGATTATCTTGAAATGATATGTAGGCTGCATTAAAATTGAGTTCTAGTTTTTTTGCTAGATTTTTGCGTTCCCGTTTAAATAGTGCCATTTGTCTTTGTATTGTACCACGCAAGACAGGCTTATGAGCTTCCCACAGTGTTATTGGGGAGATGTCTGTTGTATTATTAATTGATATGTATTCCTTTAAAGCTTGTTCAATGGCCATCTGATGTAGTGGGTGTTTGAGCATTATGTCCGGTAAGTACCACGTTGGGTCATGCGCTTTTGGTATGGCTGAGGCTATAGTAGTGTATACTGCATTATGGTCAGACCACGGAATCGGAATTATATCTGATGCAATAATTTCTGGTATCATTCCTATTGTTAGAAAAATATGATCTATTCTGGTGAAGGTTTGATGAGGGTGCGAGAAATAAGTGAATTTCTTTTTCATTGGGTTACTTTCTCTCCACGAGTCTACCAGATTGTATTTGGAAAGAAGTTGAGAAAAAGGTAATCTAGAGGTTATTTTGGATGGTGTAAAAGGTGATTTATCTAGAAATGGGAGGAGGACCTGGTTCGAATCCCCACACATTATCACTGTTCCTATTTTGTGTGTATTAATCACTTGTAATATATGTGAGAGGAATGGTGTAGGTTGTTTGTTAGGAGTGTAGTAGGAAATCACCGTGATTGCTGTATCCATTATATAACCCATGAGTATCAGGTATCTACCTTCTGGGTCTTTAATTTCTGATGATAAGGTGAATGGTGTGGATCGGTGAAATGCAACTAGAGTTCCCCTTTGATTGGTACAGGCAGAAGCCGTGTAAATTTGTTGATAA
The DNA here is from genome assembly GCF_042186555.1 of Aquarana catesbeiana. Classification (NCBI taxonomy): domain Eukaryota; kingdom Metazoa; phylum Chordata; class Amphibia; order Anura; family Ranidae; genus Aquarana; species Aquarana catesbeiana. The sequence continues at coordinate 136,988,609 of NC_133335.1, read as the reverse complement.
AAAGGAGAAATATATTTTGGAGTAGAATCTTTGGTGAAGTGTGTTTCTTGGAGGCATACTATGTGAGCCTTCTTGTTATGGAAAGTACAGAAGGCTTTGGTCCTTTTTTGAGGGAAATTTATCTGAACATTCAGGGATAGTATATTCAGTGGTGCCATGGCAATAGATCAAATAGTTTTGACTTACTTTTTGTTATGCAGAGCTGACTGCGCAGATCAACCTGTGTGGACTGAAGAGATGAATAGATAGAAAAGAAACCAGTGAATTCTGGAGTAAAGAGTAAACAAAAAACATATGAGATTAGATGATACATTGTATAAATTATTTTTTGCAAGTAATCACAATTTACCCGTGAAAGAGAATAAATATCTCTCTCAGGGGAATAAGTGCCTTCGTCACACTCCCACATAATATGGTTGGGAGAATGAGGAGGGCTAATGGGGGTACACGGATCTTCTGCTTACAGGAGAGAAGTGCTATGTCAAAAGACATCAAAATGATGTTTCATTAATTGGAGTGCAAAATATAGTTTTTGTTGAAATTATTTATTCCAGGGTGGTTGTATATGGTTAGTCTTGCCCTAGGCTAAATAATTCAGTTAGAAAGGTACTGTTAATACTTTGGTATTGATGAAGATAGTTTGAATTATTTTGGGATTTTAACCCTTTTAGAGTAAACAATTACATATTTTATTCATATGTAACTGTTTAGATATGTTAACTCATAAAATTGAGGTTGTATTGCTTCAGATTAGAATAAACAAAAACATAATTCTAGGAACTAGTTAGGTAATAATATATTTGTTTTAAGAAAAGAAAGAAAAAGCTTCCATTACTTCTAGATTATTGAACATATTTGTCCTAAAAAGTAATAAATCTATTGTTATTACCTGATAATATATAACTGAACAAGAATTTCCTTATTTCACTTATATATTCTAAGGCTATATGAATCAGAAGTAATAAGAAATATAACTGGAATGTAACATGATCCCACACAGTGTGTGACTATCAGAATGCAGTTACATTCAGTTATAAATATAGTTTTTTTTATAGAGAACCATCTCTTAGTATAATAAATGAAGAGATATCAGGAATTAGGATGTCAGTCCACTGAATCTTCTTGGTCCATGGATGATGTGGCATAACGGCCTCTTTTGTGAGAATGATGATTCCCATTTTGTTCTGAAATTTTCTGGGTGCTGCCTGAAGGTGAAGATGATGCCATTCTTCTGCGTGTGGGAGAGTTGCTGCTTGTGGGTTCTGTCAGATTTAATTTTAAAAGGGTTTGTTGTAGTTCATCTGCTGATCTGCTTCTATAAATTGTACCTTGGTAGTTAAATCTGACTGAAAAGGGGAAGCCCCATTGATACATAATGTTGTGGCATTGCAGTTCCATTAGTTGGGGTTTCATGGATCGTCTTTTAGTAATAGTAAGTTGGGATAGGTCAGCAAAAATTTGATAATTGTGTCCTTGAAAATTAAGTTCCTTTTTTTCTCTTGCAGCAATTAGTATTTGTTCTTTCGTTCTGTAATAATGACATTTTGTGATTATATCACGTGGGGGTCCGTCTTTCTTTTTGGCTGTGAGGGCTCTGTGTACTCTGTCCAGTTCTAAACGTTCAATAGGGATATCTGGCTTTAGTTCTTGTAATAGAGCAGTAATAGTAGATTGCAGGTCTGTCACAGTTTCAGGTATTCCCCTTATGCGCAAGTTTGAACGTCTGGCTCTATTTTCGTAATCTTCGAGCTTAGTTTGAAGTATTAAATTCTCTTTTTTTAATTGTTCCAATTCTGTTATATTTTCTTGGGTTGTAATTTCAATTTCATCCATTTTTATTTCTAAGGCTGCGGTGCGGTTTCCCAGCTCTCTTATTTCTTTGGTCAGGCTTTTTGTTATTTGGTCTGAGGTTTGTTTTAAAGTCTTATGAAGCATCTTTTCAAATTGTAATAATATTACTGGGGATGCTGAGGAGGCTTGTGGAGAAGTTTGTGAGAGGATTTGTTCTGTATCTGACTCAAATGGAGAGTCTTGCTGTGACATTTTCTGTCTGTGAGAGCGCCCTGATGCTGTATATTGTGAGGTGACTGGAGCTGCTTCAGCTGCAGTGAGTGCCTGTGAGCTCTTTGTGAGGTGATTTTTATTTCTGCCACGGTTTCCTCCCAGTACCATATTTCCTGCCCAAACTTTCACAGTTTGTTCCCTGGGGCAAAAAGGTTCAAATGGATACCTTTTGAGCCTGCAGGCTCCGCTTTGTCCTTCTCTTCTCTCCTCAGCGGTGTGGAGCTCTAACAATGCATATCTGCTCCGCTAGGCTCCGCCTCCTGCCCCTCAGTTTTTCTTTTTTAATAAATCTGCAAAAATGTCAACAATTCTGTGTTTTTCTGTCAATATGGGGTGCTGTACAATTATGAGTAAAAAAATGAACTCAAATGATTTTAGCAAATGGCTGCAATATAAAAAAAAAGTGAAAAATTTAATGGGGTCTGAATACTTTCCGTCCCCACTATATAGAGAATAATAATACCACATAAACCCCACAGTGAAGGATTCAACCCCCAGTGGAAATCAAGGTATGATAAATACATGTAAAGGGACTGGTATTACCACATGAACTCCACAGTAAAGGATCCAACCCCCCAATAGCACAAAATTCGATGACCTCCCAATGTTGGCGTCCCCCCCAATAGAACCTACAAACATCCATCTTTACATACTGCTACATGGACAAATAGCAAACATGGAAAAGGTGGCAGCATGTCGGAACTAAAAATTCATAAAACAGTGCGGGAACATAACTATAACTCAGTGTTCACCTCAAAAGAAGGGATAAAATACTAATTTAAGATTTATTAATAAACGCATTAATGTCCCACTCAATGTTTAACACATGGGGGGAATAACACTTGAGCAGATATATCCAGAAGGTCTCGAGTTTAGAGACCCCCCTGATGCGTGATCCGCCTTCCAGTGTGGAATAAATTTGTCAATTACTTTAACTTAGTGCCACCAGGATTCTTGTCATGAAACTGTAAGTAATGCCTGGAGACACTGTGATTAGTAAGGCCTTGTTTAATAGAGGTAATGTGTTCATTGACTCTGACTGAGAATGATCTGAACGTACGTCCCACATACTGCTTTTTACATGGGCATGTAATCAGGTAAACAATGTAGCATGTGGCACATGTGGTGAATTGTCTCATTTTATAGACAGTAGAGGTAGTGGTAGATTCGAAAAATTCCGATTTTCTCCATCCACAAACATGTACACAGATATTACATTTCCTGCATGGGTAATAACCCTTGGAATCCTGAAAAAAGGTGGGTTTCTTTGGAGGGTTAATCACATTATGGGAAATCCGGCTTTTTAAAGACGGAGCTTCCCTATAGATAACGCCTGCTTTGTCTGGGAGTATTGGACCTAAAAGTGGGTAATTTTTTTTTAAACATTCCAGTGACGAATAAGGATACTCTGAACTTGCTTATGCTGTACTGAAAATTGTGTAACAAAGGACCATTTGAACTTTGTATCGGGCACACGTTTAGGTTGTTCCATGGTAAGCGTATCCAGTAACGAGACCTTGTTGATCTCTTCATCAATGATTGAAGGAAGATAACCTTAAACAGCTTAATGGACTGCGCTTGTCTAAAAAAGTCTGGTAAGTCCGTGCAGTTTCTTCTAATCCGCAGTAGTTGACTGCGGGGTATGGATTCCAGCCAAAGACCATAATGGCAACTGTCAATGGGAATATATCCATTCCGATCAGTCGGCTTGAAAAAAGTTTTGGTCACAAGCCGATGATCGACAACTGAAATCTCCAGGTCAAGAAAATGAATGGAGATAGAACTAACATCGTAGGTGAGAACGATCCCCATCTCATTGTCATTTAGAGTGGCCATAAAGTCATGTAACGATTCCTCGTCTCCTTTCCATAGCCCATTTGTAGTTTTATCTACAAATCCCTGCTTGCTGTAGTAGGAGGACGGGACTCCGAGACCCTAGTCTGTACCACCCATGGAGGCGCTACAGACCTTGTCCTAAAAATGACAGCCTCCCTGGCTGCATCTGTGTGTAACCTGCTGCCTGTGAAACAGTTTCACATGCAACAGATAGCGAGGCTTGCAAGAGCAGCCCAGTGTGTGTGAAACTTTTAGGTAATATAACTGCTTGCAGGGAGAAGACCAGCTGTCAAAACGAAGCAGTGATGTTGGGGGTTGGCAGTAACGAGCAACTATCAAACACCAGCCAATGGGACAATGACTGGGTGGGCCGCTACATTTCTGTGGCTCCACCCCCTTTCGTAAGCAGCCCAATCGTTGACTGGTATTTGATAGCTGTTCGGTCCCTCTCAACCCCAACATCGCAACTTCATTTTGACAGCTGATCTTCTTCCTGCAAGCAGTTATATTATCTGACAGTTTCACACACACTGAGCGGCTCTTGCAAGCCTCGCTATCTATTGCATGTGAAACTGTTTCACAGGCAGCAGGTTACACACAGATGCAGCCTTTCTGAGCAGCCCGGGGGGCTGTCATTTTTAGAACAAGGTCTGTGTCGCCAATGAGTGCCGCCTATCGGTGCCCATCAATGCCGCCTATCAGTGCACGGAGTACAGGGATAGTGAGAGGAGCTCAGCAGCCAGGCACATTGTCCTGGTGGGGCACAACTGAAACCTGTAGATGTTTATTAATGCCACCAAAAAAAAGAAAAATGGTGCAGCGCAAACATACTAATCAATAACCTAACGATGATGGAAACCTCTAATGTATGGTAATCTCAATAAACTTCAATATTACCACAATACCGGTCTCTGTGATATGCAACATCGCATATAATACACATCAAACTGAAAATAAGACACAAAAAATTAAACTTAGCAGGGATGGTTTCATTTTTTATGTCTTATATTCAGTCTGATGTGTATTATATGTGATGTTGCAAATCACAGAGACCGGTATTGTGGTAATATTGAAGTTTATTGAGATTACCATACATTAGAGGTTTCCATCATCATTAGGTTATTGATTAGTAAGTTTGCGCTGCACTTTTTTTTTTCTCATGCTACCGTGTTGCTTATGTTACTGACGTAAAGCAGCATGTCCCGGCTCTTTGTGTTGCGGGTAGGGATGTGCTCACATACACCATACAAGCACTGAATGATGCGAGAAATGCTGCAAGAGGAGGAATATTTATGTTACTGAATTACAGCAGAGTACAGTGTGTATAATATATAATTATGGGATGTGTCTACCGTTCAGCAATGATTAAATACATCATGTAAGGGCAATATGTTTATCTGCTGTTCTGGCTGGAGGGAGAGAGATTGCAGCCACAGCCAGAAAAACAGAAAACCTAGAGGAGGGAGAATTCAATATTTAATGAAAGAAGACTACATAGAATGAACTACCGTATTTATCGGTGTATAACACGCACAGGCGTATAACACGCACATTCATTTTAAGAGGGAAGTTTCAGGAAAAAAAATTACATTTTTAATAAGGAACTTTGAAGCAAAATAAGGGTCAATGCCCATCTGCAGCCTCACCATTGCCATCAATGCAGCCTGATCACTGCCTATCTGCAGCCTCACAAGTGCCACCAATGCAGCCTCATCAGTCCACATCAATGCAGCCCCACCATTGCCATCAATGCAGCAGCCTCACCATTGCCATCAATGCAGCAGCCTCACCCCTGCCATCATTGCAGCCTGATCGATGCCCATCTGCAGCCTAGAGGGGACAGGGAGGGGGGCGGGACAAGCGCCAACAGATTACATACAGTGAGAATCTCCTATGATAGACAGAACAGTGGTCCAATGGCGGCCCAGAAGACGGGACTTTCTATTACAGAGGCCGCCAAGTAAACATGAGATTCTCACTGTTTGTAATCTGAAGGTGCTCGTCCCGTCCCTCTCCCTGTCCCCTCCGAGGCAGCTAAAATTAAAGTATTGGCGTATAACACGCACGCGCTATTTTCACCCGATTTTCATGGTGAAAAAGTGAGTGTTATACGCCAATAAATACAGTATACATTGTGTATATGCATGCTTTTACATTTCTAAGAATTTTACCTCACTGTCTGTGTTGTGTTGAGTAGTGTGGCTGGAGAAAGAGGGGTGTGATTTATGTTGAAGTGGGTGAGTTCACATTTAACATGTACAGGCCTAGTGTACCCCCACCCACATTCACTTCAATTCCCAAAGATTCATGGGAAATGTAGTTCCTTTTCCTGTAAAGAGAGGATATGATGTAATTAGGGATGCACCGAAATTTCGGCTGCTGAACATATCGGCCGAAAATGGCCTTTTCGGCAATTTGCCAAAAGAGAATTCTGCCAATAATAGAGCTGAAAATTGCGCATGCGCAATAGTGGTGGGAGAACCAGCGGGTGACGTCACTCGTGTGGGCGGCATGCACATTCCTTGTGGTTAAGACGCCACACTCATAAGCACGTTCCCTGCTGAGACGCTGGCACCTTCCCCACGGACGCTCCTCGTGCTTGTGAGATGGCTTCATAGAGGGCTGCACATAGCATACTCAAGTACAAGCGTGGGCACTGTGCCTCCTGGATGGCTACCATTACTACTATTCGCCAGTGAGCATTGACGCTTTTGTCTTACTTAAGCTGACAGAAACAATCCAACTAGTAGTATTATTTATTTTATTATAGTACTGAAACGATGATCTGTCTATAGCTGTCAAACAACATGTATTACTTACTACTTGGCCTTTGTTAAACAAGCCAGCACTCTTGCCATGCAATACTAGTATTTAAAATGTCTATCTGCCTGCACTGCAGGCAGATAGACTTGTAGCAAAAAGATTTTATATAATTGAACTGATTAAATATGATTTGAAATGGAATGGAATGGATTGCAATTGCATGCTATTTATTTTTCGAGCTATTCTGTAGTATACTATAACATTTATGCGCTTGTTGTCATTGAATTTGTCACTTTGTCAGCGTAGTATAGTTATACTACACTGACATGACAGCAAGCGCATACATTTTTTAAACATGACAGTACGCAATATAATATATATTTAATAAATATTATATTTATTGCGTACTGTCGTGTTTAAAAAATTAATGTGCTTGCTGTCATGTCAGTGTAGTATAACTGTATAACTTGTAATACTACACTGACAAAGTGACAAATGCAATGACAACAAGCGCATGAAGTTTATAGTATACTACAGAATAGCTCAAAAAAATAAAATAGCATGCAATTGCAATTTGCAAGCAATCCATTCCATTTCAAATCAAATTTAATCAGTTCAATTATCTTTTTGGTACAAGTCAGATGTACTGCAGTGCAGACATAACTACCTTGCATGGCTGGCAAGAGCTGCACCGTAAAAAAAAAAAAAAAAAAAAAAAAAAAAGATTGGTTAGTTTTTTATTTTTTAAAGCTGCCTCCTGGGGTTTAGCTTTTAAATTGATTTTGTCCATTTCCCCCCCCCCCCACACAGATTTCACTCCCACTATAAATCATTCTATGCTATTATTCTGCGCTACCAGCAAAGGTGGACCATGTCTGCAGTGTGGAAATATTTTAAAGTTTCTGATAAAGACCCCAAATTTGCAATCTGTAGTCTTTGCTCAGAAGAAATTTCAAGAGGGGGTACAGTGCCAAGGCATTTTTCAACAACAGGTTTGATACACCACCTGAAAACACGTCATCCAGTTCAGCATTCAGATTACAAGAAAACAGTGCCACTTCCAAAAAGTGCCTCAGACTTAACCCCATCTGTGGCCACAGTCTTTGAAAAGGTTAAAAAATATGCAAGTGACAGTCCCAGAATGCGTGTCATTACAGATAAAATTATGGAATTTATTGCTTTAGACGACCAGCCATTCTCTGTTGTGGAAGACGTTGGATTCCGTAGGCTCATGCAACATATTGAGCCACGTTACTCACTACCAAGTAGACGCTACTTTGTAGATACCTGTCTACCTGAATTGTTTTGCAGTGTTAGAAAACAAGTTCATGGGGGGCAGGAGGCGGAGCCTAGCAGAGCAGACATGCATTGTTAGAGCTCCACACCGCTGAGGAGAGAAGAGAAGGACAAAGCGGAGCCTGCAGACTCAAAAGGTATCCATTTGAACCTTTTTGCCCCTGGGAACAAACTGTGAAAGTTTGGGCAGGAAATATGGTACTGGGAGGAAACCGTGGCAGAAATAAAAATCACCTCACAAAGAGCTCACAGGCACTCACTGCAGCTGAAGCAGCTCCAGTCACCTCACAAGATACAGTATCAGGGCGCTCTCACAGACAGAAAATGTCACAGCAAGACTCTCCATTTGAGTCAGATACAGAACAAATCCTCTCACAAACTTCTCCACAAGCCTCCTCAGTATCCCCAGTAATATTATTACAATTTGAAAAGATGCTTCATAAGGCTTTAAAACAAACCTCAGACCAAATAACAAAAAGCCTAACCAAAGAAATAAGAGAGCTGGGAAACCGCACCGCAGCCTTAGAAATAAAAATGGATGAAATTGAAATTACAACCCAAGAAAATATAACAGAATTGGAACAATTAAAAAAAGAGAATTTAATACTTCAAACTAAGCTCGAAGATTACGAAAATAGAGCCAGACGTTCAAACTTGCGCATAAGGGGAATACCTGAAACTGTGACAGACCTGCAATCTACTATTACTGCTCTATTACAAGAACTAAAGCCAGATATCCCTATTGAACGTTTAGAACTGGACAGAGTACACAGAGCCCTCACAGCCAAAAAGAAAGATGGACCCCCACGTGATATAATCACAAAATTTCATTATTACAGAACGAAAGAACAAATACTAATTGCTGCAAGAGAAAAAAAGGAACTTAATTTTCATGGACACAATTATCAAATTTTTGCTGACCTATCCCAACTTACTGTTACTAAAAGACGATCCATGAAACCCCAACTAATGGAACTGCAACGCCACAACATTATGTATCAATGGGGCTTCCCCTTTTCAGTCAGATTTAACTACCAAGGTACAATTTACAGAAGCAGATCAGTAGATGAACTACAACAAACCCTTTTAAAATTAAATCTGACAGAACCCACAAGCAGCAACTCTCCCACACGCAGAAGAATGGCATCATCTTCACCTTCAGGCAGCACCCAGAAAATTTCAGAACAAAATGGGAATCATCATTCTCACAAAAGAGGCCGTTATGCCACATCATCCATGGACCAAGAAGATTCAATGGACTGACATCCTAATTCCTGATATCTCTTCATTTATTATACTAAGAGATGGTTCTCTATAAAAAACCTGTATTTATAACTGAATGTAACTGCATTCTGATAGTCACACACTGTGTGGGATCATGTTACATTCCAGTTATATTTCTTATTACTTCTGATTCATATAGCCTTAGAATATATAAGTGAAATAAGGAAATTCTTGTTCAGTTATATATTATCAGGTAATAATAATAGATTTATTACTTTTTAGGACAAATATGTTCAATAATCCAGAAGTAATGGAAGCTTTTTCTTTCTTTTCTTAAAACAAATATATTATTACCTAACTAGTTCCTAGAATTATGTTTTTGTTTATTCTAATCTGAAGCAATACAACCTCAATTTTATGAGTTAACATATCTAAACAGTTACATATGAATAAAATATGTAATTGTTTACTCTAAAAGGGTTAAAATCCCAAAATAATTCAAACTATCTTCATCAATACCAAAGTTATTAACAGTACCTTTCTAACTGAATTATTTAGCCTAGGGCAAGACTAACCATATACAACCACCCTGGAATAAATAATTTCAACAAAAACTATATTCTGCACTCCAATTAATGAAACATCATTTTGATGTCTTTTGACATAGCACTTCTCTCCTGTAAGCGGAAGATCCGTGTACCCCCATTAGCCCTCCTCATTCTCCCAACCATATTATGTGGGAGTTTGACGAAGGCACTTATTCCCCTGAGAGAGATATTTATTCTCTTTCACGGGTAAATTGTGATTACTTGCAAAAAATAATTTATACAATGTATCATCTAATCTCATATGTTTTTTGTTTACTCTTTACTCCAGAATTCACTGGTTTCTTTTCTATCTATTCATCTCTTCAGTCCACACAGGTTGATCTGCGCAGTCAGCTCTGCATAACAAAAAGTAAGTCAAAACTATTTGATCTATTGCCATGGCACCACTGAATATACTTTCCCTGAATGTTCAGGGAATAAATGTCCCTCAAAAAAGGACCAAAGCCTTCCGTACTTTCCATAACAAGAAGGCTCACATAGTATGCCTCCAAGAAACACACTTCACCAAAGATTCTACTCCAAAATATATTTCTCCTTTTTATCAACAAATTTACACAGCTTCTGCCTGTACCAAGCAAAGGGGAACTCTAATTGCATTTCACCGATCCACACCATTCACCTTATCATCAGAAATTAAAGACCCAGAAGGTAGATACCTGATACTCATGGGTTATATAATGGATACAGCAATCACGGTGATTTCCTACTACGCTCCTAACAAACAACCTACACCATTCCTCTCACATATATTACAAGTGATTAATACACACAAAATAGGAACAGTGATAATGTGTGGGGATTCGAACCAGGTCCTCCTCCCATTTCTAGATAAATCACCTTTTACACCATCCAAAATAACCTCTAGATTACCTTTTTCTCAACTTCTTTCCAAATACAATCTGGTAGATTCATGGAGAGAAAGTAACCCAATGAAAAAGAAATTCACTTATTTCTCGCACCCTCATCAAACCTTCACCAGAATAGATAATATTTTTCTAACAATAGGAATGATACCAGAAATTATTGCATCAGATATAATTTCGATTCCGTGGTCTGACCATAATGCAGTATACACTACTATAGCCTCAGCCATACCAAAAGCGCATGACCCAACGTGGTACTTACCGGACATAATGCTCAAACACCCACTACATCAGATGGCCATTGAACAAGCTTTAAAGGAATACATATCAATTAATAATACAACAGACATCTCCCCAATAACACTGTGGGAAGCTCATAAGCCTGTCTTGCGTGGTACAATACAAAGACAAATGGCACTATTTAAACGGGAACGCAAAAATCTAGCAAAAAAACTAGAACTCAATTTTAATGCAGCCTACATATCATTTCAAGATAATCCATCTCAGAGTACAAAATCTCATCTGGAAAAATCTAGATTGGAATACGATCTATTTCTCACTGAGTCAGTTGATAAATCCCTCAAACGCTCCAAACACAATTTCTACATGAATACAAACAAACCAGGTACATATTTGGCTCGGGCATTAAATTCAACTAACAAATCTTTCAAACCAATACGTTTGAAATTATCAAAAAATGTTTACACTTGTAATCCAGTTAAAATAGTCCATAAATTTCACTCACATCTCGCAACTTTATACAAGACAAACAATGAATTTAATCCTACAGAGGCTGAATCCTTCTTCTCAAAAATAACCTTACCTGAGTTATCTCAGAATCAAAAAAGCAGTTTGGATGAGCCTATAACTATAGATGAAGTTGCTAACGCCATAAAAGACCTAAAAATTAACAAAAGACCAGGCCCAGACGGCTACTCGGCTTTATACTATAAAACATTCTCAGAAATACTCTCTCCCATTCTCACTAAAACTTTTAACAAACTTCTAGATGGACATTCTTTTCGGCAAGAAACACTAATGGCAATTGTTTGTATGATCCCAAAACCCCTTTCTGATGATACTTCCTGTGTGAATTATCGGCCTATCTCTCTGTTAAACCTCGATATTAAATTATTAGCAAAAATAATAGCAAAACGCCTCAATAGCATTATAGGAAAATTAATACATAGAGATCAAGTAGGCTTCATGCCAAATAGACAGGCAGGCGATAATATACACAGGGCAGTGTTATTGGCACATATTGCTAAAAAACGGAAAATCCCTTTTTGTTTTCTATCTCTCGATATTAAGAGGGCATTTGACACAGTATCCTGGCAATATATGCAATATTCATTACAAAAATGGGGTTTTGGACCCCACTTTTTAACATGGATCAAAGCATTATATAATAAACCCAAAGCCTATATAAAATATGCTGGATACAAATCTGAAGCCTTTAATATCGAAAGAGGTACCCGACAGGGTTGCCCATTATCTCCCTTATTATTTGCCCTTATACTCGAACCCATGGCCCAATACATCAGAACAAACCAAACTATAACTGGCATTGAAGTAGGAGGTATTACACACAAATTATGTATATTTGCAGAGGTTATATTACTTTTTCTATCATCACCACAGGTCTCTGGTCCTAACTTAATACCAGCTCTTGACGGATTTGCAGCCCTATCCGGCCTTATGATTAATCCTAAGAAATGCCTAGTGCTTAATATTTCACTCACAAACATGGAATTGATCCCGGCTAGGGCTGCACTCCCATTCACATGGGCAGAAAAATCAATCCCATATCTTGGAATTCATTTAACAGCATCTCATTCTGACTTATTCTCAACCAATTATCCTCCTGTATTAAGACAGATCACAAATCTAATAAAACAATGGTCGCAACTTCCTTTATCCTGGATGGGGAAGATTAATGCAATCAAAATGACTATTCTACCCAAATTGCTTTATCTATTCAGAGTCCTCCCTATTCCAATTCCTTCCTATTTTTTGAGAATAGTACAAAAAAGAGCAACTTCATTTATATGGGGCTCTTCTAAACCACGTATACCTATACACACACTACATCTTCCCAAAAATAAAGGAGGCCTGGGATACCCTAATTTTACTAACTACTACAGAGCAGCACATTTGGCCAGTCTGTCCAAATACCATGCAAAACAGGAAATCCCATTATGGGTATTTATAGAGGCTTCAGAAAATGACCCTCTATTAATATCAAATTTATTATGGCTTGATCCTAAAGACCGCTTTAAAATTCATAATCCCATAACTAAACACTTCTTATCTCTCTGGGATAAACTAAAAACCAAATATCAGTTACAATCTCCACACAATCCTCTCCTTGCTTTTATCAGAAATCCGGCCTTTTATCCGGCATGGATCTACCCAAATTCTTTTAAAGCTTGGACAACATCAGGCATTCAGACACTAAATGACTTCATAGCATCTAAATCATTCCTTTCATTCCCATCGCTTAGAGAAAAATATGATCTACCAAACTCTGAGATATTTAGATATCTCCAAATCAAAAATTTCTATACACCATTCCTAAAGGGGGATACACCATTATCCCAATTATCCATTTTTGAATCAATCTGTACAAAAGATCCATTTGCTAAAGGTACAATTTCATCACTTTATAATCAATTATATGGAGTAGCAAATCTTAATAGACCCTCTTACGTTCAGAGGTGGGAGGAGGACCTGGGACGAACTTTAGAAGACACGGACTGGTCTAACATATGGCTAACATCTAAGTCATCTTCACCCAACATCTTAGCACTGGAGACAAATTATAAAGTCCTAACTCGCTGGTACCTTGTACCCGCTAGAGTGGCAAAATATTCACCTAATACCTCAGCTCTTTGTTTTCGAGGATGCCCAGAAATAGGCACATATTTACACATATGGTGGACGTGCCCAGTAATCCAAACCTTCTGGAAGGAAGTCTTCGTGATTGCATCTAAAATATTTAAAAAAATAATACAACCAGATCCATATTTAACTTTACTTAATCTAAAACCGGAATGGTTAACACTTTCTTAATTCAAACTAATGATGGGCGGCACAGTGGTGCAGTGGGTAGCACTCTCGCCTTGCAGTAAGAAGGGTTGCTGGTTCGAATCCCGACCACGACACTACCTGCCTGGAGTTTGCATGTTCTCCCTGTGTCTGCGTGGGTTTCCTCCGGGTACTCCGGTTTCCTCCCACACTCCAAAGACATGCTGGTAGGTTAATTGGATCCTGTCTAAATTGGCCCTAGTATAGGTATGAATTAGAGTTAGGGACCTTAGATTGTAAGCTCCTTGAGGGTATAGGGACTAATGTGAATGTATAATATATATATATATATATATATATATATGTAAAGCGCTGCGTAAATTGACGGCGCTATATAAGTACCTGAAATAAATAAATAATAAATAAATGATCCAACTAATAACGGCTGCAAAACAAACAGTGGCCAAGGCATGGAAATCTCCTAAATTGGTACTAGCAGAAACAATTCACAGAATGAATAATACAATGTCCCATGCTAAGATGGTAGCCATCGATCAAAATCAAATTCCAAAATTTGAAAAACTTTGGCATCCTTGGATAAAACAACAGTTCCTGTCAAACTTCAATGACTGTTGCCATGGTAACAGATTAAATGACTTACAGAGACACCCATTCTAAGGCTTCAAAGAGAACTAAAAAGAATAATAAACTGACGAGCGGGACAGCCTTGTGGACCATACCTCTACCTTTCAACCCTTTTTCTTCTTTCTCTTTCCTTTTCTCCACCTTACGATTAAAGCTCATTATCAGAATTTATTTGACCTATATACACTCTACTTGTAAACAATATGTATAGTAGGTATAAATCATTTAAATACCTACAAAAGTAACTAAGGAAATTATATATATCTTTAATTTAGGTTTACGTGAACCCAATGTTTAATATTTGAAATTTCATGATATTTACCTATATAAACCCTACTGTAAAACAATGAGCTTACTTTATAGATCCTTGTAAACTTACTTTATGTATCTTTATAACATTGTATACTCAATAAACTTCTTTTGACAAGGAAAACAAGTTCATGAGCTCATGACTATCGACATCATAGCAATCAGTCTTACTACCAACATTTGGAGTTCAGGCGTGAGTCCAACGAGCATGCTTAGCCTGACAGCGCAGTAGATAGATGACAAATTTCAATTGCAAAACATCCTACTTAACACACGTGAGTTTGTTGGATCACATACTTCAGTAGCAATATCTGACGCTTTAAAAACCATGCTTGACACTTGGCACATTGAGAAGTCTAAAGTGCATTTGATTGTCCAAGATAATGTGTGGAACATGGCAAAGGCAATGGAGGACAGTGAACTTAAATGCATACCGTGTATGGCACACACGCTGCAATTGGCTGTGAATGAAGGATTGCTGAGTCAGTGCACCATATCTGATATCGTATCAAAAGGAAGAAAAATTGTGGGTCACTTTAAGCATTCTCCACTTGCTTATTCCACATTACAAGCTTTGCAGATGCAGTTTGGAATGGCACCGAAACAACTGCAGCAAGATGTAGCCACTCGTTGGAACAGCACCTACTATATGCTGCAAAGTCTCTTCGAACAAAAGCGTGTTTTAGCTGTATACATTGCAGATTACGAGCTGCCGGCAACACTGAGCGCACATCAGTGGATGTTAGTTGAAAATAGTTTGTCTCTTCTATCTCCATTTGAACAGTTAACAAAAGAAATAAGCTCAACTAATGCTTCCATTGCTGAAGTTATTCCCTTGATTGCTGCACTGAAGCAATGGCGTAAAAACGGCTAAAACCACTCTACTGGAGGCCGTTACCAACCAGTTTCAAGACACCGAGTCCAACCCTCTGTACTGCATTGCAAAAGTTCTAGATCCTCGATTAACCACTTAAGGACCAGCCTCGTTTTGAATTTTAGGTGTTTACATGTTTAAAACAGGTTTTTTTGCTAGAAAATTACTTAGAACCTCCAAACATTATATATTGTTTTTTTCTAACACCCTAGAGAATAAAATGGCAGTCAATGCAATACTTTTTTTTGCACCATATTTGCGCAACGGTCTTATAAGCGCACTTTTTTTTGGAAAAAAATCACTTTTTTGAATAAAAAAATAAGACAATAGTAAAGTTAGCCCAATTTTTTTTTATATTGTGAAATATAATGTTACGCCAAGTAAATTGATACCCAACATGTCATGCTTCAAAATTGTGCCCGCTCGTGGAATGGCGTCAAACTTTTACCCTCAAAAATCTCCATAGGCGACGTTTAAAAAATTCTACAGGTTGCATGTTTTGCGTTACAGAGGAGGTCTAGGGCTAGAATTATTGCTCTCGCTCTACCGGTCGCAGCGATACCTCACATGTGTGGTTTGACCACCGTTTTCACATGCGGACGCTACTCACGTATGCTTTCGCTTCTGCGCGCGAGCTCGTCGGGATGGGGGGTTTTTTAAATTTTTTTTTTTGTTTTTATTATTTATTTTACATTTTATTTATTTTTACACTGTTTAAAAAAAAAAAAATTGTGTCACTTTTATTCCTATTACAAGGAATGTAAACATCCCTTGTAATAGAAAAAAGCATGACAGGACCTCTTAAATATGAGATCTGGGGTCAAAAAGACCTCAGATCTCATATTTACACTAAAATGCAATAAAAAAAAAATAAAAAAAGTCCTTTAAAAAAATGACATTGAAAAAAATGTGTCTTTAAGAGGCGTGGGCGGAAGTGATGTTTTGATGTCCCTTCCGTCCAGCAGTGTCATGGAGACGAGTGGGCGCCATCTTAGCCTCACTTGTCTCCAGGCACAGAAGGGAGATGGACGCGATCGCCTCCGCCGCTACCGACGGCTCTGGTAAGCGGCGGGGGGCCCTCTCCCGCCACCGATAAGTGATCTCGTGGCGAATCCGCCGCAGGGACCACTTTTATCTGAAAGCCGACCGCCGCATGAAAACGGGGATACTGGGGTTATGGCAGATAGCTGCTGCCATAACAACGATATCCGCCGCCAAAGTTTGGACGTACATTGGCGTGTGGCGGTCGACAAGTGGTTAAAAGAACATCATTTTAATGTGGAGAAAACACAGCATGCAAGCATCTTGGTGAAAGCATCTAGTGAAGGAGTTTTGAGGTGTAGAACAGAGGAAAGTGAGAAGAAACGGTTGCATACAAGTGAAGAGGAACACGCTCCCTCCATATCTGATATGTTTGAAGAAATTTTACATGAATGCATCCCGTTCCATAGCAGTGCCACAACAAGTGCAGCTACCCAACAGCTGGACATTTATTTAGCTGAACAGCCTATCGCCAGAAGCGACAATCCTCTTGAGTACTGGCGCATCAACAAACAATGTTTTCCTTTGCTTGCACAGATTACACGCAGATATTTATCTGCCCCAAGCACCAGTATAGGGAGTGAGAGACTATTCAGTCTAGTATCTCATATTCTTGATGAGAAGAGAAACCGTCTCTCCTGTGAGAAAGCTGAACAACTTTTGTTCTTAAAGTGAAATCTGCCACTTTTACTGACATAGATTTATAAATCCGTAGCATAGACCAATTCATTTACCATTTTGAACATAGTAAATAAATTGGTATTGGACTGTGCTATTGGACAATTGGAACATACAACATAGTATGACTGACTACCTAGTATGTTCCAATTGTCTAGTTGTGCCATTTGTTGGTAGTCCATTGTAGTTCTTCTACAGTTTTTTGCACTTCTATACCGCACTGTGTTTCGGGTATGAGTGGAGACTTCCAGAAACACTGACTAGTCTACATTGCTTGCTGTGATTGGCTGAGCGCCGCTGCTGTAGACCAGACTGTAGACTAGTCTGTGTTTCGGGAAGTCTCCGCTCATACCCAGGGGCCGGAACACAGTGCGGTCTACTGTATGACTATGTATGTAACCCGCAGCTACATACATACACTTTTATCGCACATGCAGCCGCTGACACCTTAGGGAGAGAGAACTGAATTACTAGTTCTGACTGAAGTTGAAAATGAATAAAATAAAAAAAAGTCTTCTTAGACTTAGCCTTAGGCATTTTTATATTATTTATTTATTATTTTTATGCCTGTTTTTTCTTTTTGTTTTTATTTATTTTATTTTGTTGTTATGGTGCAATGTGCACTGACTGCAGGATATGCTGTAGTTACTTTAATTTATTATAATTTTGTATTTTATTTGATTTTATCTTCTGTGTCCACTGTCCAATTTATGTGGGTTGCTTTTTATTAAAGTACTTATTTACATTACTGGATTGTACTATTCTTTTATTCATACAATTAATGATCAAGTTGAATATGAATAATATAACACCATTTTATACATCAAATTTTTTTTTGTTTAATATAAAATTTTATATATTTATATAAAAAAAAGTCATTTTCGGTATCGGTCAGTTTGGGTATCGGTTTCGGTTTTCGGCCTAGTGTACTTTTCATTTTCGGTATCGGCACCAAAAAACCCATTCTGTGCACCCCTAGATGTAATCCCTGCTGGAACAGCTCCTCCTTGGCAGAAAAGATGCTCCGTCTTTTGAATTACAGAGAGGACTTCCTGAAAATTAATTTAGACTTTTCTCTTCAATGGTAAGGAATTTCACAAATGTATTAACTGTTTTGTGTAGGGGGTGTACTAATGGGGGATTTTTTAGCTGATCCTTGAGTTTTGCTTTAAGTTTCCAGAGTAGGGTAGCAGATGGGGAGTTTAACATTTTTCAGGTTCAGCTATCCTCGGCTATAACGGGAAGAGGGAGAGAGGTATCCACACATGGGATATGATTTCAAATTATGACATATGTTTAGCAGAGACATGCTAACAGTGTAATATCTTTCTCACAGAAAGTACCAAAGTTATTACAGCATCTTATATAGCAATTTAGATATTAAGGATCTTTAAAGCAACTATGTTGTTAGATTGTTTTTTTTTTTTAAAGCCTTGCCTGTAAAGAAAAGTCTTAAAGCAGAGGTCTGCCCGCCCCTTTAAAAATGAGAAAAAGTCATCAGCTACACATACTGTAGCTGCTGACTTTTAACATTAGGACACTTACCTGTCCTGGAGTCCATCAGCTGTTGGATGCTGTCGCCGCCATTTCTGGTAAGGAAGCCAGGCAGTGTAGCCTTTCGGCTTGATGGCCGGGCCCCTACTGCGCATGCGCGAAGCCCGGTGCGCTCTCTCTCACTGGCCCGGCAGAAGGGGAGGGAGGAGGAGGGGGATTGAGCTGTGGTGTATTTCGCCGCGGCGCGGTCTCCCAGAAGTGGGGACAGGGTACCTGTCAAAGACAGGTATCTGCTCCCCCCTCCCCCCCCAAAAAGTGCCAAATGTGGCACCAGAGGGGGGAGGAATCAAATAAGTGGTAGTTCCACTTTTAGGTGGAACTCCGCTTTAAAACCTACCACTGGTCAGCGCTCTGTTGAACAGCTACTGTAAGTTTGCCAGAGAACCTCCGGGAATTGTCAGATAGTTGGGCTCCCTCTGTGTGTTTTTGTTCCATTTGAAAGGCCCTATGTAACTATAGGACACAATAATAAGAGAGCCGATGGATGGAACCACAGCTTGCAATAGAGAACCAAGCATCTGGCACACCTAGACGTGTGTTGGATGCATACAATTTTTCAGCCTGCATTATTCTGTAATAGAGCGAACATCAGTGAGGTGGGTGACAGGACAGGGGAGTATTTGCCATTTTCTTTCTACAGGTTGTGCATATGGGCGAATTCAGTTATATCTGTTGCTTAGCACCTCTCACTGACTTCTAATGGTCCTTAAAGTATATGTAAGCCAAATCACACAAACTACTTTAACATGTTAATGCATGACAGTATGGCAATTAGAGGTTTAAATCAGGTGTGAGGAAGTGACACCGCCCGGTGATCTTTGACTTCTTCCATGTTGTTCAGGTAGATCTCTACCTCTTTAACCATGTCCCGTTCACGCTATAGCCGAAAGACGGCTACAGCGCAGACCTAATTTGTCAGGAGGGTGTCCATAGACGTCCTCCCGCGCCCAAGCGGCCTGCACGCCCCCTGCAGGGCGTGCACGGCACTCTCTGTGATCAGCGAGTCTATGAGACTCGGCTGATCACAGATCGGAGTAAGGGGTCGATCCCGACCCCTTACCACATGATCAGCTGTCAGCCAATGACAGCTGATCATGTGATGTAAACAGAGCCGGCAATCAGCTATTTAAAAAGAAAAAAGACTTTCACCAGCGGCAGTGAGAGGGACATCAGTCCCGATCTGGAGAGCCTCTGCAGAGGCTTCTGTGCCACCTCTCCAATCAGTGCCTCATCACCAGTGCTGCCTATCAATACCACCTACCAGTGCCCATCAGTGCCACCCATCAGGACCCATCGGTGCCGTCTTATCTGTGCCCATCAGTGCCACCTTATCTGTGCCTATCAGTGCAGCCTCATCAGCTAATATCAATGAAGGAGAAAAATTACCCGTTTGCAAAAGTTTATAACAAACTTTGAAGCATGTTTTTTTTTTTTTTTAAATTTGTCTTTTTTTGTTTGTTTAGCAAAAAATAAAAACCCAAGTGGTAATTAAATACCACCAAAAGAAAGCTCCATTTGTGTGAAAAAAATTATAAAAAATGTAATTTGATTACAGTGTAGCATGGCCACGCAATTGTCAAAGTGTGACAGCGCTGAAAGCTAAAAAATTGGTCTGGGCAGGAGGGCAAGTGGTTAAGGTTGCCTACCCCTGCGCTAGGGGGAGAACCTCTGGGGGGGATCTAGGGTGGAAAAGGACCTGGGGGTCCTAGTAAATGATAGGCTCAGCAATGGCATGCAATGCCAAGCTGCTGCAAGCAAACTGAATATTATGCATAATATTAAAAAGGGATTCACTCCAGAGATAAAACGAGAATTCTCCCACTCTACAAGACTCTGGTCGCATCTTGGGTATGCCATCCAGTTCTGGGCACCAGTCCACAAAGAGTTCGGAGAAGGGCAACAATGCTTATAAAGGGACTGGAGAATCTCAGCTATAGGGAAAGACGACAAGCATTGAACTTATCCTCTCTGGAGAAGACACTTGAGAGGGGGCATAATAGCGATGTACAAATACCTTTCTGGTGACCCTAGCATAGGGAAAAATCTTTTTAGTGAAACGGAATTTAAAAAGACACACAGCCATTCACTGGAATTGGAAGAGAAGCGGTTTAACCTTAATTTGCATAGAGGGTTCTTTACTGTCAGAGCGGTAAGGATGTGGAATTCTCTTTCACAAGCAGTGGTATCAGCAGGGAACGTTGATAGTTTAAAAAAACGATTGGATGGTCACCTTAACGATCACAACATAAAGGGGTATATAATGTACTATTGACTATGTAATATCTCCCATCACCTGCACGATCAAACATCACTCCACCATTAATTTTCTGTGTCCCCTGCTGCACTTAAAAGGTCTGTTAACCCAGAATTGTAAATCACTGCCAGCCCCTTTATAGGGCATAGCACACTGTATATGTGTTTTAATAAAACAAGGCATGCAAATACCTTTTTAGTGCCATCTTCAGGCTGGTCATGTGACTTGCGGCTGCTTTACATTTCAGATACAGGGCTACTGCAGGAGGGGCTGAGATCTACCTCTGATGTCAGCCAGGGAGGTCACATTGCCACTCAGCCCCTCCTGTAGTAGCCCAAGATCAGAAAAGCGACCACGAGTCACGTGACCGGCCTGAAGATAGCTCTAAAAAGGTATTTACATGCCTCGCTTTATTATAACACATATACAGTGTGCAGTGCATAGCTATAATAAAGGGGCTGGAGAGTGACAATCTCTAATATTTTATTTGTACTAATAGTGGCGGGAGGGGGATGGGGGGGGCGTCGGAGACACAGAGCTGACAGGCAAGGAGGAGGGGGTAAGGGGGAGAGAGGAGAGCTACGGATGATGGAGGGAGGTACGTTGACCACGGTGGTCAGGGCTCAGCAGCCCTGATTATCGTGGTCAGCACAGAGAGGGGGGACACAGGAGGTGGCAGAATCAGGAAGGTTTACAGTTTAGAGAGGGGCACACGCACTGTGCTGTATAACATGCTTTAAGTGAACAGGATCTCAATTTTTTTTTTTTTTTTTAGGTTAACAAACACTTTAATGGTTCCTCCACCAACTATGTTGCAATTATGTCTTCTTGTGGGAAGTTTTGCTTTTAAAAAGTTTACTTTTTGTAATAGAGTAAATTTAAAAATACTTTTACAATTACATTAATCTTGTCCAATCAATTGAATTTACCACAAGTGTACCCCAATCAAGTTGTAGAAACATCTTAAGGATGATCAATGGAAACAGGATGCATCAGAGCCTGTCAGTGCTCAGACCATACGCAGCACACTGCATCAAATTGGTCTGCATTAGTTATCGTCCCAGAAGGAAGCCTCTTCTGCACAAGAAAGCCCACAGTTTGCTGAAGACAAGCAGACTAAGGACATGGATTATTGGAACCACCCCCTGTGGTCTGATCAGAGCAAGATAAACTTATTTGGTTCAGATGGTGTCAAGTGTGTGTGGCGGCAACCACGTGAGGAGTACAAAGACAAATGTCTCTTGCCTACAGTCAAGCACGGTGGTCAGGGTCTGAGGCTGCATGAGTGCTGCCGGCACTGGGGAGCTACAGTTCATTGAGGGAACCATTAATGCCAACATGTACTGTGACATACTGAAGCAGAGCATGATCCCCTCCCTTCAGAGACTGGGCCCCAGGGCAGTATTCCAAATTGATAATGACCCCAAACACACCTCCAAGACGACCACTGCCTTGCTAAAGAAGCTGAGGGTAAAGGTGATGGACTGGCCAAGTATGTCTCCAGACCTAAACCCTATTGAGCATCTGTGGAGCATCCTCAAACTGAAGGTGGAGGAACTCAAGGTCTCTAACATCCACCAGCTCCGTGAAGTCGTCATGAAGGAGTGGAAGAGGACTTCAGGGGCAACCTGTGAAGCTCTGGTGAACTCCATGCCCAAGAGTTGGCCCAGTGCTGGAAAATAATGGTGGCCACACAAAATAATGACACTTTGAGCCCAATTTGGACATTTTCACTTAGGGGTGTACTCACTTTTGTTGTCAGCGGTTTAGATATTAATGGCTGTGTGTTGAGTTATTTTGAGGGGACAGAAAATTTACAGTTATACAAGCTGTACACTGTCTACTTTACATTGTAGCAAAGTGTCATTTCTTCAGTGTTGTCACATGAAAAGACATAATAAAACATTTACAAAAATGTGAGGGGTGTACTCACTTTTGTGAGATACTGTATATACAGTGGGGATGGAAAGTATTCAGACCCCCTTAAAATTTTCACTCTTTGTTATATTGCAGCTATTTGCTAAAATCATTTAGTTTCATTTTTTTCCTCATTAATGTACACACAGCACCCCATATTGACAGAAAAACACAGAATTGTTGACATTTTTGCAGATTTATTAAAAAAGAAAAACTGAAATATCACATGGTCCTAAGTATTCAGACCCTTTGCTCAGTATTTAGTAGAAGCACCCTTTTGATCTAATACAGCCATTAATCTTTTTGGGAAAGATGCAACAAGTTTTTCACACCTGGATTTGGGGATCCTCTGCCATTCCTCCTTGCAGATCCTCTCCAGTTCTGTCAGGTTGGATGGTAAACGTTGGTGGACAGCCATTTTTAGGTCTCTCCAGAGATGCTCAATTGGTTTTAAGTGAGGGCTCTGGCTGGGCCATTCAAGAACAGTCAGGGAGTTGTTGTAAAGCCTCTCCATTATTTTAGCTGTGTGCTTAGGGTCATTGTCTTGTTGGAAGGTAAACCTTCAGCCCAGTCTGAGGTCCTGAGCACTTTGGAGAAGGTTTTTGTCCTGGATTTTCCTGTACTTGGCCGCATTCAACTTTCCCTCGATTGCAACCAGTCATCCTGTCCCTGCAGCTGAAAAACACCCCCACAACATGATGCTGCCACCACCATGCTTCACTGTTGGGACTGTATTGGACAGGTGATGAGTAGGGATGAGTCGAACACCCCCCGGTTCGGTTCGCACCAGAACCTGCGAACGGATCGAAAATTCGCGCAAACTTTACAACCCCATTGAAGTCTATGGGACTTGAACATTCAAAAGTGCTAAATTTAAACGCTAATTTGAATGGTATTGTCCTTAAAAGGTTTTGGGGAAACGGGTCCTGCCCCAGGGGACATGTATCAATGCAAAAAAAGTTTAAAAAATGTCCGTTTTTTCGGGAGCAGTGATTTTAATGATGCTTAAAGTGAAAAGAAAGAAAAAAGTGAAATATTCCTTTAAATATCGTACTTGGGGGGTGTCTATAGTATGCCTGTAAAGTGGCGCATATTTCCCGTGCTTAGAACAGTCCCTGCACAAAATGACATTTTTAAAGTAATAAAAGTAATTTACAACTGCTTACGGCTTTAATGTAATGTGCGGTCCTGGTAATATGGATGAAAATCAGTGAGACAAACGGCATGGGTACCCCCCTCAGTCCATTACCAGGTCCTTTGGGTCTTGTATGGCTATTAAGGGGAACCCCGCACCCAAATTAAAAAAAGGAAAGGCATGGGGCCCCAGGCCCTCTGAACAGCAGTATACAGGCGGTGCAAACAAGACAGGGACTGTACTGTTTGTTATTAAGTAGAATCTGTTTGTAATTTTGAACTGGTACATTTTTAAAGTGTAGCTCCAGCCAAAAAATCTATTTTTGAGCTTTTTGGAAAGCATAGGGAGGGGTTATCACCCCTTTGACATTGGTTTTGCTGTCTGTGCACCTCTTCAGAAGATTTCACCTCACTTTCTGTCCCAATGACAAATGTTTTTTGACAATTTGGGGTTTTTAGTGAAACAAGGATTGGTGATAAAGCATCAGTGGAGAGGAGACACGTTTGTCCAATATTAACTCTTACAGGAGAGAATTTCCCTTCCTAGGGGTAGATTTTATCTCACTTCCTGTTGTCTCCTTCCGTTTGCAAGTAGGAGTCATTTGTAAGTTGGATGTTTGAAAGTAGGGGGCCTGCCCTATATACTCTGCAGAAATTGCGGCCTTAGGTGTTGGTGTTGCCACAACACTGTAAGTCCTCACAGTTACTCTTGGTGGGCACAGAAACGGGCCCTGCTGTGAAATATTAGATCAAGAATTGTAATTACATGTCCCTGTTGAACAGGGGCAGAAAAATTGGGCCTTAGGCACTGGTGCCACAACACTGCAACCCCTCACAGAAACTCTAGTTGGAGCACTGGAATGAGCCCACCTGCAAAATATTGCATCAAAAATTGTAATTACACGCCCCTGTCAAACAGGGGCTGAAAAATTGGGCCTTAGCCACTGGTGGCGGCGCCCAGAACCAAATTCTTACAAGCTATCGGCATGATCATTGAGGAGGAAGAGGATAGTCACTCAACAATCTTGAAGGGATCTGACATTTCAAAAAAAATTATTCAGTTACATCAGCATCAGGTGCTTGGTAGCTGGTGGTGATCCAAGACTGATTCATTTTTATGAAGGTCAGTTGATCCACCGAGTCGGTGGACAGGCGCAGCCTGTGATCAGTTACAAAGCCTCCAGCAGCACTGAATGTGCGTTCCGGAAGAACGCTGGATGCAGGACAGGCCAGTAGCTCAATTGCATACTGTGCAAACTCTGGCCAGTGATCCATCCTCAAGACCCAGTAACCCAGAGGATTTTCGGTGGGAAAGGTGTCCAAGTCAGATATTGCCCCTAGGTATTCCTGCACCATGTAAAACAGACGCTGGCGATGGTTGCTGGAACCGATCATACCTTGGGGCTGCGGACTAAAAAATTATCTGAACGCATCGGTCAGGCGCCCACCTTCTCCACCGCTCCTTCTTTGACTGACCGAAGCCTCAGCAACACGTCCAGAAACAGGAGTTTGTAACCTCCCAGTCTCTGGGAACGCGTTGCACAGACTTTTCTGCAAGGCCTCCCGAAGATGTTTCATCTTCTGCGACGGCAAGATAAGGTCCACAACCTTACCCTTGTAACGTGGATCAAGGAGGGTTGCCAGCGAGTATTGATCCCTCTCCTTGATACCACGAATACGAAAATCCTTCCGCAGGCTTTACAGGATCAGAGAGGCCATGCAGCATAGGTTTGCTGAGGCATTTGGTCCACTCATGATCCGCAGCCACCTCCTCCCAGCCACGTACAAGTCCATGGGTTTCTTGGGACTGTAAATGATCCCTTAAAGACTGCTGCTGATGCTGAGTGCCAGGCTCCACCTCCATGCTGACACAATCCTGCTCGTCCTCTTCCTGTGTGATCGGCGAGCACGCAGGAACACTGTCTGGATAAAGGGGGCCTTGAGAGCTACGGAAGTCCTCCTCTTCCTGCCTCTGTTCTGCCTCAAGTGCCCTGTCCATTATTCCACGCAGCGTGTGCTCCAACAGGTGGATAAGGGGGACAGTGTCACTGATGGATGCACTGTCACTGCTCACCATCCTGGTGGCCTCCTCAAATGGTGACAGGACAGTGCATGCATCCCTGATCATGGCCCACTGGCGTGGGGAAAAAAAAAACAAGCTCCCCTGACCCTGTCCTGGTGCCATAGTCACATAGATACTCATTGATGGCCCTCTGCTGCATGTGCAGCCGCTGCAGCATGGCCAACGTTGAGTTCCACCTGGTGGGTATGTCACAGATTAGGTGGTTCTTGGGCAGGTTATATTCCTTTTGGAGGTCAGCCAGCCGAGCACTGGCATTATATGACCTGCGGAAATGCACACAGACTTTCCTGGCCTGCCTCAGGACATCCTGTAAGCCCGGGTACCTGCCCAAGAACCGCTGCACCACCAAGTTAAGGACGTGAGCTAAAGGGGCACATGGGTCAGTTGTCCCTGTCGGAGGGCGGAGAGGAGGTTGGTGCCATTGTCGCAAACCACCATATCTGCCTTAAGCTGGCGTGGCGTCAACCACCTCTGAACCTGCCCCTGCAGAGCTGACAGAATCTCTGCCCCAGTGTGGCTCCTGTCCCCCAAGCACACCAGCTCAAGCACCGCATGGCATCTTTTGGCCTGCGTGCTTGCGTAGCCCCTTGAACGCCTACGGAGCACCGCTGCTTCTGAAGACAAATCAGCACAGGAAGAGGCCATGGAGGAAGAAGAAGATGAGGGGGTGGAGAGAGGTGTGGCAGAATCACTACTAGTAGTGTTTTGGAGGCGTGGTGGCGGAACAACCTCCAACACTACTGCACCCCGTCCTGCATCCTTCCCAGCTGCCAGAAGAGTCACCCAGTGCACGGTAAAATATAGGTAACGTCCCTGTCCATGCCTGCTGGACCATGAGTCAGCGGTAATATGCACCTTACCTCTGACCGCCCCATCCAGCGAGGCCAAGACATTACCTTCTACATGCCGGTAGAGAGCCGGAATCGCCTTCCATGAGAAAAAGTGGCGTTTGGGAACCTGCCACTGAGAAACAGCACATTCCACAAACTCACGGAAGGGGGCAGAGTCTACCAACTGAAAAGGCAACAGTTGAAGTGCTAGCAATTTAGCCAAGTTAGCATTCAACCGCTGGGCATGTGGATGGCTGGGAGCGAACTTCTTTCGGCAGTGCAGCAGCTGGGGCAGGGAAATTTGCCTGGTACAATCTGACACCGGTGTACCGATAGCAGATTGCCCCCAAGTACTTGGCTGTGATACACCTAATTCTACACCTTCATTCCTCTCAGTGCAGGTCTCAGAGAGGACTGAAGGTATAGTGGGGTTGGAGATCCCAGCTGATGAGGAGCAAGGAGAGGTCCTCTTTGTTGTGGGTCTTTTAGGTACGCTTGCCAACGAACTGCATGGCAGGTCAACATATGTCTGGTCAAGCATGTGGTGCCCAAGTGGGAGATGTTTTGGCCATGCGAGATACACTTGAGACATATGTTGCAAATAGCAGTGGTGGGATCTGATGCACTTGTCTCAAAAAAGGCCCACACCAAAGAACTTTTGGAATAACGCGCAGAGACAGCAGCCCCCTGCACATGCGGAGCTCTGTGGTGTAATGCAGTCGGTGTGCTGCCCTTAAGCTGGCCTCTGGAGGGCATCCTGCCTTGGTGATGTGCCTCCTCCTCCTCCTCCTCCCCCCCCCTATTAGGCACCCACATGGAGTCAGTGACCTCATCATCCCCTCCCTCCTCATCACTGGAGCAAAGCTGGCAGTGTGCTGCAGCTGGGGGAACATGACTGCCCGATTGCTGTCCTTCTTGGGCACCCCCTCTCTCTTGTCTCACGTTACTGCCTTCTTCTAGCTGGGTACCATCATCGGAGCCTTCAAAACGCTGGGCATCCTCCTGGAGCATTTACCCAACACTGTGGTCAAACAGTTCGGGGGACTCCTCAGGAGGACATGGTGGGGCTAGGAAAGGAGTGACTGATGCCATTGAGCCGAGGGAAGAGGCCGAGTTGGCAGCTGCTTTGCCAAAGTACCCTGAGCCTGGGTGAGAGAGGATGAGGATGGCTTGGTCATCCACTCTACCAAGTCTTCCGCATGTTACGGCAACACGGCCAGCTTCCGAAAAAAAGGACAAGCGTGTCCCACGGCCACGTGCTGATGAGGATGCACCGTCTCCACAACCAGCACTGTTGCCTCTAGACACAGAGCCTGCTTGCCCTCTTTTATTGGCTTGTGACTGTCTGCCTCTCTTTGTTGGCCTTCCAGACATACTATTGGCCTGCAGTGAGATGTAGCTTCACAAAGCTGGGAAGTATATATATACTGATACTGCAGCTAGCAGAATCAACTGCCTGCCTGTAGTATTATTAGTATGAGAAGACCAGCAATTGTCTTCAGGTAGCTTTAGGTGCACACTGTGCAGAGGACGCAGTACACTAACTGTAAATACTGTAACTGCCTGCCTGTGGTATTAATAGGATCAGAACAACAGCAATAGTCTTCAGGTAGCTTTAGGTGCACACTGTGCAGAGGACACAGTACACTAACTGTAAATACTGCAGCTGCCTGCCTGTGGTATTAATATAGGATCAGAAGAACACCACCAATTTTATTCAGGTAGCTTTAGGTGCACACTGTGCAGAGGACACAGTACACTAACTGTAAATACTGTAGCTGCCTGCCTGTGGTATTAATAGGAGCAGAAGGAGAAAAGAAGGGACTTGGGACTTTGTAGGCACAGTAACAGGAAGTATATAACAAAAATAATTTATTGAGAAAAACATATAGATAAAGGACCAGTTAAAAACCACAAATCACATAGATACATAAAGATGTTAAATGAAGCTGTTACTATACAGAACCATCTAGATATAATGTAGTAACTTGGACATGAGCATAACCATCCAGAGTAGCGACAGGTCCGAGAAGATGGCTGGATAGTAGATCAACGGAAGGTTAATTCATATCACACAAATGCTCAACATGTTGCTCGTATCTTTACTCTTCTTCAGGAGCAGAAAATGTGTTGTGGTGGGTAAAAATGTCTATGATCATATAGAATGACCCGCAGATGTAGAAGAAGGGGGACGGTGCAGTTAAGCACCACACGTGTGGTTCAATGAGGGTGTAAGGATTAATAATGTAACCAATGGCTGGGTTGTTTAGAGAGATATATCGTATGGACAATAAATCCTAATAGGACTAATATAGGTAGATATGGATACGTGCAGAAGCCCAGTGGTCACAAATAGTTGTGTAGGTACAAGAGCCAAGGTGTAAAAAGGGATAATCCTAGAAAGTAAGCTGCATACATCTGAGTCCCATGGGAGTAAAGCTCACAGCGTGTGGTGCCGTCCGTCTGCTCCGGCAGATCGTATAGGACGTGGCACTTTTATATTGATTATGTATCCACAGTACCACTCTGTGTTATGATACATTTCCATTTTGTTATCTATTAATAGGAGAACAGCAATTTTCTTCAGGTAACTTTTTGGTGCATACTGTGCAGAGGACGCAGTACACTAACTGTAAATACTGTAGCTGCCTGCCTGTGGTATTAATAGGAGCAGAACAACAGCAATTTTCTTCAGGTAGCTTTAGGTGCACACTGTGCAGAGGACGCAGTACACTAACTTGTAAATACTGCAGCTGCCTGCGGTACTGTACTAATAGGATCAGAAGAACCCCACTAATTTTCTTCAGGTAGCTTTAGGTGCACACTGTGCAGAGGACGCAGTACACTAACTGTAAATACTGTAGCTGCCTGCAGGCTTTCATGTGTCTTGCACTGAGGAGAGGCTTCTGTCGGGCCACTCTGCCATAATGCCCCGACTGGTGGAGGGCTGCAGTGATGTTTGACTTTCTACAACTTTCTCCCATCTCCCGACTGCATCTCTGGAGCTCAACCACAGTGATCTTTGGGTTCTTCTTTACCTTTCTCACCAAGGCTCTTCTCCCCTGATAGCTCAGTTTGGCTATACGGCCAGCTCTAGGAAGGGTTCTGGTCGTCCCAAACATCTTCCATTTAAGGATTATGGAGGCCACTGTGCTCTTAGGAACCTTAAGTGCAGCAGAATTTTTTTCTGTGCCTTGCCAAAATTCTGTCTCTGAGCTCTTCAGGCAGTTCCTTTGACTTCATGGTTCTCATTTGTTCTGACATGCACTGTGAGCTGAAAGGTCTTATACAGACAGGTGTGTGGCTTTCCTAATCAAGTCCAATCAGTATAATTAAACACAGCTGGACTCAAATGAAGGTGTAGAACCATCTCAAGGATGATCAGAAGAAATGGACAGCACCTGAGTTAAATATATGAGTGTCACAGCAAAGGGTCTGAATACTTAGGACCATGTGATATTTCAGTTTTTCTTTTTTAACCACTTCGCGCCCGCGCTATAGCCGAAAGACGGCTGCAGCGCGGACACTATCTGCTGGGTGGACGTCCCTGGACGTCCAGCTGTTTACTTCCGCAATGCGCGCTCCCGCGGGCGCGCATCGCGGAAGTTCTGTGCTGGCCGTGTCCCTCGGACACAGCCAGTCACAGATCGCCGTAAACGGCCAATGACAGCGGCTGTTTACAGTGCGATCAGCGGTGCCAATGAGAGAGGATCTCATATGTAAACATATGAGATCCTCTCTCATCGCCGGCTCTCCCTCCTCACACAGAGACAGCGTGTGAGGAGGGAGAGCGAACCGCTGCAGCGGTGAGTGGGGAAAAAAAAAAAAAAAAACTAAAAAAAAGTCGTCAGTGTCTCCTGTCATCCCTCCCCACTGTCTGTCGCCAGTGCCATCCGTCCCCACAGCCATCCCTCCCCAGTGCCATCCGTCCCAACTGCCATCCCTCCCCAGTGCCACCCGTCCCTATTGTCATCCCTCCCCAGTGCCATCTGTCCACAGTGCCATCCCTCCCCACTGTCATCCCTCCCCAGTGCCATCTGTCCACAGTGCCATCCCTCCCCACTGTCATCCCTCCCCAGTGCCATCTGTCCACAGTGCCATCCCTCCCCACTGTCATCCCTCCCCACTGTCATCCCTCCCCAGTGCCATCTGTCCACAGTGCCATCCCTCCCCACTGTCATCCCTCCCCAGTGCCATCTGTCCACAGTGCCATCCCTCCCCACTGTCATCCC